>NC_135714.1:104370712-104971129 GCF_964656455.1 Halichoerus grypus
AGAGAAGATTGCTGTTAATGGTTTGTATATATTTTCCTGGATTTTCCCATATATAAGTATATAATTATTTTAAAATAAGATTATACACACACATACTTTTCATCAATAATATGCTACATAATTTTTTTCATATCTTCATTTTTTTTCCTGGGAGCTCTCAGTATTGCATTGTATGGCTATACCATAATTTCTTTATCTAGTATCTCTGTTGATTTAGATGTTTAAATTTGTTTTAAATTTTTCATTATTACAAATATTCTACAATAAATATTTATATGTACACATCTTTTCAATGTATGTAGAATAAATCCCTGGAAGTGGAACTGTCAGGTCAAAGGAAAGGCATATTTAAAATTTTAAGGACTATTGTCAAATACCCTCTGCAAGGTACTATTTTATATTTCTACCACCAGTATAGAATAGTGCCTATTCCCTCATACTTTTGCCAATACTAGATATTATTAATCTTTTTAACATTTGCCAGTGTGATGACTGAAAATCATTATCTTATTCGTTTTTATTTAACTGTCTTTCATTGTTAAGTTATAAGCATCTTTTCATATGTTTATTTGGTCACTAGTATTTTTCTTCTGTGAATTCCTAATTCTGTCTTTTTTCTATTGGGAATTTAATAACTTCTTATTAATTTTGATGAATTTCTTATATATTAGGGATAGTTTAGCATTTGTCTGCTATACATATTGCAAATTTAGTTTCCTATTTGTCTTTTGATTTCCTTGTTTTCTTCTCCTTCTTCTCTTCCTCCTGCTCTTCCTCCTTTTCTTCCTCCTTTCTCTCTCTCCTTTTCTCCTTCTCTCTCTCTCTGTCTCTTTCTCTCTGCTATATAGATGTTTTAAATTTTTTGTGTCAAAAAGTTTTTATGACCTTTGGACTTCATGTATTTAATTGAAAGGCTTTTTATAGTCCCAAGAGTATATAAATATCAATTCATGTTTTCTTCTAGTACTTTATTTTTTTTCACAAAATTTGATATAAGTTGAATTCATTCAAATTTAGCTAGGAATCTAGGTTTTCATGTAAAATCGTCTGCTTTAAAAAAAAACAATTTTTTTTAATGTGTAAGCCAAATAAAACAACGTTGGTGGCCAGATCTGGCCATAGACTGACAGTTTGTGACTTCTCATTACAAAGATTCCACATAAGAAATTAAATAAGACCAGACTGTTTTTGTTACATTGCTGATGAATTAAAGGAGTACATGCAATCTGTAATTAAATGCAGAGAAAGCTGTGTAATGAGCCGTTTGAAGGTAATGACCTTCAAGCGCCATCTCCTGAGGGAAATTACTCAACCTCTCACTTTCCTCATCTGCAAACTGGAGATATTGGGTTTCAGAGGGTGTTAATTGTGCTTTGGCCTTGTATGGGGTCTGGCACATGGGGTAAGTCATTAAGTGGTAGTTATTATGAGAGATTTTAGGGAATTACAGACATGGTCTTTACCATTCTTAGCCATTCGCATGGCATCTTAAAAGCTTATTTCAGAAAGAACTGACTCCAGTGGAGAATTGTCCAGGAGAGCTTATGTGTGTTTGCATTAGAGATAGACTCCGTAGGACATATGGAAGAAGCATTAGACAAAGTCTTTACTTTCAGTAAGTCTCCAATTTGGTTGGAAAAATTAGATTTTTCATTCAGAAAACAAATGAAAACACAAATAAGGATGCTATAATTAAGTACTAAATTGATATAGAGATATGTTTTATGTTGTTAAGGTAAGTTGTAAGAGGGATATGGGAGTGAAGGCCTTGAAGAATGCATAGGATTTGTTTGTGCCAAGAAAAGGGCATTCCAGGTTTGGGAAACAGCATGAACAAAGCCATAGATATACGATTCTGTGCGTCATTGTGCATCTCTGCAGATAGTGGGGGGAAGTGTGGGAGGGGCTGTGAATGAGGGCAGCGGGGAAAGGACATGGCCAGGGCAGAATTGTTGGGAATATACTGGAGTAAATAAACAACGGTTACAGTTGTGGGCTGAGTATTTTGGAGGGGACTACAAGAGCCTGTAACAGTATGAAGTTTGGTAACACGGGCTGATCAGTAACTGTGAGTACTCACATGGAAGTTGAAGTTATGACTACGGATGAGAATGTAAAATGAATAATGGCTAGCATGATTGTCACTAACATTATCCATAATATATCACTAACATAAACCGTGTTTTCAAGAGGTTTTTTAAATCTTATTTAAGCTTACCCTTATCACTTACCATTACAACAACTGTAATAAGTTAGGTGACGTCCTTATTCTAATTTTACAGATGAAAACATTGAAGTATAGAGAGGTTAGGAACTTGCCCAGAAGAGAGAGATATCTTCAATAACACTAACAGGTCTGCCACTGTGAGATCTTTAGAAAAGCCACTCATGAAATCAATCCAGAGGCCACATTTTAAAGGATAAACATCAAGCTCTCACCCTCTTTAAAATGCACCTTAGGACATAGGTCAGTAGGCAAGACGAGGATAGGGTCACAGTATCTTGGTGACATCTGTACCCTCACAGTGTGATATATCCAACAGCCTTTCAGAGGATTAGAAATTAGTGAAAAAATAAGGCTCACAGACCAGAGAAATTCTATTCGGGTAAAAAAAAAAAAAAAAAAAGTTCATTTTTGACTCATTGATTTACTCTGCTCATTGAGTCATGATTGCTTAATGTTGCCAAGTGCTTCAATAATGCTTCTTTCCTTTTTTGACTATTAGGTACTTTCTCTCACTTTTCCTTTTCAGTTTTGGGGATTTTTCAGATTTTAATTCACTACTAAGAAACGGGGGGAGAGAGAACCATTGATTTTTATAACTATTTGTATTTAGGTAAACCAAGTCTCAGAATAATCAAGAACCCTGTCCAGGAAAACAAAGTTAATCTCTATTAGCAATAGAACTCAAATGTCTTAACATTCTTCTTTGGATCTTTATTATTCAAGCACTTTTTAAGTTATTAGCTTCTGGGATATTGTGCTAATTTCCTTCCTGAGACCTAATAAATTCAGCTTTTATTTCTCAAGTCCTTAAAAGCAAAGCAAGTCGTTCTCTTGATACCCTTATGTGAGTTAAATGACCACTCAGTAAAAAGTGGAGATGATAGGAAGCCTGACAGATAATTTGTCCTGAAGTTTACCTATTCAAAATACAACTATGGGGAAGTTCTTTCATATAATGAGCAGAAACCTGTTCTCCTGGAATATCAACTCACAAATCTAAGGCTCAACCAAATTTAGTGTTTTATCATGTGAATCCAGAATGAGCCTGGGATCCACTGTTCTAGTCCAAGGATCAAAGGAACATAACCTCAGTGACTATTTTAGATTATGCTTCTTTTCATTCATGTTTTCAGAATAGGTAGTGCCAGATGTTTCAAATCTGAAGTATGAACAGCTACTTCCTATCAATGTGAACAGAAACTCTACTATATGTTGGGGTTTTTTGGATTTTGGAAGACAACAACAAAAAATCTACTTACTTATTTTACGTGCCTGTGGCTTACATGAAAATACCTTTCTTTGGTTTGTAAGAATTCATGAATGATGCATATTTTTTGATAGATTATACAACAGCACACTGTCACTATCATCTCCATAATATATCTCAAATTTATCAACTTCAACCCCACTACAGCCACCCAGGTCCAAGTCACTCATTACCATCTTTTTCCTGGACCACTACAATTGCCTCCTAGCTTCTTGATTTCTAGCAGCCAGAATATTTTTTAAATCAAAAGCCATTTCTGAGTTCTATCCTGCTCAGAATCTCCCATGACCTACAAGCCCCTGCCTAACCTGGCCTTCACCTACCTTTTCAGTTTTGTCTCATTCTACTCTTGCCCCAGCTCTCTGGCCTCTGGCTTTAAAACTTAACCAAGGTTGTTCTCCCTAATGTTGTTGCAGAATTGGTTTCCTCTTCCTGGAAGACTGCCTTTCTTGTTTGGTACAGCAGCCTCTTTCTTCTCTTTAGATCTCAGCTTGATGTCAGCGCCAGAGAGAAACCTTTCCTTACTACCCCAAGTAGGACCCACCATTTTGATTCCATTTCTTTATCTTTGCTTTATAACAATTATATTAATTTGTTATATGTTTACTTTTTGTTATTTTTTGTTTATAAAAAATTTGAAAGCTCTTTGATAGCAGGGGCCATCTCTGTTCACTACCATACACTTAGT
This sequence comes from Halichoerus grypus, assembly GCF_964656455.1. Classification (NCBI taxonomy): domain Eukaryota; kingdom Metazoa; phylum Chordata; class Mammalia; order Carnivora; family Phocidae; genus Halichoerus; species Halichoerus grypus. The sequence continues at coordinate 104,374,895 of NC_135714.1, forward strand.
GCCTTGGTACCATGTCAGGAACACAGTGCGTTCTGCTGCATATTGATTTCCATATGTTCCAAAGAGGAACTGCAATGCATTTTTGCTAGTCATTTTTTTTTTTTATAATAAAAGAATAGTTTGAGATCTGATTGTTGTCAACAAGCTTGACTATGAGAAGACAGCTAAGACTGGACTGGTGATATAGGTAACTAACACATGCTTATGTGTCATTTGAGACACTGGTCTCTAGGCTACAATGTTAAAGTGCCCTGATTAAGCAACAGATAACTTGCACTGGTAATATTCCAGTGATACTTCCATATTCAGTTATCAAGAGACTGTGGCAAAATCAAGTGTCTTTGGAAGAAGACAGCTAAGATAAGGAACCATTTAGAAAGCATGGAGTTATAGTAGAGGATGAAGAGTGAAGGAGGAACAGAAGATGAGAATTTTAATGTCAGCTGGGGATAGAATTGTAAAAAAAATAAAATGGGATGAACATCAAAGGACTGTTATATGGAAGAAATATTATATTTATTCTAAGTTGTTCCAGAAACAGAACTAAGATCAGAAAAAAACGTATTTCAGATCATCATAAAAAAGAACTTGCACAGCTGTCCAAAAATAAAATAAACCTTCTTGTGAAGAACTAAGCTTTTTTTCTTGACAAATACTCAGGCAAGACCAATAACCTCTTCAAATGTATTAATGTGAAAAATTTTACACATATTGACTCGTACGAAATAAACCCTCAATTCATATTGGTAAATAATTGCAACTACGTAAAGTGATGGATATGTTAATTAGCTTTATTGTGGTAATCATTTCACAATTTATGCATATATCAAAACATCACATTTTGCACCTTAAATATACACAATTTTTATTTGTCAATTATAACTTCAGTAAAGCTGGAAAAATTTCGTTTGGTAAATAAATGAGTGCATTACTATACATGATTAGACTAAGTGGCCACAGAAGTCTAGAAGAATGCTGATACTCTTTGATTTTTCTAGTATCCACTCTGCACCATGTGGGAGATACAAAGAGAAATCAACCCTTGCTCCTTGCCTTAAAAGTTGCTGAAAAGATAAAGGAAATCCTTGAAACAATGAGAAATTGTAACAGTGTTTTAACAGAGGATGTTAGAGAAGGTAAAACCCCTGAACTGCTGTAGGTTTCTTAGAGGAGTTGGATGAGTTGGTTCTTGAAAGGTTAAGAAAAACAGAATAAAGAAGATAGAGCATTTTAGAGAATTAGTACAAAGGTCTAGAGATAAAATTGAGCATGTCATAAGGGACAGACAGCAGACAAGCTGGTTAGAGTGATGTGTTCACCGGGTGAGGAAAAAATGAGGCAGTGGGCACATAGAAGATAGACTGGGGAGTTTGGGCTTGCTTCAGGGAACACATGGAAGTTTTATAAATTATTAAGTACAGGTGGGTCATGATTAGAATGCGTATGAGAAACATTAAACTGATAGGTGCATACTGGACAAAATAGACGTGTGCTTTTCAAACTGGGGTATACACCTCCCACTCACATTCACACACTAAAAGGTTCGTGAGCATTGATTTTACTTGAAGATTTTTGGGGAAAGATAATTTAGCTTGTAAATCATTGAAGATGTTATTTTATATCAAACAAATATGATTAAACCTGATTTCAGAGAAATGGTGTTCTTGTTGCAGAATGGCCATAGATTCTGCCCAAGGGTCCTGCTAGCTCTCTTGGGCTCTCTGTGGCAGGTGGGGAAGTTGGAGCAGCTTGTGAGAGAAGGCAAAAGAGCAGAAGACAATGCCCAGTTAATAAACACTGAGAACATGCTGCTCTGCACACTTGTGCTAGGTGCTGGGGGTGGAGAGGTGAGGATGGTGCTGCCCTGCAGTAGCTGTTCATCTCCTGGAGGAGACAGATGTATAAGAAGATAAATATATTTTTGGAAACAAATAAAAACCGGGTATGCCAGAATGAGGCTCTGGGTAAATTAGAGGAAACAGCTAGAGAATATAATGGCAAACTGAATGCAGGGGCTAAAGGGGATGAAACAAAGATCAGACCAAGATTTCTGTCCTGGGAGGCCCAAAGGATGAAGCTGCTTCTAACAGAAAATGTAGATAGATATGTGACTAGGTGCCCAAAGTGGTGACTGTTACTAAACAATGTCCATTTAAGTACAACAGAGAACTCATGCCTAGGAAGAAAACAGCACATGAAAAAGACAAACACCCACTTAGAGAATTTGTGCTTGCACCCACACTGTCTTACCTCGCTCTATAGCTCTCCCACCTACCTGTGTACATGAGTTCATTTCCATCAATGGTTTTAAGGCACAAGTTCTGATATTTTGCAATTTTTAACTTACCCTGCCTATTGAGAATAAAACCAGTTGAAAATTCCAGAATAACATTTTCAGTAAAGAACCCAGAATCTTACAGCTCTTGATAACAATTAGAATAAAGATCTAACCTACAGAAATAGAATGTACCTTGTTGAGGTTGGTACTTGAACTATACACATGACTTAGATTTTTATTTTTTAAGGAAGAAAATTATAGCAAATTCAAAACACACAGTTTCTACTTTTCTTATAGAGCAGTGGTTTATAGTCATTGAATTGAATTGAATTGAATACCAATGGCACATTGGCAAATGAAGTCATTTGTTATTAATAGTTTTCAAATAATAATCACAAGTAATTATGCTAGTAACTAACATTTATTGAACACTTAGTATACGCTAAGCACTGGTCTAGCTCAGCAGTTCTCTTGATGCAAGAGATGACTTCATTTAATTGTTACACAACCAAATTTGGTGGATATCATTATTATCTGTATTTTATGGATAAGATAAATGAAGCAGAAGAGGTGAAGATATTTGCCCAAGGTAACATCGTTAGAAAGTGGCAGAAGTTAGATTGCTTAAGAACTCCAGAGCTCAAATGTTTAAGCACTGTACTTCACTCTCTAATAACAATAATCATTTCAAATGATATTATATATATCTCCACCAAATTTGGTTGTGTGACAAATATATATGTGTGTGTGTGTGTATATATATATATATATATATATTTTTTTTAATAGTTATCCCTATGTGACTCTTTAGTAGACAATTCCCTTGAGTAGGAGAGAGAGGGAGGTAATGATCAGGTTATGTCAAGTACTCTAGGAGTTCCACCCCATCTCAGGGAACCTCATGGGAGTATATGATGCCCGGGTACATCATCTAGGTATGCATCTTAGTAGAAAAAAACCTTTCAGACTTCTGCCATAGAAAATGAACTGATGTTCAATTAAATTCTATTCTATGCAACATTTGAGAAAACTCAGCAACTCTTAATGTGTATTGCCAATAAGCAATAGCATATGAAATATTTTTGAGAAAATTATCCCAAAGCATTTCAAAAATGGGCCAAATATTAGATGGGTATTTCAAACTGTCAGCAGATCACCCACAGCAATTAGTCCTTTGGAAACTGTATCAGACCTGGTTTATGCACCTTTACAGATTTACTCAGGCCCACCTGCTCTCTGGGTTCTTGCTGCTTGGTCGGTGGAGTGCCCAGGCCACCATTGGGAAGTCATCACCTAATACCACCTCTGTCACCACCTCCTCAGAGTGATTGCTGGGCTCCAGTATGATCTCTGTTTTGCCTGTTGAGAATGCAGATGTGATCTGACTAAACCTACACAGAATCTGGCTCCTCCCATCTCTGTGGTCTCAAATGAAGCATCTTAATGTAAGGTGTGGTATCTGGCCTCTCCAGCCGCTACCTGAACGACTGGGGTGGGACAACCAAGAAGTGCAAGGGAGTTAATGTACCATGTGCCAAACTTTGACTATTGAAGCATGGAAGATGGAAGGTGGTTGGCTGCTAATTCTTCTCCTTGATAGGTTGTTTGAAAGCAATATGGCTCCAAAGAGCCTGTTTGATCCTATGTGACTGAGCAGTCATCTATGTTTTCTTGTGAAACTGGTCAGCTTGTAAATACAATAGTTTGTATTTGCTTTCTGTCCTTCCCTGCCACATATTTCTTTCCCCTCACTCTTTCTGCCCTAAGATCGTACCTCCAAATAAAGTCTTTACACATAAACTTTTCCTCAGACTCTTGTTTTCTAGGAAATGTAGGCTAGGTCAAACTAATTATCCACTATATAAATGGCTATTGATCTTATGCACACATGTGTGTTTAGATAATCCCTCTCCTCAAGAAACTCTCTGCTCCTGAAATTCTGTTTTATTTTTCTATTTCAGCCATTCCCAAAATGTGGTTGTACAGAGTTATGAAGCTATGACAAAAATTTTTAAGATAGCTGGGAAATGAATGAAGTTTGGGAAACACTTTAGAAACCTGTTAGAAAATGAAATCTTGGCATTTGCAATGATGTGGATGGAACTAGAGGGTATTATGCTAAGCAAAATAAATCAGTCAGAGAAAGATAAATACCATATGATTTCACTCATATGTGGAACTTAAGAAACAAAACAGATGAAGATCGGGGAGTGGAAGGAAAAATAAAATAAGATGAAAATTAAGAGGAAGGCAAACCATAAGAGATTCTGAACTCTAGGAAACAAACTGAGGGTTGCTGGAGGGGAGGTGGGGGGGGGGAAGGAGTGATTGGGTGATGGGCATTAAGGAGGGCACTTGATGTAATGAGCACTGGGTGTTGTATGCAACTGATGAGTCACTAAATTCTACCTCTGAAACTAATAAAAAAAAATACAAAAGAATATGAAATAGAAGTGGTAAAAGTGGACATCCCTGCCTTGTTTCAGATCTTAGGGAGAAGGTTTTCAGTATTTCATCATCAAGTATGATATTAGATGTAGGTTTTTCATACGTGTCTTTTATCAACATGAGGATGTTCTCATCTATTCCTGAGTTATCTGGGAATTTTTATCATGAATGGGTGTTGAATTTTGTCAAATGCTTTTCCTGTATCTATTGAGATGATTATATGATTTATTGCTTTAGCCATTTATTAATTTATATTAATTAATTTTTGAGTGTTACACCAACCTTTCATTCATAGGATAAACCTCACTTAGTCATGATATATTATCATTTTTATATATTACTGAATTTGATTTGTTAATATTTTGTTCAAGTTTTTTGCATTTATGTTTGTGAGGGATATTGATCTATAATTTTTCTTGTGATGTCTGACTGATTTTAGTATCACAACAATACTGGCCTTATAAAATGAGTTTGGAAGTGTTCCCTTATCCTTAATTTTCTGAAAGAGATTCTATTAAATGTTTAATAGAATTCTCCAGTGAAGAAATTGGACCTAAAAAATTTTTATTGGAAGATTTATAATTATGAATTCAATTTCTTTAGTAAATAGGACTTTTCAAGTCCTTTGGGGTTTGGGGTGAAAAGCAAACAGAACTCCTCCTAAAAGTCCTGTGTCTACAACAAGAAAGGACCTAGGTCATTTTCTCTGTTATTGTTGATTTTTAGAATAATTTGACTAAATGTCATTTAACTGAAGTATCTTTTGGATACACAGCTTGATTCCTCTCCTCACTCTTCCCTATACAATCATCCCTTCCAGTAAGAGAAATAGAAATTTGCTAAAAACAACAGCAAGGCTAAAAGAGAGATCTGCAGCATTTGCCCTGTGGAATTTTAGAAAATATGATATGGCATGTTTGTCAAAGGGAGATGTTCTTATCAGACTAGTGTCATAACGTAACTCCAGCTGAATGGTCCTGGGCAAGGTGTTACCCATTCTGTGCATCAGCTTCCTCAAAATGGAAATGATGATACCCACCTCAAGGTCATTGTGAGTTCATGAATATTAAGTGCTTAATAAAGTGATCGTAGGGAATTCCTCATGAGGCCATAGGTGCAAGCTGGGAGAGACAACAGTGTAGCAGGAGTGGAAACCATGGGCAAATGAGCACTTCTTCATGTAAATTACTTGTGCCTTCAGGCCTGATCAGACTTGGTCACATAGATACCACTGCCATCTGATGAAGGAATGCTGCTGTCCATGTCCAATTCTGTGGTTTGGCAGGTCAGACAAAACCAGTTCATGAGAAGGTCAGGTTACATGGATCAGTGATCCATGGTTAAGCATTCAGTTTCTATGAAGGCCAAGAGCTGTTTCTCAGAAGGGAATTAGTTGTCTGCCAAGGATGGCAGGATTTTGCTCCAGTATTCTAAGGGCCTGCACCTATAGGGACCTTCCAAAGGCTCTAAACAGCATCCTTATCTGCTACTGACACTTCAGGACCATTGGATCTACTGAACCATAGGATCCAAGTGGCAGAGCAGGCTTTCACAGCAGTCTGGCCCTGTTGCAGAGTCTTCTCTTGCATTGAGCCCCATACAAGACTAGCAACTTTTGGGGTAGCCTGATAAATGGGCCAGAGTAACAAATCCAAATGAATGATATGTTGCCTCCAAAATCCAAAGAGGTCCATTAGGCATTGCACCTCTTTTTTGGTTGTAGGAAGAGCCAGATCCATTAACTTATCCTTCACCTTAGAAGTGATATCTCAATGTGACCCACACCACACCCCATTTGTCAAATGACAAATCCACGTTAACATTTCAATCTCCTTAAGCCTTTGACTCCCTTCCTCTACATTAAACCAAGGCAGTTCTGATATTTCCAACTTGCTTGCTGTGGGCCACTTTTTGATCCATGTTTCAGCCAACCAACCAAACTGTTAGAGCCCTTTCTAACTCCCTGAATTGCAACATTAAATGCAGAATCTCTGCTTAATGAACCGATATCAAATTTGGCCCAATTGAACTTAATGTTCCTTCCTACATTATCCCATGCTCTTAATATTCGTTCCTACACATGTTTTCTGGATATCTGTATAAATTAGAAAACTAAAGTAGTTCTTTTATTGTTCTTTTAAAGTGTAGCATATCTCCTCATGGATCACACTTTGTACCTTACCTTTTTTTAGAGACTTTATGGGATATGAGTTTAGTCATAGGTCTAGAAGAATGAATGGGTGGTAGAGGTGGTCCTGGGGAGAATCAGCATTGTCTTGTATAGCAGCTGTCTCAAGAGAGGCCATTAGAGTTTCCTTAGGCAATACAGGATTAATCCCCTCAGACGGGTAGAGAGGTAGAGAGGCTACTTCCACTGGGAATCGGGAGGCCTCTTCCACTGACAAAACTCATCAGAATTTAGATACTTAATGTCCCCAGCTTCACCAGAAGTCTTCCCATACATCTCTATTCTAGATCACACTATGGAATATTTAGTGCTTTCTTTATTACTGGAAATAGAACCATTAACATCTTTAATCAGAATAAAGAACTAATTCCAGAAACCCCAGAAATAATTGAGAAAACACATCCTTAACATTCTGTTTCTCTAGAACCACTCTCAGTACCAAAAACTATTAGTCAAGTGTTCTCCAGAGAAACAGGACCAATAAGAGATATATGGATAAATACAGTGATTGATTATAAGGAATTGGCTCACATAATTACAGAAGTTGAGAAGTATCAAGATCTAGAGTTGGCAAGCTACAGACCCAGGAGTTCCAGTCTGAAGGCCAGAAAAGATGGATCAACATCCCAGCTCAGTCAGTCAGTTAAGAGTTCACGCTTTCTCAGCCTTTTTGTCTTACTTAAGTCTTCAATGGACTAGATGAGGCCCACCCACACTAGGGAGGGCAATCTGCTTCACTCAGTCTACCAATTCAAATGTTAATCTCATAGAGAAACACCCTACCAGACACACTCAGAATAATGTTTGGCCAAGAATCTGGGCATCTTGTGACCTAGTAAATTGACACATAAAATTAACCTTCATAACCATCTTGTTATTTTCATAAATTTTGTCTCTAATATTTGTAGAATAGATTTAATTCAGGTCCTCAACATTTCTCACCTGAACTAATGGAACAAGCTTACATCTAACCTCATGATCTCCAACTTCTCCTTCCTTGCATTCATCCCTTATACTACCCAACATTATATTACATTTTTAACAACACAGATAGATAGTGTTTTCCACCCCCATCCCTTTGCCAGAACACTATAGCAACCTCCAGTGGTTCTCCTGGGCTGCAGGATTCAGTACGATCTCAGGTAGTATGGGCATGAGGAAGTCTTGCTATCATCTTCCACTCCATGTCTCCTCATGGGAATGCCTACTCATCCTCCTGAAGATAAATCAGTGCAATACAATGTATTAACTATTAGGTTGAACCATATGAAATTACCATTTTTGTGGGTAAAAGATGGTAAAGTGGCAGACTATCTTGCAGTTTAATCCCATAATTTATTATTTTTTATTTTTTATTTTTATTTTTTTAAAGATTTTATTTATTTGACAGAGAGAGACACAGTGAGAGAGGGAACACAAGCAGAGGGAGTGGGAGAGGGAGAAGCAGGCTTCCCGCCAAGCAGGGAGCCCGATGTGGGGCTCAATCCCAGGACCCCGGGATCATGACCTGAGCCGAAGGCAGATGCTTAACGACTGAGCCACCCAGGCGCCCCAGTTTAATCCAATAATTTAAAAGAAGGAGTATACCTGAAAATTCTCAAGAGTAAAGCCCTTATCTCATTCATCTCCATTTATCTAGTGGCTAGCATGATTTTTGGCACATCACAAGCCATAGGAAATGTTTACTGAATTAGTCATTTTTATATGAAAGAGCAGTCAAGAAGTGAAAAGTTTGGAGTATATAGTGAATTTTCATTATTTTAGATTTTACTCTGACTTTATACACATGACTTTACCTTTTAAAAAAAATTAGAATTACATTCAAAGATTGAAGTTTAAAACAGTTATTCTCATAGTTAAGAAGTATTTCTAGTTTAGACATTTAAAAATGTTCTTAGTCTGAATGAAAGAAAAAAATAAGAGACTACCTTAAATTTAACTTGAGCTAAGTTTTCTCCAATCACTTGAAAAGTAGCCCACTGCTTGTGGCCAAAAAAACTCCCTTTTGAAAATAGCACCTGGGGTTTGTTGGGATTTTTGGGTGGCTTTTTTCTGGCTTCAGAAAAAAATGCTAAAAATATAACTTATTGAACTCATGGGAAACGTGAAACATTGTGATCAGATAGAGCCTGTTCAGTCCATGAATGTACTGGAAACAGCTTTTTAAAAAAATATTATTATGTTAATCACCATACATTACATCATTAGTTTTTTTTTTTTTTTTTTTAAGATTTTATTTATTTATTTGACAGAGAGAGAGATAGCAAGAGAGGGAACACAAGCAGGGGGAGTGGGAGAGGGAGAAGCAGGCTTCCCGCCGAGCAGGGAGGCCAATGCAGGGCTCGATCCCAGAACCCTGGGATCATGACCTGAGCCGAAGGCAGACACTTAACCGACTGAGCCACCCAGGTGCCCCTACATCATTAGTTTTTGATGCAGTGTTCCATGATTCATTGTTTGCGTATAACACCCAGTGTTCCATTCACTACATGCCCTCTTTAATACCCATCACCAGGCTAACCCATCCCCGCCCCCCAGAACCCTCAGTTTGTTTCTCAGAGTCCATAGTCTCTCATGGTTTGTCTCCCCCTCCGATTCTCCTCCTTCATTTTTCCCTTCCTACTATCTTCTTCTTTTTTTTAACATATAATGTATTATTTGTTTCAGAGGTACAGGTCTGTGATTCAACAGTCTTACACAATTCACAGCGCTCACCATAGCACATACCCTCCCCAATGTCCATCACCCAGCCACCCCATCACTCCCACCCCCTATCACTCCAGCAACCCTCAGTTTGTTTCCTGAGATTAAGAATTCCTCATATCAGTGAGATCATATGATACATGTCTTTCTCTGATTGACTTATTTCGCTGAGCATAATACCCTCCAGTTCCATCCACGTCATTGCAAATGGCAAGATTTCATTCCTTTTGATGGCTGCATAATATTCCATTGTATATATACACTACATCTTCTTTATCCATTCATCTATTGATGGACATCTTGGCTCTTTCCATAGTTTGGCTATTGTGGACATTGCTGCTATAAACATCGGGGTGCATGTACCCCTTCAGTTCCTCAAAAAGTTGAAAATAGAGCTACCATATGACCCAGCAATTGCACTACTGGGTATTTACCCAAAGATACAAATGTAGTGATCTGAAGTGGAAACAGCTTTTAATTTGACAGGAAATAGAAAGTTTTTCCGTAGAGGATCTCTCAGGGCTAATTATAATCCACATATAGAATTGGAAGACTGCTATGGATTTTGGGAATCTATTTATCTATTCTGCAGTAGTACAATGTTTAAACCATCCCCAACAGGTAAGAGTCTATCCTATTTTTAAAAGGTCTGTAAAGAAGTGGAAATTTAAAATAATAAAGCCTCTTATAGACATAAATAGTATATCCCCAAAGGGATCGCCAGTATTATAATTAATCTAACATATGAAGTACCTGGGACATAAGTGGTCAGTAATTATCAGCTGTAATTAAGTTTGCATAATTAAGATGACCAGAAAAAGATTAAGCATCTTTCTGAGGCTAAGGAAAAATAAACTTCTTTTAATTTAAAAAGGCAAAGTGTATATACTTATCTATGTAATTATTTTGGAATTGGATGGTACATATGAGACACTTGAGAACATATGAGCTATAGAGCTCCTAGTAGATGTGGGCTTAAATTCTAGCTCTCCTAAATTTCTTCTTAAAATGGGGACAATTATACAAATCCACCTTGCAGGACTATTGTGGAGATTAGATATTTTATTTGTAAAATGTTTTGTACAGTGCCTGCCCATTGTGGGCTCTTCACAAGTAGTTCCTATTATTAGTACCAGGACTCAGCTTAAGCATTAACACATGCTTGCATAAAGAGTGAAAAATGAATGCACTATATAGTCAGTCTGTGAAGTGATAAGCACAGCTCTATAGGGAAGGTCTCATTTCTTACACTGTTCCTACAAAAGCTGGATGCTCACAATTCAAGAATATTAAAGTAGATATTCCTCCATTTGAAAGAAGAGGGAACTGCATTAGTGTATCACTGACAGCTAATTCTCTGAATCACCTAGGGAAACTTCTAAAAATACATTCTTGAACTCCAAGTCAGACCTAGAAAATCGGCATCTCTGGGGGTAGGGAGAAGAGAGAAGGAATCTTGTATTAAACAACAACAAACAAAAAACCAACAAAAAGCAACCTAGGTGATTCCCATGCTAAGTCAGTGAGATGACCTCTCTATTCCCTTCAAGATTTAGAATCTGTGATTCTAATCACCCCTTCTAAGTGACTCAGAGCTCAGAGTTGTGAAAAATGAAGTAATTTGTGGCTTCCTGTCTTTATGGTAGAGGGAAGTATCACATAATGAGTATTGTCTGATAGATTAAGGGAGATCTGTTACACCATTTTCACAGAAAAATGAAAAATTGCCTCATTAAACCCTTAAGCTTTCCCGCCGTAATATTCTGACAAATAAAGTGAACAAAGCAGACTGGATTTTAACATGGATGGATATATTCTGTGCCATAAAAATCCCTGACAAAAAAAGGAAAAATATCCCCCAGGAAATATTCAAGCAAACTGCAGTCAAGGGAGCAAGAGAGAATTAAGCTGAAGGTAATAACAGACATAGAAACACCTTGTTTTACCTCATAACTGAACAACTGCAGTCTTGAGACTAAATCAATAAAGAAAAAGTATAAGCCTTTGTAGGAGGACCAGAGTGATATTTTTTAATAGAATTGTGGAGCATGATTGCTGTCTGAGGCCCATATGGCCAAGGGAAATGTTGCTAAATTGGAGTTCACAAATGTGTTTGATTCAATCAAAGGAAGAAATCCCATATAAAGTTTGCAATGTGTCACAGACTTACGCAACAGATCATGACCCCCAGGATAAATCATTCTTCTATGGACTAAGAACAAACTTTTATATTCTCAGCACTGTACGTATCTGGCTTTCAGAAAGAAACTAGTGCTTATCATGGCTGTCAGGTTCCAGAAAGCAGGTGACATTCTCAGTGGTCTCCTCACTCTGGGAAGGAAATGAGAGGGTTACCTTTTACTCCTGAATTGATACAGACAGAACGAAGATATAGGCAGTTGATGATGGCACCCCTCAGAAATATTTGCCTACAGCATTGACCTATATGGAGTCAGTTCCTTTGAACCTAGGGTGGTGCTGGTCACACCACGCACTAACCTTGGGAATAAGTAGGTTTCCTGAAGACCTCAAGTCTTAGCAAACAGTAAAACCATTCCATGCTTTCAACCAGGTGTGTAATTTTTTTTTAATTCTCATTAATTTACGTAATTCTAGGATTCTAGCTACTGGGGTATTAACATACTTCGGAAAGGGCAAGTACCCATGTAGGGCTATCTCTAGGACCCTAATCATTAGAAAAGCCAATCAGTTGCAAGGTAGAAAGGAATCAGATTCTTAATGACTGATTCTTATAACTCTCAAGTCTTTTCTGGCTTTATACCTGTAGACCATCTCATAGCTAGATAACCCTGTCCTGACACTTGTTAATCCACATCATGATGACCTGTATCAGGGTTGATAAAGTTGAGGTTTGGAGGCTAACACTGGCTTCTCTATAGGAGGTAGTTCTCAAGGACTCCATATCCTGCCCTGTTTTTAACTGTCTGAAATATATTAACCTATTCACCCCTGTGTAGATGACACAGAAAAGGAAATGATCAGGTTTTATGACTATTTTTAACTCTGATTCATTCCTGGTCTCAGAGATCTGTGGGTGTTTACTACAGTTTAGCAACTTTCTTTCATAAAGTAATGCCCAGTAAACCTCTTCTTGGACCACAGCCAGGTACAAATGGTCTCATAATCCTCTTTTGCATCAGTGCATTTGATTGCCTTCAAAGGTGAGGACCATGCAAAGAGAAATTCCTCCCCAGGAGCTAACCGCTAACTGGAAAGGATTCTTGATTGCTAATGAGTATTTTCCACTTAAACTCCTAGATTCGAGGCTGTATTGTAAAAGGCCCACTTAATGGAAGAACTTAAGTCGAGTTGTAGAGTGATTGGGGGAAAACTAACAAAGCTGTGTGCTTTCCCTGAGTGTCATGTCTGAGGCAATAAACAAAAAGGGGAAAACTGTTTTTCTGGGAGTTCTGTCTTTGGAACAAGGCACTGCGTTGTAAAGTAGTCCCAAAGTACTTGAATCAGCAATTCTAACAGTATTTCCTGTCTACAATGAAATTAAGATAGTTTGTCTTATAGGCTTTCTTCACTTTCTCTTTCTTTTTCACACTTACACTGCATTCCTTTGTTTCACTACATTTCCCCTACCTGCTTCTTATTCCATTCCTCTTTTCTCTTCCCCCTCATCCTTTAAGAACTTCTTGGATAGGGTGTCAATGGGGATGGTAGGAAAAAAACATGTTTATCTGACTTAAAAGCCAGATGGGGAAAAGTCAGGTAGAGTCAGGGATTTCTGTTTGTTTGTTTTGTAAGTTCAAAATCTCTAAATGTGTTGGGGGGATCGGGACTACGGAAACCCAGTCAGATCAATTGTGCTACTCAGAAGTTGTTCCAGGTTTGTTGATGCTGTCTTCCAAAGTTTGTCTTTAGTTTGAGGTCAGTTTGGGGTAGCACTTGAAGGTCATCCAGCATTAACTTGAGGTACCACTAACTGGGTCTAAATAGAAGGCCTGGCAGAGTTTGAGTGGTAGAGAGCTGGGTTGGCAGCAAAGTGATGTTGCATCAATTTGTGAAAACCCAATCTTCTTTGTACAAATGAAAGAAGAATCAGTTGGAAACAATCTGTTAGGTTTACCTAGCATGCATGAGGATTTCAGTGGAGGTTGAGTCTTCAGTACTAGCAAATGGTACACAATTCTTGGTTTCAAAACTTGTATCCTAAGATGGCCTGTGACATGATTTTACTGACTAAAGGACAAATTGGTGTCTTTTGGTGTATGAATTACAATAGGGCATATGACTGATTAACCCAGGACTTAAACACTGCTAACATAGAGAATATCCTCCCCTTTTATCCCACCTGCCTCCACCCCCAGCAGTAGCTTTTGCATCCACAGAAAAGCAGGAGAATTTGGGAGGTGGAGGGGAAGGAAGGAGAAGATTTCTGGGGTTTGAGCCACAGCAGAATAAAGAAACTGAGGAAAATGGAATGATGGTATAGCTTCAGTCCTCTGTCTAGCTCCTAGAGCTGGGGTGGCTGGGGTACTTATCTTCTGCCACCCTTTGAACTAAGGAAGAGAAAGCTAATGGGCAAAGGAGGTGTGTTTTGGATAGTGACAAAGCACAGCAAGTTATAGAGAAGACTACTTTCTTTGTGGAGCCCCTATACTGTGCAGCCTTCAAATTCACAGCTTTGGGAGTACTAGAGAAGCACCCTTGACATGGGCCTTGATGTTTCTCATGAGGGGCTACAGTGATGCTCCTTCCAATGGCCATCTGAACTGTGGACACTGGGAAAGTGTGGCAGATCTAAGTCAGACAAATGTGAAGTATACCCTTTGAATCGGTGCTCTCAATTAACTGGGGGGGATGTTGAGGGGAAATTGAAATCTGCAATCAAACATAGGGACATAGTAGTTTGGAGATTTCTGATGAAAACTGCTATATGCCTATTAGGAAAATCAGAAATGCCCTCTATATAACCCTGTGTCCGTGTGTGTATGCGTATGTGTGTGTCTGTGTATATGTTGAAGGTAGCCAGGATTTAATATTTAGTATAATTACATACAGTGAGGGGCATCTTTATTTTATATCAAGAGATCTTTTTCTTGGCCTTCTCTTTCCTATATAATCCTTAAAATGTCTTTCTTAATCTGGTGATCGAGAACTGGTGGAGACTAGGTCTAACTATGACATTGTTTACTATAAAGAACATTTTCTCACCAAAATTAATCTAAGGAAAAACATTCTAGACCCAAAGATACTTCTGTGTTTTCTCCCCCTAAATCTTGTGATTAATATACTCTCATTCTGCTTTAGTTTACCCCCTTTTTGTGGTAAAATGAAAGTATATGAAGTATAAGATATTTGAAATTATAGAAATTCAGAAAGAAGGAAAAATATCACAAATCATATACTGCCATGGGCTTGTTTGGAAATCACAACCTGTACTTGCAGGATCAGAGAAATGGATTGCAATTCATTCATAGGTGAGGATCAAATTTGCCCCTCCATTTATTTATAGTAGAAACAAAATTGAAGCAGGATTCCAGTCTGCTTCTAACTGCATTTTAATAATGGCTTTCTGGAGACAAATCCTTGGAGAGCACCTACCCTTGGGGAGGACAACACAGGAGCCTATTGGAGAGCCACTGTATGTTCACAGGGTTCCTGCTGTGATTTGGGCCTGGATGGGGACTTTAACCTAATGGGATTTGGCAAAGAAGGCACAGGTGGAGGAGAGAAAGGCAAGAATCAAAGAATTCCTGTTAAGGAACCCCAAACCATCAATTACTGCCCCTGTTTCCCATGGACAAAATATGATACTTCTTTTTTTTAAGATTTTATCTATTTATTTGAGAGAGAAAGAGAGCATGAACAAGGGGGAGGGGCAGAGGGAGAGGGAGAAGCAGACTCCCCACTGAGCAGGGAGCCTGATGTGGGGCTTTATCCCAGGACCCTGGGACCATGACCTGAGCCAAAGGCAGATGCTTAACTGACTGAGCCACCCAGGTGCTGCAGAAAAGTATGATATTTCTGTTCTCCCTCTCACATTCAGTCCGAAGGAAAATATCAGAAAAATTAATTTACTCCAATCTAAATACAATACCTCTCGTAGAAAGTTACAACTGTTATTCATTTATTTACTTGCTTGCTTGCTTTTTTTTTAAGAGTTACAACTTTAAAGAGGGACTGAAGATGTAAGTCAAGGGAATTAATTTCTAATTGTGAAGTTTCTAATATCACTAAGTAAGATGAAGAAACATTGACTAAGGGGCTATGGCATTTCTTTACACTGAGAAGGTAACTATCTGAGAAGTCCAGGGCAGTCTTCATTCCAAAACCTAAATGAGTCTTACTGAAGCAAGTTCAGAGCACTCTCATGGATTTTATTTCAGACACCAAGGAGAATAAGCCCAAAATGACTTAACTAGACTGAAGATATTCATTCACTCATTCATTCATTCAATACACATTCATTAAGCACACAGTGTATATAGGATACAATCTTAGACTCTGGAGAAAATAAAAGATGTTTAAATTTTATCCCTAAACATATACAGAATTAATTTTAACAAAAGGTAGAAAGTGGTGGTGTCATGAGAGAGGGTCTTAAAAAAAAAAAAAAACTTGGAAGGTGCTAGAGAATATTATTTAGAATAAGAAATATCAGTGGAGAGGGGATTATTAAAGGGTCAAGAGAAAGATTTTTTTTTTTTTAAAGATTTTATTTATTTATTTGAGACAGAGAGAATGAGAGAGAGAGAGCACATGAGAGGGGGGAGGGTCAGAGGGGGAAGCAGGCTCCCTGCTGAGCAGGGAGCCCGATGCGGGACTCGATCCAGGGACTCCAGGATCATGACCTGAGCCGAAGGCAGTCGCTTAACCAACTGAGCCACCCAGGCGCCCAAGAGAAAGATTTTTTTGAGAGAATGATGCTCCTGGGATCAAGTTGGCAGAGTAGTTGGGAAAGAGACATGAAGGAAGAGTTTGTGTGTGCGTGGTGGGCGGGGAGAGAGAGGGAGGGAGAGAGGGAAGGAAGGAGGGAGAGAAATACTTAGAAAATGTAAGTTGAAAAGGAAGAATGCATAGGAGATTTATACTGAGTGTCCTTAGTCTACATTAAGTAGAATGGAAATCTGTTTATTGAGAGTGAATATGGCAGCAGGGCTTGATAGAAATATTTAGAGTGCTCGAGACCTGTACCAATGCATCCATAAAAGAGAGAGCCTTGTCAATTAGCAGTGAGGGCCCAAGTAGCGTCATGTTGGGTGGTTTCATTGTGGATCCATTCAGCCCAGGTTTGACTTTATTCAAAGGTTGAAAGCAAGCAAGAATGGATGGGGACTTTAACCTAATGAGGTTTGACGAAGACACAGGTAGAAGAGAGAGAGGAAAGAATCAAGAATGCCAATAGGAACATCACTAAAAGGATGAACCAGGGGGTTTTGTTGGAAGGGAGAAGGCATGTGGAGCTAGAAGGACCAGAGGATCTGAGAGGATACAGTACTTGTACCTCTCCCTGACACATTCATCTGATCTCTACCTCATGATCTCCTTCACTCTGCCCTGCGAGTGAATCCCTTTAAATCTAAACTTCCTTGGAGAGGAGATGGGTGAGTATGGTGATTGGGCTCCAAAGGGCAGAATATTAATAATGTAGTGGCTGACTTTGGATGCAGCTAGACTTCTTGTTATTCATGGAAATAAAAAAAAAAAAACTTATATTCTTTCCCACTTAAATTCTTAAAAATGTGAAAAAACAAGGCAAAACAAAAAATCCATCTATATAAGTCATATTGCTAAAAAAAATACAGAAAAGATGATTAAATAAATAAAAATAGGAACAATAAGGCACTTTACAAATTCTTAGCTGTCATCAATTATTATTTAATCTTACCCTGTTTCTCTGCACTTGTATAGATTTCTTTTCTCTTCACCTTGAATCTTTATACTTAGAATTGAAAACCATTCCAGAACTGAAAAACATATGCCAGGAGTCAATACACCTAAGGTTTTTATCTTGCTGTAGGCTTTAACTTCCCTGAAATGGGGATTTTTTTTTTTTTTTTTAAATTTTGATTGGTCCTTTCTTTGTGTTCTAAAATGAGGAAGAAATGGTTTTTCTCTATTGCCACTTCTGAAAGAGAACAGGTGAAGTCACTAAGAAAACCCTGGCTTTCTCTTTGGTTAAGATTTTCTAGTTATTTTTTTCTTGGGAAGGACATCTGCTTCTGTTCCCATCTCCCAGTCAGTATCCCCCACTGGTTATCTCCTCTGGAACAGCTATAGCTCCACATGGATGGATGAATTCTAACATAGCATTTGGGTTGTAAAGTTACACTTACCAGAATGTGTCTTCTTTTTTTCAGATATTATTTATTTATTTGAGAGAGAGAGAATGAGAGACAGAGAGCATGAGAGGGAGGAGGGTCAGAGGGAGAAGCAGACTCCCTGCCGAGCAGGGAGCGTGATGCGGGACTCGATCCCGGGACTCCAGGATCATGACCGGAGCCGAAGGCAGTTGCTTAACCAACTGAGCCACCCAGGCGCCCCCAGAATGTGTTTTCAACAAGAGAATTCACCAAGCTTTTAAGGCAGAGCTTAAGTTCCAGGGAAACTTGTGGATGAATCACTTCCACAGCCATGGGCCATTTAGGAATCAGAGGCTCTGGGGCCCCCTAGGACAGAACTAATGGAGTGTTGCCCTTGGCCCTAGCTCCGTCTAGCTGATTTAACAATGGTGCGCACCCATTGCCCATCTCCTGCTTTAACTACTCTGCCATGCCAGGCCTCCATGTGGTCTTCTCTGCCCAGTGCTCGGATTGATTGATTATGTGGGCAATGCAACATTTAAAGGAAAAGAGGTTTTAAAACAAATTCACTTAGAACAGCCAATAAGAAGGATAAAGATCACAACTCAAACAATGGCTTTTCCCTGGGAAGTAGCAGACCGCTCCAAGCTTCGATCCTGGTTTCCTCAATTGTCTGTGAACCTAGGCTAGGTACCAGGGGAGTCCCAACTCCATCAACAGCTAATTCCACTTTCTTCCTGGTATCACCTCTAGAAGGAAAAGGAGTTGAAGTACTGATTGTGTCAGCTTTGTAGAGAGAAATCACTGCGAGGGCAGGGAAGCAAAGAAAGACTGTGCCCAACCCTCCCTTTCCTCTTTTGGTCTCAGCCCAGGAGTCACCTCACTGTGAGGTTACCCCCCCCCCGGGGGGATGGGATTGGTATTGTCGTGAAACTCTTCCACAAAGTGGTTGGCTTCTCCAGGGCTCTGACCTTGGATGTGCTGACATTAGGGCTAGGTGGGCACTGAAGGTTTAGTGTTGGGTTTCAGGTCAGCTTCAGGATAAGAAATGTATAAAATAGCAATGGCGGGAGTTTGTGGTGTGTCTAGAGCAGTGTCTCAAACCTGTCTGCACTTTAGAATCACCTCAGGTAGTCTTGAGAAAATTCAGGGGCTGGGCCTGTCCCCCGACACTCATTGATTTAATATCCAGGGAGTGGGGTCCAAGCCCTAGTGTTTTCTTAACAGTTCCCCAGGTGATTCTAATGCACGGACACGGTTGAGAGCCATCGACCTAGAGCTTGGTCGTCTCCAGGGCCTCGCTCATGTCTGCGGCCTGCAGCCTACTGATCCTACTGGCCTCAGAGGAAGCAGAGGTTAATCTTTATTTGAGATGTAGCCACTAAAGTGCCCTTGATACTATCTCCTTTTGTTTTGTGTGAGCCTCAGAACATCAGTTATTGAAAGGTCACTGATTAATCATTCAGTTTTCACAAATTCCTATATTGTTTATTTGGAGGCAGGAAATGTCGTGGTTAAAAGCACAGGCTCTGAAGTCAGCCTGCAGGGTTTCAATTCCAACTCCACTACTTACCAGCTTTGTGATCCTGTGGGTAACTTAGTTAATCTCAGTGATTAAGTATCCATAAGATTGGGAAATGATAGTATCTTCCTTTAGTTCTTGTGTGTGTGTGTGTGTGTGTGTGTGTGTGTGTGTGTGTATTTAATGAGTTACTGTATCTAAAATGTTTAGAATAGTGTCTGATGTAGTGATTGCTCAGTAAATGTTAGGGTTTTTTTTTCTTTTAATCATTTTACCACCGAGTCTCATTAGTGAGAAGCAGAAGCCCACATTTAATAACTACTTGTCTTATTCAGGGAAGTATTGCAACTAAAACATCTTTTATGGCTTCCATCTGCTGAGAAGCACAATTTTTTTCCTCAATTATGCACAGCAATATTTTTTAAATATATCCATTTTTGTAACCTAATCCAAATATATCCAAAATGATTTTGATTTCATAGGAAAAGTATATGCCACTGACCCAAACTAAAAGTATTTCCAGTGTAATTCCCCTTAGCCCAGTGTTTCTCTACCTTTATTTTTTTCGTTTTATTGCCTTTTTTCATAGAACATTCATAGATATTTTTCCCCTAATTGCCTCCCACATGAAATTTTAATACCAAAGATATATTATGTGTATGTTTATGTAATGTATATAGATACGTTATATACATAAAAAGTAAGATGTTTTGCCTCTGTTGGGAGCAATATCACCCCCAGTGAGAAAGCATGCTTTATCCAAATCCCCCAAATGTTTATGCCATTCTAATGCCACTCAGCCCCAGGGGAAATGTGACAGAATGTAAATTGGAAAGGAGAGAAACATATGACCATTTAGACACATTGATAGGAACCCTCCTGGTGCTGTGGAAGGGATCGGTTTAAGTGAGTAGTCCCAAGGTTTACCCTGCCTTTCCTTCACTTTAAATATTCCTCTGCCAACACTATGTGACTTTTGTGGCCTGACAAATAAGAAAAATCACAGGGAAAAATGAGAACATCCCCTCCCTTCAGAAAACCAGGCAAATGTCCTAATATTATTCTTATCCCTCAGAAACAAGACATGTTCGTTCCAGGTCTAAAAGGACAATGAAACCAACTAAAGAAACCCCAAAAAAGTGACAAATCTACAGATAAACTAATCCCTCCTATTATTTCCAAATCAAGTGACTTCTGGGTGGCTCAGTCAGTTGAGCGTCTGCCTTCGGCTCAGATTGTGATCCCAGGGTCCTGGGATCGAGCCCTGTGTCAGGTTCCCTGCTCAGCAGGGAGTCTGCTTCTCCCTCTCTCTCTGTGTGCTCACTCTCTCTCAAATAAATAAATAAATAAATAAATCTATCTTTTAAAAAAATCAAGTGATTTCTCAGGCATATGAGCAATTGATTTCATAATATGGCCATGTATTTTTTTAGATAAATTTTTCTTATAAAGTGTTCATTGATTTTGCAGTGATAACTGGAAACATTTAAAATAATTGAAATATTTATGTAGTTGTCAATATAATACTGAAATTATTGGTTTTGAAAATAAACTTAAACCTATTTTTTAAATGTTTGAGTTTTAACAAGTAATAAGAAAGTATTCAAATTATAACCAGTATGTGTAAATATGGAACATTTGGTACTGTGGTACTACAAATAGAATTTAGTGATTTTCACATTTCTTCATGCTTTGAAGGAAAAGTGAATTTAAAGGATGTGCATATTGATATTACTGTGATTATAGAATGTGTTTTGAGGATCAATAGGGTCTCATATAGCTAGTTATTTAATCTCCATTGAGCTGTGAAATGCTGCTTGATACGTCTGTTTGCTAACCGTGGGTCCTGAGAATATTGACTGCATTATAAAGGATCATTCAACATGTTTTTACAAACTTAAAATAGAAAGACAGGTTTTACTTTTTTCCCATGTAGGAGACAGTGGAACATTTTAAAATTGAGAAACTTAAAAAGAATTCCAAGATAAAAGAAAGTGAGACTTGAAATTTCTAAGTAGTTCTGGGTCTTTTAGTCACAGTCCCCAAGTCATTTCTCATAAGGTGCTTTTATCTTTGGTAAATATGCTCCTGCTTATATAAGAAAAAAATCTTATTTTTAGTATTTAGGAGTACAAGGGTTTAATTTAGAAAATAAATAACGTTTATTACAGAGTATGCCCATAATAAACAGTGTCATGTGCTGTCATCACTGAAATGTGAAGGGAGGCCCTCAGAGTACCTTAACTTCCCTAAGCCACAGTACCCTCTTCTGTAAAGTATTATAATAAAATATTTCTCAAAAAGTTTGTTATATGGATTAAATGAGATAACATGCTAGAACAGTTTAGGAGTCTCCATTTGCTGTGCAAGTATGAAGAATCATTGCCATTATTATTGTCGTTATGAGTTTAAGTATCAGGAAAAACACAGAGCCTCTTGCTCAAGCTCTCCTGATTACTGGGTGGTGCTCTACTTGTATGTTATCACCTGCATTTTTTAAATATGGGGATTCTCAGGATTTGCTTTGACTACACTGTATATGTATATGTACTGTACATAATTGCCCATTGATTGTATGTGATTGTACTCTGTTGACATTTCCTATTTACTAGTCTGTATCCACTACTAAACTCTAAGTTAGAAAGGCAGCTTTTCTATCTCATTCATTCGTCGCTCTACCCCAATTCTAGCATATGTGACTTAGCACCCAGTATGTGCTCAATTATGTGTTGAATAAATACAAGCATAGGTGGCAATGATATTATGATAGAAAATTATATACTTTGATTTTCTTAGGTAGAATGTTTTTCCCATGCGGTTTTAAAACCTGGCTCAATTGTGACCTGAGACCTCCATGACTCATTTGGCCTCCCAACCAAAAACACCAGGAGTACTAATTACTGTAAAAGGCAATGTCTTCAGAAAGAAAAGTTGTCTACCTACAGTAACTAAACAGAAACCACCTACCATCAAATTTTATGTTGGCTCATGAACCACCAAAGAGCAGGAATTTTCCATTCCCATCTAAGAAGACTGCTACTTAACAAATGGTCTAAATCATTTTAGACGTTGTTCTGATTGGAATAAAGAAAGTGATCTACCATATACTCATTAAAACTTTCTTGGGCCATTTTCTTTGAGTTGGTCACCTTTTCATAAAGGAAATGTTTAGGTGAAGCAGTGGCCAGGGGCCTCATGCATGGCCTGGCCTGGCCTGGCCAAGGCTTAAAGGGAGCCAGCCGTATTGAGATTTGCATTGCCTCTGTATCAATTAGGACTCCTTTCTTCCTCAGGTGTCAATTCATGGTTATAAGAACTGGAGTTCAGGATATCACATCCCTGTTCATTCAAGACACTAGAGGGGAGGGGCAAGAAGAGGTTAGTGTCAACAGATTTTTCTCTAATGTCTTTTTGCCAGAATAATATCACTTGGTAATGTCTGGGGATTCTAGCAAAGAAGGCAGGAAATAAACTAACTTTTGCATCCTCTTGAATAGATAGAGCCAATAGAGAGCTGGATTTGGGTGTGGGGAAACCAACAAACCAATACGGGGTTCTAATACAGAACCCATACAAGGTTCCAAAACAATCCTTACCACTTGCTTCCTTCCTATTCTGTCCCTCATGACAGTGTTTTTTAAAAAATAGAGAATGCTCAAGGATGTTTCTAGTGGAAATAGTCATCAAACTCATTTAAGTTCTCACCTGGCATCCACCCAATCTCCTCAGATACCCAGGATACCTGTTTCTCTTGTTTGATCACCTTTCATTCTTGTAGCACATGTTTCCTCTTGGCCCACCTCTGATTTCAACTGCAGCCATGGTGGACATTTCTATGCATGCCACTAAAAATCTTCCGCCTCAGACACCCACCATAACCTCTCCATTTTCCTGCTCCAGGGTTTTCAGCAAACCCAAAAGAATTCATTGGCCCATACCTGTGAGTAGCCCAGAAGTGCAGGAATGCTTATTTTCCTGGAGATAACCCTTCTCCAGGGGCAGACAGGAGTCAGTAGACAATACCCCAATTTTCTGCACTTGAACAATCTTGAGGAGCATTCTATGTGCTTCTTTGAGGGTCCCAGCTAGTTGAACATGGTGGAAACCAGCCCATCAAATCCCTCTTACCTGTTTGTTTTCTTCCTCTGCCTAACTCTTCCTTCTCCATCACTCCTGCTTCTTGGGATCACCACATGAAGATGTAAGGAGGCCTGCACCCACATCTTTGTCTCAGGCCCTGCTTTGGGAGGAACCCAAACTAAATCTCCTCATTGGAACTCCATGATAATTTTTATCTTTTGGCATTTCCACAGTATTCTTCTTCTTACATACTACCTTTTGAGGGGAAGCTAGGCTTGATTTCTCTACAGAAACTAAAAATCTAGGTATGTGAACAATAATTCATTATACAAATATAACCATGTCATATGCTTTTCTGTTGGGAGAAACAAATATATCAGAGAGTATTCTCTCAGAATCACTTATTGGACCAAGGTATTGACTGATTATTGTAAATGTGTATGTGTCTAGAAGAATCAGCAACAATGCAGAAGCATTTACAAAGTAGTCAGTGTATCAAACAGACATATTTCTGCTCTCAAATCATTCGTGGAGTGAAGGTGGGGTTAGTCAGGTAAACAATGATCCATGTGGAATGTGCTATAAGGATCTGCAGATCTTGGTGACTGATGAAATGGGGAATGGGAACAAAAAAGACAGATCTTGGATGACTCCAAGCTTTCCAGCTTGGGTGACTGGAGGGTGGGTCAAAATTAACCAAGACAGGAAAGGCAAGGGCAATAACAGATTTAAAGAGAAAGATGACATGTTGAACTTTAAATATCTGTAAATTATTCAGGTGGAGATCTCTAGTAGACAGAAATATAGGTCTAGAGATAAGGAAAGAAATCTGTATTGGACTGCAGATTTGGAAATCATTGATGCATAAAGTTAATACTATGGAAATAAATTAGATCAGCAAGAAAGGAAAAGGGGGAAAAAAAGCAAGTGGAAGATTAACCCCAGGAAACAGCAGGACTAATAAAAGGATTAAGAAACAGGAACCGGCAATAAAACTGAGAAGGATTGATACAGAGGTAGGAGAAGAATCAGATGGGAGTGTTTCTCAAGTCTTGAAAGCCAAGGGAGGACAGGCGCCATTTATAGTGCCTGATGCTATGCTATGGAGAGATGAAGTAGGATGGATAAAGACAAGGGCCTTCAGTGTCGGTGAGCTCAGATATCGATTTCAGTAGAGGAGTGGACAAAGGATATCTATTACATTATTTTACTCACCACAGCCTGTGTCTCCTTAGTAGCCATAAAAAAAGGGCATTAACATTACCTTCTAGAGCCTCTATTTATCATCTCAGCTTCTTCTGACAACCAGAAGCAGATTTCTTCACTTTCCTTTTTTCTTCTCCTTCTCCTCCCCAAACATACTGAAATTTATCTTCTTCCAATGTGAAGGATCATTCTCTCCTCCCCCACATTTCTATTTGCCATATAGAAGATGCTGTTGTTTCTTGGCTAATTTGCACACCAAGTTCTGGTAAAAAGAACTGTTATATGAACAGAAACTCTCTGAGCTGGTGGACAGCTTCTAATTTGTATTAATGAACTTGGCAAAAAAACACCCCCACTGGACCATCACTCTACCAACAAGGCTATGTGGCACATGCCAGATCATTGGGTTAAAAACAATTTGACTGAAAAGACAAATTGGTAAAAACCCAGAACTGGTTGCAAAACCGTATTTCCAGTCACTTGTTCCACATCTTTTCAGGCATTGGTGCTTATTTTACTTTATAATAACGAGTCATGTAAAGAGACTAGTCCTGCATTTGGGGAGGCTTTGCTAAATGCAGAAAAATTTAAAAAAAAAACAAAAAAAAAACTGATTTTTTTTTTTTTTCAAAATGGTTATGGGAATCACTTAAAATCAGAAGTAAATCGTGATGTGAAACATGATACAAGTTACAGCAAGCTGTTTAGGCCGAAGGCAGTAAATACTGAGAGGGTTTGGGGAACTGCCTTATGTGCTGTGAGCTGGTTCTGTGAGTGTAGAGCACTGTATGGAAGCTGGCTTGGTGATTTGGTAAGATGATTATAAATTTGGTTCTAGACATAATGAATTTGAGATAGGTCTGGATACAATCTAGAGAATCTAGAGAAAGGTCTGGATGGAAAAGTCAAACCGGAATGCATAAATGGGAAAGGAAAAGCTGAAGGGAAATGAGGCTGGAGATTTGGGAGGCCGTCCACGCAACTGTGGGACTGGGTAAGATTACCAGCATAGAATATAGAGGGAGGTAAAAGAAGGTTTGCTGAGACTGCTAGCTACCCACTCAATGTGCATTCCTCTATCTTCCTTAGTAACAGAAGGCAAACTTTTAGCTGAGTACATCACCTCCTGAAATAAAAGACCACATTTCTCAAAGTGCTATAGAGCTGTTGGTCACATGACTAAGTTCTGGCCAGTTATTTGTTGTCATAAGTGTTGTATGGGACTTTAAGGACAGAGCAAGTCCTCCTTCTCCATTTCTCCTTCCTGTTGCTTGGAATGAAAAGATAATGGCTGACGCTAGTAGTCATGTTGGTCATGAGGTGGCCTTGAAGGAGTCACAAACAGTAGAAACACCTGAATTTCAGTTGACTTCCTGAGGCTGTTACATACCAGTTCTGGACATTCTGTAACTAGATTTTCTCTTATTGGAGAAAATAAATGCTTGTGGCCATTCTGCTACCTGTTCACCCAGAACTGGCCTGGGGAACATTTGGCATCTTTGCTCTGCCCAGTCCTACTGCTGCTCTCTCCTCCTGTCCTACATATCCTCTTGGGCTACTCTGGTTTCTTATTCACATGTGCCCCTAAGCTCCTGGGAGCACACATGAGTTTGACCCCAAAGCTCATCTCTGTGCACTCTGGTGGTGGCAGCACATGGCAAGTGCTGAACCAACAGACATGAGGTCAGATAAGCTGCTCTATTCTGGCAGATAACCCTCTTCTTTAAAAAAACTTTTCTTGGGGCTTCCCAAATGCATTTAGGGAACATGTAGCTCATATCTTTCCTCACACGGAGAGTAGGGGAAATACCTTCCCTACGATTAACTCTGTGCAAAGAATTCTCTTCCCAGGGAAGAGGTCATGTGCTCACTTCTGCATCAGTAACTCTATACAGGAGAATGGGGTGCTCTAACTGGCTTCAGTATGGGCCCACTCTGAAACCAAGGTTTAGGATTAGTTCTACTTAAAACATAGGACTAGAAATTTGGGGAGTTGTTAGGAAGGAGGAAATAATGAGATGATGAGAAGTATCAACAAATGTCCACTATACCAACTTAGTGGGGGACAAGCAGAAATTATTGTCAAAATTCGGTAATGTCTTATAGAACCTAAGGATAGCAATGTTCTGGACCTCAAGAAGGTATGGAATTGGTAATGAGAGGTTCTTTGTGAATTCTTGCATACTTTTTCACTGCCTCTTGTTTCTCATTAAGCATCTACTTTACAGAGGGCTTGGGGGACAGGCCATATAACAGCTTCTCCTAGCTCTCAAGTTCATGTATTACAATTACAGACTCACAGAGAATTTAACACTCACTCTGGTTCCAGACTCCATATTCCCTGGGAGGGATCACTGATTAGCCTAGTCAGGTGGGCTGCCCTTCATGCAGTCAACTGTTTCCAGGCACCAGGTTATTATAAGCAAACTTTGCTTCTTCTAGGAACCTGCTCCTGTGTATCAGGAAGGCATTAAAGTGACCACAGGGAGCTAGGCACCCTTCACCCAATGTGTCTACCACAGGTAGTAACTGCTTGAGACAGGCACATTACTGCAACCTGTTGGCAACAAGAGAAAAAGAATTTACAAATCAGACACAAAAATTAAAGAGTATGGAAATGGAAATCAAGACAGCTCCACATGACCCAATAGTCTGTATTCATGATGATAATTCTGAGTCATTTAATGTGACACTGGGTTCACTATTTTCTAGTTAAATTGGAATTTTATCCTTGTGGAATAATGTGTGGCCATTATTATCTAGTTAGTATAACCTATAGCTACCTTATTTTGCCTTTTGTGGTTTCCTTAACCTCTATACATTGGCTAGATTAATTGTTAAGATTCCCTTCATTTGTGTTTATCTGCAGTTATTTCTGATACCAATTCTGAACCACTACAGTTGTTTCTGACATGAGTTCTTTCAAAAGACATTTCCCTCTCACTAAATACAGACGCTTGATGATGATTTTCCTCTCACTAAATAGTATGCTTGCCTTCTTCCATAATGTATGCAGTCTTTTTACATAGTTTTGACTGAAGTGATGAAGATGGGTGTTATTTATCTTAGTTCCCAGAGGAGAACTTGTCATCAAACTGCTCATAGATATCATTATTCCCAAGTTTTGGTCACAAAACTGAATATATCTACTGAATGGTTTCTCTATGCTGAAGTCTGATTCACTTGAGAAGTAATGCCATGTCTGTACTGAAAGACCCTCAAGCACAAAGAACTGGAATAAAGTAACAGAGATTTATTAACAGAGAAACTAAAATAAATTGTACTCATCTATCAGTGTGGCAGGAATGCTGAAAAGCTAGATCCAGGACACCTCCCTTGAACCTCTGTCCTGTCTTTCCTTAATTTGTTCCAGATTTACATTCTCTTCTGGAGACGGGGCAGCATCATGGTTAAGAATGCAAACTCTGGAGTCAGGAAGCATGGTAGTATTAAGAACCTGGGCTGTATTAGAATCCGATGTCTTTCACAGGGAAACTCGAGGAAAATTACTTACCTTCCCTCATTCATTTTTCTCCTTTATACAAGAGAATTAATGATAGTAATAATACAAGAATATTAATGATAGTAAACACCTACCTCATAGGGTGGCTATATAATTGCAGTACCATATTTAGTGGGTTCCCCCTTATAACCTCCTTTTGTATTCTTTATCTGTTTTCTTTTTCTTGTCTTTTAGGGAAAGAAAACCATTTTATTGTTGAATAAGCATTAAACCTGAATGCATATCACAGGCAATCTGCTAAAAGATTGCAGAGACAGAAAGATTTTTATCCCCAGTTATGTACATATCTTTAAGATGGACCATAACTAGTCCTCAAGTAAGACAGTTTGATAGTACCATTTGTCACACATAGTTTATCCTAACTTTACCTGGTAATTAGAGTGATCCTCTGTGCTAGCTAATTGACTTTATCTGGAGGAAAAAAAATAACAACTTCCCATTTTTATGGCAGGAGATGGTGTTGTACCTTGGAATAAGGCACCCATCTAAGCTAGGTTCCTATCCTCCTACAGAAACTGGGCGACAGGGTGCTTGTTTCCTTTGCTCTGCCCTAAATTACCCAGCAATTTGATCTTTTCAGTATTTTTTAAGGAAGTCCAACTTTTTAAAAAAAATTGAGATACAATTGACAAATAGCATTATATTAGACTCAGATGTACAACATAATAATTCAGTATTTGTATATATTGTGAAATAATTATCACGGTAAGTGTAGTTCTTCCAATCTTAATGAATCTTTATATACCAATGTAAGGTATCTGGAAAATCTCACCATACCTGAACATCAAATCATTCTTATTTTGTTTTTCAAATATTTCTCAACACTTTTCTGGAACCATCTACCTTAGTGAAATCCCAAGTCTCTTGGTCAGTTCAGGTTTCTTTCTAAGGAGCAAAGCCCAAATTCTTTGGTAGTGACCGGTGCTTTCTTCTGATCTAAAGAAGAACTGCTGGCCTATTTTTTAATCTCTGTTTTCTGGAAAATGGCTAGTAATCCTCTGGTGCTCATTAGGGACTAAATAGTAGTCACAGTTTGAATTAATGACTGAGCATGGCCATGTGTATCCTAATACTTACCCTCCTTTGCCAGTACCTTTATTTATAGTAACAAACTCTTAAAAACAAAGCAAAGCAAATAATACATCCACATTATAATAGAAGATGCTTAGGGATAATGGAATAAAGCCACTGCTCCTGAGGCAGGGGCTAGGAGTCACCTTGTTCCATATAGCAGCTGGAGCTTGTCAAAGCTGGCCTAGAGGGGTCTAACCAGAACCCCAACACACAGATCAAATCCCAAGGGCCTTTATTTATAATAAAGAGGGCAGTTACTAAGCAGACTGGAAGTACTTCTTACCCACAGGACAATAGCTTCCTTTCAAGTTCAAAGAACCCCTTACTTTGCAATACTGACAACACTATCTGAAGGGGTTTAGTTCTAAGAAATACCTCATTTTGTAACTTTGTGGTTCATACCCAAAGGACACTGAAGTGCAATGTAATGACCTCTGGGTCTGTATTTTGATATATACGTCATAGCACCAAGTGTTAAGTGGCATCTTATAGTAAAAAGGACTTTGACAGAATCCAAGACAGTCCTATTTATAAAAACAGTGATATGAATATAGATTTACAAGTGGGCATATCACCAGAATTTAAGTTTAAAAATGGAAATGTAAAAAAAAAATCATAGAGAAAGACAAATTTATGGAATGATTTTTATCACTGATACTTCCTAGTCTAGAGCTGCAAACTTCTTGAGCCAGTTTCTTTAACTGCACTGCCCCCTGCTGGTAAGATGGTTTAGTCCATTGCCAGAAAGAAGCAGGTTGGGAATGAAGAAACATGAGAGACTGGAACAAGGCAGGAGCAACAGGTCAGATAAGAAATAAAATGGAAAAGAAGTTTGCTGGAAGAGTAGTCAGGAGATCCTGCCAGTGAGAATGTTGGGGATAGCCCATGGCACCTTGTAGGAGCTGCTTTTGCTGCCCATCTATGTTGGTCAGCTTTCTTGAATTCCTTAGGACAGACAAGATTTTGCTTGGTTTGTTTTGTTTCGTTTTGCTTTGCTTTGAAGCCCTGTGCAGGGTAGGCGTTGTGATACTGAGTCACACTTCTCAGCCACCACTATCCTTGTGCTCCCTATCATCTTGGAGAAGTGTGGCCTAGGAAATTGGATGATACTGGTCCACAAGGATACACTTGGCAGAGGAGATGGCAGAATAGCTCAGTGGCCCAGAGGAAGCTCCTCTGCAGAGCATTTTACTCTTTTTACTACCTTGGAGGCTGATAGCTAAACGAGGGCCTTGGTGCTTGTTTATAATTTATGCCTATCTGATTTCAGTGAGGTGAGGAAGCTTATAATGAAGATCACATTTAGAGAGATGTTTGAAAAATAAAAAAGGAAAACTAGCAATGCTGGGGAATAAGCAGAAAGTGCAGGGGCTGAGGCACCAGGTGACTGTCACAACTGAGCATTACATTTAGTTCTAAATTTCCTCCTAGCTAAGGAAAAACTGGAAATACAGGGAATAATACAGTGTGCATTTCATGAAAGGAGGAAATACAACTGTCCTTCAGAGATACATAGTTTCTGTGACTGGATGGGGGTGTTAGCCAGTGCTGTGGTGGGAATCATTTTGCAGTAGATAAACGTATCAAATCAACATATACTCCTATACACCATACACTCACACAATGTTACATGTCAGTTATATCTCAATAAAACTGAGGCAAAATTTTAAATAATTTAAGAGATACGGAGTTCCTGGCATTACATTCCAAGAGGAATTTATCCTAGAAATTCTAGACTCATAAACAAACACCACCGAATTGAGAGGCATCCAAATGCCTAGTGGATTCTCTTCCTTGGGAGCTTGCAGCTACTGCGTATAGTTGAGTACTAGCTGTGATGAATAGTTCCCATTTGTCAGCGGTTCCTAGCCTCTGGTGGGACCCCTAGTGGTCCATGGAGTTATTGCAAAGTATCCATGAATCTAGATTCTAGATGCAAAATTTCAGGAGTGAAAAATTAATGTTTTGTGCAAATGTGCCAATATTTTTCCAAAATGTAAAGATGACTAGAACTAGCAAAATACAAATTTATGTAAAAGAATACTGAGTTCACACTAGCTTTTGGTTATTATATATTTTCTTGGTTAGAGTCTACTAACAATACAGTTCTTAAGATTTGATATTACAAGGAGGTCCTTTTGCTTGACAGAGCTTTGAACCATCACTGGTGCAGACAGTCTAGATGGTGTTACTGCTCTAAGAAGAGAAGGCAGACTCCCCACCCCCACCCCTTCCCTAGTCACTACTCTCAATAACTGTTTTTCATGTTCTGAGACGAGCTCCAAGAAAGGCACCCATGTGCTCAGATGCTCTGGGGCTTTGTTCAGTAATCAGCTTTGTGGTTTTAGGAGGCCCAAAAGAACTTCAGGGCTTTCCACTCTGAGCACTTTGTTCAGGAAGCTTAAGAGACTTGTTGTGGTTTCAGAAATGACATGCTTGAAGTTCTGGAGTTGGCACAAACTACTGTTCCTGCTCAAACGGATGGTAGGAAGAGAGGCAGCCATAGGGGCTGGTGGCCCAAAAACCGAAGCTGTGGTTATTTCCACAGACAACGGCTCTTTAGCAAGCTTGCAATTGCTCCATACTGCTTTCATGTGGGCAAAGAAAAAACTTTATCAGACAGAGAGTCTGTTCTCTTGAAACGCTGGGCTGAGAGAAGGGGAAGCTGGGCAGTAGATCGGGGCAGAATTTACAACAGGGAAAATCACGTTTCTGTTGAGTTCTTCCTTATCACGGGCGACTCCACGCCCCTGGAGGTGTCATAGATGCTTGTGCGCTGGCTGATGCTCAGACTGCAACATGAGGCCCCCCGAGAGGGGAAGGCAGAGCTCTCTGAAGCAAGCCTGAAGTCGTAAGCTACCGTGCTCTGGATTCCCTGTCTTGCCTTGGCTGTTTAAGAACAGGGGCCAATGGCTGCAAGATTCCAAAGCTAAAATGGGCATTGCAAAGCCTTGTGAGAGAAGCAGAGTTGCATGGTATTTCAGCCATTGCTGTTGCTACAGTGCCATTAAACAAGCCATCCAATCACCACCCAAGGACAAGCTGGCCCATTTGTTAAGGAAACTGCCAAGGTCACAATTTGCATGTCTTTAGTTATAACTCTAAGGGCATATATAGACATATAAATTTGAGCGTCTGGCCAAAAACGTCTTTCCTACTATTTCTCATAACCTCTCAGTTGTATCATTGAAAATTTATTTCTACGAGTCAAGAGTCTTTTCAATCTCTCTTAGAATACAAACATTCTGAGGCACGTGGGTGGTGCAGTCCATTGAGCAGCGGACTCTTGCTTTCTGCTCCGGTCCTGATCTCAGGGTCATAAGATGGAGCCCCGCATCAGGCTTGTGCTCCATGCAGAGTCTGTTTGAGTCTCTCTCCCTCTCCCTACCTCTCTTGCTCTCTCTCTCTCTCTCAAATAAATAAAATAAATTTTTAAAAAAAGAATACAAACATTCTGGTGGGTATCTCTGGTAGGAATAGGGGAAATGACATGTCTGAAGGTGAGGCAGAGTGCTGGGAACGGAATGATGAAAGAAAATAAAAAGGCCAGACAGATTGTGCTTATAGCTTGGAAAGCTTGGAATAGTAATCCATGGTCAGAAACAAGGTGGCTTAAGGCAAAATCACAGCCTGGGCAGAGTCTGACTAGCTTAAGGCCCAAATCCTCAGCTCCCCCTCCTTTCCTGCTGGGCCCTCCTCCCCTCTGGCTGACCTAACCTCAAACTTTAAACTCTTTCCTTATTCCCTTTGCTCCAGCAAACCTGTCATACAAAAAACACCGAACCAAGGAAATACTCACTCACATCTTGATTCTTTAGGTAAGGAATTCCACTTCTGTTTTCTCATATAAAAGAGGGCTAGTGCTACATGGTTCCCTGATGTTAAAATAACAGACAAACAAACAAAAAACATATCTTTCTTGCCTTTCTGAAATCTGGAAATATTTTTAAGTGTGTACATTTAATATGGTAGTGTTTCTTTTTATATATATCCCAAAAAGCTGTTACTAAAATACATGGTATATCTTCTAATTAATGGTCCCATAGAACTGAAAAATATATAGTTTGTTTCTGTTTTGCTCTTTCTCACAAGTTAATATAAGGAATGAATATGATAATTCTTGTGAAAATTTGGCAGTATATCAAGGTAGACAATAAAATGCCATGGGATTTTTTCCTAGTGGGCCTCCTATCTCTTGATGATGGTTCAGATGATTCCCTATGACATCCTGTGCAACAGATACATGAGGCTCTCTTTCCTAACGGCACAAATTTACAAGGTTGGGTTCTATTATTAGAAAACTCTATAATATCATAAAAATGTCCTGATCGTTAAAATAAAAGAGAGAAAATACAAATATATGTTCTTACAAACATTAAAAGTAAACATAATATAAATTACATATGTTATATATATATATATATTTTAAAGATTTTTATTTATTTATTTGACAGAGAGAGAAAGACAGTGAGAGAGGGACTACATACAGGGGGAGTGGGAGAGGGAGAAGCAGAATTCCTGCTGAGCAGGGAGCCTGACAAGGGGCTCGATCCCAGGATCCTGGGATCATGACCTGAGCCAAGGTAGATGCTTAACGACTGAGCCACTCAGGCGCCCCTGTTATATATATTTATATACATTAATTAATATATATTATAAGGAAGCATTATAGATGTTCCTTTGGGATTTTTACTGCATGGTCTGGGTTGACCAAGGCTTCTTAAAATATGAATCCAATGAAATTTTGATAGGAAATGTCTTTCTATTTTCTTAAGAATCCCATAGAAAACACAGTTGGTCTTGATTACTCTAAGACTTGTTAAGGTATGATGATTGTTTTAGGGATGATGGCTGTCGGGCTTCTGGCAGACCAAGGTTTGGGTACAGACCAACCTTGTGGTACCTCTCAATGATACCAGGTAAATGGCCCTTGCTCTTCTTCCTGGTCTATTCTTTAGAAAATTTTTGTATAGGACGTATTCTCTCTCAAGTCTCAGACTTTAGGATATAAAGCATTAGGGCTACTGGGGGTCTGACTGTGGTCAGCATTTTCCAATTCCAAAAATTTGATTTTCCCAAAGTTAGATGTAAATTCTTGGCAATCAGGATTCAAACTTAGAACTCCTGGCCCTGTGTCCTGTGGGGATAAATGTATTTTTGCAGCCAAACAACTGCAAATAACTGTTGAATAACTACTATGTGCTAAGTTCTGTACTAGGCATGAGATATGCAAAGATGAATACATGCTCTTACAAACGGATAAGAAAATACGATAAGGACATGAACTAGAAATTCACAGAAGAAAATTCCAAATGGTCAATAAACGTTTAAATGTATGTGATTCACTAGCAATTAAAAATATGTAAGTTAAGAGTCTCTGTGGGGAGCCCAGGGCTGCCAGATGCAGGTGACCATGTGGCAGCTGCTGGCTTGAGCCAGGGGGCCACTCCTGTGAGCAACACTCTCAGATTCTTGGGCAGCCCCGCCCCCCCATTGTTGGACTACAGATGCTGCTCCCAGTGGTAACTTTTGAAGATGTTTCCATTCCTGAAAAGCCCAAGCTTAGATTTGTTGAAAGGGCACCATTTGTGCCAAAAGTGAGAAGAGAATCTAAAAACTTGAGTGACATATAGGGACCTCCTACTGAAGGAGAGGCAATTTTACAATCTTGGCACTTGGTGGTGGTTACCTCCATTGGGACCATTTTGAAATGATGCACC
Organism: Halichoerus grypus; assembly: GCF_964656455.1. Taxonomy (NCBI): domain Eukaryota; kingdom Metazoa; phylum Chordata; class Mammalia; order Carnivora; family Phocidae; genus Halichoerus; species Halichoerus grypus. Next base: position 104,409,913 of record NC_135714.1, read on the forward strand.
TGACAATGAACCACTCTATGGACCCCAAGAACATATTTGCCTTATGGAGAGTACCAGCCCCTTTCAAGCCCATCACTTTCAAGGGTATAAGACAACACATGGGTGGAGGCAAAAGTGCTTTTGGCTACAAGTGACTCCTGTGAAGTTTGGCCATCTCATAACAGAGATGGGTGGGCATTGTGAATTCAAAGACATACAAGGTTTCCTTGATCAGGTTGCCCACAAGTTGCCCTTCTCAGCAAAGGCTGTGTGCATGAGAATCTAGAGAAAATGTGGAAAGATCAAGAGGAATTAGGACAGAACAACCCAAACCCCTGGATTTTTGAGCATATAGCCACTGCCAAAGCTGGGGATATGGAAAGTTCTGAGCCCGTATGAATTGACCCAGAAGGGGAGGTCCTGGGGCACATTCTATATGACTGTCTTCTGGTTTGTCTCTCTTTTTTTCTCCCACTATGTTCATTTGTTTTGTTTCTTAAATTCCACATATGAGTGAAATCATGTGGTATTTGTCTTTCTCTGACTGACTTATTTCACTTAGCATAATACTCTCTAGCTCCATGTCATCGCAGATGACAAAATTTCACTCTTTTTATGGCTGAGTAATAGTCCATTGTATACATATACCACATCTTCTTAATCCATTCATCAGTCAATGGATATTTGGGCTCTTTCCATAATTTGGCTATGATTGATAATGCTCCTATAAACATCAGGGTGCGTGTATTCCTTCAAATCAGTATTTTTGTATCCTTTGGGTAAATACTTAGTAGTGCATTTGCTGGATCATAAGGTAATAATATTTTTAACTTTTTGAGGAACCTCCATACTGTTTTCCAGAGTGGCTGCACCAGCTTGCATTCCCACCAACAGTGTAAGAGGGTTCTCCTTTCTCCACATCCTCACCAACATCTTTTGTTTCCTGTATTGTTAACTTTAGCCATTCTGACTGGTGTGAGGTGATATTTCATTGTAGTTTTGATTTTTATTTCCCTGATGATGAGTGATGTTGAATATCTTTATATGTCCCAGAAAAAGAAGAGAGAGAAAAGGGGGCAGAAGGTTTATTTGAGGAAATTATAGCAGAAAACTTCCCTAATCTGGGGAAAGGAAACAGACATCCAAATACAGGAGGTACAGAGAACTCCCATCAAAATCAACAAAAGCAGGCCAACACCAATACATAGTATAGTTAAATTTGCAAAATATACTGATAAAGAAAAAGTCCTAAAAGCAGAAGACAAAAGAAGTCCCTAAGTTTTAAGGGAAGACCCGTAAGACTAACAGCATGTCTCTCCACAGAAACTTGGCAAGCCAGAAGACAGTGGCATCATATATTCAACACCCTGAATGGGGAAAATCCGCCAGGAATACACTAACCAGCAAGGCTGTCATTCAGCATAGAAGGAGAGATTAAGAGTTTCCCAAACAAAAACTAAAGATTTTCATGGCCACTAAACCAGCCCTGCAAGAAATATTAAAGGGGACTCTTTGAGTGGGAAGGAAAGACCAAAAGCCACAAAGACTAGAAAGGAACAGAGAAAATCTCCAGAAACAATGACAAAACAAGTAATAAAATGGTACTAAATACATATCTATTGATAATTACTCTGTATGTAAATGGACTAAATGCTCCAATTAAAAGACATAGGGTATCAGAATGGATTAAAAAAACAAGACCCATCTATATGCTCCCTACAAGAGACTCATTTTAGACCTAAGGACACCTGCAGATTGAAAGTGAGGAGATGGAGAAATATTTATCATACAAATAGACATCAAAAGAAAGCCAGAGTAGCCATACTTATATCAGACAAACTAGATTTTAAACCAAAAACTGTAACAAGAAAGGCATTATATCATAATAAATGGGTCTATCCAACAAGAGGATCTAACAATTGTAAAATATTTATGCCCCCAACTTGGGAGCACCCAAATATATAAAACAAAATCTTGATATTTTTAAGTGCATTATATTTACATTAAATGAAGTTTGAGGATTACCTCAGGAAAAAAAAATATATGTATGTAAGCTAAAATGAGAAGTCATTCTTTTCTTTTTTTACTCTGTTTAAAAACAATGGCTATATCCAATGTTAGAGAAAGTGTGGGTAACTTTCCTCTACTGTCGATGAAACACCACCTTTCTAGAGGAGTTTGGCAGTATGTATCAAAATAAAAATGTTTATCTTTAACCTGACAATTCCCATCTGGGAATTTAAGCAAAGGCAATAATAGAAAAAGGAGCTCAAAGATATGTATATAGATTTTCATTGGAGTATTTTTTATAATAATGGTCTCATATGAGCCTCATTCATAGTATTGTTAAATAATTTATGCAATAGCCTTTCAGTGGATTGCTGTGCAGTTGATTATGTATTCCTATGTTAAGAAAGCTATCCACAGGGCGCCTGGGTGGCTCAGTTGGTTGAGCGACTGCCTTCGGCTCAGGTCATGATCCTGGAGTCCCGGGATCGAGTCCCGCATTGGGCTCCTTGCTCGGCGGGGAGTCTGCTTCTCCCTCTGACCCTCCCCCCCTCATGCTCTCTCTCTCTCTCTCATTCTCTCTCTCTCAAATAAATAAATAAAAAATCTTTAAAAAAAAAAAGAAAGCTATCCACAATATTTCATCAAGTAAAAATAACAGAATGCTATATATAGGCTCATCCTATTTCTGTTTTTAAAAAAGTATACATACTTATGTGCATACTAAGAAATTAAGAAAGATCCTCCAAGATGAGAAACATGGACCAATCTTTCATTTCTTTTTTACACTTCTCTGTAGTTCCTTATTTTTTTTGCAATGAGCTTTAATTACTTTTATTATATGAAAAAAGCTATTAAAATATATATATCAAGCACTCTTCCCCCAGGGATATCACATTTGTATACACTGGCATATTTTTCCAAGCTGAAGTAAAAGTTATCTAATAATTCTAGAATTTGCAGAATTGGCAGAGCTAAGCTGTGAGTTCACCTCTCTTTTCAAAGCCAAAAGCCCAGTTCCAGGAAGAGAGCAGGGGATCCAGACAAGTCTTTCCTTCCTGTCCTCCAGTGAGCCAGCCACTCCAATCCTTTTCTCAGCATTTTCCTGCTTATGGTAAGTCAGATCCAGGTGATGTAATTTTCTTGAGCAGAGGAGGAACTAAAATTAATCAGAAGGTTCCCATGTTCCAAGCACTCTGTTGAATACTCATATATCCTCCACTGATGAGGTGAGTGTTAATAGACAAAATAAATGGTCTCAGATCGACAGGATCATGCTTCACATCTAGTCCCCTGATTCCAAAACGCATGCTATTTTCATGGGTTCCTCAATGTCTACTTCTGTGTATTTGTGTTTTCTCCAACATATAGATTCCTGCTTTAGTATGAAGTAGTTTGTGCCTAAGTGTTTGTACTTAATTGGGTCTTCCTTAGAAGAGGTCTACAGTGGGCACATTTCTCTCATGCCCTAGCTTTCTTTAACTGGCTAGAGATCTGCACACTCCACCCATCTACCCATCCATCCTTTCATCCATCCATCTATCCATCCTTACATATATCATCTCCATTTACCCATTCTTCCATCTAGTATTTGTTAAGAACAATATACTTTAGAGTTTAAAAGCATAGTCCATAGAACCAAACTGGCTGGGTCCAAATCATAGCTCTACCATTTACCAGGTATGAGACCATGGACAAATCACTTAAATACTCTGTGATTCCTTTTTCTGTAAATTGGGGATAATAACAGTATCTACCTCATAATATTGTGCACATTAAATGAATTAATTAATCTAAAGTACTTGGAGTAATGCATGGCATGTAATAAATGTATTTCCATCATGATTAATATCATGTGCCGGGCACTGGATACTAAAACTTCAAAATAGAACAAAATAGGGTTTCTGCCTTCAAGACTAGCTTATAGTCTAGAGGAAGGGACAGGCACACGTATGACCAAAAGCACGGAGTTCCGTGGGGGCAGCACTGGAGAGGGTGGGCGTTAAGGAGGCTTCCCGGGGAAGAGATTGTCTAATCTGAAGTCAGCCAGCTAAAGGTGGGAAAGGCAGGGAAGAAGGCCTGGAGGCAAGAATGTGTGGCAAGCTTGAGGCACGCAGGTGGTTCAGAACAACTGAGGGGCAGAGTGCCCGAAGGGTATGGGAGAGATGGAACTGGAGAGGGGAGGTCAGCTGGCTCTGGTTTCTTAAATTTAGTGGAACTCACTACACCTCTTCCCCTTCACTTGCATTTGAACCTTTTTGCCTATTATTGCCCTTAATTAATAACAACACATCAGACCTAAAAGATAAGGTTGGAGGTCATGGGTAAAAACTCTTCTTTCATCATGCTTTCAGCTTCTGCGGTAAAATGACTAAGTGTCTCAGCTACAACTGTGTCTGGAAACTTCACCATATTTAGAGTCTCAGACTGTGGAAGTGGGATTCACAGTGTCCCCAACTTTGGGGAAAAGTGACTACCCCAGCCATCTGGGTTTGGCAGGCTTTTTGGAACTAGCTGCCTCTCATCACAGAGATCAAGGACCCACACTCCTGCCTTCAGTGAAAATCTAGTGTGCCTGGCAGGCTGATCAGCTTAAGCAGGCAGATTTATTTTATAGCTCTTATATTGTCTTTCTCAACAATAATTGTGTTCCAAGGAAAGAACTTGAGGGCTGAAACTCCTAACTGACTAGGATTTTTATGACTGTCTTGACTATTCTCAAGTACTTCTCTCCCTCTATTATTTTTTTGCCTTTAAAGTATTAAGTATTAAAGTGTTTTTTTATTATTCAGTTTTAACTAATGCCTTATTCATCACAAAAATTATGTATTCTTAATTTTTGTCTTCAATTCATTTCATAGATTTTCTCTGTGAAATATGTGTCTCTTGTTCTATTTTGAGATTCTCTTTGAAAGTAACGTAAGGATGCTCACTGGACTGGTTGCCAGTTTCCAGAGAAGGTTCAAATCTTGCTACCTATATCTTCAAAAAGATTTCTGTAAGTCTGTCATAACACCTTCAGTGTTTCTCGGTTGGCTTCTGCTTGCTTTTTGTTTTTTGGTGTAACATCCTCCATAGGGTATTTTTGGCAACAGAGCTTGTCTGAATCAGTCTCCCTTTCATTTCTGAGGCAAACCAGTGATTCATCTTTGGTACAGGAAGACTTTCACAAACAGCTATATTGTTTTGTATCATTAGGGTTTGAGTTAGGGAGACAGATCAATGGGAACTGTCTCAGGGGCATTCAACTTTCCAGTTAGGTCTTCACTATTGCTCCTGTCAACAGTACCAAGAAGAGTGTGAGTGCAGGTGAAGGTCTCCTGGGCCTGATTTTGACACCACCCCTGCTCAGAAGGCTATGGGATGGGTGGAGGAAGAAAGGCTGAAAGTTGAAACCACAAGTGCATTAAAGAGTAATAAAATCATATGTGTCCTGTTGTGCTATCCTGAGGGCACAGGATCCCCCCTATATTATATTCCTGCCAAAAGTATTTAGTCTAATTATGAGGAAATAATCAGGTACATACAAATTGTGAGATATTTTGCAAAACAGCTAGCTTAGCATTTTCAAAAATGTTAGTGTAATGAAAAACAAAAGATTGGGGAATTATTCTAGATTAGCTTTAAAAATATGCCAGCCGCATTAGCATCACCTAGGAGTTTATTGGAAATGCAGAATCTCAGGGCCCACCCCAGAGTCAAAATCAGAATTTGGATTTTAATAAGATCCCCAGGTGATTTGTGTGCACAGTCAATTCTGAGAAGCCCTGATCTAATGTACAATTCATATTCAAATTTCCCCCAACTGACCCAGTCGTATCCCTTTTGGCCGTTCCCCAACTCACCCCACTCCAAATTTGAATCTAACAAATATCACAGTGCATTTAATTGTCAAATCTCGTTTTATCTTTTAATCTGGAACTGTGGCTTGCAAACTTTAGCATGCATCAGAATCACTTGGAGGGTTTGTTAAAACGCAGATTGCCAGATTGCCATCTTCTTTGCAAGGGAAACAAAAGCAAAAATAAACTATTGGAGCTACTCCAAAATAAAAAGCTGCTGCAAAGGAAACCATCAACAAAACAAAAGGGTAGCCTACTCAATGGGAGAAGATATTTACAAATGGTATGTCCAATAACAGGTTAATATCCAAAATATATAAAGAACTTATACAACTCAACACCAAAAAAATCTGTTTAAAAAATGGGCAGAGGATCTGAATAGATTTTTTTTCCAAAGAAGACATACAGATGGCCAACAGGCACATGAAAAGATGCTTAACATCACTAATCATCAGGGAAATGCAAATTCAAAACCACAAGGAGATATCACCTTACACCTTTTAGAATGGCTAAAATTAAAAAAAGATAAGAAATAACATGTGTTGACAAGGATATAGAGAAAAAGGAATACTCATACACTGTTGGCAAGAATGTAAATTGGTATAGCCACTGTGGAAAACAGTAGGGAGGTTCCTCAAAAGCTTAAAAATAGAAATACCATATGATCTAATAATTCCACTATTGGGTATTTACCCAAAGAACACAAAAAAATCTAATTTGAAAACATACGTGCACCCCTCTGTTTCTTGCAGCATTATTTACAGTAGCCAACATATGGAAGTAAACTGTGTCCATTGATAGATGAATGGTTAAAGAAGATGTGATATATATATATATATATATATATATATATATATATATATGCAATGGAATATTACACAACCATTAAAAAATGAGATCATGCCATTTGAGACAACATGGAAAGACCTAGAGGGTATTATGCTAAGTGAAATAAGTCAGACTGAGAAAGACAAATACCATATGACTTCACTCATTATTTGAAACAAACGAAAGCAACAACAACAAAACAAATGAATAAACAAGTAGAATCAGACCCATAAATACGGAGAAAAAACATGGTTGCTAGGGGGGAGAGGGTGGGACGTTGGGCAAAATGGGTGAAGGGGAGTGGGAGATATAAGCTTCCAGTTATGGAGTGAATAAGATGGGAATAAAAGGCATAGCATAAAGAATACAGTCAATGATATTGTAAAAACGTTGTATGGTGACAAATGATAGCTATACTTGTGGTGAACACAGCATAATGTATAAGCTTGTTAAATAACTATGTTGTATGCCTGAAACTAATGTAACATGTGTCAACAATACTCAAAAAATTTAAAAAAATTAAAAAAAAAACAAAAGACAAAAATAAACTTGGACTCTTTACAGGATTCCAGGTAGAGCAAAAGAAATTCTATAAAATTCAGTGTTTTTGTGGTGCATTTTAGTGGAAGTCTTTGCCTTATCATTTCACACTATGAAAAAATAGGCCTCTTCCCAAGTGCAGTATTTCAGGAACTGTTTATTGAGCACCTGAGGTAGGCACTGGATTCCAGGACAGAAAATAGAGACAAGATTGGTACCTCCCAGTGCAGAGGGTGCAGGGTGGGAAAATGTGGGAATAACTGGTCTACATCACAGCTCTGTGTGAATGGTTTAAAGAAAATAGTATATCAAAACAAAGCATATTTATGAAATTCTTTGATTATATTAACAATAAAAATAAAAAATTTAAGAAAAAAACCCCCCACAGATTCCACACCCCCTCCAACTCCTACATACACCATCTGAGAGTTCCTAGAGGTAAGGTCAGATGCTGCTGGCCCTGGGACCACACTGTGGGTAGCAAGAAATTAAACAATAGTATCAGTTCAATGTTAAATTTCTAAGTGTGATAATTATGTTTGTATAGTTAAAAGCCTTTGTTTTTGGAGATTCTTGCTGAAATATTTAGATATGTAGTATCATGATATCTACAAGTAACTCTCAAAAAATTCAATAAAATAAATAAAGAGCTATCTGGATGGATGGATCATGAATACATAGATGAATGGATGGATGGGTAAATAAATGGATAGATTGATAGAGCAAAATTAACAATCAGTGAACAAAGATGAACAGTGAACCTTAGTGAACAAAAGAAGTAGTGAGGTAACACAAACTGTGGGGGAGGAAAATTTTCTCTGCCCTTTTAGGTTTATCACCTGGGGCTTTGCATATTATATTAACAGAAAAAAAGGCATACAAATTTAATTTGATGTTAATTTTTATGGGACATCGTGGTTTTTCTGGAAAAGAAGTGAGGACTCAAAGAAGTAGATAGGCCCGAGAGCTTCTATACCGTTTTAAACAAAGAATGAGAAATTATGGAGATGTGGCATGACAAGGGAAAAAGTTTTGGGCTTCCAACAGTGGCAAACTGTGTGAAGATAAATACATGGAGGAAACTAATGAGACATCAGGGCTATCCCAGTCAGGTTTGTTTGTACAAGTCCATCTCGGGGATGAGGGATTTATGGCAGCCCATATTTCTCAGTACTTTCTGCCTTTAGTCAGATAAGGAAATACTTGGGGAGGCTTCTTTATGTATCTGTTGATTCTCAGATATTTTCAGTTCGAAATAATCCTTATGCCAAACGGGTAGCAGGGTTCAGAATACACTAACCCAAAATATGAAACCTTGGTATATTGATTATTTTAAGCTGGAGGGGTTTGAGCAATGGCAGGTGCAGGAAGGACTGTCTGACTTCCTCCATCTCCCCTGAATCAGGTCTTAAGTCCCTGTGAGAGGTGTCCTCCTTATAACTGGAGGAAAGGAGTGTCCTTATCTCCAAAGATAGAGGGACACTGAGAGCAATCTAAACCAAGAGGCCTTGCTAAGTTTCCCCCAGTTTACTACCTTAGTTCATACCATTCTGTCCTATCATATTTTCCTATGACTCTCCACACTTCATCAAACCTAGTAAACCACTTCTTTTGATCTCATTTCCTCACACAAAACTTATATTATATAATTTGTGTGCTTTTCTGTTAATCTGTCTTTTATTAATCTAATTTATAGGCTCCCAGCCAGTGAACCTAAGGAAGGTGGAAGAAATCAATTTTTTTTTCCTTTCCTATGGTGGCATATTTTGGAATGGCATAATCTGATCTCCTTCAAAACAAAAGATGGCCACATAGAGATTATAGCTTTTATTGTCCCTATTAACAGTATACCAGTGTGGAGTGTGGTAAGAGCAGTCTTTGGGCAGGTCTGATCTGCACCAAGAAGGCTGCTGGATGAGTGAAATACAGTGTGTGGCTTAATAACTGGCCTTTATTGTTTCAACCTGAAAAGCTGAATGATTTTGATAGATAAACACTCATAAATAACTTGGTGCCCTAAGGACCAAAAGGAGTTGTGACCATGTTGAACTGATTTATTTCATTAATATTATTTAAGTCTCCAGTCAGTCAACCAACATCTTTTACTATTCCTAAGGGATGTCAGGGATATTTGACCCTTGCCATCTGGGTCCGCCCAGCAGTCATCCCCGGGGGCTTGCAGCAGGAAAGACTTCAGTCTCTGGGAGGGGTGGTTCAAAGCCCCCTGGTCGAGGTGAGGAAGAAATGCAGATTCTGCTTCAGGTAATGTGAAATTAAAGATCTGTGGCCAGGGAAGGTCACTCAGGCCCTTTGGGATTCTGTTTTCTTATCTGTAGCCTCACCACTGGACTGGAGCAGGGATTTTCAGACTGTGCTTTGTGGAACCTTCAGAGCTTCCTTGAAGAGAACTCAGGGACTGCTGGAAGGAGTGAGGAACATGCTTCTGACAGGGCCAGGAGGCAGTCCCTCGCTGCCCCAACCACACCTGTGAACCATCCACCCGTGCACAGCAAACGACACTCCTAATGGGCATTCTAGGTTATCTGATGCTGAGTGGGACACTGACAGGAGGAATGGGATGGCAGGGTGGAGACAGAATACAAAGGAAAGAAGAGTCCTCTTCGGGGACTGGGAAGCACAGCAGAAAGCCTCATTCTTGCCAGCATTTGTTGAGTTCACCTGAGTTAGGCCAGATGGGCTACGTAAGGACTGAGGAGGATATGAAAACAGCACAAGGTCCAACGTGGCCACCCAAGGCTTCTTAGAGGAGATATTTTTCAGTTAGGTCCCAAAAAGGAACCCTGATTCTGAAGCTGGCATATGTCCTGCCTTTACCCTCCATGGCAATGTGAGAGGACTCATCATGCTGTCATTGTAAATGGCTTGCAAAGCTCTGTGCTTTAGTAAGAAATGCCAAGTACCCCCTAGCGTGAGGCAAAATTTGCCATAAATTGTAAACAAAGAACAGGTCACCTTCGTTGGATCATTAATTGTTGCTTATGTTTAGGTATAATTTTAAGCAAACAATTTTGCTAGTGAGCTGTAGTGTTTACACTGACCATTATTCAGAAGCTCTCTTAAGAGCACCTCTTGCCACAGTGGACTGTCCCACCAGCCAGGCCCAGCTCTGCAGGCTGCTTCCTGTTACAGGAGGAAATGGCAGTGCTAGCTAACGTTTCTTGTGTTTAGCATCTGCCCTTGCCAAAAACACTCATCCACAGTTACTGGCTGCTTATTAGTCACCAAGACATAAATTTTAGACTACTCCTTTGAAAAATGTAAATAGTATCATATTTGCTATTGTTTCAGGTTTAGTCCAGTAGTTAGTCCTGGTTTACTACTTACTCATCCAGTCATTACACCAGGCACTAGAAAATAAACCTTTAACATGTTGGAGCCCCATAGTCTCAAATGTTGCAATAGGTAAGAGCTTGATATATTTCCTTAAAAACATGCATACACACACATACACAGAGAGAGAGAGAGAGAAAGAGAGAGATAAGCCTCATATTAAAGATTTCTTCTGGATTTGCATTTACCCTTACTACAGCCACTGCTGCTTCTGGTTACACTGACCAGTTCGTGGTCTTGCATAAGGAACTGAGCCTTTCTGAGTCTTAATTTCTCTTTTGTAAAATGAGAGGGTTGCAGGCTCCTGAATGGCCATCCTATCTTTTTCCTGATTCCATGCTGTGTCCTTGCTCAGAAGCTCATACCCACCCTCTAGACCATTTTTGCCCCTCAAGAGACATTTGGCAATGTCTGGAGAGATTTCAGGTTGTCACAACTTGGGGTGGGGGTGTGAATGGCATCTAAGGGATAGAGGCCAGGAATACTACTAAATGTCCTATAATGCACAAGGCAAGGCCTCACAACAAATGATTATCTGGCCTAAAATGTCCATAGTGTCAGGTTCAGAAACCCTCTTCTAGATTGGGGAATTTCTGCAAGTCCTTTAGCCTGCAAGGTAAATGACACTCCCCACAGGACACCTTATCTAGTGCCCTAAATTGAACATAAAGCTTTCCAGCCTTCTCTCTCTTCTATCCCCATATAGCTATAATTGTTCTTTGCCCATTTTTCTCTTCAGGAGCTAAGGTGATGTTTCTCATTTAGTGTATTTATGTCTCTCTCGAGCTTAGCACGTGATAGGGTTGAACAAAGAAATGGATGGACAGATGGATGATTAGTTAGCTAGGGCTGTCATAACAAAGTACCACAGACTGGGTGGCTTAAACAACAGAAATTTATTTTCTCACAGTTCTGGAGGCTGGAAGTCCAACATCAAGGTGTCGGCAGGTTTGGTTTCTTCTGGAGCTTCTCTCCTTGGCTTGCAGATGGTCATCTCATTGTGTCCTCCCCTGGCCTTTGCTCTGTGTATATGCAGAAGAATCTCCTCTTATTAGGACACCAATCAGTGGATTAGGGCCCCCCTCATTTTTAACTTATCACCTCTTTGAATGTAATCCCCTCTTTCAAGGCTCTGTCTCCAAATACAGTCACATTCTGAGCTAATTGGACTGAGGTAGTTAGGACTTCAACATACGAATTTTGGGAGGGACATAATTCAGACCGTAACAGATAGGTTTTTATTATCTGTTACATTCTGAGGTTCAACTCCATAGGAACGTGTCAGTTGAGGAAGAAAAATTCTGATCCCTTCCCAATTCTGACTTCTCTTTAACAATCTCCCCACCTTCTGCCTCCAAAGCACTGACTGTTGTGAGATCAGAAAATGAAAATCACCTGGTGTAACCTTGGAGCTAACACCCTTACACAGGTGACCAAAGGCAGATATCAGTGCCTGGTTGGATCCTGCCTCCCGCACCAACAAGTCCTTCCTTTTAGCTGACATTATAGATAACTTGAGAAACCCAATTGTCATCTAGTTTTTACTCACAACTCCGACCCTAGTACCATGTGTGCCACCAACTCTCCAAAGCTAATGACAGGCTAATGGGAAAACGGGACTCAGATTTCCTCTGTCAACCTTGTCATCCCCCTCTCACCCATCCCAGAATCCATACCTGCATTAAACTTGTAGATTCTACTTCTTTACTACCACTTAAAGATTTCTGTTTCCCTATAGTCCTCTCTCTCCATCTTGGCTGGGACCCTCACTCTTTCTTGTTTGGTGCCACTTTAGAGCCCAACTTCCCTGACCCTGGATGAGTCCGTTCACACCCACCCCCTACTCTGCTCTTAGTTTGATCTTGCCAACAAAAAATGCCTCAGCAGCTTCCCGTACTTTCAGGATGAACTTCAAACTTCTTAATCCCCAAACCCTTTCCAATTTGGCCCCTACTTCCTTTTCCAGCCTTCTCTCTCTTCTAGCTCCTCCACCTAAAGGCACTGTGCCTTGTCACACTTCTGTGCCTTTCCACATGTCACACTTCTGTGCCTTTCCACATGTCACACTTAGCTCCAATTATAGCTTTTATTTATTCCGGGAAGTTTGAATACAGTGAAATGCACAGATCTTAAATGTCTAATTCAAGGAGTTTTAATAAATTTATATACATTCATGTAATCGCTACCCCAGTTGAGACAGAAAATTCCCTCTTGCTCCCTCCCAATCCACCTCTGCCCCACTCCCCACCGCCACATAGGCAACCATTCCTCTAATTTCTGTCACCACAGATTAGATTTTGCCTGTTCTTAAACTTTATATAAATGGAATCATATGGCATATACTCTTTTGTCCATATATAGATATAGATATAGATATAGATATAGATACAGATCAGTCTATTTCTGGACTCTAGTCTATTCCTTTATCTATCTTTACACCAATACCGTACTCTCTTAATTGTTATAACTATATGTAGGTCTTGAATTCAGATTATTCAGACCTTCAGCTTTGTTCCTTAAGACTATTTTGGCTAATCTAGGTATTTTGCATTTCTATATAAATTTTAGAATCAGCTTGCTAACTTCTACCAAAAAAAATGTCTGTTGGGATTGTAAATGTGATTTACACTGAATTTATAGAATTTTGAATTGCACTGAATTTATAGAATTTTGAATTGAATTGAATTTTGGGGAAAATTGACTCAGCAATATTCAGTCTTCCAATCCATGAACATAATATACTTCTCCATTTATTGAGATCTTTTCAAATTTCTCTCAGCAATGTTTTGTAGCTTTTATTTATTTTTTTAAATTTATTTATTTGTCAGAGAGCGAGAGAGAGCACAAGCAGGGAGAGTGGCAGACAGAGGGAGACTGAGCAAGGAGCCCGATGTGGGACTTGATCCCAAGACCCTGGGATCATGACCTGAACTGAGGGCAGACACCGAACCGACTGAGCCACCCAGGCGTGCCTGTTTTGTAGCTTTTAGAGGTTTTGCTTGTCTTTTGTGAAATAAATGCTAAGCATTTTCTAATTTTGATTCTATTTTAATGAGATTAAAAATTTTTCATATATGTTTTTGCTGTTGGTATATATAGAATTGATTTTGTATATTGGCCTTATATATTGAGATTTTGATAAATTCATGTTATTGGCTATAGCAGTTTTTTAGATACCATGGGGTTTTCTATATAATCATGTTATCTGTAAATAAAACAGTTTTGCTTTTTCTTTCCAATATTTGTACTTCCTGTGTCTTTTGTCACCTTATTACACTTTTTGGACTTCCAAAACAGTTTCGAATAAAAGTGAGAGTAGACATCCTCGTCTTGCTCCTGGTCTTAAATGTTAAGATTTTAATAGTTCACCATTAAGTTTGATGTTAGCAGTAGGTTTTTAAAAAATGCCTTTTATCAGACTAAGGAAGTCTTTTTTTCTATTTTAGTTTGCAGAGATTTTTTGTTGTTGCAAAATCATGAATAGGTGTTAAATTTTATCAAATGCCTTTTCTGCATCCATTGAAGTAATAATTTGCTTTTTCTCTTTTATTCTATTAAATTGGTAGATTACATTGATTGATTTTTATATGTTAAACAATCCTTTCATTCTTTGAATGAATTACAGTTGGTCATGATGTAATAAATTTTTATGTGTTTCTGGATAAAATGTGACAATTTTAAACCATTTTTTGTATCTATGTTTATGAAGGTTATTGGTCTGTAATTTTTCTTTTCTCAAAAGATTTCTCTCAGTGGAACCTGGGTGGCTCAGTCAGTTAAGTGTCTGCCTTCAACTCAGGTCATGATCCCAGGGTCCTGGGATTGAGCCCCATGTCAGGCTCCCTGCTCAGCAGGGAGTCTGCTTCTCCATCCGTCTCGCTCTCCCCTGCCTCTCTCCCCAGCTTATGCTCTCTCTCTCTCACTCACTCTCTCTCTCAAATAAATAAATAAAATCTTAAAAAAAAAGATTTATCTCAGATTTTGGTGTCAGAATGCTGGCCTCATAAAATGAGTTTGGAAGTATTTCCTCATCCTCGGTTTTCTGAGAGTTTGTATAAACTTGACATAACTTCTTCCATAAATGATTGATAGAATTCCCTAGGAAAGTCATCTGGGCCTAGAGTGTTTTTGTGAGACATGTTTTTATTATGAATTTCATTTCTTTTTAAGATTTATTTATTTATTTGTGAGAGATTGAGAGTTAGTGAGCAGTGGGAGGGACAGAGGGAGAGGGAGAGAATTCTCAATCAGACTGCCTGCTGAGTGGGGAACCTAACTCGGGCTCATCCCAGGACCCTGAGATCATGACCTGAGCTGAAATCAGGAGTCAGACACTTAACCATCTGAGCCACCCAGGCACCCCTGCATTCCATTTCTTTAATAGACATAGAGCTCTTCAAATATTCTATTGTTCCTTGTGTCCATTTTGGTAAATTTATATTTTAAAGAATTTTTCCATTTCATCTCATTTTTAAAATTTATTGATACAAAGTTTTAAAAATAGTATTCGTTTGTTATAATGTCTACAGAAGCTGTAGTAATGTCTTTTATTCATATTAGCTGTCCACGTTTTCTTTTTTGTTCATCAGCCTTGCTAGTTTTTAAAGTGGAATCTTAATTAATTTTAGACCTTTTTGTTGTCAATCTAAGTATATAATACTAAAAATTTCCTTCTACACACTGCTTTAGATACATCCCACAATTTTGATTTGTTGTATTTTTATTATTAATTAAAAATATTTTCTAATACTTATGATTTCTTCTTTGATTCATGAGTTATTTAGAAGTCTATTTCTTAGTTTCTAAGTATTTAGGGTTTATTGGGATATGTCAGTAGTAATGACTTCTATTTTAATTTCATTGTGGTCTTTAAACACATTTATAATAGTTGCTTTAAGGTTGTTGTCTGCTAATACCAATATTTGAATTATCCTGGAGTCTGTTTCTCTTGAGTACTTTTTCTCTGGACTATGAGAATATAGTCAAGGTAACATTTTCCTATTTTTTTGCATGTCTACTAATTTTTTATATTGATATTATGTATTATACATTGTAGAGACTCTGCAATCTGCTGTCTTTCTGTAGAGAATGTTGATATTTGTTGTAACAGGCATTTATATTACTGGCTCATCACTTGAATTTATGGAGGCTTGATTTTTACATTTTGTTAAGGTAAGTTTCTTTTAGTTTAGTCTGTTCATGGCCTCCTCACTCTTGCAGAAGGGAATAGAGATAAATAATATTCAGTCCAGCCTAAATAGGTTTCCCAACTAGCACTATGGAGCTGCAGTGGATTCCAGATCAGAGAAAAAAATGGAGAGTAAGTAATTTAAAGTGCTGGGATTGAGAAGTCTATGAATTTAAAGCTCTTCCAGTCACAGTGACAGAAATACAACTGAAACTAGATTAAATATGAAAGATTTGTTGGCTCACATAGTTAGGTTTAATGGTGAACCTTCAGGCACAATCTGTCTCCCTGTCTCTCACTTCGCTTCTCCGTGCTCAGAAGGCACTCTGCAAAGAGTGGCAAAGCTGACTACTGGCAGCTCCAGCCTGAATCCCATCAGCTTAGTAGCCCCTGTAGGAGGAGAACATTTCGTTCTAAATAATTACAACAAAAGTCACAGGAAGGCTTCTCCAGGCTCCGGCTTATGTTCTGTTCCCACCCCTGGAGCTGGAGAGGGGGTGAGACTAGCCCCAAATGACAACAACGACGAGAGTTGGTCAAGGAAGGATTCCCAAAGAAAAAAGGGGGGTTTTAATACCAGAGGAGGCAGAATAGATGCCAGAGGGACAAAAACAAAGGGTTTGGGTTCTTTGTTGGTTTGTGTGTTGCTCTTCAATAGGGAAGAAAGAAGTTTTGGCATTAGAAGTAGAAGCAATAGGGGCACCTGGGTGGCTCAGTCATTAAGTGTCTGCCTTCAGCTCAGGTCATGATCTCAGGGTCCCGGGATTGAGCCCCGCATCGGACTCCCTGCTCCATGGGAAGCCTGCTTTTCCCTCTCCTGCTCCCCCTGCTTGTGTTCCCTCTCTCGCTGTGTCTCTCTCTGTCAAATAAATAAATAAAATCTTAAAAAAAAAAAAAGTAGAAGCAATAGAGGCCAGCATATCTGAACCATTATTAGTCTAGACCTGATGAGGAGGGCAGAAATAGGAAACGAGAGCAGCAAAATGATACAGAATTGGTTAAAACACTAAGACTTTATTGAGGAGAGTTGTGTTATGCAGAAAATAAACTTTTGGAGGGAGGGGACATGAACAGAAGCAGCTGAAAAAATGATTTAATTGACGTGTTTAATTAAAGTCCTGCAACTTCAAATCTTTCTTCTGTGGCAACCACTGGGAGCATTTATTTTATTTATTAGGAAACTGCATATGTTTTAAAGGTTTTGTTTATTTGTTTGAGAGAGACAGAGAGAGAACGAGTGGTGGGGAGGGGCAGAGGGGAAGAGAGAGAGCGCGCGAGAGAGAAGCAGACTCCCTGCTGAGCAGGAAGCCTGATGCAGGACTCGATCCCAAGACCCAGAGATCATGACCTGAACCGAAGGCAGATGCTTAACCAACTGAGCCACCCAGGCACCCCAGGAAACTGCATATTAAAATACAGTTCAATAAGGCCAAGGTGAGTTCTGTAGGTCCAGAGAGAAGTGGTTTTCATGGTCCTGAAGCTCCTTTTAGAAATTATCTCAGTACTGAAAATTTTCATAAAGTTCAGGACTGAAAGAGCTGAGGAAATCTTTTGGAGTTGATACCATTTGCTTTTCACAAGGTCTTGACATTTTAGAATTTGGGTGTCTGTGTGTATTTGCATTGTTTCAATAGGTGGCAGCATGTCCTCTTCTTTAAAAGTTATCTTTTTAAAAGAACATCCTCAGTGAAACGCTTCTGTTGGGAAAATAAGAGGTACTACTGATAATATAGGCAAAAAGTAAATTCTCCCTGTGACCCACCATGAATATGCCCGTGGTCACAAGTCATTCAACAGGTTTTGATCCCACAGTAATAGCTTTAGAACAAATGTTGTAGCATGATACTTACACTTCAAGTTCTGCTATTTCGTTCTCTCCTCATCAGTGACTTAGCATACTGGAAAAACTCTGCCAGACAACACTGAACACTTACCCACCCACCATGTCGTGGATGATTCTGTTTCCATCCTGGCCGCACCCTTCCCTTTTGCACCCTCCTCAGACTGACCAGCTCCAAACTTTTCTTTTTTCAAGATTGATTTATCTATCAACATATATAAATGTTTTAATTCCATTTACAATGGCATTTCTCTTAAAGGACCCTCCAAGAAATAGTTGGTTCCAAGTCCAAAAAAAAAAAAAAAAAAAGGGAGTGGGAAGGCTTACTAGAAGCTTGGAATCCATCAACTGCCCTATATTCTAAGACTATAAATATCTTAACAGGGAAAATCTCTTCTGTTTGCAGCATGAGACTGATGGCTGCCCTTAGGTAGGGGTGGTAATGAGGGAAGCAGTTCCTGCTGGTATTCAGGACGTGGGGTGCACATCAGTGGTGTCATATTCTTGTCCTTGAGCACTCACTCTTTGGGCTAAAATACATTTCTCTACAAAACAGGGCTCCTTTAGGTTAAGTGGGCTTTTGAAGATAAAATTGTGGCCCCCAAAAAGAAATAACCTATATAAAATATATACATAATAAATATATACATAATTCTATATAATTAAATATGAACAAATATATCCCAACTTTCCTAAAACTACCTCTGTTTTGTCAATAAAATTAATTTTTGCCCTAAGTCTGAGAAAATAAACTTTTAAAAGAAAAAGAAAAAATCATTCTTCCTGTAGTAGACAGAGCTGGTGCCTGCCCAGATGCCCTTGGATCCTTTCCATCAGCTCTGTACCCATCCCATCTGTGTGCTTTGATGGCAGCTTGTACTGGGGACACTCAGAGGACGGCCCTTGGGCACTGGAGCAGCCTCACTTCCGTACTGAAGTTCCCCAGACAAACAGAGTAGTTGTGGGAATACAAAAGCCCAGTTCCTGGGCGCCTGGGTGGCTCAGTTGGTTAAGCGACTGCCTTCGGCTCAGGTCATGATCCCGGAGTCCCAGGATCGAGTCCCGCATCAGGCTCCCTGCTCAGCGGGGAGTCTGCTTCTCCCTCTGACCCTCCCCCCTCTCATGCTCTCTCTCTCATTCTCTCTCTCTCTCAAATAAATAAAATCTTTAAAAAAAAAAAAAAAAAAAAGCCCAGTTCCTTTGTCTCCAGGCAGCACTAACAACTCTGAGGTGTAATCCAGGCTCCAGTGCACCTTGCAGAATCAGGTAGAATCTGAGAATTCACTTGACTTTATCCCCAGGCCTGGATTTCCCCTTTCCCAATCCTGCCTTCCATACTCCCTTTTCTGGTTTCTCTGGGAGCATTTCCTTAGTAAGCCACTTGCACCAGAATCCTTGACTCAAGATCTCCTTCTGGGAAAACCTGACCACTGACCAAGGATATTTACTGTTGTTTCGTTTCATTTTCTCCCTCCCCTCCCCTCCCCTTCCCTCCCCTTCCTTCCCCTCCCCTCTCCTCCCCTCCCCTCCCCTCCTCTCTTCTCTTCCCTTTCTTTCTCTCCCTTGTGAGTTATATTTGGGAAATTGTTTGAATTAAGATTATAGAGGGAAGACACACAGCAACACAAACTTTTCTTCTCCAAATCAACCATCTCTCAGCCTAATAGGAAGACTTAACATGATCAGAGCCATTTTAAAAACATAATTTTTAAAATGTTATTTTTGCCTAAGTTACCACAACCTACAATCTTCCTTTGTAGAACTGCTTAGTTTTTCCCTCCCTCATTTCCTTCCTTCCTTCCCTCCTTCCTCCTTCCCTCCCTGTTATCACTTAGCCAACTTTTCTCTCTCCATAGCCTTCTCCAAGTTTTGTATTTCTGTAAGTGCCATGTATTGTTCATCTGAAAGGGAATTTTTCTAAAACATCTTTTCTATCATTTATTTTCAATAATTGAATTTTAATTTTATTGAATTATAATATACGTAGAGAAAATGGTATAAATCATAAGTGTACAGCTCAATAAATACCTCCCCCTGGGTCAAGAAATACAGCATTACTAGTACCCCAGAAGTACCCCTTTATCAATTACTACCTTATTCTCCTCCCCAAGGATTACCACCAATGACCTTCTAATACTATTTATTAGTTTTGCCTGTTTTGAAACTTTATATAAATGGAATCATAAAATATGTATTTTTTGTCTAGCATTTTTGGTTAAACATTTGTGTTTCTTTTTTACAAAATGTTTATTTTAATTCAATTTAGTTAACACATAGTGTATTATTAGTTTCAGGCATAGTATTTAGTGATTCGTCAGTTGCATATAACACCCAGTGCTTCTTACATCAAGTGCCCTCCTTTATGCCCATCACTCAGTTACCCCATCCCCGCACCCCCTTCTCCTCCAGCAACCCTCAGTTTATTTCCTATAGTTAAAGAGTCTCTTATGGTTTCCCTCCCTCTCTGTTTTTATCTTATTTTATTTATGTTTCTGAGATTCAGCCATATAGCTACTGTTCATTTTCTTGTTGCTGGGTTGAATCCTATTATACGATTATTCCATAATCTATTATTCATCTTTTAAACAAATAATTAATCCCATTTAAAGTATCTCCAAAATTGTCTTTCTGTTATAAAGAGTAAGCTCATCTTTTGGGTGCTGTCTTTGCTGTTAGAGCCTCAGAGAGAATTAAATTGTTGCAAAAAGATAATGCTCTAGAAAAAGTACATTAATGTACTCATAATTTTGTAGCATATATCATCTCTCCCTCCTAGCCATAATGAGTCAGCATTGCTTTGATTCATTCTGTGGTTCTCAGCCCTGACTACACACTAGAATCACCTCAAGAATTTTAAAAAATATTAATGACAAGGCCCTCAGACATTCTAATTTTATTTTAATTAAATACCCAGTAGTATATTTTTTAAGCTCTAAAGATGACTATAATGCATGCCAGGACCGAAAACCACTTGCTAATTTATTGACATTTGTTAGATGATTCATTTGAACTAACTCTGTTTCAACACTATACCTCCAAGAGAACTCTCTTTCATGTGACTGCTGCTCACCTTTGTAGTATTCCTCACTTAAATTCACTGGAAGTAACAAAAGATTCCACTGGATATAGGTTTTCATTCTACTTAAAACTATTCTCCTCAAGGGCTACTGGGTAGCTCAGTCAGTTAGGCGTCCCACTCTTGGTTTTGGCTCAGGTCATGATCTCATGGGTCTTGAGATCAAGCCCTTCGTCGGGCTCCACACTCAGGAGGGAGTCTTCTTGAGGATTCTCTCCCTCTGCCCCTCCCCCACTCTCTTTTTTTCCTCTCTCTCTCAAAAAATAAATAAATCTTTTAAAAAACTGTTTTTCTCCTCATCTGCCCCACACATGCCCCCCACCCATCCCCTTTCTCTGCTTTTCTTTCTCCAGAGCATTTTATTATCTCATTCAGAATGAATAAATAAAGGAAAACTAAAAAAAATAAAAGTGAAAAAAATAAAATAATTTGTACCATACAAGAAACTTTCTTGAAAATAATATTTTATTATGAATAAAGGTAGAAAAAGACATTTTTAGAGACTCACAAGTGGTTGTATGGATGCTTTGAATTTTCTATTTTTCTAAGGGAGAAGGAATATCATTTGGAAAATATAGAAGAGGTGTGGTCACATTCGATAAGAGGATGGGGATAAATTTTCAGAAGATACAAAGTACCCAGAGATCAGGGAGAAGCTATAAAAGAAAAAATTCAATAGTAACTCACTTGCATCATAAAGAAAAAGCAAACTATGTGTTGGGAATTAAAACCCTATAGGAGAACTCCAGTGCCAGCTATTGTAGAACCCACCAATTCTTTCTGCAAATTTTTCGTGATCTCATTCTATGTTCAAGGCATTGTTTTAGGTACCAGTTATATAACAGTGAACAAAACAAACAAAAATCTCTGCCCATATTGAGCTAACATTCTGGTGGGAGACAGTGACAATAAACACATAAATTATTAAAATATATATGTTGAGGATGGTAAGTGCTATAGAGAAAAATAAAGCAGTGGTATTTAGGAGAGTTGCAACTTAAAAGAGAATGGAACTACCTGATAGTAGTCAGAGAAGACCTGGTTGAGGAAGGACATGAAGGAGGGGAGGGAATGGACCATGTGGACATTTGGCAGGAGAGCATTCCAAACAGAGGAAACAAAAAATGCAACTGCCATAGGTGGGAGTGTTCTTGGAGTGTTGGAGACAGGAAAGAGTGCCAGTGTGGCTTGAGTTGAATAAGAAGAGTGAAAATGAGGTTAGAGAGGTGAGAGGTTGAGGGGACATGACCATGTAGCCCTTGTTGTAGGACTCAGGCTTTATCCTGAATGAGGTGGGAGCCATTAGAAGGTTTTGGGCTAAGGGTGACATATTCTGGTGTTTTAAAAGATCATTCAAGTTGCTTGTTGCAAATAGATTTTGGTGAGGTACAAGAACAAAATCAGGAGAACTATTTAGGAAAGTATTACAATCGTCTAAGAGAGATTGTGGTGGTATTAAACAAAGTGGAATCTGGAGATAGTGACAGGTGGTTGGCTTCTAGAGATATTTTGAAAACAGAGTTGACTGGCTTTACTGATAATTGGATTCAGTCGGTAAGAGAAAGAGAGATGTCAAGGAAAATTTCAATGCATAGTTGTGCATTTTGTATTTGGTTCAGTTCAATTTTGTAAACATTTGTTTCTTACTATATGTTATCTACTGTATATAAGGCACTGTGCTAGCAAGATGCAGTTCCTTCTACCAAAGAGGCTTATGTTCTGGAAAGGGAAAGAGATGTATCTATCATTCAATAAATGTGTGTATACCACATTAAAACTAATAACCAAAATATGATCAAATCTAAAAGTGGGAAGAGATTAACACTGTCACAGAGATAAAGTAAGATGGTGATGGAAATCCTTCTGGAGGAAGTGATGACTAAGTTGAATATTGACAGATGCATGAGGATTTTTCTGGGTGTTGAGGAGTGATATTCCAGGGAGAGGACACTGCAAGTGCAAAGAAACCGAAGAATAAAACAACATGGCATGTCCAGAGAACTAGAAGCAGATTGGACTGGCTGGAATTTTGAAGTTCAAGGTGAAGAGAGCCCGGAAGCTGAGTGGAGCAGATGAAAAAGGGTCTTACGTGCCTAGCTTTAGGCCTGGGCTTTACTCCAGAGAAGAACCAATGAAGGGCTTTAAATAAGGAGAAACTGTGATTAATCAGAGTTACATTTTTTTTTAAAGACTTTATTTATTTATCTGACAGAGACACAGTGAGAGAGGGAACACAAGCAGGGGGAGTGGGAGAGGGAGAAGGAGGTTTCCTGCTGAGCAGGAGCAGGGACCCCAATGCAGGGATCGATCCCAGGACCCTGGGATCATGACCTGAGCCGAAGGCAGATGCTTAACCAACTGAGCCACCCAGGCACCCCCAGAGTTACATTTTATAAGATATTCCTGTGACCATGCAGAGATAGATTGGAAAGACGAGAAGGCAAGAGGCCAGAAACTCAATCAGAAGTTATAACCATTGCTGAAAGCCTGCATTAAGATAATGGCAGAGGGAGTAGAAAAGAAAGGATGTACTTAAGAGATAGAAATACCAGGGCCCAATGACCAATTGGTTATAATGAATGAGAGAGAAGGCAGAGTCTGGGAGGCTGGAGATACATTCCCATTAAGATTAGGGAACACTGAAAAATAGGGGAGGTTATGGAAGTGGGAAACAGTGATGAGATTAATTTTGACATGTTGAAATGAAGGGCCTGGAGGATAAAGATGGAAATTTTCAGGGAGAAGTTGGATATAGGGGCCTGGGAATCAGCAGAGAGATCTGGCCTTTACCTATAGATTTGTGGGTCAACAACATAGAGAGGGTTTTTTAAAACACCAAGAACCCATTGGACTATTGAGAGAAGAGGTTTAAAGTGAAAAGGTGACCAGGACAGAATCCTTAGGCATATCAACTTCTAACGGGAGGATACAGGAAAGCAAACCAACAACTGACATTGAGAATGTGTGGTAAGAGAGGTAAGACAAGAACCAGGAGAAGGAGGGCCCTTCAGAGTCAAAGAAGGAAAAGAGAGAAAGATTAAAGTTAGCAAAAGCCATGATAAAATCAAGTAAGATAAGGATTTAGGCACATTTATGAGTTGGGTAATTTGAAGGTCATCATTGACCTGACAAAGGGCAATTTTGATACAGTGATAGGGTATAGGATGTTAGAAATCAGATTATAGTGATTTAATGAATGAATGAATAGAAGTTGAGGGAGTATAGACACATGTAAAGACTACTCTTTCAATGAGCTTAACTGTGAATTCCAAATCTCTCCCTCCTCATGAGGTGAGGCTATTCCTGGACTAACCTGTGGACTAGAATAGGTGGAGGCAGATACTGAAAGCAGATGAGTGTTCAGAACTAGGCATGAAGTGGGAAAATAACTCTAGTAAGCCAGGTAGGGAAGTTTGAAAGTATTCCCAAAGATGAGGGGCCAGATTTTTTTTTTTTTTTTTTTTAAGATTTTATTTATTTATTTGACAGAGAGAGACACAGTGAGAGAGGGAACACAAGCAGGGGGAGAGGGAGAAGCAGGCTTCCCGCTGAGCAGGGAGCCCGATGCGGGCCTCCATCCCAGGACCCTGGGATCATGACCTGAGCCGAAGGCAGACGCTTAATGACTGAGCCACCCAGGCGCCCGAGGGGCCAGATCTTGTGTCTGAAGCTGGAATAGGAGACCAAGATTAAAACAGCTAGGGAGGGAGTTTGTAGGCAGCTACTTGAGAAGATTGCTGGGTCTGAAGTTCAAGGGACTGATCAGAGGCCTAAGCTCTGGGGGTGGGGTGGGGGGTAGGGGCAAAGGGGAATTAATAAACTGAGAGAATGGGGAGGGGCAAAGGCCTGGCTGTTGTGATGGGATCTTGAGATGGATGTCTTGAGAACTAAGAGACTAGCAGGTGATGGCTTTGTATATGTAAGGATTTCACACAGAAAATAGTTCCAGGCAATAAAGTCTGGCACATGGCCATGAGAATGGGATGATGACAGGATAAAAGATGTAGGTGTTTGGAACTGAGGTAGTCAAGGTTCTGGGAAGTAGCAGTGTTGGTGGAATCTTCCCCATGGGCACTGAAGTTACCCAAGATGATGGCAGAAGTTGAATTCAAGGGAAAGAACATGCCTAACTCCCCAGGAAAGATGAAGGAGTGACCAGGAGAGGACAATCAATAACAAGTAAGGCGACAGAAAAGCTAAATGGAATAAATGTCAAAGCAGGAAAGAGTTTTAAATAAGAGTGTACACACAACGGGCATTGGGAAGGATATCTTCAAGTCTTCTAGGACTTGCCATACATTTGGGAAAGTTGCAAAAGGAAGTGGTATCCTTAAGGCAGAGACAGGAGTGGAAGGTTCCATTTCAGTGAAGTATGTAAGGAGAGAAGATTGTCTTTGTAATATATGTATAAAAACAATATGCTCCCAGAAACTGAGGATCATCTTTTATTTTATGCTAAGGCTATTGAATTAAGGGTTTCCAGGGAATCACAAAGACAGTAATATGATTTAATATGATCAAGTCTTAAATAAGAAGCCATGAACATAAACATTTAAAACCAAATATATAATAAATAATTAAGTTATAAAGTACATAGTTTGCATTAAAACTAAATTCTCAGATGCAAATGTAAATACAACAGAGCAATAATATAGAATAATAATGCTACAATTTTATACAAGTGTCCAAAAAAGACACTTTCAGCTACAATAGTAAAAATCATGATTAATTTTCCCTGAATTTCCGTGACCTACTGCAATGTTCTTCTGTCTTTCTTTTCTTCCTTCCTTCCTTTTTTTTTTTTTTTTGAACATCTCTTTTGTTCCTGCAGTGAGTGTTGCTACAAATGCTATTGAATATGATTGTATAACTGAACATTAGATTCAGTAAAAATTTTACTCAAAAGTATGGTCAGATGTTCCCATAAGAGTATCCAGAACTTTAGAAACTCATAAACACATAAAGCTCTAAAAAAAGACAGAATAGACCTTAGAGATTCAGTCCAACACCCTCATTCTACAGAAAAGGAAATGGAAACCCCCAAAATTTAAGCAAGTGACCATGATTTCACAGCCAGCAAAATTTCAGGCCTCCTATATCACCATCCATAGGTGAAAGTAATGTTTATAGGTAAGCCTTATATCCCTTTTGAGGGCTAGGTAAGCCTTGAACACAGAGGAGTGAAGATGGAGCTGTTCAAGTTTTACTTCTTCATCTTGTTTATTCCAATGCAGTGCTTTTCTTGGGGTGTTGCTAGGATCTTTACCCGAGTCTTTAAACTCAGTTTTAGTGAAGGCTCTTAACCAACACCCCATTAAATTATTTTTACTTTTAAGGTAGAATCTCTGGTCAAAGGATTAGAACAGAGATTTTTAACAGTAAACACCAAAATAAATACATTATTTTAAATATAAAATCACAGTGTCAAAGAAGTCAACAACTATAAAGCCAGAAACAAGAAATACAGACTTCACCCTTCCCTAGTCAACTTTGTGGCTGCTTTCTACTTTTATCCCAACAGTCTGGGCTGGTACCATTTGATACATAGGTAGGCTCTCCATGCATATTATCATCATTATTGTTTACATGACCCCTCTGTAATAACATTATTGTTTACATGATCCCTCTTTAATAACATTTTAAAAATTTTAAAACAGAATACCTTGTTTCTGATGATACAACATTTCATTGAGAGTTGATGAAATCACAGATGGCTAATATATCTTCTAGAACTATAAATTTATCTGTACTTGTTTTTAAAATACTTTTAAGTAGATAATTTTCTCTTCTCAGAACATACAGTGTTTCCCATCCCATATCCTCTTGCACATTCACAGCCATTTTAACAATAAGAGATTCTCAAATAGCTTATAATGTTCTAGGAAAAATTTTATTTTTCTAGAGTTTTTAACTTCATATTTAAATAAACTCTGCTGGAGTTGATATGAAATGGCAGTTAGAGCAGGCTGCTTATTTTTACTATCCATGGTTGAAAAGATTGGAATGTTTAGGCAAAAGTCTGTTTTCTATGAGGAGTCTTGGCCTCTTGATGTGTCTCCTGATTTTGATCTTATATAGGTGATTGAATTTGTCTTATGTAAAGTATGCAAGCACAAGGTGTCTGTCACTTTAAAAAGAAGAAAGAAAAGAAAGGAAGAATGAAAGGTGACAGACATTTGGAGTTACTAGCTCACTCCCATATAATGATTATAACAATTTGAGATGAGAGCTACAAGACTTTTTTTAATGTATTTTGTTCCAGAAGACCACCTGATGTATGTCCCTCTATAGGTTTTAATTGCCATTTCCACAAGCTTGAAATGTTAGCTTATAAGGGGACTTGAACTGGGAAAGTTACTATTAAACCCACTTAAAGAAAAAAAAGACTAACGAGTGTATTCCATAAATACATTCATATCTATAGCACTTAAATATTTTTGATAAATCCCAATAAAGGAATAAGACTTTTTTGTAGCCATCTACTAAAACTGTCCCCTGGCACATAAATAAACTATATATTTATACATTAGACATTCTGAGATAAAAAGTAAACTCTTCAGATATACATTTTTAAACACTCAGTTTTCACTTCCTTAAAAGAATAAAGACCAATTTTTCATCTTGACTCTATGCTTCTCTATTTCTCAGCTTGAATGAAGGTATATAACTTTTAAGTTATGATCATCAGAGATCTCATTCTTGTGGTAATCAAGATCAAGGTAAAGATAAGATCAATAAATTCCCAAATTACATTTTTGGTAAAAAATTTTAAGCTTCTTCCCCAATAAAGAAATGTCATAGTTGGGCAAAATAATATAAAGTAAAAACTTTAGAAACCATAGAAATCCATAACATAGGAAATCAAACTCTAATTGAGTAGAAAGCTTTTTCAAGTTGACTAAAACAGAGCATGTGATCAAACTTAAGTATTGCATTGTAATTGGGGGGAAATAATCCTGACTTTGAACACTTATCTGAGTCTTTTCCCCCATCACTAATATGTTGTACTCTTCCATTTAGAAACCAAGAAGTGAGTTTCACTACTGTGTTAGAGTATGTAATATAGTGTCCAGCTTCAAGTTAGATCCTCAGGAACCTTCATATCTCATGTGTTCTAGGAGAGATGCTGATGAATCATCTGTGGAAATAATATACCATGAGTAATATAAACATAAGAAGCAATCTGGATAGATAAATATGAAGTAGAAAATCAAATATAATTGCAGTTACATACCCTTTGGATGAGTGATTTCAGTCTTTCTAGGAATTCTTTGGGTGGTGTTTTCTCATAAGAATCACATGAGGGGCATGTCTAGAAATCAATGAAAGAGTAATATTCTCCTTTAAAACATTTTTTCTATTTAATAAAATGTTCAGTTAAAATTTATTTATTTATTTTTAAAGATTTTATTTATTTATTTGACAGAGAGGTAGAGCCAGAGAGCACAAGTGGAGGGGATGGCAGAGGGAGAGGGAGAAGCAGGCTCCCCACTGAGCAGGGAGCCCGATGGAGGGCTCGATCGATCCCAGGACCCTGGGATCATGACCTGAGCTGAAGGCAGACGCTTAACCATCTAAGCCACCCAGGCACCCCCAAAAGTTTTTTTTCCAATTAGAAATATAAATCATGTTCTCTGAAAAAAATTCAAGACGTGCATAAAATTGTTCAGGAAGAAACAATGGGAAAAATCACTTGTAATCCTATCCTCAGAGATAACCACTGCAGTCTTTGGATGTATATCCTTCCAGTAATGGCTTTTTCTTTGCATTTATGTTTTTTACACTGGAAGGTAATTTGCTTTATTTACACTCAACATGTCACAAGCATTCCCTACATGTTAAATATTCTTCAAAAATATGATACGTAATGGTTGCTTTGTATTCTGACATTGGATCAAACTATTATTATTTTTGGACACATAGGTTGTTCTAACTTTTCATTATTGAATACAATGCTGCAAGAACATTTCTGAATAATTTTTATATGCATCTTTATTTGATTTGATAAATTTCTAGAAGTAGAATTACTAAATTAAAGGAATAAAAATTTTTGTCTCTTGATGTATATTGTAAAAAAGGTTTACTTCTCTTCCTGCAGGCCATTCTCACTATTGTTGGGTATTGTTAAAAATTTTAATTGGAAAGAAGTAGAATTTCTGAAACTTCCATTTATTTGATTATAGGGAGACTGAACAATTTTTCATATGTATATTGCCCACTTATATTTCTTTTAAAAAAATTCTAGGTTTTTCTTCTTTATCCTTATTCTTTTTGAGAGCAAACACCAGGCCACTGCTTGGTATTCAGCATCTCTAAGTCAGTTTGATGCTGTGGTGAGAGCGTTTGACTGAAAGGTAGGAGATATAAGTTCTAGTTCTCATTCTACCACTTAGTAATTGCAAGGCTTGGGACAAGTCACTTAACCTCTTTAGGTCTCATTTTCCCATCTACCAAATGAAGGCGCTTAACAAGAGAGTTCTAAGCTCAGTGCCAGCACTGCCATTTCCATGAGTCTTTGCTGTTGTGTTGCAAAGACGGGCTCAGCTCCTTTCTTTCTGAGAAAAGTTTTAGAGGGATACTCTTCACATTGCAACTTGGCTAAGCAATTAAAGGAAATAAAAGTCATTTTGATAATGTCACTAAGATTTCATGTGAATCACGTGTAAAATTCCTTGGAGGAGAGAGAACTG
Source organism: Halichoerus grypus (assembly GCF_964656455.1). NCBI lineage: Eukaryota > Metazoa > Chordata > Mammalia > Carnivora > Phocidae > Halichoerus > Halichoerus grypus. The sequence goes on from NC_135714.1 coordinate 104,439,254, forward strand.
ATTAAAAAGATATTTTAGAGTAATTTATCTTATGTGTTTATCCACTGGTTTTGATTGGTTCTTGAATTAGTCATGAGAGTATCAGCATTGCTTATGAGTTGGCATAAGAAGAGATATACAAGCGGGTATATCTAGTAGGACCTCCTAAAACCAGGGACTATTAAAATTCTCCAGTCAAATAATGAAGTCTATCTATTTAAATGTAGTACTGACTATGATTGTACAGGACAATAATATTTTTTAAGAGAAGAAGGCAAAGTGTGAGATTTTTCTTAGTCTTTTGTAGGCTCTCTTTTCTTGTGGGAAAACTGGGATCTAGGTCCTGTTAATAAGAATACAAGTTACATGTGGCCATATAAATGATAGAAAAATATTTAACTCCTAAGTCACAATTGGATTCTTCACCTTGGGAAGTTATATTAACTTATTCTAGCTGCCAGCGACTTTTAGCAAATTCTAAACAGACTTTCTGGGCACTTTCAAGTCTGTGGATTTGGAAGAGGTGACTCCACTTCTCAAAATACACCAGATATGATAACATGTAACTGGAAGGAAGGCACCGGAATCTCTGGCTACAAGTGTGTTTGTTTGTGTGTTATATCATGTAAGGGATATAGTTAGTAAGTACAAATAAGATAGATGACAAATGACAGTCTTACTGGTCTGTGTTTCTGTCTTCTGCCTGCATTTGTGGGAGGTAGTTTCCTCTTCAGCTGTTTAGTTAATACATTGATTATCTGTTCATTGCCTCCCATATTTGTTGCCTTTAGTTGGGCCTTCTGAAAACATGAAAAAGCTGACCGCTCACAATGTCTCTGAAAGAGAAGGAATTTGTATAGATGTTAGCAAAACAAAAGTTATTCAGAAAGTAAAAATGACCTTCCCGATCCTCTTTTTCTACTTCTATTATGGTGTATTAGATCACATTTATTTTAGCAGATGGTGAGGAATGAGTTCACATCCTACTTAATCTTTGGGCTGAAGAGAAGAAGGTGCCTGCAATGCAAAATTTCACCCCATATTAGGGAAGAAAGAACATATCCCTGCCTCACAGGCAAGAGGGAGGAGCCTCACTTTTCCACAGCTCTTTATTCCTAATTCCATTTGAAGTCTGGGTGGTAGGCAGGATCTTTGTGTTTTGTGAGGGAGAGTGGGCTTGGTTTTAGAACAAATTTTCTAAAAGTGACACTGTGACTGGTTGCAGCTTTGGGTGAGATATGCTGTAATCCAATTAACAATCTCTTTTATTTGTTTTTTTGTTTCTCTCTACAGTGTACATGGGAGCATCTAACAGTGACATTGAGCAGCATCTTATCTTGTACAACACCTGGCATCATGTCTTCTTGCTGGCAAGTGCTTAATAAATAGGTATGGAGTTGACAAATGAAGTAAATGAGTGAAAACCCCTACTTTGGGAAAAGGAAGTGGCTACCTACCTCTGATGGCATATTCCACCTCTAAGATTCAATACACCTGCGATAGACTACACATGACTCTTCTAAAATCCTATTCACACTCTTAGGTCAGTTAGGGTAGGATTCTGCCTGAATCAAGCAGTCAAGGAACAGAATTTGAGACTTGCCCAACCAATGTGAGGGAAGACCGTTCCTTAGAAACTAAGGGTAGTGTCTCAAAGAAGGGAGAAGTGGACAGAACAAGGATCAAAACCTTGTCTCTTGGTTTAGTCAAATAACTACTGAGTAGTGAATAAGTCAAAAATCTTAAAAAACCGAACTAAAAAGAAAATGGAATTTATTGGAAGAACAAAATTTTAAACTGACTTGTTGAAAACATTTTAATGCTGATCTAAGAACTTGTATCCAAGTTTCTTTTTTCTTTCAGCAAATGCGTGTATATTAGGCTCTTCAACCCCTAGCCCACCCCACCCTAGTTGCTGTGGCTTCATTTCCCTAATGCGTATGGAAGTCACTGCCATATAACCAGAAACCTCAATTTCTCTCAGTCCCTGCAAGGGCAGTTCCATATATAACAAAATTACCTGAGGCTTCTCATGGACAATCAGCTGAAAATAGCATCTGGCCTGCTTTGCATTTTCCAACCCATATGCTTACCCAGTATGAATGTTGATTAATACCATGCATCTTTAAGACACAACCTCATCAGGTTTGCTTTGCATACGTAGCCACAAGCCGAGAACCAGCTTATCTGGTTTCCTTATATCAGAGCAGCTTGCCTCTCGCATAAGGGCAAGGTATCCTTTCCATATGTTTGCCAAAATGCTTATTTAATAGAAACTATTTATAAATGTTAATTATAGCACTTTTTTTTCCTTGAAAACCACATGTTCATGTTTGTTGAAGTTTTTTCTTTTCTCTTCTTTTTGACCACAACCGGCTTAACTTACTGGAAAAAAATAATATTCATATTTAAAGAGGTAAATTTTCCAGCTGAAACTGAAAACACTAACTGCTTCATCCGTGATGATCTGAGAAACCAGCATTTCTCACAGACGCCCATTTTGCTGAGTTAACATTTACATGTGTATGTTGAAAGAAAGTTATGTTCCAAAGAAGTATAGGGGCCCTACCAAATGAACTCCCTTGATACTGCCAGGAATGGTCAAGATCCGTGATGAGTTTATACCTGAGAAAGCTTTTCTGAAAGCCTCTGAATGGCATCTGGACACTGATGCCCATATCGACAGCTGTGCTGTCTCTCCTGCCCTTCCTTGTTCACCTGTGTCAGCAAACAGTGGTATGTTGCTTTGTGCTCTCTGCAAGCAGCAGAGCAGTCCCTGGTGATGTGCGGTCCAGGACAAATAGCTGCTGGATTTGGCTTCAGATGCACATCAAAGGCAGCCTCAAAGAGGAAAAGAAGTGGAAGAGCTGTCCTGCTAACTGCCTTAAGGATGAACCAAGAAGGGGCGTGAAGAGATTAATCTTGCTTCAGGCAGCCTCAGGTGCCCTGTCACTGGATGAACCCAAATTCATGCAGAGCACCACCATCTGGGAGTATAACAATTATTTTCCTTTGCTGTGCCTCGGTGGCAGCAAACTATGAGGGCAAGGCTTTGATTCCTTCATCCTTGAACACATGGTAACATGAAGAGTTTTGTGTCCCACACTAGTATTGCAGAAGAGAGGGAGAAGTACGGAAGTCAAAAGCAAGAGTAACAAACAAAGAGAACAGACAAGTGCTGCTTTTGCAAGGGAGCACATTTGGCTTTGTTGTTTTGCAATCGAGTGTTTGAATATATTTACCTCCGTATAGCTTTTTTTTAACACCCCTCACAGAAAGGCCTTGGCCACTCACACTAGGAAGTCTTGGGTGAGATTACCTTCGTCCCACACACAAGCCAGGCTTATATCAGGGTTTCTCAATAACACACTATTGACATTTTGGGCTAGATAATTCTTTGTTGTTAGGACTGTCCTGTGCATTCTAAAATGTTTAGTAGCATCTCTGGACTCTACTAGATGCCAATAGAAACCACTTCCCTACACACAACTGTGACAACCAAAAATTTCTCCAGACAATGTCAGATGTTCTCAGGGGGCAAAAGCATTACCAGTTGAGGACCACTGGTTATGTAATTAGAAAGAAAGAGAATGATGCCTGGCAAGGCCAATTAGGGATCGGAGATAATCACTATGTATCAAGATTTACATGCAACATGTAAGTGAATTTATTTTCCTTAAACTTTTTAATCTTTTCAAATCTCTTATAGACCCTGCTTTGATGCTAGCCCTAGAAAACTTGATAGAAAGCTACCGTGGCCTTGAACTATTTTCTTTCTTCCTAAGTTTGCCTGCCAGCATAGCTTAAAGATCTTAGTTACACCATTTCTCACTTGTATCATAACTAGCATTGTTGGATAAGATTGTCGGATAGATAGAGTGTCACTGAGACAAAATCTTCTCATTATGATGTAAGATAAAAAAAAAAAAAATCTCTATCTCCAACAAAGCATAGATACCTAACAAAGGAAGTACCCACGGGATCAACTCAAGTTAGAAAATGGGAAATCTTCCTTATTTCTCATTTTGCAAGTTACAGACAGAGCTGGTGCAAAAGGACTCTAAACACAACAGTTAAACAAAATACGTGAGATACTGAAAATGCATGTTTTGATAATTAGGTCATGATTAAGAAATATTCTCACTTATTGGAAAAGTCTTTCCAATAAGCTGAATGTGCTACTTTCATTTTAGATGCTGCTTATTAGAAAAGGACCTAGTAAATGAGAGTGGTTAGGTTCAGAGCTAGAGAGTGAATTTTAGAGAAAAGCAATAGTTGTGACTCATTCACTTTCTAAACTTTTACACATAGTCATTTACGATAATTGTTTTTTTTGCAATGTATCTTTATATGTCTCCCCCTTTGTAGTGTCCTAATTACTGGTAGCACTTTTATAGTAACTCTGATTTATGCAGTTAAAGGTCTGTGACAATGAAAATATTTCCCCAATTGCATTTATCTCTTCAGGGTACCAGACGTGAAGACTAGAGCGAAGTTACCAAGGAAAAGATCAGCACGCAGCACTCTTGAACTATATCCTAGATGTTTTCTTCCTGGGACCTAATGGATTTGAATGGCTTAAGAGAATGGGATGAGTTTGTGAAAATAGTCCTTTTGAAAGATCTCTCCAAAGGCCAAAGACAAGACTCACTGAGGCCAAGGTATATGGGAATTATATTCTAAAGGACAGCCCTGATTTCGTCCATGCTGTGCCTGTAATCTATTCTTACTTTTTTCTTTCCTTCTCTTTCTTCCTTCCTTTCTTTTCTTTCTTTCTTGTCATTAAAAGGTGAATTCTGCTTCTTCTGGTCTGTATTTCTTAGATAGGTTTGCCAAGGGCTCTTAAAATGTAATTAGTTGGTCATTGTTCAGAAACTGATCATAGTATAGTTTTTTTATTCTGTCACAACAATACTACTTGGAAGTACTCTTAGAGATATTTGGAGATAAAAATATATTTTGTAAGGTAATGCAGTGTTTATTGGTTGGCTTGTTGGTAAATCAATGAGTGTTTGACCAAAATAGGAATAACTCTTTTACCAACTATTAAACTCCCAAACTCACTGAAATTAAGTAGATTCCTAAATAATTATGCTAATGCCTTTCTTAGTTGGATTTTAAAACTTGTACCACATATATTTTCACAAATAAATTCAACTGGTCTTACCTTTACATCTTCTGGAGCTGGCAGAGATTCAGGGTCCTAGAGCAAAAGAAAATTAGTTCTGGATTATTTTTATAAGTCAAAAAGTTCCTTTTCTATTAATTGAAGAATATTATTTAAATTTTGTTGTGACAAGTATGGCCTTACCAAGTCATTCACATAATTTTTCAGCTGATCAACAATATCTATAAGTTGACGCAATCTAATCAAGAGGAGATCTTGCTCTTGGAAGCTTGATTTATGGGCCACTGTCCCCAAGAAGATGACCATCAGGCAGATGACTATCTTCTCCATGTTGCCAGCACTAGATCTCATAAGTGCCAGTAGAGCAAGACCTTGGTCTCAGTTTTCACTGCAGTTTGACTGTGAACAGGTTGTCAGTAAAGCTACCTATTTATTCATCCTTCAGGGAGAGGTAAAGCCCTCCCATTGCAGCCTGGAAATCTTTGTAAAATGGATGAATGTGAGTAACTCTTTTTTCTTTTCCACTGGCTAGGTATACGTGTGCATGTGCTAATGCGTGGGGGCAGGGATTGATGGAGTCAACGAAATGTGCCCCATCTGCATCTTAGACAGGAAAAAGAGAAATGGGTGAATTCCAATTTTCAGCATGAATCAAGAAGTGTGCATGGTAAACAGTAGGTACTACAAAACTTCAAAGAAGTAAACAAAAACACTTTGATCTCTCTTTCTCTGCCTCCTTTAGCATCTTACCTGTTCCCTCTGACAGTCATAAGGGCACTTCAATAATGAGTAAAGTGGCAACATGTGCTTTCTTGCAGGACTTATTCTTAGTGTAATAACGATGCCTTTTGACTGAAATCATCCAGTATTCCATCATAAAGGTAGGAGGGGAGCTACATTTTAGGAAAGTTTAAATATCGGGGGTATTTTCCAAACTAGCAAGAATATTTTACGTTTTAATGAGGTTAAAGGGTTTAAAGTAGAATTTGCTTACAGTTCTTCCCAAGAACATCTTTAAAGAACATTAATCTTGGCTTCTAACATTTTACTTAACAATGTGGTTTTTAAATATATCATAAATGATTCTAAGAGATGCTGAAGAACTTCATCTCACCTCCCAATCAGGGTCTTACCCTACCTTCATTAAAAAAAAAAAAAAACACCTCTAATGTCCATCTCTTCTATATAATGCAACAATTAAATGAATGAAAGGTACTCATTCCTGTCCAAACCAAAAATTTTTTCAACAGCAAAATCAAAAATATCCATAAATGATTCTTTTTCTTTTGAGGTAGTGTTACTTATTTCTTTAAGATATTGATTCCTCTGGGGATGAGCAACACTATTCTAATTACAACCAGGTAGAGGTTATAAAAGACTCAAAGTCCAGAAGTGGTTTTATCGTCTTCCTCTCTGATGTTCTTCTGTCCCTGCCGCTCTACCCATTTGAGAAAGTTAAATATAGTATTCCATCCAGATGTAGTTTTGTACCACAGGCAATTAGATCTTATAAATTAGACTCTTGATTATAGGTTTTACTTATTCATTTATTTTTCACCTATTTCATTGCATGCTTACAACCATACTTTATGCTAGACTGTTATGTACCCAAGATAAATTAGAGTTTGTACTTTCTAAACTTTTACACATAGTCATTTATGATCATTGTCTTCTTTGCATGTACTTGATTTGCTTGACTATAATTTTTTTATCATAGACTATCTTATCCAAGGCTATTCAGGTTTGGTCTTACAGAGTAGATAAGAATTTTTACTGTATGATCAAGAGGTCCTCCCTATAATCATTAAATTCTATAGGGGAGGGTTCTAGGTAAACCTACGAAATACGGTGGACTAGGGGTTGCCACTTGGCACCTCGGCACTGCCTGCATAGTCTTTGTACACGCTTTCCTTATCTGCCTAAAGAGACGTGAGTCTCTTTGTAGACACTAACCACAGTGGTTAAGAGTTCAATTTCTAAAGTAAAGTGCTTAAATTCAAATCCAGGCCTTAGCAATTAATAGCACATCTGACCCCAGGTATATGTTAACACAAAAGGAATATAAGTACAGATCTAATCATAGGGTTGCGGTGAGGCTTAAGTAGACATTCCAAGTAATAGGGCTGAATACCGCACATGATAAAATCCCAGAAAGTTTGTGTATTGATTATGGATAAGGAAGAGCATGGCAGGTCAGTGGTCAGCCAAAACACACAGGTACGGCTGTGCTGATGGTAAAAAGATCAAAAGTCTTTCATACTGCTTAGAGAGAACCACTTCTCTCAGCCCCGGAGTGCCTCGCCAAAGTCCCATGCATCCCAGTCCTTCTCTGAGACCTCCCAGCCCTCACTACTGTCCATCCACCAGTGTGTCAGGATCTCCAGGGTCCTGCTTCAGCATTATGACAAGACCTTTCTGAGAATCAGACACCCTGCCTTAAGTGGCGTATCAGTTGTAAAGCATTTTGAATATCACTGCTGGTGTGGTAGGCTAATCCCTGGAAACTGTGAATATGCTACCTTCACAAGTAACAAAAGGATAGCAGATGCAGATGTGATAAATTAAGGGTCTTGAGATGTGAGAGTAGCCCAGATTACCCAGGTGTGCCCAATATAATCACGGGGTTCCTTATAAGAGGAAGGCAAGAGTGTCCGAGTCAGAGATGTGAGAACAGAAGCAGAGGTCGGAGTTACAGGGGGCCAGAAGCCAGGGAATACAGGCAGCCTCTAGAAGCTGGGAAAGGCAAGGAACAAATTCTCCCCTGGAGCCTCCAGGAGTGCAGTCCTGCCAACACCTTGACTTTAGCCCCCAAAAGCTCCATTTTAGACTTCAGACCTCCGGAACTGTGAAATAATAAATTTGTATTGTTTTAAGCCACTGATTCTGTGGTAATTTGTTACAGCAGCAATAGAAAAGAAATACAAGGGGGGGAAATCGGAGGGGGAGACGAACCATGAGAGACTATGGACTCTGAGAAACAAACTGAGGGTTCTAGAGGGGAAGGCAGTGGGGGGATGGGTTAGCCTGGTGATGGGTATTCAAGAGGGCACGTTCTGCATGGAGCACTGGGTGTTATATGCAAACAATGAATCATGGAACACTACATCAAAAACTAATGATGTAATGTATGGTGATTGACATAACATAATAAAATAAAAAAAAAGAAAGCACATAAAACCAAAAAAAAAAAAAAAGAAATACACCTATGTATGGAGTTTTTACTCTTGGAAAACAGGTGGGAAAGAGAGGAGGGGGTAATGAGAGAACCCATAAAGTCTGGAATTTTGTTTGTTGGGCTTTTGGAGGGTGCACATAAAGGGGAGAAGGAATGGTGGAGAAGAGGGAAGTAAGATTAGTGTTGGCTGCCACATGGTGTGGGATGATAAGGATATTAATGTATAATGAGGATTTTCCAGGAAGTCTGGTGCTTACTGTCACAAGTTCTTCCTAGCACCAAGAAGGTTTTGCTCAGGATGGGCAGTATGTTTCGAAGTTATGGGGCCAAATTTGCATTTCACTTGAATTTATCACTAGTTGAGATGGAATTTAGGGTGGGAGTAAGGAAGCTCAGATTTAATTGAGTTACATTTTATCTGCTTCGAGATAACCTTATTGCTACCTTTATGGCATCGTTCCATTGAGGTCTTAATGGGGGCTCTAAGTTATAATCATTTTTATAACCTAGATTTAGTCAGTCCTGCTATCATGCTCATGTTGAAAATGAGAATTTATTCCATTGATTAAATATACCAGGGAACAATCTGAGTATAACAAGAATTTTGTGTTTGCCTACATGTGATCTCATCTACCAGAAATGCTAAGTGAATGCAGGAAACTGCCTCCAGCTGAACTGAGCCGTATAGGAATGCACAAAGTGCACACATGCCTCAAACATCCTCCGGCTGCCTTTGTTCACCAGGTGTATGATGAGCCATACTCATCCACATCTGGGGTTACAAGGTTCTGTCCTCGAAAGCCCTCTGTTGCCATTTCTCAATAGCTCACAAGCTGCAACACTCACCTCTGCGAACAAACTTCAGGTCTTTTTCTAGGTAAAGTGCCATATTTATAGTAGTATCTATGTTATTTCTTAACTATTTAACGTGTAAAACTGCTATATTTTTTATTAGGTTCCTATCATCTTTTTTAAGTGTCTCTGACAGCATGTTTTGAGTACGGGGCCCCTAATCTCATTTTTCCCCATAAGCTCTGTGGTTGTTGTTGTGCAATGTTGTATAGTACAATGATTTTTAGGAAAGTATGTGTCACGTTATAGCGGAACTGACTGTATTTTGTCTGGAAGTGGTCACATTTAAGCCTCAACAGTGACTAGTTATATCCAGGTAAAGATCAAGACTAAGATATAGGATTTATTCTTCAGGAGGGAGGAAAAAAAGGAGATGGTGGAGGGAGGGAGAGAGAATGGAAAACAAACTATTTCTTATTTTTACACTTGGCCCAACTGAGCTTGGGTATTTTAAAACCCTGCTGCCATTCCTCCCATGGCCCTTCCCCATCAGCACAAGGGAGTCTATCTTGGCCTCTGTGGACCCCTGGGGACCACTGTCAATGTGTTTCAGAGGTCCAGGAGCCTCCTGAAATCATTTGCAAAATTTTGTGTTCATGTTTATGGTAAGAGGAAAACCTTACATTTCATCTGCCTCTCAAAGGAAATGTCAGGCAACTGCTATTTTTATTTTCCAGGCTCCAGAGACTTCTTTGAAGGGCAGAGTGATCCATACTTCTTCTGCATATATACACCATTCATTGTGTGTAAGTGTGGCAGCTTCAGACCTTGTATCTGCGGGAAGCTGAGGGACAGCAGTCTGGCTGGAAGGCATACTTCTGTAGCAAGCGCACTGCTTTTCCTTATCTTCCAGGTTTATTTGGTACCTTGCAGTGAGGTGGTGGGTTCTGCTAGATGCATTCTTTCCAGGAATCTAACAGGTCGTCACCATGAAAGCACGGAGCTCTTGTCACCCCAAAGGGGATTTATGGACATATTTCAAGAATTTTCTCCAAGGGACTGTGCTTGGAGACTACCTGGTCTCTGTAAGAATGAAGCCTGGGAACCAAAGGAAGGCTTTCAGCCAGGGAGAACAGGCTGAGGGTGAGAGGAATAAAAGGAAGGAGGAGTTGAAGTCTGAAAATGAATGCTGGTAGTTCATGGTTTTGCATTGGGAAAGCTGTGCTGGAAACTATTTGGCTCAAGTCCCTTGCCCTGTCTTGCAGCTCTTCCTTATGATCATCATCTGTCAAATAGTTCCTTTCTGTTTGCACTTGCTCTGGCCCCTCATGAGAAGAATTAGATGTTTTGGATGGCAAGCTCTGAGAAGAGAGCCCTCCACTGTTTCAAGTAGTATTAAGTCATTATAATATGTAGCACTGCTACAAACTAAAGGTATTCAGACAGATGGCTCATCCCTAGGCTGGTCTCTAGGTAACTATGACTCCCATCTGTGAGGCTAGAGATTAGCTGTCCTTCATGCCATCAACCAAGTTCCACCCCAACCCCACATCTGGAGGTATGACAAGCTCCACCAGCTTTGCCTAGAATCCTTGTCTATGATCAAAGAAACACTATTCTCTCCTTCCCTGGAGTGATGAGTAGCTATAAACATTCATCTTGGCCCTGCAGCCCCTAACACATGGTCATAAAAATTTTTAAAATGTGATGTTGGTCTATGCTGTGTCCTCTTCTTTGGGTGTCTACTGAGCCCTTGTTAATCACCTGAATAGGAACCTCCCCAACTTCCTCCCAAGGGGCAACAGCAGGATCTCATAGAGAGGAGTCTACAGTCTGAATGTAGGCCTCATTTTGGACAGTTATTTCTGTTTCTAGGAATAAGGATCATTTTTGGAAAATTACTAGTTTTCATCTTTTTTTTAAGATTGATTTGAGAGAGAGAGAGACAGAGTGAGAGAGAGCGCCAGCAGGGGTCAGGAGGGGCACAGAGGGAGAGGGGGAGATAGAATCTCAAGCAGACTCCCTGCTGAGCTGGAGCCCAACGCAAGGCTCGATCTCATGACCTGAGCCAAAATCAAGAGTCGGATGCTCAACTGACTGGGCTACACAGGCGTCTCACTACTTTTCATCTTTCATTTACAAAAGTAATACATCTGTGTCATAAAACAAAGAATTCAAAATACATATAATTGTATGAAGTAAAAAGCAAAATATAAAATTACTCCCTTTCCTACCCTAATTTTCACTCCTAATTTTCTTCTGCTAATTTTCACTTCTCTAATTTTCACTCATTCTAGACTCTTTTCCTATGTACATAGAATATCAAAGAATAGATATAGATATACAGAGACTGAATAAAATAGAATTATATATGGAAGAAGAGATCTATGGAAATATAGAGAGATAGAGATGCAGACATAGAAAAATGTGTTTTTTAGGGCACCTGGGTGGCTCAGTCGTTAAGCTCAGGTCATGATCCCAGGGTCCTGGGATTGAGCCCCGCATCGGGCTCTCTGCTCAGTGAGGAGCCTGCCTCTCCCTCTCCCTCTGCCTGCCGCTCTGCCTACTTGTGCTCTCTGTCAAATAAATAAATAAAATCTTTAAAAAGAAAAATGTGTTTTTTAATAAAAATTTAATCTTACTATGCATATTCTACAACTTTTTTTTTTTTTTTTTTTTTACTTGACAATATGTCAGAGACAGCAATCCATACAGTATTCATATACAGGGATATCTCATTTAAATAGCTGGATTAATATTTCATTGTATGGCTATATACCATAATTTATTCATTCATAGCCCTATTGATAGATATTTATATTATTTCCAATTTGTATCTCCTACAAACAATGCTGCAATGAACACTCTTAAACATCTATATCTTTAAGCATATGTGAAATATATCCCTTTAAGATACATATACCAGATTTCATTTCCCAAGTAGAAAGATTATATCCTTTTAACAATTTGATAGAAACTGCCAAATTGCCCTCCAACATGTCATATCTGCATATTTACACTCTCACCAACAACAGAATTTCCTTTGCTCCTCCACTCTCGAACACTTTATGTTATGAATATTTTAAATATTTGCCAATGTGCTTAGGCAAAAACATGGTATCTTGTCATTGGTTTGTCTTTCCTTGATCAGTAGTTAAGTTTGGCTCATTTTCATATCTTTATTATCAGCTTATTTCTTCTCTGTGAACAGCCTTGTTCATATTCTTTGCCATCTATTGGGTTGTTTCCTACTTACTTGTAAGGCTCTTTTTCTATTATATATATTTCCATTTCACATAAAGATATGTTAAACATATTGATATTATTTTCTTTATGGCATCTTTGCCATATAGAAATTCTGAGTTTTTTTTTTCATTTAAATTTTTTTATTGTTATGTTAATCCCCATACATTACATCATTAGTTTTAGATATAGTGTTCCATGATTCATTGTTTGTGCATAACACCCAGTGCTCCATGCAGAACGTGCCCTCCTCAATACCCATCACCAGGCCAACCCATCCTCCCAACCCCCTTCCCTCTAGAACCCTCAGTTTGTTTTTCAGAGTCCATTGTCTCTCATGGTTCTTCTCCCCCTCCGATTTCCCCCCCTTCATTCTTCCCCTCCTGCTACATTCTTCTTCTTCTTTTTTTCTTTCTTAACATATATTGCATTATTTGTTTCAGAGGTCCAGATCTGAGTTTTTATGTTACTATATCTGAGAATCTCATGTTTTATGTCATGAATTCCTGTTTAATATAAAAAATGTCTTACTTTCTGTAATAGTAAATGGTAGTAATGACTAGTGTTCATCTTGCTTAATTTTTTTTTTAATTATTATGTTCTTGCTTGAGTAATTCTAATGCCGGGGGGTCACCATGAATTTGGAAGTGCTTTTAAATGAATTTGCATTTAATTCATCATAAGACTAGCTATATGCTTTTTTGAAAAATAATACATATGGTTGAAGATGATTTAGCCAATCTATAGACAATGCCCCATGCATTGATAGATTTATCGGCCCCCTGAACAGCATTGTTTTAGAACAAAGACTGGATACCAGCCCTTTATCTGATATGTCATTTGCAAATATCTTTTCCCATTCAGTAGGTTACCTTTTAGTTTTGTTGACTATTTCATTTGCTGTGCAGAAGCTTTTTATCTTGATGAAGTCTCAATAGTTCATTTTTGCTTTTGTTTCCCTTGCCTTTGGAGACACATCTAGCAAGAAGTTGCTGCGGCCAAGGTCGAAGAGGTTGCTGCCTGTGTTCTCCTCTAGGATTTTGATGGATTCCTGTCTCATATTTAGGTATTTCATCCATTTTGAGTTTATCTTTGTGTATGGTGTAAAAAAATGGTCCAGTTTCATTCTTCTGCATGTGGCTGTCCAATTTTCCCAGCACCATTTATTGAAGAGACTCTCCTTTTTCCATTGGATATTCTTTCCTGCTTTGTCGAAGATTAGTTGACCATAGAGTTGAGGGTCCATTTCTGGGTTGTCTATTCTGTTCCATTGATCTATATATCTGTTTTTGTGCCAATACCATACTGTCTTGGTGATTACAGCTTTGTAATAGAGCTTGAAGTCCAGAATTGTGATGCCACCAGTTTTGCTTTTCTTTTTCAACATTCCTCTGGCTATTCAGAATCTTTTCTGTTCCATAAAAATTTTAGGATTATAAAGATGTGGTACACACACACACACACACACACATATACAGTGGAATATCACTCAGCCATCAGAAAGGATGAATACTTACCACTTACATCAACATGGATAGAACTGGAGGGTATTATGCTGAGCAAGATAAGTCAGTCAGAGAAAGATAATTATCATATGGTTTCACTCACATGTGGAATATAAGAAACAGGGCAGAGGACCATAGGGGAAAGGAGAGAAAAGTGAATGGGAAGTCATCAGAGAGGGAGAGAAGCCATGAGAGACTTTTTTTTTTTAAGGATTTTATTTATTTAAATGACAGAGAGAGACAGCGAGAGAGGGAACACAAGCAGGGGGAGTGGGAGAGGGAGAAGCAGGTTTCCCATGGAGCAGGGAGCCCAAGGCAGGGCTTAATCCCAGGACCCCGGGATCATGACCTGAGCAGAAGGCAGATGCTTAATGACTGAGCCACCCAGGCACCCCAAGAGACTCTTACCAATAGGAAACAAACTGAGGGTTGGTGGAGGAGAGGTGGGTGGCGGAATGGGGTAACTGGGTGATGGGCGTTAAGGAAGGCATATGATGTGATGAACACTGGTGTTATACGCAACTGATAAATTATTGAAAACTACATCTGAAACTAATGATGTACTATAAGTTGGCTAATTGAGTTTAAATAAATAAAAAAAGAACAAAGATTGGACATGTAATTATTATTGTAATTATTTGTAATTAATTTTGTACATATATGTACAATTATGTACATTATTTTTTTGTAATTATTTTGTACATATAAATCCAATCTTAAACCACACTAAGGGGACAAGGTACTGAAGAATCCTGAAATGACATCTGAGCATCAAAAATGAGTATTTTTTCATTTCCATTTTAGTGATGAATTATAGGACAGTTTTAGTACTTCAATTCTTTAAATATTAATTGTCCATGTACAGTGTGCATAAATGAGAGTGACTGACTAGCCAAGTGGAGGACAGGCAAACAGACTCTTGTGATATTTGCTCAAAGGCTCAGGGCTCAAAGTCTCAAAGAAATCAGCCTTTAAATTGAGAAATAGTCACACCTAAGAGACTCTTCTGCTAATAAAGGTGGCAGGGGTAGCTCCTGCTAGGAAAAAACCTTGGACCAATTTAAAAAATAGTAATATTAATAATTATTAGAACAAACACTTATATAGGGGTGCCTGGGTGGCTCAGTTGGTTAAGCTCTTGATTCAGTTGGTCTGACTCTTGATTTCAGCTCAGGTCATGATCTCTGGGTCATGAGATCTGGCCGAGTTGGACTCTGCACCCAGCACGGAATCTGCCTGTCCTTCTCCTTCTGCACCTCCCTTCCCCTCGCACTCTCTCTCTCTCTCTCTCTCTCAAATAAATAAATAAAAATAAAATCTTCCAAAAAAAAAAAGAACAAATACTTATATAGCTAAGTGCTTTACAGACATTATCTCATTTAAAGCAACAATGTGAGAAGTAATGATTATCCCTCCTTACAGACAAGGAAACCAAGGCACAAAAAAGTAAAACATTGAATGATTGGGTGAACTGCCTGTAAAGCCTGACCACTTCTCTCCACAACAGGAAACTACCTCCATTGCCAATATCACTGGGTTATAACAGAACAGTCTGTACAGTTCATGATACTCCATGAAAGGATTGGACCCCAATGATGATGCATCTGACACATGGATTTGGGGTAAGGTGGGGTAAGGAGTTCTTTTGCAAAATTATTCTTGGTGGTATCCAGAATGTAAATGTATATCTTGTCTGGGTTAATTAAATAATCAGCTTTCAATCTGGGTTGGAATTTCCAATTGCCTCTCTTTTATTTATTTAACCAGTGACAACCTGGTCCAGTGTAAGACTTGCCAATGATTTTCTGATATTTTATATCCATAAAAGAAGAAAGAAAAAAATGAATAAACTCCTACAGCCATTTGGGTCTTGAATAGCATAGACAAAATCAATCAGAAAATCAGCTATCTTGACAATTTAATGGCCAAAAATGTAATTAAGTTATTTACATCTGTTTCATCAATTATCATTCATTTTCCATGTTATTTGAGTCTTTTCATGGCAATGAGAACATTAGAACACTCACCTGCTCCAGTTAGCCCCCAGAACTTTAAAATAGACACCGAGGGGGAAATCAGTACAGATTATAAAGAGAGTTAACTAAAATTAAGTCTTCATGATAAGAAGAGATGGATAGTTCATTGTTTGTAGATATCCACCATTAAGTCATCACAGTCATCACGGGTCATGTCAGAGCATTTAGCAAAAGTCCTGTTACTTGTGCCATCTGTATGTGCATCAGCTGGAGACTTTAATGGCATGACAGGGATGTAGGACTCTCTGGCCCTTGACCTGATTTTTGTACAGCTTTCAGAACCACTGCTCTGATCATTGCTGCTGTGTTTAGAGAATAATTTTTAATGGAATTGGTATTCAGATCATCATTTAGAATGGAGACCTTAGAAATGTAAGAGTTAAGGCAGTTGAGGAAGATCAACAGTGATCATTGAGAATGATGACCCCCCAGATGACCACAACCCAAATGACCCACAGAGTTCAGGAAAGCTCTGAGTGTCCACCTCCCTCTCCTTTTGATTCTGCCTCACCTTCTCTCTGGATCTCTCTATTCTTCATTTCTCTCTTGTTTCTCACTCCAGATTTCTTCTCTTTTCTTCTCTTTCCCCAGGTTCATTTTTGCTTTCATCTCAATTTGTTTCTTGTTCAATCCTCATACCATGAAACCAACATATATTTTAATTATAATTATTTTATTAAACAAAGCTTTCTAGTTTCTAAGCATTCATTTAAAGTAAAATGACTTGAGTGCTATATTCTCTTTTAGGAGCAAAGAGCCTTTTTTATGACCTTCGGTATTTGATCTTTGTTGGGTTTTTTTCCCTCTCTCTCATGAGTCAATGATACTTTTACAGGAAAACAACACTACTCTTTGCCTTTTCCTGATCTATGAACATATAAGTCAGGGAAAGCTGTAAAAAGGCAATATCTGCTTAGTATCTGAGAAAAAGATACTTTGGGAATATGCTGTTTTCTTTCTGAATCTCTAAGGAGGTATTTTATTTTAGAAAGAGCTTTCTTACCTGTGTTAATTTTTCCCTGTGTTCAGAGCTCTCTGAGCTGCCACAGTCATGGACCTCTGTGGAAACTTCCACACTGTTAGTTCCTACTTTGCACATAACACGCCCCAAACCTGAGACACACACACACACACAATCAGAAGGCACCACCAGGGAGAAAACACTTTTATGTGAGTATTTCTATTTTATTTCCTTCACCTACTAAGTTTTATGCAGATAATCCAGGAAGAGAAAGTTGTTTGGTAGGTTTATATTTCCCATAAAATATTGCATATCATAATTGGTGTACAATAATAGTTTATTAAATTCCATTTATTATTGGGTGGAGGCTTCCTGAGACAGCTCAAGGAGGGTTTTAAGAAAAAGACATTAGATTAAAAAGCCCTTGATAGCTGAAAGCTATATGTGGAATAAAAGCTCAACATCCTTCATGTTGTGTCCTCTGAGAGCATTAGACTATATCTGGGGGGTGGGGATCATGAGGTGACTTGGTTGAGATGGAAGGACAGTCTCAGACACATGCAACAGATTAAGGGAGTTTTGAGACCAAACTAGAGGAAGGTGAGAAAAGTACATTGGAATTGTGTTCTGCATACATATCTAGTGCACATATCAGGTATTAATATGTGCCACAAATAAGGTGACATTTCAGGAGGGTAAAATGTGACAAGGTTTGGAGCAATTGACTGACAAAGACCTGTAGAAGTTTTAGGAGACTCATGATCTTATTATGTTAACAAAGCAATATATCGTGGCCCTGACAGGGCTCCTTGGAGAGGCTGCCGTGTGGGGGAAGGGGAGGGGGGATTGGCAGCATTTTGTGCCCCTCCACCCCTGCTTTCATCAGAGAAAATCCTCTTTTATCTGTTTTACACATGGGGTCCTGGGTAAGATTTAGTTTAGAAAAAAAGGTTTACCTTCTAGAAAAAAGAAAGTTTTGAAGTGACTGATTGAGCTCCCTATTTACCAAGTCCAGGGTAGTGGAGCCTCCTGCCCATGCCCAGGTGTTCTGCCTTGGGTGAGGAAGCCACGCCACAGCCGACAGAGGGTTTGGCAAGCCCACTTTTGCACTGTGGCCCATGGGTTGCTAGTAGATCATTGCAGTTAACATTTATCGGGTACATATTCTGTGCCAGACTTTATTCTCAGTTTTGTACATATTCTACCTTTTAGTATTCTTGGACAATATAGTCATATATTCATATAGCATACACCAGGCTACCTCTTACAATCAATGGCAACTTAGAGTCAATGAAGTTCAATAAACCACCTAATCCTCACCTTTGTGAGGTAATTATTATTATCATTAATTTTAGAGATGAGAGAACTGAGGCACAAAGAGTTCGGGGAACTTGTCCAAAGTCACACTTGTAAGTGCTAATGTGTGTCTACTGCTCAAACACTCTGGCAAGGTGGCAAGAGGCCCAGGATGATTCCTGTTGTTGCTGGGAACAGACAATTCGACATGGGAACCAGTGGCACCACGTGAAATTATGTGTCACCTGCCAGAAGAAGGAAGCCTAAGACTCACAATTCTCTGTATTTCTATAAACTCTGCCTTCTGTCACTAATTTTCTTTTCACAGTAAAAATCATCAGTCTTTTAATGAGAAAGATGACAAGGAAGTTTTTGCCTTGAAAGGATATATGTCAAGTCCATTAAAACTGATCCTGGCACATAACAGTGACTTGTTAAAGGTTAGTGTTAAAGGTTAGTTTTTTGACCCCTGAATTTCTTCAGGGGTCAAAAAAAAAATGAAAACAAAAAAAACAAACAAAAACACTTTCTCATGGATCATACTTTTATTTTTTTTTTTATTATTTTAAAAGATTTTATTTATTTATTTGACAGAGAGAAAGACAGTGAGAGAGGGAACACAAGCAGGGGGAGTGGGAGAGGGAGAAGCAGGCTTCCCACCAAGCAGGGAGCCCAACGCAGGGCTCGATCCCAGGACCCTGAGATCATGACCTGAGCTGAAGACAGATGCTTAACGACTGAGCCACCCAGGTGCCCCTGGATCATACTTTTAAAATGTTATAGTGGTGGCTGCCACATCTGATGTTAAATTTATTTGCTAAATAGGCATTGGGGAATATTGTGGTTAGAGCTTTGACAATATTTCTGAACAGATTTACAAGATGTAAAACAATTTTCCTGACTACTCAAGAAATAGAAAAGACCTTTAGGCAAAGGAGGATCATCTATAATTGTTCACTATAAGCTCAGTGGAGTAAAGATGAAGATAATTAAAATGAATCGCTCTGATCAGGTACAGAATGTCTTAATTGTTAGAAAGATGAATAAGAACAAGACCCGCAGGGGAGCTTGGTATACTTCCACTTTGTGTGTGCTTGAGGTGGGGAAAATACACGGTTTCCCTATCACCTAGTGAGAGCAAATGGGCAAATGACGTGAATTTAGCATACGTCACCTAGGAGGCCTGTGGCTTAGGAACATGCTGAGTCAATTTGCTACTTGAGAATTTACATCACCTTGATGGTGGACTTCCCCAAAAGTGGAATTCTAAGCAACCTCACATCCCTACCTGGGGAGAGCAGAGATTTTTCTTTTTCCTCTATCTCTGACAGTCCAAATTGAGGTGGATTTAGACCAGACCTTATTCCCTCCACCCACATTTTCCTTTACATAACAACAGAAAAAGATTTTTCCTACAGCTTAGTCACTGGCAGATTAAATAGCATTCTGAAAATTAGGAGGCAAAGTGACAAAACTGCTTTCAAGGAATTTGTTTTTCATCTCTAAGTTGAGGAGTCTTGAATTCATTATTCAGCATTTACCATAAACATGTACAAACCTGAAAGATAAAATAAGTTGCTACTTAAAACAATAAATAGGAAGCATTACATCATCAGCAAACACTTATGGAGCCTGTGTGTATTTGGTATTTCTTGAGATGCTATCAGGTCACTGCTTTGTGAAGACACACGGCAAACCTTAATGACACGCGTGCTTGAGAAAATGAAAGCACGCTGGCCTTTATGTGTGAAAATGACACTAAATATGGTCAGACAAATGTGCGCTCGAGGTTTGTGTTTCAGTCGCACTGAGTTTTTTTTTTTTTCCATAATTTCTGTTCACATTTACTGCTGGTGACCCATGTCATGATTTTAAGATGATTAGCAAGAGTTAGAAGTATCATCTTTGCTCACAAAATGTTTTTTGTCTTTGAGATTTTCACAGGAATTAAAACCATGCGCAAGTGCTTCGCATCATACTATGAATCTTCAGTAAAAATAATCTGGACTTCCATGAATTTGGGGACAGGCTAGTAAAACACACGTTAAGACATTGGTAAGATATGGAAGCCAGGGCAATATTAGTTACATCTGGATTCATCTGATAAAATTAGTTAGGTGAATTATTATGGAATAAGAATTTCAGCCATTTAACATGCTGGTGAGATTCCTTCATTGGGCTCAGCATTAGAATTCATCTCGATGATATTGGGTTAAATTCCTTGGTCATTTTTTTCTGGTTTTAGGCAGCACCTCAGTTAACTGCCACCTGCCACAGTGTAAAAAGTCTGTATGACTGTCTTGCTCGCTGCTTTCTTTCCAGGGTCTGGCACAATGCAGGGCACAGAGAGGCACTTAATAAATAGTTGTTGCCTGTATACATTAATGATTGACTGACTGAATGATTGAAGGACTTAATTCACTAACTGATTATTGGCCTGTACAAGTGAAGTAATTGGATACCAATCACCTGCTCAACCCTGATTCTTACAAATAGAATGAGACTTAGCAGGCACCAAAATGAGAGAACAACCTTAGTCTATTAACCTAAGCGTCACGAAAGCAGATAATTCAAGTTCTAGAAAATAAGATAATGACTTCCCTGCAGTTGTGGCCACCCGAAAAAGCCTGCAGGTGTACCCTAGATAAGACAGTTTCCGCTCGTGAATCAGAAGCACTTGCTAATTAACGTCGAAGCGGTCACTTGAACAGAAAGCTAGGCAAATGCCTTGAGCCGTTAAAAAAAAAAAAAAATTTCCTTCAGAAAAGCATTTCTTTTGATGATAACTTTTAAAAATAATTTATGTAGTTTCTTTTTCAGTAGCCGTGCTCGATCTGTATCGTGCAGCATTATTAGCATTTGTTAACAACAGAAGTGGTAAGGAAATTACTCACCACAATTGTTAGATTGGGTTATTAGAGGCAAAGAGAGAAGAGTGGCCTTCACGAGTACTCAGTTCAGATTGCTGTAGTCAGCAGAGGTGTGGGCCATAGTGGGGGAGGATGTGAGAATGCAGGAGGGAATTGGCATGCCTCAGTTTCTGGTGAAGCATTTAAATTTGTAATGCAAGCCACCTAGCTTGCAAGAGCAATTGGTTTCCTTTGTTCTAGAAAAGAAGGGTTGCTGGGGAATACATTCAGATGAGGAATAAACACGGCTCTAAACTTTGTTTGAGTTTGAATTTCATGAAAGCCCCGATTACGGAAGTAAGGTGATGGCTCAGGAAAGCAGCATATACTATTTTTTTTTAATTTTTAAGACTGGAAAATTAGATTATATCAATCATTTCTCAAGAATGGTTTGGTGCCATGGCTTAGGTCTCCAGTGACAAATTTGCATGTTCCATGTGCTTTGTTCCCTGTGTGTCTGTGCATAATGAAGACATCTTTGTTCATTTAAAATTCATTCATTCAACATTTATTTATTGAACAGCAACTAGTCACACTTTCTCTATTTTTTCCATGTGTGAAAAAATGGAATGGTCTTTTACTGTGTTTTACTGCACACAACTGGCAAATATTTTAGCAGTATTTTTGTGAAAATAAAAAAAAAAAAACAGCTCCCTCTGTGCAAAAGAATTATTTTTGAAAGTGCCCCTTCCTCTGAGAGGAGGAAGCCCTATGTCCTGGCTGAGAGGAGTGCATTCTGGATTTCATCCCCTAGCTGGGCACCATTTTGCAGTACACAAAAGGTATACCTATATGTGGAATCTAGTCTTCGGTGCAGCCTCACAAAAACAGTTTGGGTTTTGTCCAGTTTGGGGTGATTTAGACGAAGTTTAGGGAGAGTTCCTTCAATCTATGTTAGACAAAGATTCTGTATACCAAAGACTCTGGTCTCAGTTGTTCATCTACCAAATGAGGGAGTTGGACTAGATTCCTTTTTCTTCCCCTAAAAAAATATGTATTTTGGTTATATAGTAGGGAGGTCAAAAGCATGGGCTTTGGAGTCAGACTACTTGAGCTTGAATTCTGGCTCTATGATTTAAGAGCAATTTCATCTTGGAGAATCTCTCTGACCCTCAGTTTATTGGCAAAACAGAGATGATAGTACCTAGTACCTAGTTCACAGAGTTATTATGAGAATTAAATGTGATATGGCATGCAAAGCACTCAGTAAAATATCTGGAGTAAGTATTCAATAATCATAAGCCATGATGATGATGATGATGGCCATGTGATTCCATATCTCAGGAAAACCAAGGGCAGCTAATCCCATCTTTTGCCTAACAGAGTTCTTGCATCAGTAATCTCATTAATATTCAATAGTTTATCCACATTTTCCACTCAGCCAATTATAACACCTTCTGGGTCACTTATCCACAGTAAATAAGGACATGCATTTTGTAGGCCTTGCCAAGGCTACTGCCCTCTGTCACCTAATACTATTGTAATACTCCTTTAGATGCTTGCTATCTTTCTAGAGGAAAGTCAAGTAGCAGCGGTTTTGCCTGCACCAAATAACTGGTGTTTGGACTGACACCTCTTCATGCTCCCAAAAGCAGCCTCTAGAGATTCTTAAAAATAATCCCTCAAGCAGATGAATCCCTGAAGCACCTAAGAACCATAATGTATCAGTTAGCCATTGCTGTGTAACCAACAACCCCAAAACATCGTGGCTAAAAACAATGATCATTTATCTAGTAGTCAGCTTCATTGTTTTAATATTCAGTCACTAATATACATATTATATACATGTTGTATACACATGTATATACATGTATATAATATGTATATATATGTTGTTTCTTGCTTTATTCACAAGGAAAGTCTTGAAAAGCATTACAAAACCCAGAAATAAGTTGCTGGTTTCTAATTAAATGATAAAATCGTGTCAGAAGCATTCTGTTTTGTTTTCTACTTCCCTGCACAGCTTAGTCAGGATCTTCAGAGCATTGGTCATCTCAAAGATATAATTGCCACCAACCAGTGCAGCTTAAAGACTTTCCTGTGCCCCAAACATTGTTTTATGGAGGCCCCCTAAAAACCCCGTGTGCACTCTAGACAAGGAACAGGAAGAAAGCTAACAGATATTTGAGTGTTAAAGATTGAGCAAAATCTTGATCAAGTTCTCTTCATGAACTTCCTCTAATGTGTTCTCTTAGAAATCAGTTAACAAAATCCTTCTAAAGCAGATAAAAAATAAAAAGGGAGGGTGAATTTATCCCTGCTAAGGTAAAACCGAAGCATTGAATTATGCAGTTAAGTCATACGCTAGGGGATGCCACCTAAGACAGTATAGAAGACTGGGCTTCCCCTTTTCATAACAACTAGGTGTCCTGGCTGCATAGAAGCCAACTCAGAGAGGGCAGATAGCACCCATCAAAGAGCTGGGTCAAAGTGGCTTGCAGAATCCTAGTTAGCAAAACCTGCAAGTCCTCCATTAGAATTCCCATTTGGACCTTTGCTTTAGGATCTGCAAAAATATTCTTGAAATTGTCAAATATACCTCCTCATTTAGTTTAGATCTCCAGATTATGTCATAGCAACACAAGGGCTCAGACCCTTAAGAAAACCTCGACATATTTGAAGACACCATGTGGTCTGGTCTCCTCTAACTTATTAATCAAACCAGTTTAATATTTTCTCATAGGACCTAGTTTCCAACAATATCATCATTTTGTTCCCTGTTTTTCTCTAGACCTTGCAGCTCTTTGCCACATCTGCTCTTAAATATGGTGACTGTGCTGCCCAGGATATGATAAACTGGGACAGTTCTCAGGTTCTACACCTTGTGTGTCCCCCCCCACCACACCACACACACATTATAATGACAGGTGGCTAGGAAATGACTCAGGAGGTAGAGTGTGCAGGAACAAGAGGAGACTTCCAGCACAAGCATAGAAAAACACTGGAAGGTTTCATATATAAATGTACTCCATCAATAAACTCATCCTTCCTTACCACAGCAGTTAATAGCAGAGTCCTTCCCTTTTTCCACAGACTCTGCAGGATATATGTGACTAATTAAGATTCCTATCTCCTTCCAAGTCTATCTTTAATATTCACTGTAACAAAAGGTCATCTAAACTAAGAGTCAGCCCCAAATGATGTGATTTACCCTCACCTGTCTCACTGCCCCAACCATTGTTGGTAACCACAATTGTTGGTTACCACCAACGATGACCCCAGATGGTAACCAAAATCTGTAACTCTAATAATGGCAAGAAAAAAAAACCCACAAAAAACCTGAACTCCAGATTTATAAGTCATTCTTCTAACCATGCAGCCTGATAGGTGTTTCTCTTTTGATCAGTACTCCAATGCTCACTATATTCAGTTGGACTACTATAACTCCCTAGTCTATTTTTCCTTGTTCTTTTTTTTTCTTTTCTGTTTTTTCCTTAAGTACTCAAATCTTAGTATTTTCTCACAAAAGTAGCAGGAATGGATTGGCTGAGTGCATAAAGAAGAGAGTTATCCCTATGGGTCCTGCTTTACATACTTGCCTCTTTCTTATGGAGCATTGCATGGGACAAGTCCCCCAGGATCCACTCTGAGAACTCTGGCCTAACTTTTAAAGGCACATCCCCAGCACATAGCACAAGCAGCCTTCCCAAGGGAAGCAGCTGAACAGAACAAGCTTCCCCCCACTCAGGTTTTCCACCTAGTCATTGAGTTCCAACAGGCTAACTTCAGCTGCCACCACTCAGAGGTAAATGGGGAGATAATATAAAATGCCCTTAAATATCTCTTTGTTAGTAATCTGGCATGTAAGTAGGGATATTTCCTGTTTTCTCCCACTGATTTTCCAAATCTAGAGTTTAGGATCATTCATTCAACCAACCAATATTTGAGTATGTATTTTGTGCCAGGCAAATAGACCAAGAATGCCAGAACTCATGGAGATTATATTCTGGGAGAATGCAGATGGGGAAGGAGGTATTGGAAGAGAGGATAAGATGTGAAATAATCATATGGGAATGGGAGAGAATGAATGAACTAGGGAATTTTGTGAGATTATTTGGTGGCTCTGTGGCCCATTTGAGGTTGATGGTCATGCATTTGTAGTCAGACCAATAGACATGGATGCATGTTTTTCTGCAGCCAAGGTCCGCTGTGTACATGTGAGCCCAGAATAGGTGTAGAGGTGGATGTAACCATGGTTGTACTTTTGCCACATAAAGACAAGGGAGTAAGGGGATGATAATGATGATAGATAAGAGGCAAGTGATGACATGAAGATGGAGTAGGGGACAATCCCAAGTTAGTAGGATCAATAAGTTGCAGGAGGTGACATGAAGTATTGTTGGAGTTGGGGCATTAGAGAGTATAAGCTGGAAAGACAAGAGGTGGTGGTCAGAAGGTGGGATGCCTGGAATTGAGGTTATAAAGGGATTAAAGTGATTGATAACAAGGTCTAGTGGGATATGACCATGGAAGTGAGTGGCAGAGGAATGGTATAGGCAAGATCTTTGAGAGAGGTGAGTCAAGGAACTGAACTGACAGGCCAGAATATCAGAAGGATTATTTATGTGAATATTTTTTTTTTTAAGATTTTTATTTATTTGTCAGAGAGAGAGAGCACAAGCAGGGGGAGCAGCAGAGGGAGAGGGAGAAGCAGGCTCCTCACTGAGCAAGGAGCCCAATGTGGGATTCGATCCCAGGACTCCGGGATCATGACCTGAGCCGAAGGCAGACGCTTAACGACTGAGCCACCCAGGTGTCCCTATTTATGTGAATATTTAAATCACCAAGAATTGTCAGGAGCAATGTTGAAGGAAGTAAGCGATAATTAACTAAGAGTTACAATTTCGAGGAAAGAGGGAAAGGGACCTGGGATATGTTATTAGGAGGTGGGGGCATTGGGTAAAGACAGAAACAAGGAAACTAGCTGGTGGTATGGGCCTTATGGCATGCAATTCAATGCAGGTGTTTTGTTTTTAGGGTGGAGGAAGCAAGAATAATCTGGAATTAGCAATAAGGAGTAAGTCATTTGCATCTTCTTTCCTCTTCATCTCTTTTATCTCCTATAGTATATCCTTCTAGTTAGGTATTTAGAGGCATATTGTTTCTTGGCTTTTTTACGCCTAAACTTTTTTTCTTATTGTATTCACTTAGTGCCCCGGGGATCCAATGCTTAGGCCTGACCATACATTAGAATCACCTGAAGAGAGTTTTGAACGTTATACTGTACACAGGCCCTTTGAGCTATACTGATTTAATTGTTCTAGGGTGGGGTCCAGGCATCTATAGTCTTTAAAGTTCTCCAGGTGATCCTAGTGGACAGGAAAGTTAAGAACCCAGGGAAAAGTTTGAATATGCATTGTTATGGAGAATGGCCCATGGTTTTCATCATATCCTCGGAAATATTCCTGACTCAAGAAGATTAACACTAAGCCCCTTATTTTTCTCATGAGAAAACTTTAACCTTAATTGATTTTTTAAAAATCTTTTTCATCAGAGATGGAGATGAGAATTGGGAAAAGGGCAAAATCTGGAAAGAATTAGGTAAAATGATGGAGTCTTTTCCAAAACAGCAGCAGGAATTTGAAACCTCCATGCTGTGGAATCCATGAGGCTAGCCCACCCTGTGCATCCAAGATCATCTCTGCCTCCCTTCCTGCCCTCTAAAAATGTGAAATGTACACGGGTCGCTGACTCTGGAGTCTCTCACAGATGGTTTCTGCGTAGGAGTGTTGCACACACCAGGCTCACTTAGCACCTGCGTTTTATGATGTGAAAACTGCATATCCATCATATGAGCATCACCTCAAATTATATAATTTTTTTCTCACAAAGTGGAAAAAAAAGGTTTCAGAATATGCATTCAACTTCTGCTGGCCTCCTAAAAGAGCAAGATGGGTCAAGAATGAGGTTGCATAATCAGGGAGCTCTAGAGGCAGAGGCCCTCTCGGGCTGTGATGGCTGCCACTATACTTCGCTTGCTGTGTCCACACTCTTGTCCCTTCACTGCTGCAGCAGGGCCAGCTGCCAGTGCCCTCAGTTTTGTGAATTTACTCACATATTAAAATGTTTGCCAACATTAACTCAGTGGTTCTGGTTCCTTCACAGACCTTAATCGTCTGATAGGGAAGACTGGAATGTCTTGGAATCACGCACTTTAATTGTAACCATCATTTTTACTTAGCCATCCTTTATCTATCCAGTTGGGATTCTGAGATGCCCAAACCAAGCTATGACATTTCTAAGCAGTTGGCACAAAGATAATAGGGAACAATTTATAACTTGTTAGAAAAGCGAGATTCTGGTGAAAGTGGTAGCCAGAATAAATTACTGAATATATCTACCTTGGTCATGAAATTGCCCATCTCTAGCCTAGTGAGTATTAACACTTGCTTGTCCCTGCACATATCAGGGGGAAACAATTGGCAGATAGAACATGTCCACAAATGCACTGGGTAAAAGTACAAGGGGCTTCTTTGTCTCTCTTTTCTCTCCCTTTCTTCCTACCATTGGCTGTCATTCTCCCTTTTTTCTTTCTGCTTGTAGTCCTCTACACCGACCTCACACGCATGCTTGACTTCCACCCCCACGTGTCATCCATTGACTCATGCTCTCATAGCCACCCACACTGTGGCTCACTGTGTGCTCCTTTCATGTCCATTTCTGTCCAGATGCCTTGGCTTTTAGTTTTTGCCTGATTCTCAACAGGAGTAGCCTACAGGTCTGCAGGCCTTTGGAGTCCAAAGTGGCTAAACAAACCATGGGTTAACCTGTCACTCTCCCCACTCCTCCATAGTATTTGGATCAACTTTTGGAGGAGCCTGTTGACACACATAAATCTACAGAATTCAGCACAAGATCTTCAGAGTGGAGGCTGCAAATTAGCAGCCCTTAGGTGACTCTGGTCAGTGTTCTCTTTAGCCTATACAGGATCTTTTTTTTTTTTTTTTAAGATTTTATTTATTTTTTTGAGAGAACGAGAGAGAGAGAGAACGAGCCAGGGGAGGGGCAGAGAAGCAGGCTCCCCACTGAGCAGGGAGCCTGATGTGGGACTTGATCCCAGGACCGTGGGATCATGACCTGAGCTGAAGGCAGACACTTAACTGACTGAGCCACCCAGGCGCCCTACATAGGATCTTAAAAATACTCTTGGGGCCATGTTATCTTTAACAAAAATATTGAGTCAACATTTAAAGTTAGGAGATACTACAACTTTTGTGTAACACTGAGTCTGCATTCCAGCCAGGTAATCATTGGTTAGAGTTGATTCACTCCTGTGCCCCTTAGGTAGGTTTAAATTTGCCAGTTTCCCACAGTTCCCACCACCCCTCATCCATCCCAAATTCCTACCTCTTCACTCACTTATGGTACTTGTCTTGCTCATGGAGGTGTTTGTGCTAGGCATCTTCTCTACAGCTACCACAAATGCAATCCAACCCAGCTGGGTAGGAACCCAAACCTAAAAAGATAAACTACCCTGGTGATCTTGAAAACCCTGAAGGAAAAGCTGCCCCCTGGCTCTTTGGTATAATAGAAAGAGCATCTGCTTTGGGAACAAACATGTCTAAGTCAAGCCCAACTACTTGCTAATAGTTTAACTTTGGGTGATTCACTTAGCTGCTACAAACTTAAGTTTTCGTCTTTATCAAATGGAGGTATTAGTTGAAACATGGTGTGAAATAATTTGTTTAATAAAATACCTTACACAGTAAATGCTAGCTGCTATTAGTATCTACTTCCCCTCCCCTTTCTGGCCATATGCATTCTGGAGTACTAATGAGTACACGTGCACAGTACTGATAAACACAGCAGCAGGGGAGAAGGGGTGATGCCAGCAATATTGGCCAATAATGGTGAAGCCAAACAAGCTCAAGGGTATTCTCAAGATTTGGGGGTGCCACAGAGAGCTAGATGGGCAGAAGCTCTTGTCATAGTACGTACGAGCAGGACCCTAAAATTCATCAAATGTTTTGTATCTCTGCTATGTTGATAGGCCAGAAGAGAGACGCCAAGGATCTGAACTAGAGCAAAGGTAGTAGAGGAGGAAAGAAAGGGGCATGTTTAAGAAAACTGTAAGAATTAAAATTGATTGATATGTAAGGATTATGTTGATTTTGTACTCCATCAACTTTGTTTAGTTTGAATCCCATTTCCCAGAATTTCCTTCTCTGTATGGTTCTGGGTCAAAGTGGCCACATATGACATTTGGCCATGATTTGGAAGGTGGAAATGAAACCGCAGCCATCATGTTGTCACTGATCTGCTGAATCACCTGGGCAGTGCCTGGCCCACACCTTGTCTAGCTGTTGCTTATCTCTTCCTTCAGCCTCTCCAAGGCCTGGGCTGAGCATATGAACAGCTCTCAGACTTATGGTAGCAGCTTTTCCTGCTGGTCATCAGGATTAGATGCAGTGAGAGAAACATGAGTTCCAGTGTTTTCTTTTAGGTTCCAGTTTATTCTTGATTCTCATTTTTCCTCACTCTTCTCCACATATGTCCATCTTTCCTTCCTGACTGCCAACCCTCCTGACCAACAGTGACCCCCGGCTTACAATCAGATAGTTCGCTAGGATTCACAGAGGTGGTTGCCACAAAGAGCCAACAACCTTCCATAGACTTCAACATTAGCCCTCTTCATAGTTGCACTCCAGCAACTGGTTAATGATTTTTCTCTGATCCTTTCAGGCCTTTGTTTCCCTAGCTTCTCCTATAATTTTATGAGGTCTAATTTCTACAATGAATTCCTTAGTCCTTAATGTCCACCGTGGTTCTGCTTCTTAAATGGAACCCTGATCAGTATGGCGAATAAGGGAAGGAAATGATGAAAGGTTTCCAAGTCACTGGTTTGGAAGATGAACTGGATGGACGTATGTGAAGAATGTCCAAAAGATAGCTAAAGACATATATCTAAAGTTCTTGAAAAGACTCACCTAATGGCTCTCAAAAGAATGGAAGAAGCACTGAATTAATCTAGAGAACCCGGATATCTAGGGAAGCTTTCATTCCCAGTTCGGGACTCACTTTCATCAAGGCTTCCGTCTCTAGGTCACAGCTTCATCCATGTTACTATTCTGGCTTTGCATATTCTAGAGATAAATCTGTCTTCGGATATATCAGATACTATCCTCAGGGAAGTAATGGCCATAAGTATTTTATCCTAGATCTTCACTTCTTTTTTTTTGTTGTAATGATCAATTTCTAATATCTTATATAATTTACTAATATGCTATTTTTATTATTTATTTTCTGTATTCTCCCACTAGAGTGTAAGCTCCATGGGTCAGGTCCTTGGCTTTCTGTACACTGATGCAAACAAAATACCCAGAACTGTGGCACATAGTAAGGACCCCAAAAAACAGTTGTGGAGTTAAATTAAATGCTTATACTACATAGTGAGATTCAGCAATTATAGTATAATGGGCTCTACTATCTGTATTCAGAATCAGAAACAAATGTGCAGAAAGAAATGAAAAAACTTGGTTGTAGAAGGTATTGGTCACATATGACATGATGTAAATCAGAGTTAATGTGCTTACAGCTTTTGGGTCCAGACATGATGAATGTTATTCAATGCCACACCAATATCACAGCCTCCTGTTGTCCTAACAATGATAGAAGAAGCTATCTCAAAATATGAGAAGAGGCAAACAAAGCATGATTTAGAAGGGATACTCAAGTACTAGCATCTGAAATAATTTACCCTTTTGTGTAACATTTCAGGACACAGAATTTCCAAAAATTGAGATATTTTAGACTTTAATAGCTATTGCATGCTTCCAACCTGGTACGTACTGTGTGAAGCACTTTTTGTGCTTTCACTCATTTTATCCTTCCACAAGCCAGCAAGTAGATACTATCATTTTGCAAAGGAGGAAACTGAGATACAGAAATGCTATCTAACGTCCTCAGTGTCACACAGATAACAAATGAACTTGCCTGTACCAGGCTACCTTCTGAGCTGGTTCCTTTGGTGAACATACATATAAAGAAAAAAAATTTGCAGGGAATTTTTGTTTTCTTATTTGTAATTGCAACATGGAAAATCTCACTCTCTCTTCCCCACTCTTTCCCTTTAAAAGAGGATTCTTTGCTTTCTGGGATAGTTCCTGAGCTCTCCTTTGTTGTTGTACAGAATGCAAATACTGAGAGGATAGGAAAGCTGTAAAGACAGAGGTTAATATAGACCCACATAATAAAACTCTGATCAATGAAGAGAGTGACAAAAGCCTACTTGGCTTGAGGTTATGGTACACTGTTTTGGGAAGATCTTGAAGACAAACTGTGGAGCTAATTTGGTATTGAGGCAATATGGAAAATAAGATAGGGAAATGAGATTTTAACGAAATTTAGCTAAGTATTTTGAAAGTAATCCCTCTCTAGCACATTCAGGAGAGACTGTTGTAAAGGATTAAAGAGGGTTTATCTCTTTTTCAGTTGCCAGACCATTGTTTCTTTGAGTGAAAGTCCACACGGGATTGGATCACAAAGTGGCTTGCTTATATGGACTGTGTTTTGAAAAGAAAGAAAATGGGTAATTAGCTCCATTATCACCCAAGTTTGAAATCATGAAATAATCTGATGCCTCCTCTATCAGCTATCTATCTATTGCTACATAGTAAATCATTCCAAAATTTAGTAGCTAAAAACAATAATAACTTTTTATGTCTCAGAGTTTCATCCCCACGTGGACCTCTCTATAGGACTTTTAAGTGGCCTCACAACATGGTGGCTGGCCTCCCATGGAGTGGGCAAGCCAAGAGAGGCGGTGAAAGCTGCTTTAATGACCTAGCCTTGGAAGTCCCATGCCATCATTTCTACCATGTCCTACTGGTCACACAGGTCAGCTCTACCATGAGAGGAACTCACCAAAGCATGAATACCAGGAGCAAGGATCACTGTGGGGAGGGGCATCATCTTAGAGACTGGCAACCAACCTTCCTTTTTCTTTCTCCCTAAATACAAATGGTCCCTGAATACAGATTGTTTTTCCTCTATGCCTTTTCCCATTTCCACTATCTCCACTATTCAACTCCTACACCTTATCTTAAGTATGCCCTGATTAATGCAATGGCCTCTTAATTGGTTTTCTTACCTCCAGTCCATTCCATATTTCTTTTTATCATATGTATCATTCTTCTTTAACAGAGCTTATTCTGTAACTATAGTTAATTATATTCATTTCTATCCATTTATTCCCCAACTAGGTTGACAGGCTTTGACGGTAGTCATTGTTGCATGCATTTGTATATCTCCACAGCTCCTAAACTGTGCCTCCAAGAGCTTTGATAAAGGAAAAAACAGTAGAACCTAGTGGGTAGGCTGAGCCAGACAAATGCTGAATTTAAATCCCAGCTTTGCTACTTCTAAGCTGTGTGATCTCAGGCAAGTTATTCAACCTCTGTGAGCCTCTGTTTTCTCACTTCTAAAAAGCAAGTTAGTCATAACTAATAATAATATTTATAATAATTGCTCTAAGTATTAATAATTATTAGTAATAACTATTACAATCAATGTCTGTATTTCAGAGCATGAGGATTAGGTAAATGATGTGTGCAAAGGCCTGAGCATTATGTCTTACACATACTAAATGCTTAATAAATTGTAGCCATACACATGTCACATAGTTGGCATTTAATGGTCTTTTAAAAAATTAAAATAGAAAAAAGAAGTATTTGGCCAGAAGGCCCTGACTCGGACAATTTGCTCTCTCCAACTTTCAGGGCCTTCCTGAGGAGTTCTGGAGCAGCAGCATACAGTAGAACTCTCTGCAGCGATGGGACTATTCTATATCTGCACTGTTCAGTGGGGTAGCTGCTCACCACATGCGGCCTTTGAACACTTGACATGTGGCTACTGTGAGGAAGTGTGTTTTTAGTTGCATTTAAATCTAAATAGCCACATGTGGTGAGTGGCAACCACAGTATTCAGGACAGTTCAATAATCTACAATTCTCTAGTTCTCTAGTCTATAGTCTACCTAGTTCTATAGTCTATATTTCTAGAGTCTATAGTTTATAGCACCATGTTAAGCATCCTGCTAGACAGACCTGCTTTCCTTCTTCTTTATGGCCAGGTATGGTGCTATAAAAACTGCTCTGCAAAAATCTGAAGTTGAATGCTTAGAGATAGAGCAAGGATCATGTTATAATTCCCTTACTCAAGAAGTACTGACTGACTTATCCTCTTTCTGTGTCCATGAACCAGGTATGCCAGAGAATAAAAAGAAGCTGTGACTTCTGTTTTGAGGAAGATATGAGGATCTAGGACATTCAAGCTGCATACACACCAGAAAATAACTTGAGTTAATATGGTAAGTGAGTCATTAGCATAAAATTGCTATTTATAATTTTATTGTCAATTAAAACCATTTTAATGTAATCACATGTATATCATTCTCACCATCTTCACCATCTCATCCCTAGGCCCTCTGCCTCATATTGTGTTTAATCCTCACAGAACCCTATAATGTAGATACAATACTCTCCCTCCTTTTTGTAGATGGGGAAACTGAGGCTTTGGAAGGTTGGGAAACTTTCCTATGGCCATATTGTAAGAGAGTGGCAGAGCAGGGCTTTGAACCCAGGACTATGATGATCCAAAGCCTATGTTGTTAACCGTTCTGCTGTACTGCCTCATTCTTTATAATGTTGTCCTTCACATTGCTTGCTTGGTTTGAGTGTCCATCTATAATATTATTTTAATTGTACAATGACATGTGTTCATGGGAGGAAATTTTTAAAATATAGAGAAGCTAAGTAAGGAAAGAAAGAAAGAGGGAAAGAAAAAGAAAGAAAGAAAGAGAAAGAAAGAAGAAAGAAAGAAAGAAAGAAAGAAAGAAAGAAAGAAAGAAAGAAAGGTTAAATTGGCATTAGTTGTAGTCTTGTTGACCCATTGCCAAGAGTAATCACAAAACGTAATTTACTACCAAGCCTGTCTCCCCAAGGGAGAGAGGGCCAGCCCAGTGTGAATTTCTTTACAGGATCAGTTCACAGGCACACAATGGAATGTCAGCCTCTGAAGGGATTTACTGAATACAATCGATTCTAGGCTGATTTCCTCACTCTCAGAGGAGAGAATTAAAGACCCACAAGTTTGAATAATTTGCAATGATAATTCTCAAGAAGGTAAATTATTCCTCACAGAGAAAAGGCAGCAGAGCATTCAGAAATTCCTGTATGCACATATAGGTTATATTTCATTTTATGATATTCCTAAATCCATTTGTTCATAAATTCAGTGACAGTCTATAGGCAGCCACTACTGCCATCTGTTGGTGGTGGGCAGAGTTGATGCATTTCTACATAGGTGCATAAAATGGTTCTTATCCAAGTCTATTAAGTTGAATTGTCACCACAGGAACCTCTGTATTCTTGGGAAAAAAAAAAAAAAAGCATGTGGAATCAGACAGACTTGGGTTCACATTTTGGCTGTGCCTCATGTGAGAAGTGTGACCACTTTCATTTTGGGTTTCCCATTTGTTCAATGCAGATAATGCCAAGTTCATATGAATGTTGTAAGAATTATGTAATGAATGTATATTAGTTTGGATAGATGCTAGCCAAAATCTCAGTGGCTTAATACTGTTTCTTGTTAACATCACAGTGTCTTGCTCGTAACACAGTTCAAAGTGGGTGCTCTGAATCACCAGGCAGCTCTCCTCCAAAAGGTGATTCGGGACCAAGCTTCTTTTTCATCTTATGACTCTACCATCTTCAACTCTGGCCTCCGAGGTCACCCTGGAACCCACCATCAACCATCAGAGCGAGAGGAGAGGGCATGGAGGTGTGCAAGGAGGTTTTTATCAGCCAGATCTGGAGCTACACACATTACTTTTATACTTCTTCCATTCGCCAGAACGCAGTCTCCTGACGGCATCTCACTGCTGGTAAGACTGAGAAACATGGTCCAGTGGTCTCTCTGTCACAGCCATAATTTTAAGTAATAAAAGCATAAGCATCACTCTAATGCAGTTGTGAATTTTTCTTTATGTATTGTGTAATACTATTTATATTTTTCTCAGTTATCAGTAGATGCAGATATGAAAATAAAAGGCAATGTGGTGTGATGAAATGAGCAGTGGTCTTGGAGATGTGGCTTCTAATTCCCTGTGATCTTGGACATATCACTCAGTCAATCTGAACTCCAGTCCATATCTGGAGACTGACAGGGGTAAAGCCAACTATGTATCTGTGTCGTCTGTCTCCACCGCCATATCTCTCGCTCTAAAAGTTTACAGCTTTTTTTTTTTTAAAGATTTTATTTGACAGAGAGAGACACAGCGAGAGAGGGAACACAAGCAGGGAGAGTGGGAGAGGGAGAAGCAGGCTTCCCGCCGAGCAGGAAGCCCGATGTGGGACTCGATCCCAGGACTCTGGGATCATGACCCGAGCCGAAGGCAGACGCTTAACGTCTGAGCCACCCAGGCGCCCCAAGTTTACAGCTTTTTGCACAAAAGTAATACAAAACAAAACAAAATGTGTAGTGACTCTCAGAGTAGACAAGTGATAGAACACAAGTCTTGGATGGGCTTAGATGGGAAGATTTCTAGAAGAGAAGCAGCTTTAAGCCCATTCTTGGAAGAAGGGATGGTCCCCCGTAGAGGGAATGAAGTATGGGATGCCATGCAAGGAAGGCATAAAGAAGATCATAAACAAGAATTTAGGGGAGGGAGCATGGTAAGGAGACTAGCCTGGCTGAAAAAAAATGTGTTAGCGTGAGGCTGGGGGTGAATTTAAAAAGTATTTTGATAGGAAGAAAGAAAGAAAACATTAATATTAAGCTGCCAGACTTAGGAACTCTTATTTAATCCAAAAAGATCCCAGAAGAAAGCCAAATATGGTTTTTGTATGGGCAACTGACATCATGAAAATCTGTTAGTCATTCTGAAAAGAAATGTGATTAGATCATAGCATTTGATGTGACAGTACCTTCTGTTAAATTGTTGAATGTCAGAAGTCTAAATGCTCCATAAATATTCTTCCAAATATGTTAGTTATCTGAATCCTATACCCATTTCAAGGAAGAAGAGTTTTACGTGGTAATGGAGAAAAGATGAGGTTGTGGGAAGAATCAAATAGTTTACATTGAAAGAGAGCCCTCATTTCTTTGCTTTATTTTGCTTTATTTTTTTAAAATCGAGGCTAAAAATGTAGGTAAGACATGAGTCAGAGCAAACTCAGAAAGTACCTAGAAGCCTTCAGCATTTGAAGCCTGCTGGCTAGTTTCATGTGGGTGAAGTTCGGTTTTCAGAAACACAAATTGAAAATAGAACTTGTTTGTTTAGATTTTGCCATTCTCTAGGGGACCTACAAGAATGTTCAATGAACTCTGAGGGGGAAGAATTTCTTCTTGGGAACTGCCCCCAGAGAGCCTTGTTTGGAGAGAATATGGCCCTGGAGCAGATCCTGAGCACATTGCATTTCCTCTCTGGACCAAATCTGAGGAGACATGGTCTTAGCCAAGGTAAGCACAAGCAGAAGCTCAGTGCAGTCCTCCAGGCAGATTTCCAATAAAGGCCTCTGTCATGCTCTCAGGAAGCATGAGAGGTTTGAAACATTCCCCAGGAAAGCTACTAATGACATCTTTGACTCTCCTTCAGCTCTAATAAACTCTTGGGAAGCACTGTTTCTGTTTTTATTTTTTAGAAAAAGGTTATTTTCGATGGGTAACTCTTTGTGATTTACTGCATATTAACTTTTTTACACAAATGAAATATTCTATTAATAACCACGTGACTGTGGCAAGTCACAAGCCTTTTCTGGGCTTCAGGCTTTGGTTTTCTTCTCTGTAAAATATAGAGACTAGATCATATAATCTCTGAGGCCTCTTCCTGATCTGAAATGATAAGTTCTAATTCAAACAACTTCCTCTTTCTGGTGAAGTAACATGAAGCCTGAGGTTACTTTATCACATTGTTCTAAATCTCTATCACTCTTAAAATGTATAGGAAAAAAAACCTAAAACAGCCCATTGAGCATGTACTGCGGGAAGAATCCTCTATTCAGTGCAACAGCATGTTGGTTGGGAGCACTGAGCGCAGAGCTACTTCCCTCCCACCCCCCCACCCACCCACCCATCCGGGACCAGGGGGAGTTCACATCTTTATGCTTCTTAGAAACACCAGTGTTTTTATTGTGGCTGTACAATAGGTTCTCTGGCTGCACTTTCCAGTTTGGCAACAGTTTATTTGCTATCTATTATTATTCTTTATTCTATTTCCATTGTTTTAAATGGGTTCTTCTTCTTTCTCAGGAGGTAACTCCCTCTAAAGAAAGATCGTATCCTAAATAGAGCCAAGTTTATTTGCAGTGTCCAGGACAGAGTATGTGATGATGATGTGATAGGCCATGATGATGAAACGAAAAAAACATCAAAGATTTCAGAGCTGGACTAATATGGTAGCCATTAGCCATATGTGGCCTTTTAAATTAAAATTAGCTAGAACTGAATTACATTAAAAATTCAGTTCCTCTGCCATACTAGCCACATTTCAAGGGCTCAACGGGAACATGTGGCTAGTGACTACCATTTTGGACAGCACAGATATATCACATTTTCATCACTGCAGAAAAAGTTCATTTGGCTAGGCTGCCTTGGAGATCAACTGGTCCCAGAATCATATTCTCAAGGGATGTCAGGAAATTTGGAAACCACAGAAAGCATTCTTCTATCCAGATTCTATCAAATCTTTCCCGTACCAGAGAATTTATCACCTTACAAAGTGGTCCATTTCATTTTTTGACAACTCTATATTAGAAAGTTCTTCCCTAAACTGGGTCAAAGTCCATATCCCTTTAACTCCTGCTGTCTCTCTAAACACAGGATAAGTGAATGGCTCTTCCACCTGGAACTTTATCAGAGCATCAGTGCCTCTCTTGAATCTACTTAGACTGCTCTTTGCCAGCTCGGCCCTGTCACAGGTGAGGCAGCTGAAGCTTGGAGCAGTCCTGCCTCACCACTCCACGGCAAAGCTGGGACTGAAGCCAGGCTTCCAGCTGATGTGTTCCAATCCAACCTTACAGCTTCCAAGTTTAGCAACTATGTCATTAAAGATGTATGCATATGAGTTTGTAGAGTTGAAGCTCTTGGTCTTTCTTTTACCTTTCTTTCCCTTTTGTTGTTGTTGCTCCATTTTTTTAATTTTCTTTTTTCATTGCATGCTTCCTAAGAGACTCAAGGTTATTTATTCCCCAGGAGAACAAAGAGTATGCGAAGTCTGAATGAATATTTCAGAACATAGAACAATGGCCGTCCCCCAAAATAACCTCAGCTGCCAAGCGCAGAAATCACACAAAATGGCTTGCTTTAGTTTGCTAGTTTCAAAGCAGTATGAGGATAGAAGAGGAAGCTAGAAGCACTAAAGAGAAATGACCTACTTCTCAATGGTGTCTAGAAGAGAGGATGCTCTTGATGACTTTTCAGTAAGAAAGGGCATCTACCTCTCTGTGGAGTTCTGTGGAGACTTTGCAGGTGAGCTGTTGTAAATGTCAGTTACAGCTTCAGATCTGGCCGGCAAGCCCTCACTGAGGGGTGGGGTCTGTGTTGGGGCAACAAAATGATTGAAACATTGTCTTTACCCTCCAGTCACTGGCAGGGAGGCTAGGTGGAGTCAATAAACAGTCAATTACCACTCTAGACCATGCCCTGGAGCTCGGAGGGGTGTGTTCCAAAGGAACCAGCAGATCAGTCTTGGAGCTCAAATGATCACAGCAGTTGCTGTCAAGCAGAGCAACTTCTGAGAGTCACCAAGTAGGGGGACCCACAGACCAAGGGTCCTAGGAAAGAAGACTCTGCCCGAACCAGACTGGGCCCAACAGAAGATCTGGCACTGCATAAACAGCTATCTTCTCTAACAACAAAAAAACTGCTCCCTGATTCCCTTCATTAAATTTGGCATACCAGCAGGAGTAACGTCACCAGCCTCCACCACCAGGCATGCCCCTCCACATTCAGGTCCATGGTTGACTATATATATGTAGATTTGTGTATATATGTATGTGTGTGTGTATATATATCCATACATATATATAAACAACACATGTAAATAGGATAGATAGGTCTTTGTATAGAATTATTTTATATATATGTATGTATACAAATACACATATGTGTATGATTTTATATATTTTTTATATTTTAGTTGTCTTATATTTGTACATAGGGGCATATTTATACATACATACTTCTAGTCATTTATATATACTTCTAGTTGTGTACGCTTATAAATATATGTAATATTTTTATATAACACATATGTATGTATATGTATGCACACACTTCTGGAAGGACACTGAGGACATTTCTGGAAGGATACACAAGATATTTTTCATGGTGGCAACCTTAGGAGAGCAGGGATAAAGATCTTAGGGGGGGCAGTATGGAGGGATACGTTGCATTTTATTTTGTAGCTTTTATGTATTTTTTAAAGAGAGCGTGCACAAGCAGGAGGAGCGGCAGGCAGAGAGAGAAGAAGGCTCCCCGCTGGGCAAGAAGCCCGACACGGGACTCGATCCCAGGACCCTGAGATCATGACCTGAGCTAAAGGCAGCCGCTCAACCGACAGAGCCACCCAGGCATCCCGCTTTTATGTATTTTATGTAATTTTTTTACTGCATGTTAATTACTTTTAGAACAACAAAAGTGTTTTTATTAATATTTGGTTAAAATAAGGACACCATCACCAACTTTGCCCTGTTTTCCAACATGAACTCCAAAGTGCAAATAGAGTTAAAAGACCTTGTTCCAGGCTGGGCTCATCCAGGTACTTTGCCTTAGATGACTTAAGTTGCTATGTTTTCCTCCATATCGGCTGACCAAAGATAACTAGGTCCAGAGTAAGGTTATATGAGCTGATATAAGTGACATTGTGACAGTGCTTTGCAAACTGTAAGCTTCTACATGGGAGTCCATAACCCTGACTGGTGGAAGTGTGCCCAACTCGACTGCTATCATCTGGGTCCTGGTGTGTGTGTGGCAGACAGGGATGGGCTGTGATGTAATGACAGGGAAAGGAGGGGGAGCGAGAAGAAAAGAAATGAGAAGGGACAGTAGCAGAGGCTGAGATAGGAGAGGGTGGAGGGGAGGCCTCCAGGAGGGCTGATGCAAGGCGGGCCTCCGTGCAGAAGGGTGCTCCACTCTGGCATAGGACCTGAGCTGCCATAGCTTGCCCCTATTCCCAGCTGATACCTGAATACCTTCATCGGGACAATGACATATCATTCCAGATAGTGTCATGAGAATAAGGTGAATTCATGTCTCTTTGTCCAAAGGCTCAGCCTTCTCCCACTGTCCTCTGCCAGACTCTTTAATTAACTCTCTTGAATCCTCCAATTACTAGTTCAACCAGCATATATTGAGTTTCTCCTCTCAGCCAGGCACTATGCTCAGTCCTAGGGACATGGGATGAATATAATATTGTCCCAGCCATCAAGATAGTCCCGTTAATAGTGGGTAAGGACAGGGAAATAACAAGGGCAATCAGTCATGCTGTTACAACAGCAAGTATGCAGAGTGCTTTGATGGGGACTATGCATAGTGAGGGGGAAGAAACATTGAAGGATAGGTAGGAGTTTGCCAGACAGAGAGGATTTGAACACAGAGGTTTGAAAATGCATGAGGGATTCAGAGGAAAGTGAGTAATTGGGTTTGGCCGAAATAGAGAGTGAGGGCAAAGTGACAGGTAAATCTGGAAAGGCTGGGCTGGGTTGGTTGTAAGTGGCATTTTGTATTGTGCTAAGGAGTTTGCACTCTGTCCAGTCAGCTCGAAGGGGCTCAGGAAGATGAGAATCAGTTCATTTGATTTTACGTCTTTAGTGAAGGAAAACTTATATAGCTACCCAGTTATTTACCTTTAACAAACTGATACTTTATTCATAATAAGAACCTCTCAACCTACTTATTTCATTGCAAAGGCCAATTTGTCATTTATATTCTATTTCTCTCAAATAATTGATTGGCCACTCACTACTATTGGGCATAAAGCACAGAAGAAAATTTAACCCTGTTTGGGAATCAGAATCCTTGGTTTGATGAATTGATAAAAGTTATGATTTTTCTCCCATGAAAATGTAAATACAAAATATTGCATAAAACTACAGGGAACTCATGGAACTCTTTTAAAAATTCCTAAGTTCAAGGGTTGTATATACAATCAAATGACAGTTTTGCTTTGACAGTTTGTTTTTTTTAACAAGAAAATTAGGTAGAGAGTCTTAGGTACTGACCTAAAGCCTCACATTCGATTTAATAAAATGAGTTCAAAATCTTTTTTCAGTGATAGTCTGAGGTCATCTCCCAAATACAGTGTAGAATGTTGAATTATTTTGAAGTTTTGATTAAATGAACTCTAACTCATATTTTATTAATAGAGAGAGGGTCATTAAGCTATTTTAGGATGCCCAAACATGAGATGATAGAGGAAATAATTCTATAAAATAAGATGAAAAGCAACGATTCCATCAGATATCAAATTTTCAAAAGCCTTTCCTGCTGCTGCCACATAAATGCTAGCATGAGTCTAGCCGTAAATAACGATCTCTCAAATTTTAAGGCTTGCTAACATTCAGAATAAAATATGAATCCTTTATCGATTTATTAACTAAGAGACCCTTGAAATTGCAGCTCTTTTTGCACATGGAACAAGGGTAACATCCTTTGGAAATGTATTACTGGGCTTTCCTATCTGGAACCTGCAGAAAAGGCCCGGGGCAAAGGAGGGGCTGGAGACGGAGGCAAGGTTGTGTATTTGAACCTTTGTGGCAGGAGTGCAGAGAAAAAGATTCACTGTTTGCGTTCTGAAAACCAAAATAGGATTTTTTTTCTGATCTTATTGAAAAATAAAACACTTCTCCTAAACACTTTATTGTCCTATTAACGTGGGAAGAACCTGATCTGGTGATTGATCTTGAAGTTTGGTGTAAGGAGGGAGGGGTGGACGGCTGGAAGAGGAGGTGGCAAGAACCTGTGGACGGGTACAGGTGGGGAAAGAGGCCAGGGAGGAAGCACCGAGTCCTGGCCTCCTCCTCTTGGCTGAAGCCCAGGCGGGGACAGATCTGCTCAACAAGCGGAGCGGCTCTTCTCCTGCATGCGTGGTGGGAAAGCACTGGTTTGCAGTGCGTGCTGGGCCACTACACGTGTAGGGAGAGTGTGAGCTCCCCTAGGCCCTCACACAACACAGTGAGTTCTGAAGTTTCTGCTGGCAGGAGGAGGGCTGCAGAAGAAAGCAGATGGTGTTGGCTGTGCAACTTGGCAGCAATCTCCAAGCGAAAGCAAAATGGCTTTGAAGCCAGGTGACAGCCAAGCCTCAGGGGCCAAGTCAGCAGAGAGAAATCTTGGTCTCAGGCCAACCTGAGAGAGCACATACCAGTCACGGCAGCCTCAGATTTCAGGAGCAACCACCAGCAGGATGCCCAGGGGAAGAAGCAAGGCAGCCAGATTACAGGGGACAGCAGCCGGTGCATGGCCAGGGATGCCACAAAGAACGCAGGAAAGCCCCTCAGCCGCCCTGCTGCTACCCAGAAGGGAACAGAGCATTCTGAAAGTCTGAGTATTTACTGAAAGATGGAATCACCCAAAACAAAACATTTAAACCAGCTCTGATGGACGGTATCACATCCGATTTGAAGAGATTGAAATTTAGACCAAAAGGTTACTGTTTAAATCATCAATCATTTGTTGGTGCATCTAAATTTCTGCTCCATCCAGCAGCATGGAGGCTTATAGGAGAATGAAGTCAGCCATAGAGAAATGAAGAAGCTACGTTTCTTTTGCACATCTAAGTGTGCTGTGAGTGAACTTGGAATCTAGCCACATCTTTTTCCTGCTACACAATTCTATCACAAATTCAGGATTATATCATAATGTATTACTTTCTTTGAAAAAATGAGAAAAAATCCAAATTTTAATTAGCAGGGTTCATCATTTTAAATGCACTAGGCAAATATCATTTTATTTGTTTCATAAATTATTGACTTTTCTGTTACATAGACCATATATTTCGTATATGCGCATGTGTGTGTGTGACACATATATGTATATATCTTAATATTCTCTGTTTCCTTTTTTGGGGGGGGTTACATTTCCTGTGTGCTGAGCTGGGGTATTTAGTCTTCTGAATGATGCAATGGGTTAACAAGCTAATAGGAAGGGAATCTTTTAAGGTACAAGGACCTCAACACTACAGTTTGTTTCGGTTTGATTAAACAGATGGAATTCCACGCAAGTGGAAAGTTGTGAAGGCGGACACCTATAGCATATACAACATCAGTGAACAAAACTGGTAGGAAGTCACTGAAATGAAAGGCGGCAGAATGGTTTCTAGCATCTCACCTTTTACCAACAAG
Organism: Halichoerus grypus; assembly: GCF_964656455.1. Classification (NCBI taxonomy): domain Eukaryota; kingdom Metazoa; phylum Chordata; class Mammalia; order Carnivora; family Phocidae; genus Halichoerus; species Halichoerus grypus. The sequence goes on from NC_135714.1 coordinate 104,482,614, forward strand.
ACTCTGCTGCTGTGAGCCTTCTTTATGTTTAAAATCCAGGTTTTGTAACAATAAGTGATGTTTTTACTTGTGAAATGCTAAATCCTAACCGTCAGCGAATGGAGTGGGTGATTGCCTGGAAAACGACTCATACATTTCTTGAACTTCTCTCTCAAAGAGTAATTCATTTATGAACATGTGGAAGAACCCTGGGAACTACAGTAAATGTGGGAGTTTTCTCTGAATAAAACTATTGAAATCTATGATAAGAATTATTCTTCATTTTGTCATACATGTTATTGAGATGGCAAAGTCAAACTTTAAGTGTCATATTTTAGAAGGTTTGTTATGACCTAATTTTAGTTAACCAGAAAAATTTCTAATTAAAAGTGAATATATTTGAAGTGGCAGAATGCTGGAAGGACACTTTCTTCCCAACTAATTCTGTAATGTTGAAACAAAAATTAATGAAAAATAGTAGTATGAAGATCCAAATTTAACTTTTGTCATTTTTCAAAAGGATATAAATCTTGTCAATTTAACTAGAACCTATTTTTTTTCCCTGCTTAATTGCATTTTTGTAGCACACAGAATTGAAGAAATGATTGATCAGCGCTATGGTAACTATTTTAGCATCATTAATTTTAGATACATTATTTTCAATGAAGAAGAAATATCCCACTTAAAGCAGAGAAAATATGCTTAACATTAGTAGATGTCGAAGGTATGCTCTCTGTAAAGAACACAGCAAAAGGAGTGTGTATGTTTTAGGAGAGTATCCACCAAGGGGGTAAACTGAGAAATTATGATTCTTGCCATTTAACACTCGCACCATTATCTCATGCTTGATTTCCCTTTGTTTCTTCTTCTGTTTAGTGGCACAAGTGGTTTGTGGCCGAAGAAAGTGCAGACTGCTTCACTAGGTGCCATCACCTATACGCACCAGCGCTCTGAGGAACAACAAGGTGCTCAGTGAGGGTAAACACTCACGAGGAAACCACTTCAAAAAGCTCAGGTCAGTGTTCACAAGAGGACAGTTTTCCCACCAAGTGCCATGTAAAATGAACATTGCTTCTACACAGAGGAGAGCTGAGGGAATGATGCTATCAAGGGAAGAGGTCACAGGAAGGAGACTCCACAAAGGCAGGGGTTTGGGGGACTGATTGCCCTGGGTTTCAATCCCAGTTTCAGTACCCGCTGGGAAAAATCACGCAAGCGCTCTGCACCCCTGTGTTCTCACATATCGCACGGAAGGAAGGATACAAGCTTTATGAGATGGTTATGAGTATTAAATAAGTTAAATGGATAAAGTCCTTGGACTTTAGAGGAGCATATCAGGTCCCCTACCTGGTATTCCTACTTCCATTAATGAATAGGTACTTGGGGGTCAAATGTTCTACCATAATCACCTACTTGTTCACATGAGCACACATGCCATCCTTGGGCTCTCACCCTGGGTGAACATGGACTGATTTGAGGAGTCATTAGTCCCTACCCAAGGCAGCTCTAAAAGCCTCACATCTAGAGGTTTCCCTGCCCCACCTCCACTTGTAAGGCAGATAATTCAGATGAATCTTCTGAGCTATATCAGTTTTATGCTTCTGTTCTGCTCATTCAGAGAAAACCAAATGTTTTTTAATCCTTTCTAGAATAATTTAGAGATCATCAACAGAGGGCCCTCCTTTGCCATGGACTTTAATTTCCCTCACCTCCGTCTCCCATTTAATGTTGACAATAATGGTAACAGGAAACACAGTGACAGCTATCATTTAGTGAGGGCCTGCGAGGTACCAGGCACTGTGCTAAGCCCCTTGTGTATATAATCCTTTCAGTAATTCAGAGAGATGGGTTTGTTATCCACACATGGGTTTCTTGATATCAAGGACTATCCTTTCCAAGGCACCATTCCTGAAATATTTTGGACTCTTAGAAGTGAGCTTTCTGGACATTCTGGTTCTGCCGGTCAGAGGTCCCCTCAGCAGAAGGGATCACTTCTGCCACCTGCCATCAGAGAAAGCATGGATCCCCAGACCATGTGGCCTCATCCAGTAGTGACTTCTAATTCTCTTCTGCTACCTTGTATGGTCATACTTCCCACACTCCTCCCCTGAGACTGGGAGAGAGGAAAACCCAGTGCTGGCCCAATTATAGCCTTTCTTGTTAGTGCAGAGGGTCCCCTAGCTCTTTGTGTCACCTCGTTGTTAGCCCAGAGCTCTGGGGCAAGATCCTTGAATGTCTTCTTGACTCTCACCTCCTTCCACCATGCACTTTTACTGTACATAACAGTGATTCCACACCTCCCTAAACTGCATCAGTGTGGATGAATCCCTCTCTGTACCGAGCACTCTCACATTAAATAATCTCTCTCATAATGCTCATAATACTGTGCAGATATTATAGCTAAGGCTGGGACTGAAGTGTAGAGATATCAAAGAGTTTTGCTTAAGATGACCCTGGTAGTGACAGCTGGGACTAGGATCTAGATCTTTTGACTTCAAATGCAGGCGTTTTTATATTTATACTATGCTATTCTGCGTCCTGCTCTTGTTAACAATTAATATATTTTCTGGAATGTCAGAAACAAGACACTGGCCTTTCATGTGTCATTTCAATACTTAATTCTATGGAAAATGATGATCTTACAATGCTATTTAGCAGCATTCGTACATAGTAGCATTTAGCAAATGTGTTAAGTTTAAATGCTAAGGAACATTAAGTACTTAAAACATTTTAAAAGAGTGATTCACTACCATTACTCAGAAAATATGCAATGAGGATGATTCACTATAGAAAGTTTAAATGAGACTTTGAAATAGACAATGTACGAATCATAAATAAAAAAATTTTTTTAGAGAGAGAGAGAAAAGAAAAAAAAAAAAAACCCTTTGTGGTTGCTTTTCTTACAACTAAATATCATTTTACTAGAAAAGGGCTCGGCCAGCATATTGATTCATCCTGGACGGATGCTGTTTCTTGTTTTAGATTTTTTTTTTAAGACCTACTGTTCATTTTAATAATTTCATTTCTTTTTCTTCCCCTTCTCATTCTTGATCTCCTTCTCTCCTCCTTCTCTTATCTTCTACCTCCTCCTTTTCCTTTTTTCATTTTTGGGGGTATTAAAATTAGTGCATACAAAGAAATCACATATTGTACTACTCAATTAACACCTATCAAAATGACCTTTACGTTTGGCTTCATTTATTCTTTCTCCTTGTCTGTAGATAATGCCTATTATTTTTCTCCAAGACAAATAAAGGTATTAGAATGGTCTGTCTCTAACAGTAGAATGGAGGAGAGTCAGTGTTGAGACATTACAAACTCACTCTTCAGTGAAGTTTCCAAGTTTATGTAGGATAGGGTCTTAGGATTCTCCAGAGAATCAAAACCAACAGAATGTGCACATACTTATAGAAAGAGAAACATTTATTTTAAGGAATTGACTCACACAATTGTGGAGGCTGACAAGTCCAAAAGCTGCAGGGTAGGCTGACAAGCTAGAGACAAAGGGAAGAGTCCATGCTGCAGTTCAAGTCTGAAGGCAATATGTTGGCAGAATTCCCTCTTATTCAAGAGAGGTCAGTCTTTTTCCATTAAGGCTTTCAACTGCTTGGAAGAGTCCACCCACATTGCAGAGTACTGATAATTGGCCTTACTCTGCTGATTTAAATGTTAATGTCATCTTTAAAAAAATACTTTCACAGAAACATCCAGAATAATGTTGGACCAAATTTCTGGGTAACATGGCCTAGCCAAGTTGTCACATAAAATTAACCACCCTGGATGGCAAGATACTCCAATACTCCAGAGAACATTGCCCCATGTCCCATTTTCAAAATTATCAGAATAAGTAGAGTGGTCCCTTGATAAATGGTATCAGATACAACTCCTGTTCTTTCTCTGGCTTCGCCAGAAATGTTTATGTTTTTACAACGTAAAACCTGGTTCCCTACATTTATGGAAATTCAGAAAGGAAAGTGTTACCTCAGCTCCAATTGGGTTGTGACAAATCAATAGCAATTTTCATAGCTTTTGCAAAGCTGGTAAAATTCTTTCCTGCAAGCTCCAAAGATTTAACCATTTCTTCCCTACTAGTCTCTATGAACAACAGTATAAATTTATGGAATTATTAGAATCACTTTCCCAGAATGTCATTAATTCCAGTTCTCCATTCCTTTCTTTAAACTCTAATATTGACTCATTCCTTACTCTGTTCCCCATTTCTTGTAGATATAAGACAAGCCCAATGGCAATTAAGTCAGACCTGGGGAAAGCAGGGGAACTTGTGGGTCCTGACTCCCCACAATCCTAAGTAATTCTATCCTCCCCAGGGCTTGCGCCTGAGGAAATTATTATATTCTCTCTCTCTCTCTCTCTCTCTCTGTATCTTTGAGGGGTGAAGATCAGAATTCAAAGAAAGGTGCAGAAGACAGAAAATAAAGAGGGAATTGCAATTTTTGTTTTTTTCAGTTCACTGTCCCTAAGTGCCTAAAAAATTGGGACTGAGAAGGTGTAGCGAAATTTAGAAAAGAGATGCTCACTGTATTGTAAAAAGTTCCTCTAAATCTTTTTCCAGCAAGATTGGCCTGGCGCTGGTGCTGTGAAGAATTGGGTGCAAAAGAGGGAGTCTAGAGGGGAAAGGCATCCCAGGCCCTGGGATCGTGCACAAGTGGCGATGGTTTGTGAGAAAGTGGCCCGACCAGCTTGGACAGCAGCAAGAAATAAGGTTGAATAAGGAGCATAAAGCCACATTTTGGAGGTCTTGGAAATCCTTCTGAGATAAGACTTGTCACAATTGCATTGTGATGAATAGGGAACAGACATGATGGGGGGGAGGAGCAGGATGAAGAGGAATGAACAGAGGACCACAGAGGGAGCTTTGGGGAAGCCCCACTCCTAGAGGGTGAGTGGACATGTGTGTATCTTGTCTCACGACTCATTTCCTCCCTGGCATTAGAAGGAGGTCATCTGATGATGGTAAAGGCAAGAGGTTAGGATTGAGAGCTTAAGAGAACATTGTTGAATTGCATAAACTGTTTTTGAGCTTCTGCTCTGAACGGGCCACAATGTTAGATGTTAGAAATATGAAAATGGATAAAATACGTCCTCTCTCTTCTGGAATCTCCCAGTCTTTCAGCATCAATAAGAAAAAAAGTTTAATGAACTTGCAACACAAGCCAGGCTTGACCTCCTACTTGACTGTGAGCACTGAGACATGTCAATCTAGTGTGGGGTGTGGGCAGCTTACCATGGAGGCCAGTCTGGTGTTGACAGGTCATGTCAGAGTGAGCTGATGACAGAAGCTGGATGATTAGAGGTCCCAGGTGAAAAGCAAGTTCCATCCATGCAGGGAGCTGGGAGACGCTCATGTGTAAGATGGTTGCAGCTTAAGATTCAGTATAAATTCTGAGATCTCATGATGAGGTCCAGGCAGTGAATATGCAGATGTGCTTCTGCTCTGCAATGGGGATGGAGGTCAAGTACCAGAGTGGGTGACAAGCTGTGAGATCCAAGAGTAGGATGAATTGTTAGTGGACGGTAACTTTCGTGCACTTGTGACAGTGTAAAATCGCTCCTCCGACTGGGCTGAGAAAATATTTCTTTATATCTCCATAAGGCATCTTAATTTCTTCATGACTCCATCCTCTAGATAATAGGAAAAAAACCCTAAATATTAGTTCAGTCTGTAAGTAAACCTAGTACATTGTAATGAGAAGAAACAGCTCCATAATTTGCAGGGCTCAGCACAAAGTGGGAATGCAGTCTTCCTTATTAAAAAATTCAGAATTTCAAGATGGGTACAGTAGAGTATTCAACAAACCAGGGATGCTTCCAGTAGCATACTCACAAAACTACACCAGGTAATAAATTCAACAATCCCTTTAGGGGACTGTCCATCTCTTTAAAGTGTTTAGGGTCTGATTTCCTTTCTTTCTCTCTCTCTCTCTCTCTCTCTCTCTCTCTCTCTCACACACACACACACACACACACAGACACACACACACACAGAGTTTTATCTCACACATAGCCATCAGTGTACTACGGCCAGCTTGTACCAGCTGGACAGAGTCAACAACTGCACATCCTTCCCCAACTCTGTATTTAATGATATTTTGTGGGTAACTTGAAATCAGCCATGGTGGGAGAATTTACAGCATGAAATTAGCAAGTGCTAGAAAGCAAAGCCTTTTTCTCCAGAGAGCCAATTAAACATTTACTAGCACATCACTGTATGTATGTTCCTAAACAAAGACGGCCTCTTTTGTTCATTTGCTGTATTCCTAATACTCAGAATGATGCCCACCACATAAAGGACACTAAGTTGTTTAACATATGAATAAATATCCTTCTCTGTCCCTAGAGCAGCATGTTCATGACCTAGATAGCACAGTAGAAAGTATTTCTGCCTACAGAAGAAATTCTATCCTTTGAGAGCTAAATCAATTTAGAAAACTCTATCTCTTTTCATAAAACCTGGCTTCAGCAACTATTGTCTTCTACCTAAATCCTATAGTATATAAGCTGAATATTAGTGTTTCTGTTCTCTTTGCATTCCTGCAGGAACGGGTCTAAACCTCTGCTAGCCGAATAGATCTCTGGAAAAAGACTAGGGGGAGTGGTTTGTACAAGGACATGCAAAAGGAAAAATATCTCAAAAAATATTATCTCAGGGCGCCTGGGTGGCTCAGTTGGTTAGGTGACTGCCTTCGGCTCAGGTCATGATCCTGGAGTCCCTGGATCGAGTCCCGCATCGGGCTCTCTGCTCGGCGGGGAGCCTGCTTCTCCCTCTGACCCTCCCCCCTCTCATGTGCTCTCTCTCTCTCTCATTCTCTCTGTCTCAAATAAATAAATAAAATCTTTAAAAAAAAAAAATATTATCTCAGATACACATTACTTTTTTCAAGAGACTAAAGAGAAGGCACCATGGCAGGCATTTGTAGACACTGAGGAGCACTGGATGCCATAAAAGGAGCCATGGAGAGAGATTATATTTCTATCAGGGATGTGTCTTAGAGTCATTCAAATCATTTCACAAAGGTGAAGGTCTATTTCTATAATGTAAAGGGGAAAACTATACTCCTCTTGTATGTCTCTCCTTTACTACTAACAGAACACTTCACTTCTGATACTTGTGGTCACCAAATGTGTGAGGATTTTTCCCCCAAGCAATGCTTCTGAGATAACAGCTGGGTGTCCTACAATTCAATTCAATTCTGTGCTAACTCGAATTAGCGCAGGACCCACAGGTTGAGGGTTCAGTCCCACAAGACTGCTCCCCAACTTCAGGCACCAACCACAAATTGTAGGTCTAGATTACCCACACTTCTGTCCAACTTGGCTACAAATCAGAAGTTCCTATGACCTTTCTCCTTGAATTCACTCATTCCCAGAACAGCCCACAGAACTTAATGAAATACTTTTTCCAGTTTATTATGTAATAATAAATAATGATATAATTATTATATAATAAGGAATATCGTAAAGGATACAGATTAACAGCCAGATGAGAGGTACATAGGGTGTGGTCTGGAAGGGTCCTGAATGCAGGAGCTTCTGCCTGTGAAGTTAGGATGTACCACCTACCCTGTATGCAAATGTGTTTACCCACCTGGAAGCTCCCCAAATCTACTTTCCTCCTGGAGGCCTGATCTGTCATTAACTTCATTTCCAGCTCCTCTCCCATCTCTGGAATGGGGGTTGGGGCTAAAAGTTCTAAGCTTCTGATCATGGTTTGGTTTTTCTGGTAACCAGCCCCCATCCAAGATCCCACCAAGAGTCACCTCATTAAAACATAAGACATTCCTATCATCGAGGAAATTGCAAGGGATTTAGGAGTTCTGTGCCTGGAACTGGGGACAGAGGCCAATATATATTTTTTCTCTTATTTTACACATAGGCAGCACCAGTCACACTTCTCTATATGTATGAGACCATAGTCTATTTGCAAGAAATGCAGAATAAAGGAAATGCTGTTTGAGTTTTTAGATAATCTGCTAAAAACTCAAAGCACAAATGCCATGTGTCTCACCACTACTGCCTCCTTTTTCTCCCTCCCTCTCTCCTCTCTTTCTCCCTAGATGTACTCCTCTCTTCTCCCTGCTCACTTACATTCTCCCCTTTCTCCTCTGTACTTCTTTTTTTTTTATTGTTATGTTAATCCCCATACATCACATCATTAGTTTTAGATATAGTGTTCCATGATTCATTGTTTGTGCATAACACCCAGTGCTCCATGCAGAACGTGCCCTCCTCAATACCCATCACCAGGCTAACCCATCCTCCCAACCCCCTCCCCTCTAGAACCCTCAGTTTGTTTTTCAGAGTCCATCGTCTCTCATGGTTCTTCTCCCCCTCCGATTTCCCCCCCTTCATTCTTCCCCTCCTGCTACATTCTTCTTCTTCTTTTTTTCTTTCTTAACATATATTGCATTATTTGTTTCAGAGGTACTTCTGACTTGGGTGTCTCCCTTCTACAGGGAGTCCACAGTGAGGCAGCTTGCTGAGTGCGCATGAAAGGAAAAAATAAGGAAATTGGGCCAGAGTTCCCTCTCAGAGCATTTTACATTCGTAGGAGTTGAAGCACTGGGACCTCTGGGTGGGCATAGGCAGACCTGCGACTAGGCGTATTTACATTTTGGCAAATTTCTAGGTGCATTATACATTTTGGAAAATCTTATATTAACTTTTTTATGGAAAAAAAGATTAATCCTGACATTTTATGCATCTTCAAGTGACTCTATTATTATACTTTTTCCCATACCCTCCCTCACATGGCAGAAAGAGTCCTGTGTGTTTATCAAATCTTATTTCATTTTCTTCTTCCTAGACACATAGAAGGACTATATTTTCCACCTCTTTTGTAGCTCACTGGAAGCCATGTGACTGAGTTTAGGCCAGTGGGAATAAAGCAGACCTAGCCATACAAAATCCATGACTGACCATGTTCTCCTCCTTTTTCATTTGCCATCATTTGCTTAAAATGGCAGTGTACAAGGTGCTAGATCACTGAGTTAGCCACTTAGAGGGGAACTCCAAAGGGATGCCTCCCTCCCATCATCAGACAGTGACATGAGCAAGAAATAAACCTTACTGAGTTGAGCCACTGAGATTTGATATTTGTTACTGCAGCCTAGTAAGTCCTATCCTGCCTCTTCTCAGGAACATCCCCATAGGTCCTAAGATTTATTCTAATTGTACATACGCAGGTCATACACCCTTCCCTGAAACAATTATTGTGGCCAAGGAGGATCTGGCACATTGAACAAGCCTTGGGTCATATGTTGTACTCCTGGAGTTGGACAGAGAACCTTGGCAAACAAGTGGATTGATATTGAGGTAAGAGTTGATATGCCAGAAAAAAATCATGGACTTAGTTTGTCTTTTTTTCTTTTTTTTTTAAGTGGGGGAGGCAGGGAAAGACAGGAAGTAAATGTTGGAGTCCAAAAACATCATGGGCTTTTAGGAATTATAAATAGGCTGTTTTTATTTTAATAAGCATTAATGTTAAGAATCAGTTTGTAGATAAGTCTAGAAGGGCAAATTAAATACTATTTTAGAAATTCCAACCTGGAATACCAAGATAGGTCATCTATTCTATAAAATTTAGGGAATCATGTATGTTTTTGAGGTGGAAAGTTATTTGATATGTTTAATGAGAGCAGTTTTTTTTTTTTTAAAGAATAATAATTTGGTAGCAGTATGCAGGATAGAATGAGATTAAAAAACTGAAGTTGAGAAAATTGTAAGAATCCAAAAATGCAATGATAATTGATAGTAGTGGTGGTGGTGAAGGGTTGACAAAGAATTGACATAATGAGGGGTGCCTGGGTGTCTCAGGCAGTTAACCGGCCGACTCTTAATCTCGGCTCAGGTCTCGATCTCAGGGTCATGAGTTCAAGCCCCACATTGGGCTCCACGCTGGGCATGGAGCCTACTTTAAAAAAAAAAAAAAAAAGGAAGAATTGACACATTGAGTTACATGAGAAAGGAAGAAATGACAGGACTTCATGTCTGATATGATGTGGGGAGATAAGGAGAAATCAAAGATAATTTAAAGGTTTAAAACTTGCCCAGAGAAATTATATTTGGAAAAGATGATGGGCTGTAGTACATTGAGTCTGAGATGACTATTAGACATTCAAAACGGAAGTTAAGCAGTTCTGCAGCTGTAATGTGGGGAATGGTCTGTTCTAGAAGGAAAGATTTAGGAGGCATCTACATAAAGATATTTATTGATAAGAGTACTCAGTGAGAATGGAGATTATGTAAAGCGAAGTTGTGAGGACGGCTCCTTGGGCAATAACCACTGTTAGGACAGAGTTGAAGTAGGACAAATTGAGTGGAGAAGGAGGAAGAAACAGAGGAGTAAAAGGACAAGAAAGTAATGTGTGTCAAGGGAGGGGAAATCTAAGGTTTTCTTAAAATTGCCCAATACTGCACAGAGTGACACTGAGTCACTGAGGATCTTGAAGTTTCAAGAGAGTGAAGATACAGTTTCAGGACAGCTAAATTTTGAAGTGTTAACGAGATGGCAAATGGTAAGAAAATGGTGTTAAAAGGCAGGGAGGAGATAAAATGGTAGATTGAAAGCACATTGTATTGAACCAAGGTTTCTCCAGGACTGAGCAGACATGTGCATTTTTAAATCAGAGGAAAGAAAGCCAGGGAGGAGGAATAGATTTTGTCGTCGTTTCGTCTGTTTGGGGTTTTTTTGGCTGTTTTCATTTTTTTCAGAATACTAGTAATAATAATAATGATACCTTTTATTGTCACCTAATATGTGTCAAGCACTGTGATAGGTGCTTTTCAGTTCTATTTTTCCAATTATTGTACTCATTTTATAGATGAGGAAGTGAAAAATCAGAAAGGTGGAGTAACTTGACAAGATCAGTCAGCTGTCAAGTGGTGGAGCAGGATCAATTCCCCTTGATATGAATTCACTTTCAATGATGCCCCACAGTCTCTGACGTGCCCAACAGCGCAGGCATGATAGACTCCGTCAGAAAGTTCTCAGAGAATGGTGGTAGATGATGTCTAAGAGCCTGGGTATAACATGAAAGTCTTCCAGGGATTTCTAACAAGGGCCCATGAAAGCAAGCAAGGCCCCTGTCCCTGAAAGCTTCTCTTCTGTGCCCATTTACTAAAGGCAGTAACATGTAGTTACACATGGTCTGAATTTTGTATCAGGAATGAATCAGTCTTTGAAGGTAAACGAGCTTACTTTGTTTAATCAGATAAAAAAAATTATATAGTTATTTTGCCTTTTAAATTAAGAAAAGCCAAGAACGAAATTAAGAAATCTTCTGAGGCAAGAGATCAACCCAAATACTCGAGCACATCTATTGCCTAGTGACCTTTTTCTTCCAGTTGTCTTGTTTTATATTTATTTTGCATTTTTTCAAGTTCCTTTGGGTGTCCTTTGGGAAAGTCAGTGGTATAAGTGGGATTTATGCCGTATATACTGCCTTGTTGGGAGGTGGTTCTCCTCTCTGGAGAGAGCTGAAGGATGAGTAGGTTTTCAGCAGGAACACATGTTGGTGAGCAGGACATTCCAGATGAAAAATAGCAGAGGCAAATAAGCAGAAGCAAGAAAGCTCATTCCAGAATACAAGAAGTAGTGCAGTTTGATGATGTTATAGAAATACAGAATAAAATATTTCAATTAAGAAGTTGTTGCTGACCATGCAGAAAAGAGAGAGAGAGGGAGAGTACCGGGTCCCCAGGGGGACTGCTCTACACTCTCAGCTCTCCTCGAAAGGACAGGTATCACTGTGTACATCCATATGCAGATTCAATATGCACAGCTAGGGTAGCAATGTGAGCAAACTGTCGGGGATTTTTATCCAAGAACTGTCTCTCTTCCCAAGAAACACTTTGTTTGGTGTGTCCTGAGGTTTGTGACGACACAGTGAAGTTGTGGGCAGGGATACTTTCAACCATGGTGGGAGCATTTGGACAGAGTATCTCAAGTCTGGGTCGTAACTGAAGACTGAGTGCCAGACTGAGGAAGAGCAGAAGTTCTCTTAATAAATATTCCATCAGTCAGCATCATAGACACTTGATGCTTCTCATTCCCTCTGTAGACTGTTTTCTGATGCCTCCTGCTCCTGAGCTTGGGCCACAGTCGCCTCTCTCCACAGCCCCAGGCACTCCACTCCCACCGTCTGAGTTCAGGGCTTACCAAGAATAGGTTAAGCCTGGTTGTACCTTCTTTCTTTGTAACTGGAATTGCATAATTTCATTAAACACTGTGTCACCTGATGAAACGTGAATGTGAGGTGGAATGATAGGGGAATAATTTCCCTTTGGAAAGAATTGATAAAAGTGAGTACCTACAATAATTGATATTAAATTAGCTATGGATGAAAAAGTTATTTTAAAAATTGGAGAAAATATATAAAACTCCAGAAGCACTCTGGCCTCAGGTTGCTTCACAGATACCTTTCAGGTCTTGTTCCCCCTCAAAGAAATGAAAGTTCAGATCCTAAAGTGGTATGGCCTGCATGTGGCGGAGGTAAGGAGGCAAATCCACCAGAGGACTCCTGCTCAGGACTAGGCCCTGGCTCCACATGGTGTGTGGCTGCCCATGCTTCAAAGCAAGGATAAAATATTAAGGGGTGTTTGTAGCATTTTGTATGATTCCTCATTTTAAGTGACTTCTTCAGGGACACCTGGGTGGCTCAGTCGGTTAAGCGTCTGCCTTTGGCTCAGGTCATGATCCTGGGGTCCTGGGATCGAGTCCCGCGTTGGGCTCCTTGCTGGGCAGGAAGCCGCCTTCTCCCTCTGCCTGTCACTCCCCCTGCTTGTGTTCTGTCTCTCTCTATCTCTCTCTGACAAACAAATAAAAAAAAAATCTTTAAGTGACTCCTTCAATTAATCACTTAGTTATGGGTCAATAAGGAACCACTGGAGATTTTGACATAAGGAAGTGACATATTCAACACAATTACAGTAGAATTCGTTCTATTTAATAAACATTTTCACCTACCTCTCACCATGAAATATTTCAATACACTTGCATTAAAAATCTATCAGCTTGCAGTATGGGTTAAATAGAATTTCCTCTACAACTGAATTTGACATCCAGGTACAAATGCAATATGATGTCGTGGGTGCAGAAGAAGACTCATGGGTTTGAGTCCTGGCTTTACCACTTAGCAGTACATGACTTTGGACAAGTTAGTTGGCCTCTCTTTGCCTCAGTCCCCATCTTGTAAAGGGAGGATAAGAATAGAACCTATCTGGGCTGAAATTAGAAATAAACTTATTTCAGAGACTCAATAGTATAGGATACTTTGCCTGATGTAGGAAGATAAGGATTTTGGTAAATTTGTACTGTACCTTTCTAAGATATTATTAGAAAATAATTCTGCAAAGTGAACACAAAATCCATAAAACCACTATTTGATTATCTTGCTGCTTAATTACATACCAGCCTGGCCAATTGTCAGCAATTCTGAGTATCTGTTCATGTATAAGGGTGATCTAGTCAATTGGGAGTCTCGTATATGACAGATGAAGACTTCCCTCACTTCGTATACTGGGGCCAGTTATGTCTGTAGACCTATTTGGATACAGATGTGCTATATCAACTTCAGCCCAAGGAAAATGTTTGCTAAGTCAAAAGCAGTTATTATAATCTCCCGTTGACTGAAGATCATATTATAAATAAGAAGCAGAATTTTTCCACTGTGCTACAGCTTTCTACAAGGAAGACTGAATATCAGATGTCTTTAGTAAAGATATAAAATGCAATATGTCAAAATATAATTTTTCTGGGGACCCAGTCTTGCTATGATGCTCTGAGACTCAGAAGACTTTTTTAAAGATTATATGTGTATGTATGCATGTATGAACCCAGAATAAAAGACACGCAAAATTCAGAATTCCTCACATCCTTAAGATGATAGTCCTTTTTTTTCTTAAGAAGATATTCTGAGTCTCACTTCTGACAGCTTTCATGGTTATATCAGCTTTTATAAACATCCCTGAGCTGTATGGATGACTATCACATTGAGTCATGGTCATTCGCATCAAGTTTCACATGAACAGTAATGAAAAATTTTAAAAGAAAGAAGAAAAGAGAGGGAAGGAAAGCAGAGAGGAAGGGAGGATGGAAGGGAGGGAGGGAAAGTGATTCATTGCCCGTTGTTGCCACAAGTGAAAAGGAAGAGAGACTGTAAGTAGAGATCATCTTTCTGGGACATTCCTGCATATAAACAGTCCCCCAGATACCAGCAGCTTCTTTTGGACATGTCTCTTTTCCTCTCGTTCCCTACTAGCTGAGCTGAGCTGGATCTCAGCTCCAGGAAAGCCCCGGCAGAGGGAGGGCAGAAAGGGTGTGAGGCAGCCAACTTTTCCATTTCCCCTCTTGGGCTCTGTTTTTCCATCTTACGGTTTGCCCTGATTCAGAACGAGAAGGTGAAAACACACAGAGGGAGATGGCATCAGCCACTTTCCCTCTGTGACTAGACCACACAACAACCAAGCCTTGATACCAAAGAGTCCATGAAACCAAGGCCTGGCCATTCAGGACAGGCTTGTTTCAACTCCTGGTCCAGTTTTGTCCCATGAATGTTGAACTTTCCCAAAGGAAAGAGTTTGGAGCGGTTGTTGAGCAAACTTCCTGGCAGCCACAGAGGCACTGGGTTCTGTGCTGTGCACTTACAGCCTGCCCTCACTGACGCTGCCTTCACTGGTCCTGACTCCCCTGTATTATTAGCCACTGCCCGTGATGCAGGCGTTGTTTTCCTTTTACTCATCGGCACCCGAATCCATGGGGTGGTGAAGGTTAACAGGCTTTCTTATTAATAAGAAACTGGTTGGCCCTGTGGTCACAGAAGCAAAATGAATCATGGTTAGAAATATCCATCTCTGGGACGTCTAGGCGGCATCCGACTCTTGATTTCTGCTCAGGTCATGATCTCAGGGTCGTGGGATTGGGCCCCACAATGGGTTCCGTGCTGATGTGGAGCCTGCTTGAGAGTCTCTCTCTCCTTCTCCTTCTGCCCCACCCCCTCCTCACACTCTTGCTCTCTCTCTCTCTAAAAAAAGAAAAGAAATATCCATCTTCTCCCTCCCTTGGTATGATGTCATCAATTAAACCATCTAAATATGGAAAAATCTCTCCAATTTGTAAAGCCCTAAAAAGAAAGACTGAGTTTGTAACTTTCCTTAATTCTGCCAGTATTTAACAATAAACTTTGTAATATGGAAATATCAGCTCACTGCCCCATATATGCATTGACTTTCTTTTTACATCAAGAGAAAAATGCGTTTAAACTTTTCTTTAATAATGCCAAGACTTAACAAAAAATATATATAATCTAAAAATCAAGACTCACCACTCAGTATGTGTACTGATTATATTTTTAAAGATTAAAAGATTCAGTTATAAGCAGAGAATAATGTTATTAGAGCTAAATGTGACTTTCTGCAAATGTCTGAAATCACTACTCCTAGGTCGATAGGAATCTTTTCTGTTAGAGTACCACCAGTTTGCGGGGTGAGTGGGAAGAAGAGAAACTTCTCTCTCACTCCTGCTACTTCATCAATCCCCATCTCACAGCTGGCCTCCTTCGGCCCCTTTCCTTAGCCATCCCAGGAGAGGAGTTGGACTTTGGGGAAGATTGTTTCAAAAGTGGTCTCAATATTTCCTCTCTCCCCAGACGCTTTACAATGTGACAGCCACTTCTCACTCCCAGTGGTGGAATTAATTTCTCCACCCCTTCAATCTTAGCTGCTCTTAGGATTTGCTTTCACCAGTAGAGAGCAGTGCAAGGGATGGGTTGCAGCTTCTGAACCTCTTGAGTGGCCTTGCACCTTCTGCTCTCGCCCCTTGTATGCTGCCACTGCATAAAGAAGCCCATTAACAAAGAGAGAACACATGAGAGAGAGCCAACCATCAGCTGTGCAAGAGCTCACCCGACAACCAAAGCCAACCATCTGCTGTGCAAGAGCTCACCTTAGACCATCCAGCCCCAGTCGAGCTGCCGATGACTGCAGCTACACATGTGACCCAGACAAGACCAGCAGAAAGACCTTCCACTGGGTCTGGCGCAAAGTGATGTCCCACGGTACTTTTTTATTGAGATGTAATTTACAGATAGCATTGTGTAAATTTAAGGCATATACTGTGATGATTTGATACATTTATATATTGCAATATGAGTACCACCACAGCTTAAGTTAATATGTCTATAATGTCACAAAATTATCACTTGTTTTTGTGGTGGGAAATTTTAAGAGTCCCTTAGCAATTTTGAGGCATATGACATGGGATTGTTGACTCTAGTCATTACGCTGTGCATTAGATCTCCAGAGCTTACTCATTTTCTAACTGCAAGTTTATGTCCTTTAACAACATCTCCCCAATTCCCCTACCCACCAGCCCCTGGTAACCACCATTCTACTCTGTTTCTATGAGTTTGGCTTTTTTAGATTCCACATATAGGTGGTATCATACAATGTTTTTCTTTCTCTGTCTGGCTTATTTCACTAAGCTCAAAGTCCATCCATGTTGTTGCAAATGGCAGGATTTCCTTCTTTCCCATGGCTGAGTAATATTCCATTGTGTATGTATACCACAACTTTTCTATCCATTCATCTATTGACAGACACTTAGATTGCTTCCATATTTTGGCTGTTGTGAATAATGCTGCATTGAACATGGGAGTACAGATATCTTTTCAATATGCTGTTTTCATTTCTCTTGGGTATATATCCAGAAGTGGGATTGATGGATTTTTTTTTTAAGATTTTATTTATTTATTTGACAGAGAGAGACAAAGCAAGAGAGGGAACACAAGCAGGGGGAGTGGGAGAGGGAGAGGCAGGCTTCCTGCTGAGCAGGGAGCTCGATGCAGGGCTCGATCCCAGGACGCTGGGATCATGACCTGAGCCAAAGGCAGACGCTTAATGACTGAGCCACGCAGGTGCCCGGGATTGATGGATTATAGGATAGTTATATTTTTAATTTTTTTAGGAAACTCCAAACTGTTTTACATAGTGGCTACACCAGTTTATGTTCCCACAAATGGTACATAGGGCTTCCTTTTCTCCATCCTCATCAACACTTGTTATCTCTTGCCTCCTAGATGATAGCCATTCTCACAAATGTGATGTGACACCTTATTGTGATTTGTATTTGCATTTCCCTGATGACTAGTAATGTTGAGCATCTTTTCATGTATGTGTTGGCCATTTGGATATCTTTTTTGGAAAAATGTCTATTCATTTCTCTGCCCATTTTTAATTGGTTTGTTTGGTTTTGTTGTTGTTAAGTTGTATGAGTTCTTTACATATTTTGGATATTAATCCCTTATCTATGTATCATTTGCAAATATTTTCTCCTATTCCAAAGGTTAACTTTTCTCTTGTTGATTGTTTTTTTGTTTGTTTGTTTGCTGTGCAGAAGATTTTTAGTTTGATGCAGTCCTACTCATTGATTTTTGCTTTTGGTGCCATATCCAAAAAATTGTTGTCAAGACCAATGTCAAGGAGCTTCTTCCCAATGTTTTCTTCTAGGAGTTTTAAAGCATAAGGTCTTATGTTTAAGTCTTTAATCTCTTTCAAGTTAATTGTTGTGAGTGGTGGATAGTAGGAATCTAATTTTATTTTTCTGCATGTTTTTATCCAATTTTTCTTAGCACCATTTGTTGAGAGGAATATCCTTTCCCCATGGAGTGTTCCTGGCTTCCAAGTCAACTATTAGTTAACAGTAGATGTGGGAGTTTATTTCTGGGCTCTCTATTTTGTTCCATTGGTCTATGTTTCTATATTTATGCCAATATCATGCTGTTTTAATTATTACAGCTTTGTAGTATAGTTTGAATTCAGGAAGTGCGATGACTCCAGCTTCATTCTTCTTTCTCAAGATTCTTTGGCTTTTTGAGTCTATTCTGGTTTCATACAAATTTTAGGATTGTTTTTCCTATTTCTGTGAAAAAAGCCATTGGAATTTTGATAGGGATTGCATTGAATCTATAGATGGCTTTGGGTAGTATAGACATTTTAACAATGTTAATTCTACTTATCCATAAACGCAAGATCTTTCCATGTGTGTCATCTTCAATTTCTTTCATCAAAGTTTTGTAGTTTTCATTGTACAAATCTTTCACTTCCTTGGTTAAATTTATTCCTAAGTATTTTATTATTTTTGATGCTATTGTGAATGGGATAGTTTTCTTTATTTCTTTTTCAGACATTTTGTTATTAGCATATAAAAACAAAATTGATTTCTTTTTTTTGTCTTTTTAAAATTTTATTTTATTATGTTATGTTAATCACCATACATTACATCATTAGTTTTTGATGTAGTGTTCCATGATTCATTGTTTGTGTATGCGTATAACACCCACTGCTCCATTCAGTATGTGACCTCTTTAATACCCATCACCAGGCTAACCCATCCCCCCACTCCCCTCCCCTCTAGAACCCTCAGTTTGTTTCTCAGAGTCCATAGTCTCTCATGGTTCGTCTCCCCCTCCAATTTCCCCCCCTTCATTTTTCCCTTCCTACCATCTTCTTTCTTTTAACATATAATGTATTATTTGTTTCAGAGGTACAGGTCTGTGATGCAACAGTCCTATGCAATTCACAATTGATTTCTGTATGTTGATTTTATATCCTGAAACTTGATTGAATTCATTGATTAGTTCTGGTAGTTTTTGGTTGAGTTTTTAGTATTTCCTACACATAAGATTATATCATCTGCAAATAATAAAAATTTTACTTCTTCCTTTCCTATTTGGATGCCTTTTATTTCTATATCTTGCCTGATTACTTGAGGAAGGACTTCCAGTACTATTTTTAAATGGGAGTGGTGAGAGTGGGAACTCTGGTCTTGTTCCTGATCTTAGAGAAAAAGCTTTCAATCTTCCACCATTGAGTATAATGTTAGCTGTGGGTTTGTCACATATGGCTTTTATGATGTTAAGATGTGTTTCATCTATATCCAATCTGTTGAAGGTTTTTATCATGAAAAGATGTTGTATGTTGTCAAATGCTTTTTCTGCATCTATCGAAATGATCACATGGCTTTTATCTTTTATCCTATTTAATGTACTGTGTCACATTTATTGATTTGTGTATGTTGAAACATTCTTGCATCCCAGGAATAAAACACTTAATGTGTTGTTGAATTCGGTTCACTAATATTTTTTTGAGAGTTTTTGCATTTATATTCATTAGGAATATCATTCTATAGGGTTTTGTTGTTGCTGTTGTTTTTGTTGTTGTTGTTTGTAGTATACTTATCTGGATTTTGGTGTTAGGGTAATGCTGGCCTCATAAAATGAAGATGAATGAAAGTGTTCCTTCCCATTCAATTTTTTTGGAAGAGTTTGAAAGGATTGTTGTTAATGATTCTTTTAATATTTGGTAGAACTTATCAGTGAAGCTATCTGCTCCTGGGCTTTCCTGTGTTGGGAGGTTTTTGATTACCAATGCAATCTCCTTACTTATTATTAGTCTATTAAGATTTTCTATTTCTTCCTGATTCAGTCTTGGTAGGTTGTATGTTTCTAGGAATTTATCCATTTCTTCTGGTTTATCTAATTTTTTGGTCTATAATTGCTCATAGTAGTCACTTATGATGCTATTTATTTCTGTAATACCAGTTGTAATGTCTCCTGTTTCATTTCTGATTTTATTTGAGTTTCTCTTTTTTATTCTTAGTTGGTCTAGCTAAAGGTTTCCCAATTTTGTGTTTATCTTTTTAAAAAACCGGCTTAGTTTCATTGGTCTTTTCTAGTGTTTTTCTGGTCTGTATTTTATTTGTTTCTGCTCTAATCTTTGTTATTACCTTCCTTCTCCAACTTGGGCTTAGTTTGTTCTTCTTTTTCTAGTTCCTGGAGGCATAAAGTTAGGTTGTTTGAGATCTTTCTATTTTCTTAGCATATGCATTTATTGCTATAAACTTTCTCTCAGAACTGCTTGTGCAGTATCCCATGTGTTTCCATTTTCATTTGTTTTGACATTTTTAAAATTTACTTTTTATTTCTTCTTTGACCCATGGATTGTTCAGGAGTGTGTTCTTTAGTTTCCACATGCTTGGTAAATTTCCAACTTTCCTCTTGTTGTTGATTTCTAGTTACACTCTTGTGGTTGGAAAAGATACTTTCTATGATTTCAATCTTCTTAATTTACTAAGATGTGCTTTGTGGCCTACCATATGATCTATCCTAGAGAATGTTCTGTGTGTAGTTGAGAAGAATGTGTATTCTGCTGCTGATGGACAGAATGTTCTGTATATGTCTGTTAGGTCCATTTGGTCCAATGTATGTTTCAAGTTCAACATTTTCTTTTTTATATTCTCTCTGGATGATCTATCCATTGCTGAAATAGGGTATTGAAGTCCCCTACTATTATTGTATTGTCAAATTCTCCCTTCAGAATTGTTACTATTTGCTTAATATATTTAGGTGCTCTGACATTGAGTGCATATATTTACAATTATTATATCTTCTTGATGAATTGACTGCTTAACAATATAGAATGTTTCATGAATTTGTATGTCGTCCTTGCACAGCAGCCCTGCTAATCTTCTCCGTATTGTTCCGATTTTAGTTATGTGTTGCTGAAGCAGGCACAGCCCATGGTATTGTGAACATATAAAATTGTTGTTGTTTTAAAACCACTAAGTTTTCAGGTGGATTTTAAACAGCAATAAATAATTGATAAGGACTTAATCTGATCGATGAGTCTAGAAAGAGAGGTTGAGGATGCACAGCCCAACTCTTTCTCTCATTCATCTTTTGGGAGTAAGCAACCCACTGAGAATCCATGTTCTCTTGTTGTCATCCAGGCCAAAAACCTTACAGGATTGAGATGCACTGATACATATTTTTTCCAAATGCTAATAAGCCAGGAGTTAAAATCAGTATTTGGCTGAAATCAAAGCCAAACCCAAATACTGCTGTAAGAGAAAAAAGTAGGCGTCAAGAATATATCTGAAAATAATTTTAAAAATTAATATAATAATTTTAGCAGTCACAAATTGAAAGATGATTAGTGAAATGAAAATGTTGTAAATATTTTTTACAATATATTTCATTTTCCTTTCTCTTTACATTCTTTGTTATGTCAAAATTAAAAGTAATTTATCAAGATTTTGCACTTTTTCCTTTTCTCATAAAATTTTAAGGTGGCAAAAACTGTAATTTAACTCATCCTCACAAGATGTGAAAAATTCTCAAATAGGACTTTTTATTGAAAACACATAATACCTTTGTATGGGTTTTGGCCTTGACACATTTCTGTTACTTATTTTTATGTGAATTTCGTTTTTCTGATTATCAGAAGGCTATTTAACAACTCCTGTGTTCCTGTGCAGTGTTGAATTTTCTTTTTAATTTTTTAAGATGATTTTTCTGAGCTGTGTCTGGTTTTATTTTTTTGTTCTATTTGTCAACCCCACTTTCCTTCATCTATGTTGTTCCTTCCCAATCAATTTTGATTTAGCCCCTCCTATTTTACCTGAGTATGAGCCCCTTGGAAGGTGGGAAGGTGATGCTGCTAAGCCGTCAGCTGGCTTACTGCAGGGCCGCTTGCCTCACCTGCTAATCTAGGGACAGAGCCCTCTCATTTCTGCTATTGCTCTCACTGGCCACTGTGCCTCCCCATGAGGGGCCATTTTGGGTCTCCTACTGTCAGGTTGTTAGTCATCCCATGGCTTCTCTATGCTTTCTCCTAAACAGATGCTGATAATGCCTTGGTCTTTTGGCACTTGCTGATTTGCATTTTGGGGTTCCTGGAGTACCCTGTCACCTAGTTTTCTTGTAAATGCTGTCCATTACTTTTTTTTTCATTTCACTGTCTTTTTTATGTTGGAATTTGGGAAGATCTAAAAGCTACACCTCTTCCACCACTGCCATCTTTTCAGAATTTGCTAAGAAGAGTTTTACCACAAGTTCAATCTTGACTGCCCATAATTTGAAAGTAGGCATCTGTCATTTGTACCTTCTGGCAAAATAACCAGGGTTAAGGTCAAACTTAGGTGCATCCCTATATATCAGTGATGTCTCTGTGATCTGGCTGCCCTGGCTCCAGATGGGTACATTGAATCCTGGGCTCCAGTGTTAGGAAGCCCCCACGTGCACATAAATAGAAGCCATGTTCTCTAGCCCAGCACTTACCAGGTAAAAAAATTTTAAAGTTTACCTCCAAATGCTAACTAACTCCTTTATATCACTTTTTGATTACTTCAGAACTTGGACAGGAAGAGTTTTTCCCGTTATTATATGAAACATAAACTAGGAGTAAAATATCAGAGAGCACTTTATCACATGCATCCTTAACACACGGAGATTGAGACATTCGGCAGGGTTGGGGAAGGTAACTTTAAGTTTTGGTGGCTCTTACTAAGTGTTGCAGGGTGCATTATGCCCCCCCCCCCAAATAAGATATGTTAAAGTCCTGACCCTCAGTACCTCAGAATGTGACCTTATTTGGAAATAGGATAGTTGTAGATGTAATTATTAACTAATTGCATGAGGTCATACTTGAATTGAGTGGAACCCTACTCGCATAGGGGCTAATGTCCTTATGAGAACATGGCCATGAAGACTGAGAGAGAATGCCACGTGAAACAAAGGCAGAGATTGGACTTATGTAGCTGCAACACAAAAGATCGCCTACAAACCACCAGAAGCTAGGAAGAGGCAAAGGAGGATTCCCTTACAGGTTTCAAAGGGAATGCAGGCCTGTTGACACTGAATTCAGACTTCTAGACTCCACAACTGTGAGGTAATAACTTTTGTTGTTTTAAGCCACCTAGTTTATTGTGTTATGGCCCCCAAGGCAACAAATACTCTAAAGGCTAATGGGGGCTTCTTATCTTTGTGGTCCGCAGCCTGTATCCAGCAATGCAGCTGGTTTTGTCGTCACAAAAAGACATAATAAGAATCTCACTGAGTCTGTGGTGAACACAGAGCTCAACCCTCAAGAATTTGGAAGCATGGAATGTCGACTAAATCTCTTGAAGAAAATCTTTTTCCTTTAAGTGAATGTTCGCCTTAGCCACACCAACTAAGAAAGGGCTTGTTAGGCTCTACGTCAATGTCAAATTACAGCAGTCTGTTACTTGCAATAGAGAATATGCTAAGTAATATGGTGTAAATGAGCTTGAGGACAATGTTGGGGAACTATAAATTTAAAAAATCTCCTGCCAACCAAGAGAAATTCTCCACAAGAATAGAAGGGGGGAAAAAGTTCTATGTTGAATGAGCGTTAAACCAGAATGCGATGCGCATCTCAAGCAATCAACTAA
This sequence comes from Halichoerus grypus, assembly GCF_964656455.1. Taxonomy (NCBI): domain Eukaryota; kingdom Metazoa; phylum Chordata; class Mammalia; order Carnivora; family Phocidae; genus Halichoerus; species Halichoerus grypus. Next base: position 104,505,859 of record NC_135714.1, read on the forward strand.
AGATTGCAAAAACAGAAAAAATCACATCTTTTTATATAGCCAGGCAGATACAATTCATTCCATAAAAGTTGTCAGGATAAACACTAATCAGTTCTTAAATAAGAAGACTTGACAGTACTATTTGTCACACAGAGTTCACCCTAAATTTAGATCTGGTAATTGGGGTGACCATCTATGTTAGTTAATTGGCTCTATCCAGAGGAAAACAGACTTGTCATATCTTTATGACAAGAAGTCATTTTGTAATTTGGAGCAAGGTTCCCACTCAAGTAAACTCCTACTTTCCCACAGAAACTGGGAAATAAGGTTTCTGTCTTTTTTGACAATTACATCTCAAAGAGATGACTTCTTGGCAGTTAAGAAACATTAAATTTTCAAATAAATTATTGCAGTGGCTAGATTCAAATGAAATAGCATTAATTCTTCCTTTTATGCTTCTGGTTCCTGTAAGAATTGAATGACTTAGTAAATCAGTTTGCCATTGCCAGTTCTCAGACTCTTCCAATGAATTCCCTTGGATATAGATCCTTAGCATTTGAGAAAATACTGTCAAAAGTAATAGGGGCGCCTGGGTCACTCAGTCAGTTAAGCGTCTGCCTTCAGCTCATGATCCCAGGATCCTGGGATGGAGCTCCACGTCTAGTCTCAGGCTCCCTGCTCAAGAGGGAATCTGCTTCTCCCTCTCCCCCTCCCCTCCCCATCTCGTGCTCTCTCTCTTGCACTCTCTCTCTCAAATAAATAAATAAAATCTTTTTAAAAAGTAATTAATTTAAACCAACACTTTTACAACTTTATTTTGTGACATGCTTCATGAAATAGTTTCATGGTTGTGGCAAAGATTGTTCATGGTCCTCTCCTCCTCTCCCACAAAAATAGAATTTTTAACCAGGCACATGGCTACACAGAATAAATACTACATTTTTAACCCTGTTTTTCAAGTAGGTAAGGTCACAGAACTAAGTTCCTGTCAATAGGATATAATCAAAAGTCACTTTACAACATCTAGGAAGTATCCTTGATAGGTTAGGGGATTCTCTTCTTTTCATTTCCTCCTTCCTGCTGGATGGATTGTGGATGTATTGGTTGGAGCTGGAGCAGCCACATGGAACCATGAGGTGGTCTTAACAATGGAAGACTGAGCCATGATACCCTAAAGAGCCAAAGTTGCTCCAGACTATGTATCTGTGGAATTTTACTTAAGAAAAAAATAAAGTTTTGTCTAGTTTAAGACACTAAGACACTTATATTTTAGATTTTTTCTGTCACTCCTAGTTAAACTTAATCTTAATACAATAGTCAAATGTATCTGGGAAATTCTGCATATTTTATCTCCTGCTCTATTAAGAGATATTGGCATATAAAGACTCCCAAAAGATCTGCAGCAAAATAATATTTTTAATTTTGTTTAATCCTCTATTCCCAGTGTTTTCTTTTTTTAACACACTACAAGGAGAGTTAATTTCCATGTTATTAGTACATAATAGAGGGCCCTGCTACAAATGCAGTAGATTTTCTATAACAATACAACTTTGCTAGTTTTGTTGCCATTTGAACAACTAGGATCTCCATATCCCTGAGATGTAGTCTAATGAATATTTAGCTCCATACTTTGTTCAGAGTGATTTTTCAAACCTATATTATATTACCTGAATCCTGTGAGCAAAGGTGGGTGGTGGGCAATACTTCCAGAGTCTGAATTAAGTTGTTGCTTAAGTGGTTAAGTCATCTATAGATATTTCAGGTCATGTACTTACTGAATTCTGTTAACACTGATGTCAAGAGTTTATAATGGAAAGTATTCATTCATTTCTTTTACAAGCAGTCTCACTGTCTAGGGTCTATTCTTCAGTCAGATTTGGTTCACTCAAGAGGAATCACTGGATGACTTGATCATGAGCTACAGCTATAAATCAATTTTGTGACATGTCATCTAAGAGATACCTAAATTACAATATTGAGACTTGACCTTAGTTCTTCCACAAATATAGCTTTAAATGTAGCTTTAGCCTGACCAGCAATATATTTTATTCCTGCAACTTTAATATCTGCTGTTACTGAGAAGAGTGTCTTTAATAGTTCCATAACTTATCAATATTCCTATTAAACTAATACAAGGATTCCTGGAGGGCCATGGCTTATTTGTCTTTACAGCACCTTTGGTGACAAGCACAGGGCACATGTAGGAACTGAGGTTATTGCTAGGTGGGATAGAATGCAATCACCAGGGTTAACCTTACCAAGCCCAAAGACAGTTTTGCAGAAGCTGTATTTCAATACTTTGCTTTAAGAGTGCCTCTTTTTCTTTGCTTCTCATGAAACAGTTAAGGGTTTGTTGGGGGTTTTTTAAACAACTTAATAGAATCTATTTTAGTTTCCCAATATTTGAACTAGTCTTGATGCACATACTCAGACGTGAGAGGCAAGAAAGTGTTAAATTATGCCGAGGTCCAAGTCCTCTCTAATCTAATTAATTGAGTTACACTGATATTTTTAGAACCTTTAAGACCACATCACCGTGCTCCAGAGCTCAAGTCTATCTGGCCCCAAAAGCCGTGGGGAGGCCCTGTGCCCCACACACAGTTTGCCACCTTGCATTTTTCTGTAAGGATAGTGCTATGTTCTGTCATGAAAGAGTTTGTTTGGCTTCTGCAAAATCGGTGAAGCTTGGGCATCTTCTCTCTTAGAATTGGCATTTTAAGTTCTGAAACATCAAACAAACAAAATAACATATTGTTGTTGTTGCTGATTGTAAAAATGAACAGATCCCCATTAGAGAAGGATTCTGACTTTAATCCTTCCCTCTGAAGCAGGAGCTGCTTGGGAGGGATTCGGCAGCTATCATTCAAAATAGCATCGAAGGCAAAGTCTTTACTGTGCTTGGAGAACCATACGAAAACACTCTCTGGTAGTCTCTTTAAATGAAATACAAAATAATCCTGCCAAAACTATACCCACATTTGAAGCCATTCCCCCAAAGATACAGGGTATAGTTTTCTATGGGCCATTCCCTATTAAAATTTTAACTAGATCAGTGTTGTAGAGCTTTCTTTTCTTGCCTTGTTTAACTCATGTTTTCCCTCCCTTTTTAATAGTCTTGAAGTATTTTTGTGACTCTAGAACGGTGATTTTCAAACCTGAGTGCGCATGAGGCTCAAAATCACAGAGTGATTCAGTACAACTGGGCTGAATTCAGGTAATCACATTTATAACAAGACCCAGATATTCATTTCTTTTCTCTTCTGTAACACATTGGGGCCTGCATCTGGCTATTCCCCATCACTGCCTCTATCTCCTTTCTTCTTCCACAATCATCTGGGGACAAAAGAAGCAAGCTTTTCCCCTCCCTTTTGATATCTGGACCTCCTAAAGTAAAACTCCATAAAATAAAACCATATTTGGCCAAGTCTGTTCCTTGATATGCTAAATGCGGAACTAAGCTGGTGGTTGTGATTTTATTTAACACATTAATGAATGAGAGAGCCAGTAAGATTAAAAAAAAAAAAAAAAAACTGGTTCAAAAGCACACACATGTGTGTGCATGTGCACACATGTTATTAGGAATGTTGAAATAAATTTGCAAATAGATAAAAAAAACTGGTCAATAATCCACAGGGCCACAATCAATTGCATTCTACATGAAAATATCCATTTGCATTTCTATGGACAAGAATAATTTGCGTTACTGTAAGTTTTCTAAGACTTACAGAGTTATAAAATAGCTCAAACACTGGTCTCAGATCCCTGTAGAACTGGACAACCTAGAAGGGTGTGCAAGTAATTTTTTTTCCCATTTAAATGTCTTCCGAATTTTTCCTGACACAGCCAGAGACCTAAACTTCCTCATCAGTAAAATGAGAGATTTGGACTAGTGACTTTTTAAAAAAATATTTTATTTATTTATCTGAAAAAGAGAGCGAGAGTGGGGCGGGGAGTGGGGCAGGCAGAGGGAGAGGAAGAAGCAGGCTCCCCGTTGAGCATGGAGCCCAACACGGGGTTCTATCCCAGGACCCCGGGCTCATGACCTGAACCAAAGGCAGACATTTAACCAACTGAGCCACCCAGGTGCCCCTGGACTAGTGACTTCTGAGACACTTCAATTCCAACATCCTATTACTCTGTTTTCTTGGCCATAATCTATGTGTGTGCACAAAACTCATGAGATATTTTTGTTGCTCTGTCAGAATTATTGCAGTCATTTTTATTAGTCAAATCAGCCATAGCTATGAGTATATCCTCTTGCAATCTCTGTCTAAAAATAAAATTAAATACAAATTCTGCCTTTCTCCCAGTTACTGTTAGGCCGTGTGTTCATATGTGTGTGTGTACTTGCAAGTGAAAGCAGAACCTGAGCATAGGTATTCTAGGCATATTTGTTGTCTTTACCAAATGCTACCTATGGAAGAAACTGGTAACTTGGTTAATGTGACAAGTCAGGACAATATTGTGTAGATTTTGCAGATCATTGAGAAGGAATGAATCAAGATTTCTCCAATTCTTGTAGACTTTCCTGTAGGGCAAATATAGCAAACCTTTTTAAGATTGCTTTGTAATGGCGGAGGTGGTCATGGTAGTGTTAGGGGTGTCAAAAATGGATGGTGTTGGTGGAGGCCAGTGTTAGGGCAGTAGAGAACTAGGAAGATACTGACGTGTGATTTTTTTTTATTCACTTCATTTCTCCTCTGTTAGACTAAGCTTTAAACTTTAAAGCAATGGAGAAGAGGCAGAGAGCCTCTTTAGCTTTGTAATTTAACAAATGTTTGTTGAAAGAACAATCAAACTAGTTTCCTTTCTGGAAACAGAGCGCCCAGGTATCTTTTTTTTTTTTTTTAAAGGTTTTTTTTGTTTTTGTTTTTGTTTTGTATTTGACAGAGAGAAACACAGCCAGAGAGGGAACACAAGCAGGGGGAGTGGAAGAGGGAGAAGCAGGCTCCCCATGGAGCAGGGAGGGAGCCCAATGCAGGGCTCGATCCCAGGACCCTGGGATCATGACCCGAGCTGAAGGCATCCAGGCACCCCGAGCCCAGGTATCTTAAAAAGCTATCTATTGAGTTTATAAAAATTCTACCATATTTGAAGGTGTGAAAGCATGCATTAATGATTACATGCAGCTGATATTTTTTGAGAATATTCTGCTTTGTAGATTTTATCAGGTAAAACCCCATTCAGTTTAGAAATCATCATCAAAACTCCTTTTTTATTTAAATTTGTTTATTCTCATTTGAATGGTCTCATTTTAACTAAAACAATATTCTTGATGGTAAAACATAAAAACAATCACATTTCTTTGTTTCAATCTTTCTTTTCTTTCATCCTAGTCATTTCAGTAAAAACAGAGACCAAAATGACTGGGTAGCGTTATGGAGGATTTCTGGTAATAATACACCTACACAGTGTGCTGCAGGAAGTAGAAAGTCCATACCTGATACCCTCAGTAACTTATGACTTGAATCATATAAGAACATAGGACTATTGCTACTGAATGTTGAAGATTTATATCCCAAATATATTTTTCTGCACCAATAACATAACATGGATTCAAGGGGCAAAAATAGCAAAGCCTAGATCTTATACACACACATATACATTTATATCTGTCTACATAGATACACACATGCATGAAAGTGGTTCCAAGTAAGGTGCAGGAGATAGACGTAGAGGATGGGATGATGAGAAAAAATAACTAAGAGTAATTAACACAGTTTATATGGGAGCCAAATGACATTCATTCATTAATTTTATCATCACAATAACCCTGAGAAGTAGTTTCTAGTAACACCATTTTACAGATGAAGAACATGAGACTCAATAGTAAATAGTAGAGCCCAGATTTGAAACGTTCTGACTGATTCCAAAACTAATAGGACATATAAGAAGACTTTTCCTGTTGTCCCTGAACTGCAGCTAGGGCTCCAAACTAAAGCCAAAAATCAGTGAGTATGTCCACATTTTAAAATCAGAGAGCTGCCAGCATCTAGAGCCAGTCATATTCTCCCAGAGCTTCAACTGGCAGAATTGCTCCTGCCACCAATCCTAGCACCTCCCACCTCTGCTTCCCCCGCCGACAGGACCGAGAGGGAAAGAGGTGTAGCTTTCCCTTCCCCGAAGCTAATAGCAAGGAAAAGGGAGAAAAGAATTTTTTCTAAAGATTAGGGTACCTACAAGAAGTGGAGGACAATATTTTAATCCTCATAAGAGGATTTGGTTAAAGAGTGGACATGTTGCTTGGTCCCCCATGTGATGTGAATAGGGGCAGAGATTTGGAGAGAGAGGGCAAGGTAAGATCCAACGGCCACTCTGCCTGTCATCTGTCAGTTTTCATTAGAAGATGGATCCCATGTGTCCCTGCTGAGCTCACAGTTTGCTAAAAGATGAGAACCAGGGCTATAGCTTTGGGCAATATAAGGGGTGTGTGTGTGTGTGTGTGTGTGTGTGTGTGTGTGTGTGTGTGTGTTAGGAACAGGATGGTAACAAACAGGGTCCCCCTCCCCCACCATTAGTGAAGGATGTTGGAGCCTCCTCATCATTCTGTCTAGACCTTGTACACAAGTGCAGTCATGGTTAACCAAGAAGAGGTCTGTAACTCTACCCCCCTTCCCCCACCCCCACTTGAAATACAGTTGGAAGAGGGAGAAGGAGGTGGATACAGATGCATCCGTGATCCCTCCAGGCAGATCTTGCCTGAGCTGGAGGTAGGAGAAGATGAACTTTGAATCGTGTTTGAGAATAAGACTGAATCTTAAATGCTAGAATTAAACTGTTCTAATAACTAAAATAGGCTGAAAATTTGTAAAGACTGACCAAGATGTTGTTAAGAAACCCAATACTAGAGGAAAAGGTTGGAGGGAGAGGGTCATTTAGCATAACTGCCAGGGGAGTTATAGGAAAATATAGAACCTTTTTCTTTATATACCCCCTCCCTTAAAAAGTTAAGCATAGTTACCAAGTGAATTATTCTGTCATTCTTTCCTCTATGTAATCCTGATATGGGTACTGAGTCAGAGGCATATCTCTAGCACTTCAGGGCCCTTCTTAAGACTTCCCCAATTAACTGAGACTCCTCGAAGCTGCTAAAGGTTCATATAGTTACTTTCCCCTTAGGTGTTCCTGCCTTTGTTGGGCATCCATCTCCCATCAATCTGATGGGAACGTTCTTGGCTGGTTGTCTAAGCTCTAAGATGGAGAAAGATGACTATAACTTTCTGTGCAGGACCAGTGGATCAAATGCTTCAAAATATTCTCCAATTCAAAGAGTCTTAAGTCTTTAAACGGCAGGTTTAAGCATTGTGCCTTTGTAAGACATGCCACTCAAAACCTTGCCCTGCCCCCCTTTCCCTGATCCCTAATTCCTATGTACTCACAGAGATACCTGAATCTTCAAGGAGTAGTATCTAATTTAAGTTTACTGAGCCAGTGATCACTGTGCTAGATTGAATCATTGGTTCCAATTCTCTCCCTTTCCTGTGTCCATGCCTTTTGCAGTTGACCTTGCAATCCTGTCCACTAAAGGAGCCGAATATATTTCCCCAGCCCTTGACTTTGGTTTTAGCCATATGACTTGCCTTGGGCAATAGAATGAAATGGAAATGACAATGTACCAGTTATGAGCCTAGGCATTAAGGGGCCTTGCATGTTGCCTCTCATGGACATGTAAGTCCAAGCTTTTGTTTCGTCACTAAATTTTGGGATGGACTTTATAATGCACTAAAAGCTAACTGATACAATTATTGTTCTACTACAGGAAATAAATATGATAGAATTTAAGTCAGAAAAAATGCTATTATTTCCAGAATAATTTCCCTTTTGATTGCATTTGCTAGCTTAATAAGTTATTATGTTAATTCCTATTTGTATTATTTACTGAAATAAATGTATTTCCTGGGATAGTCTAAGAAGTAAATGTATCTATACCCTCATTCTGTAGAACTCTGGGAGGACTGTCCAGTCATTGCTGACAAAGCATACTCCTAGATATAGCATCATAGTACAGGATGCATGTGCAGTTCATTTGAAAAGCAGCTAAATGCTTGATGTGTTGCAGTCTAGAACTTCATTTATGAGTCACTTATTTAGAATTCATAGAAACAATATTTCCCCATAAAAACAATATTATAACGTTCCAAAAGGCCATTTAGCCTCATAATAAAACTGAATGATATCAATAATGCCAAGGCACCCAAAGGACACTTTTTCTCTCACTGCTTAGATTTCCTTCTCTCTTTTGGCCCCCCTTTTTCTTCATTTGCTCCTTTCAAAGGAAGAGGAGCAGCTGATTGGTTGAAGCCTAATGTTCATTGGGCCACCTTTCCCAAGTGGGCAGGATCACTGTAGAAAAGGTGATAAGGACCCTCACTATCTCAGCTCTGTCATCCTCCCACAGTTGTTTGCCTTCATGGACTTGGAGTCTGCTCTGCAGCCTCTCTCTCTCTTTCTCTCCCCCTCTCTCTGCCTCTCCTTCTCTCCCTCTCTTTTTCTTCTTCCCAGGCATACCTGAGATTACAGTTCCCACATTTCATATTTTCAAAGGCAGCAGGAAATTGCAATTTAGTCTCAGGCCTAAGATGGGTTTTGCATCACAGAATACTTCAAGTTCTTTAATCAAGGAGTTTAAAAAATGCTTGTTCAGATTAATAGATCAGTGTTTAATTTCTCTTATTTGACTGGTGGTCCTTACTAAATGCATCAGTCATAAAGCTGAAGTGCCAGGAATAGCTGGTATTTAGAAGTCTTAATACCCAATCCTTAATGCTCCCTATTCCTGTGGAAAAATTCTTCCTATGTTCCAACTGAGGAAGCTGGGGCACATCTCAAATGCAACCTCCTTTCATGTCCTGCGTGGGGGACGGCTCCACTTCACAATGACTCCTCTTTTGGAAGAATCTCTAGTTCTTTTGTGGAGAAGTAGTGGTCATGATTTGTTAGAAAACGGACATAAAAGTTGATTTTAGAAAAACTAAGAGAGGTAGTAGAAAATATATGTGTGTTCCATTTCTTTAAAAATTGCATAAAAATGCATTAACTCATTTTTCTCTGTTCAGAATGCAGAGATTTAGCTGTTTCCTAACCTTGGCTTCAACTGATAAAAATTTATTCTAATATAAACTCTCAACATCATTTTTTCAGAGAACTCTGACATTCTTCAGTAACATCACTATTTTAACTAACATTACTTTTTTTATAAAGATTTTTATTTATTTGAGAGAGAGAGAGAGAGTGAGAGAGAGAGAGAGAATGAGCAGGGGGGAGGGGCAGAGGAAGAGGGAGAAGCAGACTTCCCGCTGAGCAGGGAGCCCTGATGCGGGGCTCAATCTCAGGACCCTGAGATCATGACCTGATCTGAAGGCAGCTGCTTGACTGACTGAGCCACCCAGGCATCTCATAACTGTACTTTTTTATTTAATTAAAATCTTATTATTAATTTTTTCTCATATTTTTAAAAAATGAAACTATTTAGTATAGACATATGACCTTTCTGTTTGTAACCAGAATGTTCTCCTTAAATTCATTCTGAAAGCCATTTCTCTCCATAATCTATACCTCATAAGAGCCTCATGTACTGAGAAAGATAATTGAATTGTCATTGAACTATTTTCCCTACAAATTTTATAGCCAGTAAAACTTTACTGGTAATCATATATTTTAACTATAAAAATTTAATAACATTAAAACTGAGATTTTCCAGCCCTCATTTAATATAGCTGGTATTTAAAAATGAGCTTAAATCTATGTATCATGTCTTATATACAGTTCAAATACTTGTAAAGGCCATTGTAAGACTTCACTTCTAGGTAACAGGTGACTTGAGCCAAGGGCTTAAAGACTAAGTAAGATTATCTTGTAAATCAATTCTGAGTACCCAGCAAAAGCACTTTAAAAACTCTCTCCGGAGTGCCATATTCTTACTGTTGAGTGGCGCACCCCAGCTGGACCAGTGGCAGTTGCCCCGCTAGCCAGGTCCGTTGCACAGGTCCCGGCTGCTCTCTGTGGCAGATAGAGATGGGAGGCTCTGGTGTAGCGGGTGGCTGAGTTCTCCTGTGAGGAGGAAGCTCTTCTGTGGAAGAGCACCAACATTGAGAGAAGCAGGGACAAGCAAGGAAAAGAGGGAGAGCTCTGGCAGGATTTGATCCTGGCTTCATGTGCCCAAGCGCCAGATACATCCCTGCACCTCCCACAGTTACATGAGTGACTCAGTTCTCTTTAAAACAGATCAAAATACTCTTCTCTTTGAATAGCAGAAATAGGGACATGTCTAGAGCCTGGCACTGCTTTTGGTCACTGCACAAGCCATGAGAGAGCTACCAGCTCATGAGGCCTCAGAGAGACCAAGGAGGAGGGTGAGGGTCCCAGGGTCAGCTTTCCATAGAGAACATGGGTATGAGCCACACCCTTTTGAGATGCCCCTCTTCCTAAGCTTTGGAGGAAGTAAGGGATGCCATCCTGGCCCTAGTACCCAACAGCTTTCGCCTAAAATGCATGGAGTGTTTCTTTTAGAAATCATAGCAAAACGACTACTAGTAGTAGTTTACAAGTCTCTTTTACAAGAGATTTTAGTTTACAAAATCTCTTCTACTGATTATAGAATTGGGGGTGTAGTATCATATATATAAAGAAACCATCAACTAATCAGTATTTCAATATAGAACTAGGACTTTATTGTTATTACTATCAACAATATTAATAAAAGTTTGGGGCGCCTGGGTGGCTCAGTCGTTAAGTGTCTGCCCTTGGCTCAGGTCATGAATCAGGCTCCCTGCTCAGCGGGAAGCCTGCTTCTCCCTCTCCCACTCCCTCTGCTTGTGTTCCTGCTCTTGCTATCTCTCTCTCTGTCAAATAAATAAATAAAATCTTTAAAAAAAAAAAAAAAGTAAAACATGCTCTTTTGCTTCCGAGGACAAAAAGCATGCATCCAAGGAAGCAAAACAAAATCCAGAAACTGTAGATATGAATCACTTGTTTCATGAGTGTGTGTATATGCATATATGTATACACATATAATATACATACACTAATCACAAATGTAAAATAAGGATTTTATACATAAGAATGTGTGTAACATAGGAATTATAAACATACAATTCCTTTTTAGTGTTTAAGGACCACAGCTTAATTGAGGACAACTTGGGGAGAAATATTACCTATTAAGTTTTATGCTTTTGGTCCATTTATGTAACTCTTTCTTTTCAGGACTTGTTTCATAACAAATAATGGCAGAATTTACTCAGTGTTTCTAATAAAAACTATTGTAAATTGTGAGAAATGAAATAAAAATGTTGGTAAATGACCACTAAGAAATAATAAATGGGAGCTAAAAACAGATCGAAGACACAGCTGTGTCACAATAATTAAAAGGGTTTTAGTCTAGCTGGATAACTGCCTTAATTCTCTCTCACTTTGACCCTGATAAAGGAGTTGATGAATGACATGAATTTTAAGAGGTTACTCAGTGACTTCAAAAGAGGTGTCCCAATAATGATCGTACTAATGACTCAATTGAATTTCTAGCTATAAAAATGATGCTTATTTGCTCTAATTATATATGTATATATTCAAGCTGTAAGATCTTTTTTATATAGAGCAGCTCCTAAGGAGTAGAAATTAAGGTGTGGCCATCAAGAGCCAAACGGCCTGACATATAGAAATGTTCAGGTTTTCCTTTGAAGGTTCACCCACCTTACCCTAAGTCTTTACATGTGTATTATGTATATTGCTCAGCAGTGTGGCATAGACACATTCCTCCTTCCTTTCACAAAGAGAAGCATTATGGTGATTTCCTGATACTTCATGCCAAAGACAACGGTAGGTTATTCAAAAATGGTCTAATTTGAGTATTAGAGAAGTATTGTAAAAATTCAGAGTCTTTGAGATTAAATAATAAAGATCTAAGGCAAGAGGAACTGTAAAGCTATTCAACTACCCCATGTTGACTCCTGCTTAGAGAACTTTTTTCCCCAGATAATACAGGGAATGTGCATAGCACTAATTAGACAGGTTATTTATTGATTCATCACTCAGAGAGCTACATGTGTGTATAGGATTATTCATAAATGGTAGCATGTATTAATTTTTAAATATTTTTTCTAGATCCTGATGGGTTAGACAGGCATCATGTTATAGTGATAAGAATAAGGAATGGATAAACTGACAGACATGAAAAGGGAAGAAGGGACAGTGAAGGGGAAATGGATCCACTATGACATGCAAATATAAAGTTCCCTAGCTAAGAACAATGAAGCATTAAAAAAAATACATGTAAAGGTATTGTGGTACTTTTCCATTAATTTTTCAAAGGTCTTGACCTCCTAAAGAAAAATTTCTGACTAAAAGGGGTTTTCCTCGCCACCCAGTTACTTCTTCTGCTGGGTCCTACAGAGAAATAATGCTCCTATATTTGGCCCTTCAGACAGTTGCCACGGAAATGAGAGCTGCAAACACTTTCAGCTTTCTGGCTTCGCTGTGGGATCCAGTGTCACCATGATTAAGCTGTCAGAGAACCTCCTTAAGTACAGTTTTACCTGATAAGTAAGAGTTTCCAGAAAAATGGTGACACATACAGGAAGGAAAATAGATTGTTTAACTCACTCTGAAAAATCCCTTTGATTCATAGACTGTCTACATGATTGAAACCATCTCTTTCTCTAAACAGACTCTTCTCAATTCACAGACAAGTACCTCAGGGGACAAATAAAACGCCCCTAGCTTTGCATAAAGAAGTATCACATTAACAAAAGGAAAATAGGGTGCCTGAGTGCTGAAGAAGTAAGAAAGCAAAATGTTAAAATTGGGGGAAGCCAGAGTGAATGAGAGGGAGAGAATCAAATGCCATTTAAACCATTTTAAGGAATATTAAATATGCTATTGGAAAAAAGAAAAACCACTGTGGATGTCAAAGAACACTGGCTTTTCACAGAAATGATTGGATATGGAGGGGATCTACAGCAGTGGACTTGAAACTTTGTTATCTTTCTGTTCCCAGCAAAGAAGACCTGGCTTCTCTGGGAAAAAACTCTAGCTTTCACTCTGAAACCACTGAGTAGTTCTACTCCATGTCATTGACCCCTAATGAAACTCTATTGATTCAGGTCAGTGTTTTTCATTAGTTTTGGGATTAGAAAAGAGAACACACCACTCCCTGTGGTATCATGGCTGCAAATGAAAGAACTGGTTGGCAGAAGCCAATGTTTAGACAGCTACTTGGAAGAAGACTTTCCAGATAATGGTGGAATAGGAAAAAGTAGTTGCAACTTGAAAAGATTGTACCCTCCATCTTACATTCGGAATTTATAAGTTCTTTTAGTTAAAAATACCCCTGTCATCTGTATGCTTGCTGGTGGGTGTCTAAATTATTGCAACCATTTTGGAGAGCAATTTGGAAATATCTAGAATATTTGAAGATGTGGATTCCATACAAACTAACAATTTTACTACAGGTGGATGCTATGGACTGCATTGTGTCCTCCCAAAATTCATATGTTGAAGCCCTGACCCCCAATGTGACTATATCTGGTGATTGGGTCTTTAGTAGGTAATTAAGGTTAAATGAGGTCGTACGGGTGGGGCCTTAACTGATAGCATAAGAAGAGATATATCTTTCTCCCCCTCTCTCTCATTCCCCCTCTTTCTGTCATGTGATGACATAGCTAGAAGGTGACTATCTACAAGCCAGCTGAGACCTCTCACCAGACCCCAACCATGCTGGTACCCTGATCTTGCACTTCCAGCCTCTAGGACCGTGAGAAAATAAATATCTGTTGTTTAAACCACCCAGCGTAGGGCATTTGGTTATGGTAGACCAAGCTGACTAAGATAGTGGCTATCCTAGAAAATGTAAAGATATTCATTATATTGTTGTTCCTAAAAGTACAAATATGGAAACAACCTAACTTCTTGTAGAAAAATAAATATATACACTGTTTGTTCACATAACAGAATTGTACTGAGCAGTTGAAATGAATGAACAATAGTAACAAGTATCAATGTAAATGAATCTCAAAAATATAATGTCAAGCAAAAAATCAAGCTGTAAAGGGTATTTTACACATGCTATCACATAAATTTTGAAATACCTAAAACAATAGTTTATAATTTTAGGGATACAGGGCGCCTGGGTGGCTCAGTTGGTTAAGCGACTGCCTTCGGCTCAGGTCATGATCCTGGAGTCCCTGGATCGAGTCCCGCATCGGGCTCCCTGCTCGGCGGAGAGCCTGCTTCTCCCTCTGACCCTCCCCCCTCTCATGTGCTCTCTCTCTCTCTCATTCTCTCTGTCTCAAATAAATAAATAAAATCTTTAAAAAAAAATAAAAAAAAAATTAAAAAAACAAAATAATTTTAGGGATACATACTTGTATAGTAAAAGTACAAACATCTGCCTGGAAGTTATACACACCAACTACTTCTGAGAAGAAAGGGAAAAATAATAGTGAAGGCAAGGAAGTGACTTTTGCTATATGTGTAATGTTTTATTTCTTAATAAGAAATGAGATTTGTGCAAATTTCAGCAAACTGCATCTTTTAAATCTAGGTGGTAAATGCATGGTAAATGCCTGTTATTTTCTGTTGGTTTCACATATTTGATAAATAAAAGATGTTTTCCCTTGTCATCTGGGTTTTCAGCAGTATGATAGTACTTTTTAGACAAATAGTTCTGATCCACTTTTTATATATGCTGCAATAGGAAGCCCAGAGAAGTTAGGTCATATTGCCAAAGTGTCCCATCTAGTTGAACAGTGACTTGAGGACTAGAAATGAGTTGTCTGTCCATAGCACACTCCATACATCTGTTAATTTTCTGCTGTAGAGACAATGACTCCAACTTTGTCATCTAAGACAGAAATAATCCAAATCACATCCAACTGTGGAATAGCACATTTGAGCTCACTGGATCTTTTCTGTCCCCCAAGTCATACTCCACGGTTGATGTGTTACTTATTTTGCTTACTCACAGGCATCCACCCGACTTAGGAGAGTTCAGATTTTCTACTTTTGAAAAAAAGGATATGAGGAAACAAGACTGCTTACTGATCTACAAATTTTCTGAAACAATTGAGAAGTTGGCGGAAGCTTTATAAATGGGAGTTTTACTGATTATAATTAAGTTTGGTTAGATTTTAGTCAGGAAATTTATATTCTTTGTAAGACAGATTTTTAATACTGTTCAACACAGATTTACAGCATGAGAATTAGAAGCCATTTATACTGAATTTCCAAATTAATCCTAGTAATTGAGTTTTTGAAAAATGAATGACATGAAGGATTGCACGATATAATATTGAAACATAAGGTAGGAAATATTCAGGGATATTAAGAATAAGTGTTTTTTTTTCTGCCAACACCTAACATATTCAGACAAAAATAATCATTATCTAATCTTTACCACGTTTTACATAGTTGGGGCAAGAAATTTTGGCTTTGTAAATTAGGTAGTGTCAACTCACTTCAGATAACTGATAGGATTCTTTAACCTACATTTTATAAAAAAAATAAATAAATACATAGGACTTGAAGGAAGACTGAACTTCTTTTGAGAAATAATGACTAAATACACAACTTTTGCATACTTTCGTACTAAAATTTATTAAAAATACAGAGCTGAGGAGAGGTGATCACAATGGCTGGGGCACAGACACACACACACACTACATGCTTAGCCAGCTACAGGTAAGAACATGGGCTCTACACTTGTTCAAATTAGATAGCTGTGTTTTTTTCCATTATCTACATTCTGCTGATTCTTTAGTGTGTCCCAAAAAACATCTGTTGTTTCCATCATCAAAGGCCTTATCTCTATTTGCTTATCTGACTGCTCAAAATTAATTTTAAATCTGATCTTGATAAGTAGTATTCCTAAAATGTTCTTTCCGTTCAACATGCTTGGCAAAAAGTTGTTTGCCCTTTGTTCTCTGGCCAAATGCCTCAATGATATTCCCATACTGTGTTGATGGAAGGGATATTTTAACTCTAGTCCTTTGGGCAGGAAGAGTGCCTTTTTTGATTGGATTTGAGAGCTGTGAATTGTATGAGACTGATGAATCACAGACCTGTACCTCTGAAACAAATAATACATTGTATGTTTAAGAAAAAAAAAAAAAGAAGAAGAAGATAGTAGGAAGGGAAAATATCAGAGGAGGAGATGAACCATGAGAGACTATGGACTCTGAGAAATAAACTGAGGGTTCTGGAGGGGAGGGGGGTGGGGGAATGGGTTAGCCTGGTGATGGGTATTAAAGAGGGCATGTATTGGGGTGCCTGGGTGGCTCAGTCGGTTAAGCGTCTGCCTTCTGCTCAGGACATGATCCCAGAGTCCTGGGATCGAGTCCCACATCGGGCTCCCTGCTCAGCGGGAAGCCTGCTTCTCCCTCTTCCTCTGCCTGCCGCTCTCTCTCTCTGTCAAATAAATAAGTAAAATCTTAAAAAATAAAAAAAAAATAATAAAAATAAAGAGGGCATGTATTGAATAGGGGACTGGGTGTTATACGCAAACAATGAATCATGGGACACTACATCAAAATAAATAAATAAATAAGTAGGAAAAAATATTAAAAAAAACAAAACAGTAAAAACATAAGGACCATGACACTTCTTGTGTCCAACCCCTAAACACTTCTAAGGGCACGGCAGTTCAGGGGTGTTTTGTAAATGATAGCATGGGGTTGCTACTCGCATGCTACTTTATGGGTTTTTACTTCATTATTTTTATGTGGTTTGATAAGTGACTTATCCACATTATTTCCAAGAGAAGTAAAAGGTACTTACATATTTCTAATAACAAGACAGAAAGAAATAATATAATACAGTGTAATTATATATTTTTTCATTCTCTTAAAATTAATTTAAAGGACCTTATTTGAGAACATAATTTATTTTGACTATGGGTGTTTCTTTGTTTATATACAGTTAGTTCTTTTGTACATGCCAGTTTTTCCCAAACTGAATTCTGTAGAACTGTGTTATTAACTCTTCTGTTAAGTGTGAAGGAAAAAAAAAGTGTTCAATTCTCAAGTAAACTGGTATATTTAGGGTTAGAACAAATTAAATAAGTTTCATTTTTGAAGACCTCAGAGCCTATATGTGACTATCCATTATACAACACAAGAAATGCTAAAATATACAGGGTAACACCCTTCCTTTTTGATTCTTATTATAGAATGCTTATTTGTATCACTTAGACACTGTATTTATTCATACTTAGGCAGATTATATAAACTTGGACTTACATTTCTAAATTGGCATCCTAACCCAGTTTTTAAATGCAACTGAATTTTTTACTTCTTTTTATTTAAATTATAAAATTTATGTTCATAGAAATTCAAACCATATATAGGTATGATGAACAAAAAGCAAATACCTTTACCTTCTCCTCCCCCAGAAGTAACCACTGTCATCAGCTTAGTAAGTCTCTTCTTTCTAGTCATTTTTATATGAAACAATTGGATTCCTGCTTCATAGGGGAAAATGTCAAACATCTTCAAAATTGGATTGGAGGGAAAAATATTTTTTAAAAATCTTCAAATAATATATTTCCCCCATAATTCCATGGCTTACATTTTGAATAGTGTTAGATTTGATTTTAAGTGCAATTCTTGACTTTTAATTAACAAAAGTAATTAGTTACCATGAAAGTGAGATAAAGAATAATACAATTTCTGTAAGTCTTTCCCCAAATTGTGCTAGATAAATTACATCTTTAACTTTGATCTTTCCTTAAATCCTTCTCTGATTTACATCAAACTACCAAAATAAGCATAAATCAAACCACACCTTCATTCACCAAACTGAGATAAGACCTCAACGCCCTCTAGTGGGGTGACCTCCATCCTCCATCGTTTATGACCAACCCCCTGGGTCCAGTGGGTAAGATGAAGTAACATGAGCTCTTACTGTTAGAATTGTACTTCCCTCCTTCATTCATCCAACAAATATTTAAACTTGTACTTAAAATTTTCTGGTAGAAATGAGTCATCACCAAGAAAGCAAGGAAAATTATTTTGGGAGGAAATGTCCATATATAAAATATCAAGTAATAACTTTTATCACTATCATCAGTCTCTGATCTTCCAAGTTATCCACTTGCCTTGACTGCCTACTCTTGGCCACCTCATGACTGTCTACTTTTTAACCTACAAAGATTTAAATCTATTCTTTCATTTAAAAAAGAAAAACAGATTCATCTTTTTCATTGGTTTCACTTCTCTGGATTTACCACTTTCCTTAAGTATTACTCCACTCACTTTTCCAAACAATAACAAAAAGTGTTCAGGAACCACTGAATCCATTTGTCTGCTTTTCTCCCTTTGGAATATGGGCTATCAACCTCCCCCACTTAAAAGATAACACCTGTTGCAAGGAATGATGAGAGCACAGTGCTTAAGAGCACAGAGGGTGGATGGACATCTTGGCTCTTTACATAGTTTGGCTACTGTGGACATTGCTGCTATAAACATTAGGGTGCACGTACCCCTTCGGATCCCTACATTTGTATCTTTGGGGTACATACCCAGTAGTGCAATTGCTGGGTCTTATGGTAGCTCTATTTTCGACTTTTTGAGGAACCGCCATACTGTTTTCTAGAGTGGCTGCACCAGCTTGCATTCCCACCAACAGTGTAGGAGGGTTCCCCTTTCTCCGCATCCCTGCCAACATCTGTAATTTCCTGACTTGTTAATTTTAGCCATTCTGACTGGTGTGATGTGATATCTCATTGAGGTTTTGATTTGGATTTCCCTGATGCCAAGCGATGTTGAGCACTTTCATGTCCATCGACAAATGAATGGATAAAGAAGATGTGGTGTATATATACACAATGGAATATTATGCAGCCATCAAAAGGAATGAAATCTTGCCATTTGCAACAACGTGGATGGAACTGGAGGGTATTATGCTGAGCAAAATAAGTCAATCAGAGAAAGACATGTATCATATGATCTCACTGATATGAGGAATTCTTAATCTCAGGAAACAAACAGAGTTGCTGGAGTGGTGGGGGGTGGGAGGGATGGGGTAGCTGGGTGATAGACATTGGGGAGGGTATGCTATGGTGAGCGCTGTGAATTGCGTAAGACTATTGAATCACAGACCTGTACCTCTGAAACAAATAATACATTATATGTTTAAAAAAAAAAGAAAAAGATAGTAGGAAGGGAAAAATGAAGGGGGAGGAACCAGAGGGGAAGACGAACCATGAGAGACTATGAACTCTGAGAAACAAACTGAGGGTTCTAGAGGGGAGGGGGGCGGGGGGATGGGTTAGCCTGGTGATGGGTGTTAAAGAGGGCACGTACTGCATGGAGCACTGGGTGTTATACGCAAACAATGAATCATGGAACACTACATCAAAAACTAATGATGTAATGTATGGTGATTAACATAACATAATAAAAAATAAAAGAAATTTTCTAATAAAAAAAAAGCACAGAGGGTGGAGCCAGCAGGCCTGACTCAAAGTCCAAATGAGCCATTTATTGTCCATGTGACTTTGAGCCAGTCACTTAAACCATCTCTATTTTAGTTTTCTTGTCTGTAAAATCAGAATGATAATAATAGGATCCCATAGGCAAAGGATTTAAGAAAGTCCATGTATAGGAGGTAGAACAGTGCCTAACAGTAACTGTTACTTAATATTACTCTTTCATCAGAGTTCTGTGAATGAAAATAAGATAGCATGAATGAAAGATTTGAATCATGCCTCTTTTTTTTTCCCAAACCAAATGCAGCTATCCATTAGGTCCTCACCATCCCTTGTTTAAATGATTGTAGTAGCCTCATAACTGGCCTTTCAGCCAGCAGTCTCTCCCAATGCCAGTCCAGGGTGATCCATAAGATTTATTTTCCTGAAAATAATATGATATTTCTAATTCAGGATATGATGAACTCATCTTCCTGTTGAAGACAACTATAAAAGCTACTATATGAAAAAACTGTGTAAGGGAACAGGAAAGTGCCCAGTTCAGGCAAGATTGGAAAGGAAAAGCTGCGATCCTTGAGAGAAGAGAAGCACTGGAGAGGAGCGCCATACTCATCATGACTTTTTCCCTGAGGGCATTTTCCAATTCAAAAAAATAGGGGAAGATCCCTGATGATGAATAATGTTGAGCATCTCTTCATGTGTCTGTTGGCCAATCCACATGTCTTCTTTGGAAAAATGTCTACTTCTGTCCATTTTTTTTAACTGGATTGTTTTTTGGATGTTGAGTTTTAGAAGTTCTTTAGATATCATCTCACACCAGTCAGAATGGCTAATATTAAGAACATAAGAAACAACAGGTGTTGGCAAGGATGCAGAGAAAGGGCAACACTCTTACATTGTTGGTGGGAATGCAAACTGGTGAAGCTACTCTGGAAAACCGTATGAAGATTCCTCAAAAAGTTAAAAATAGATCTACCCTATGACCTAGGAATTGTACTACTAGGTATTTACCCAAAGAATACAAAAATACTAATTCAAAGGGATACATGCAGCCTGATGTTTATAGCAGCATTATCAACAATAGCCAAATTGTGGGAAGAGCCCAAATTCCATCAACTGGTGAATGGATAAAGAAGTGAATAATAGAATATTACTCAGCCATAAAAGAGAATGAAATCTTGCCATTTGCAATAATGTGGATGGAACTAGAGAGTACTGTGCTAAGCGAAATAAGCCAGTCAAAGAAAGACAAATACCATATGATTTCACTCATATGTGGAATTTAAGAAACAAAACAAATGAATAAAGGGAAAAAGAGAGAGAGAGAGAGAGAGAGGCAAACCAAGAAATGGACTCTTAACTATAGAGAATAAATGATGGTTACCAGAGGGGAGGGGGTGGGGGGATAGGTGAAATAGGTGATGGAGATTAAGGAGCTCATTGTGATGAGCACTGGGCATTGTATGGAAGTGTGGAATCACTATATTGTACACCTGAAACTAATATTACGCTGTATGTTAACTAACTGGAATTTAAATAAAAACTTAATAAATAAACAACTAAACAATCAAATAGGAGAAATAGGCCCCAAGCAGAAAGGCAGGAATCTTATTGAGCTGAAGGAGAAACAGGTTGGAATTTGGGGATGCCAAAGGATCTAGCACTTGGGAAGAAAAATTACACAGAGCAGGGATTCAAATTTGAGTTCAAGCCCAGGCAAGGTGAAGGGGAGCAGGGCTGTGTCAGTAAGTACCCTGGGCTTTCAGTCAACGCAGAAGTATCACATCTGGGAGTAAGGGCAAACATGAAATAGAAAATCCTTAATAATGATGAAAACCATTTCTCAAAAGAACAAAATTATTCTTCTATATTTTATATACCTCCTAGAAGAAAACTTAACCTTCTGTGAAAGAAGATGACAGCATTTATAGTCTCTCCAATTTTTCATCCACAATATCTAGCTAAGAAAAAAAAGAACCAAATAACTAAAAGCCACAATTTAAAAGAAAAACAAAAATCAACCTAGAGATAAGATATTGAAGTAATCAGACAGGGACTTTAAAATAAAGATAATTTATGTGTTCAATAAAACTGAGGAGAATACGGAGAATTTCAACAGAGACCTGAAATCTGTTAGAGAACTTCTGGTAAACTGGAAAACAAGTCAGTAAACTATATTTAGTTTGAAGCACAGGGAGAAAGGGGGCTAGAAAACACCAAAAAGAGTGAGAGACATATGAAAAAAAGTGATAAAGTCTAACATACATTTATTTAATTGGAGTTCTAGAAAGAGGAGATGATGGCTCAGAAATAGTATTTGACGAAATACTGGCTAAAGTAGTTTCAAAGCTGATTAAAAGCCGTCAAACCACAGAATCAAGATACTATGAATCTCATGTAGAATACAAGTATAAGGAAAACCACACCTGGGTACATCGTAGTTATGCTGCTAATAACCAAGACAAACAAAAATCTTAAAAGCACTCAGAGGAGAAAACCCCCCACACATTATCTTCAAAGAACCAACAGGGGCACCTGGGTGGTTCAGTCGTTAAGCGTCTGCCTTCGGCTCAGGTCATGATTCCAGGGTCCTGGGATCGAGCCCTGCGTCAGGCTCCCTGCTTGGTGGGAAGCCTGCATCTCCCTCTCCCACTCCCCCTTCTTGTGTACCCTCTCTCTCTCTGTCAAATAAATAAATAAAATTTAAAAAAAGAATCAACAATAAAGCTATAAGCTTACTTTTCAACAGAAATTATGGAAATCAGCACATAATGGAATGACATTAAAAGGTTAAAGGTTTTTTAATAAAGACCTTCCTATCATTTCACCTAGAATTCTATACACAGTAGAAATGTTATTCAAAAAAAAGAAGGCGGCAAAAATTAAGGTCTTTTCAGACAAACAAAATCTGAGAGAATTTATCACCAGTAGCTCTTCACCACAACAAATGCTAAAGACTTATTTAGCCTAAAGAAATGATCCCCCAGACGGAAACACAGCTTGCATAAAGGAATGAAGAGCACCAGAAAGGATATGTAAGTAATCTAAATGAAATACACTGGTTTATAAAAGACAAATAATAATCTGATTATAAATAGAAGTAAAATGCATGACAAAAGCACAGTAGATCGGAAAGAGAAATGGAGTTAAGCTGTTGTAAAATTCTGTTTGGGGGGAATTGTAGAACTACTAATCAAAGGTAAATTATAATAAGTCTAGGATGCATGTTGTAGTCTATTGTTGCTCAACAAACAACCCCAAAATGTACTGGTTTAAAACAATAACAGCATTTATTTTGCTTAAAAATGAACAATTCAAGCAAGGCTGGGTGGGGACGTCTTGTCTCTACTCAGAATCAGCTATGGTGGCTCAAAGGCTGGATGCTGGAACCATCTGAAGACTTAATAACTTACCTGTCTGGCAGCTGGTGTTAGTCATTGGCTGGAACCCTCAGCTATGCCCAGAATACCTCCATGTGGTTGTTCCATGTGGCTACCTACCATAGAATGGTGGCTGGATTCCAAGGTTGGGTGCTCAGAAAGAGAGCCAGGCAGAAGCTATATCACCTTTCCTAACCTATTATCACAAGTCCTGCAGTGTCACTTCCACTACATTCTATTAGTTTAGAAGCACGTCACTATGGACAACTCATTCAAAGGGAGGGAAAGGAGGACTCTTTCTGTTGATGGGAGGAACATCAAAGAATTTGTGAACATGTTTTAAAAGCACAAGAGTAAGTTTCAACAATTTCCAAATAACTGTTATTATGATGCTTCCTGATAATAATGCAATTCAGCTATAAATCATTATCAAAAAGCAGCATTTAAAAATTTTAAAATTCCCTGTATATTTGGAATATAAAGAGCACACTTGCATTAATAACTTATTAGTCAAATAATAATAATTATTAATACCCATCACCAGGCTATCCCATCCCCCCATCTCCCTTCCCCTCTAGAACCCTCAGTTTGTTTCTCAGAGTCCATAGTCTCTCATGGTTCGTTTCCCCCTCCAATTGCCCCCCCCTTCATTTTTCCCTTCCTACTATCTTGTTTTTTTTTTAACATATAATGTATTATTTGTTTCAGAGGTACAGGTCTGTGATTCAATAGTCTTACACATTTCACAGTGCTCACCATAGCATATATCCTCCCCAATGTCTATCACCCAGCCACCCCATCCCTCCCACCCCCCACCACTCCAGCAACCCTCAGTTTGTTTCCTGAGATTAAGAATTCCTCATATCGGGGCGCCTGGGTGGCTCAGTTGGTTAAGCGACTGCCTTCGGCTCAGGTCATGATCCTGGAGTCCCGGGATCGAGTCCCACATCGGGCTCCCTGCTCAGCAGGGAGTGTGCTTCTCCCTCTGACCCTCCTCCCTCTCATGCTCTCTGTCTCTCATTCTCTCTCTTGCAAATAAATAAAATCTTAAAAAAAAATAAAAATAAAAATAAAAAAAATAAGAATTCCTCATATCAGTGAGATCATACGATACATGTCTTTCTCTGATTGACTTATTTCACTCAGCATAATACCCTCCAGTTCCATCCACATCATTGCAAATGGCAAGATTTCATTCCTTTTGATGGCTGCATAATATTCCATTGTATATATGGAATGCATATGTATGTATATGTATATACCACATCTTCTTTATCCAGTCATCTGTCGATGGACATCTTGGCTCTTTCCATAGTTTGGTTATTGTGGACATTGCTGCTATAAACATCGGGGTGCCTGTACCCCTTCGGATCCCTATATTTGTATCTTTGGGGTAAATACCCAGTAGTGCAATTGCTGGGTTGTATGGTAGCTCTATTTTCAACTTTTTGAGGAACCTCCATACTGTTTTCCAGAGTGGCTGCACCAGCTTGCATTCCCACCAACAGTGTAGGAGGGTTCCCCTTTCTCTGCATCCTCGCTAACATCTGTTGTTTCCTGACTTGTTAATTTTAGCCATTCAGAACATTCCATCCCAAAGCAACAGAATACACATTCTTCTCTAATGCCCATGGAACATTCTCCAGAATAGATCACATCCTAGGTCACAAATCAGGTCTCAACTGATTGGGATCATTCCATGTGTATTTTTGGACCACAATGCTTTGAAACTAGAACTCAATCACAAGAGGAAAGTCGGAAAGAACTCAAATACATGGAGGCTAAAGAGCATCCTACTAAAGAATGAATGGGTCAACCAGGAAATTAAGAATTAAAAAAATTCATGGAAACCAATGAAAATGAAAACACAACTGTTCAAAATCTTTGGGATGCAGTAAAGGCAGTCCTAAGAGGAAAATATATAGCAATACAAACCTTTCTCAAGAAACAAGAAAGGTCTCAAATGCACAACCTAACCCTACTCCTAAAGGAGCTGGAGAAAGAACAGCAAATAAAGCCTAAACCCAGCAGGAGAAGAGAAATAATAAAGATCAGAGCAGAAATCAATGAAATAGAAATCAAAAGAACAGTAGAACAAATCAACGAAACTAGGAGCTGGTTCTTTGAAAGAATTAATAAGATTGATAAACCCCTGGCCAGACTTATCAAAAAAAAAAAAAAAAAAAGAGAAATGACCCAAATAAATAAAATCATGAATGAAAGAGGAGAGATCACAACCAACACCAAAGAAATACAAACAATTACAAGAATATATTATGAGCAACTATATGCCAGCAAATTAGATAATCTGGAAGAAATGGATGCATTCCTAGAGATGTATAAGCTACCAAAACTGAACCAGGAAGAAATAGAAAACCTGAACAGACCCATAACCACTAAGGAAATTGAAGCAGTAATCAAAAATCTCCCAATAAACAAGAGCCCAGGGCCAGATGGCTTCCCAGGGGAATTCTACCAAACATTTAAAGACGAATTAATACCTATTCTTCTGAAACTGTTCCAAAAAATAGAAATGCAAGGAAAACTTCCAAACTCGTTTTATGAGGCCACCATTACCTTGATCCCCAAACCAGACAAAGACCCCATCAAAAAGGAGAATTACAGACCAATATCCCTGATGAACATGGATGCAAAAATTCTCACCAAAATTCTCATCAAAATACTAGCCAATAGGATCTAACAGTACCTTAAAAGGATTATTCACCACGACTATTCCTGGGATTTATTCCTGGGCTACAAGGTTGTTTCAACATCCTCAAATCAATCAATGTGATACAACACATTAATAAAAGAACAAGAACCATATGATCCTCTCAATAGATGCAGAAAAAGCATTTGACAAAGTACAGCATCCTTTCTTTTTTTTTTTTTTTAAAGATTTTATTTATTTATTTGAGAGAGAGAGAATGAGAGAGAGCACATGAGAGGGGGGAGGGTCAGAGGGAGAAGCAGACCCCCTGCCGAGCAGGGAGCCCGATGCGGGACTCGATCCAGGGACTCCAGGATCATGACCTGAGCCGAAGGCAGTCGCTTAACCAACTGAGCCACCCAGGCGCCCCAACAGCATCCTTTCTTGATCAAAACTCTTCAGAATATAGGGATAGAGGGTCCATACCTCAATATCATAAAAGCCATGTATGAAAAACCCACAGCGAATATCATTCTCAATGGGGAAAAACTGAGAGCTTTCCCCTTAAGGTCAGGAACGTGGCAGGGATGTCCACTATCACCACTGCTATTCAACATAGTACTAGAAGTCCTAGCCACAGCAATCAGACAACAAAAAGAAATAAAAGGCATCCAAATCGGCAAAGAAGAAGTCAAACTCTCACTCTTTGCAGATGATATGACACTTTATGTGGAAAACCCAAAAGACCACCCCAAAACTGCTAGAACTCATACAGGAATTCAGTAAAGTGGCAGGATATAAAATCAATTCTGCATCTCTTTTATAAAGATACTTGTGGTTGCATTTCGGGCCCACTAGATAAGCCAGGAAATCTAACTCATTGTCCTTAATTTGATCATAATGCAAAGTTGCTTTTTGTTTATGTGTGTGTGTGTGTATGTGGTTTGTTTTGTTTTTTTGTTTTTTTGTTTTTTTGTTTTTTGTCATATAAGATAACATTCATGGTTTCCAGGGATTAGAACATGAATCTTTTTGGAGGCCATTATTCAGCCTACTACTTTCCTTATTTTGATTTTTCACATATTTTTGACCATTTCCATATCCTTTTCTATGAAGTGCCTACTCAAGTCTTCTGCTCACTTTTAAAAATTGGGCTTTTTCTTACAGATTTTTAAAAGTTATATGTTCTACATACAAGTATTTAGTCAGGTAGATTTATTAAAAGTATCTTTTTCCACTTAGTAGCTTATGTCTTCATTCTCTCCTTTCATGAAGAGAAGTTCTCATAGTACAATTTATCAGTGTTTTCCTTTAAAGTTAGTGGGTTTTGTTTCCTAATTAGGAATCTGATCTCAAGGTCATGATCATATATTGTTACCTTGCATGTCTTGATCAACAATAATTTAGACTTAGTTTTTATGTATAGTGTCAGGTTGCGGTCGTTTTCTTTTACTCTTTTTGGATATCCTATTGACTTGGAACAGTTTATTATAATGTTCCACTACTCTGCAGTTACCTGTATCCTAAATCAATGGCCATATACATATGAGTCTGTTTCAGGACTTTCTGTTCTATTCCATTGGTCCATTAGTCTATCCTAGTTAACACCACACTATTCTAATTACTATGACCCTATAATAAATCTTGATAGTCAGGCAAGCTAGCCTCTCACCTTGTTCTTTGAGTCTGTATTGGTCCCTTGGATTTCCATATAAATTTTAGGCTTGTCAAGTTTCACATAGGCTAGGATTTTGATTGCACTATAAGCTATAGATCAATAAAGGGAGAATTGACATCTGTATATGTTGAGTTTTCCAATCCATGAGCATAATAATATTGCTCCATTTATTTAGGTCTTCTTTAGTACTCTTCTATAGTTTTTGATGTTGAAGATCTGTGTATCTTCATTAGATTCAGTGGTAAGATTTTTATACTTTTAATACTATTAATAGTCTCTTAAATTTCATTTTCTAATTACTCATACCTGGTTTGTAAAAATAGAATTGTGCTTATATTTGTATTTGCATAACAACTTTGCATCCAGCAATCTCTAAATTCTTTGGGATATTCTATGTATATATATACTGTCATCTGCAAATAGAATTTTATTTCTTCCTTTCTGATCTCTTTTTTTCTGTTTCTTGCCTTAATGTACTGGCTAGCACGTCTGTACAATGTTGAATAGAGGTAGTGATAAAGGACATTCTGTCCTAGGGAGAACTGGGGATTGAATGAGAAGGAACTCTTTGAACTTGTTCATGTATATTTAGAACTCTTTGAACTTGTTCATGTGTATTTTTAAGTATACTACCCACTTAAAAATATAAATCATTTAACAACTTAAAGTCCATAATTTTCACATATGAAGCATGTTTAATAGTTATGTCTTAGCCTAGAAGGAAATGCTGCATAATTAGGAATTAAAGACACTGTGAAACACTTAATGAGTGTAAGCATATATACCATTGTAGTTTCAATTGAAAAAAACCTCTTGTGTTGACAAAACCTTGAGTCTTCATTTCAGTTGAGCTAAAAATGAACTAGGTGGGGCAATTAAAGTTACATTTTCTATAATCCTTTCTTGCTCCAAAGACAATTACTTAGATTTAGGAAGAGTTTGTATCCAGCAAGTGGCATCTGTTGCCTATTATCAGGAGCAGAAACCTGAGAGCTTCTGCCAGTGCATCTTGGTATCAGTTTAATTGCCAAGGAAAACACAATGCAGTCAACTACTGGGTGGAAAAATGCTTCATTCATATAGAGAAGAGACAGAGCAGTATCAGTTTCAGTAGCGAAAGTCGGTTTCCCATGGCCAGCTGGTCCCTCCCAGAAGCCAATACAGGGCAACTGGCCTGTAAACAGCCATCTTGTTGTGCTGCACAAGGACCCCACCCTCTCTGAAGGGGACATCCCCTTTCCAAAGTGGGGCTGGCCAGGTGCCATATTACACACACAGGCACCATATTATACACATGCTTAAGCAGAAAAAAGTACATATGGAGTCTGAAATGGAAAGATATTCACAGACAATTCCAGCATAAGCTATAGAGACTCTCTCTTGGTAAAGAAGTGTCCTAGGCCCAAGGCCCAGTCTTGTGTGACCCAGTGGGGGATCAAAAGACTGTAACTTGAGACTGCCTTTCCCAACAGTTTGGCTCTTTCATAAAACAAAACAAAACAAAACAAAAACAAAGTTAAATTACAAGAGTCATAATACTAAATGAGTTAGAAAATATACACTTAAATTATCCTGAGATTTTTTATCCATAGGGAAGCTGCATAGTGAAGCATAAAGATACAAGATTTAGAATCCATGTTTTATTTATTATCTATGAACAATTGAACAATTTTTAAGTCCCCTGAACTTTAGTTTTCTCATATGTAGTAAAATGGAGCTAATACTACCAGCTTCCCCAAATTGTAACATTGAGATAACATATGTAAAATCCCTAGCACCTCCCATGCAGAGGTATTAAAAGCTCACTTGCAGGGTCAAACTTACAGGAAAATCTAGGTAGTACAAGTACTGCTTTGAATTTCTTTATAAGAGGAAAACTAGCAAATAATGTAGTTGCTAGGCAATTTTATGTAATACTTTACATATCTGAATAACTGATTAAAAAGCAAATATTTATCAGTTTTAAAGAGTTGCACAAAAAGAAAATAATAGGGAAACTAATTGCTTGTTCGCCAAATTCATTTGGATGTGGGGTCAGTTTCATTAAACTTAAAAAAATTCTAAGTCTTCAGACCCTGGAGCTCTAAAAGTAGCAGTTGGAATTAATACTGGTTTGGGATCCATGGTTCACAGAAATCATTACATTTTCTTTGTTTCTTGATGCTGCAGATTTAACAACATATTGGTAGAAATATGTAACTTCTCACATGGATTAGACATCAAGAGACCAATTTGTGCATATAAACTAAAAATTGAAAATACATTCAGATATGATGGAACTGTATAGCAAATATAAAGTTGTTAACTTTCCAGAACGAATAAAAAAAGTATTAATAAAGAGTGGTCTTTTTCATCATTCTCAAAAATTCTTCCTCATTTATTTCTCCATCCCTATCACGATCAGCTTCATCAAGCATTTCCTGTAGAACAAAATGTAAATATGATATGTGAAATCATTAAAAATGAATGATATAAATGAATATTCAAATACACAAATTTTATTTTGAATGTATTTGACCAACAAAATTAAGATTTATATACATGTAAATCATAATTATAAAAATAAAAAATTACCTGCAGTTCATCATCTGTTAAATTTTCCCCCAGTTCTTTAGCAACCCTCTTGATATTGTTTAGTGTTATGCTTCCAGTATCATCATCATCAAATAATTTGAAAGCCTTCAATATTTCTTCTTTTTCATCTTTTTCACTCTTTAAAAACAGAAGCAATTAAATGTCATTAATCTTTCATTTATTCTATCAAATTGGACTTATGGGGTGTTTGAGGTCTAGAGTAGCAATGTACCAGGTAGCTGAGTTCTGACTTTACTGCTATAACTTTTTTTTTATTATTATGTTATGTTAATCACCATATGTTACATCATTAGTTTTTAATGTAGTGTTCCATGATTCATTGTTTGCGTATAACACCCAGTGCTCCATGCAGAACGTGCCCTCTTTAATACCCATCACCAGGCTAACCCATCCCCCCACCTTCCTCCCCTCTAGAAACCTCACTGCTATAACTTTTAACAATTATTCCAAATGCACTCATATTTGCTCTCAAGGTATCTTAAATTCAGGATTTGTTAAAGTGGAAGAGGCAAGGGTGGTAAAGAGAATATATCTCTTATTAACACCAGCAACTGATATCCATTATCAAAAATGTAAGCTCTAAGTTCTGAGAACATCGGGAGGTTGTCTCATCCAGTGCTCTCTAGAATAGTGCTTGGCAAAAATGGGCACTCAGGAGATGTTTGCTAAATTCAAGGCTTCAAAATTCTGACCCCATTCTCTCTATCCAGCCATATATCCTTATTATTTCCTAACAACCTTCTCCACACTGGACAGTCTTCATTACTATCCTGAAAACATCTTTAATCTTGCTATTCCTATCTACCTAAATCCTACCCATCTTTAAAGACCTAGTTCCGGGGCTCCTGGGTGGCTCAGTTGTTAAGCGTCTGCCTTCGGCTCAGGTCATGATCCCAGGGTCCTGGGATCAAGCCCAGCATCAGGCTCCCTGCTCTGCGGGAAGCCTGCTTCTCCCTCTCCCACTCCCCCTGCTTGTGTTCCCTCTCTGTGTCTCTCTCTGTCAAATAAATAAATAAAATCTTTAAAAAAATAAAAAATAAAAAAATAAAGACCTAGTTCCAATTCTTCCTCTATGAAACCTCTGATTGTTCCAGCCAAAAAAAAAAAAAAAATGTAGAAGGCTATTGCTTGTATTTCTTTGAAAAACAAAATCACTACTATACCATTTTTACACTCATTATGGCAAAAAAATCTTCAAAAGTAATGGTGCCAATTCCTTCTTTGTCGATTTCAGCTATCATTTTTTTAATTTCTTCTTTCTTTGGTTCAAATCCTAAGGCTTGCATTGCAATCTGAAATAGGAAGCAAATAAATTATAATATGTCACATTCTCATTCCTAGGTTTTAAATGACCTATTAGTGACTAGATTTTCTCTTTTTCACTATGGACAAGGCATAAACCTAGAAAGTTAGGTCAGGAGGACTAGGTTCCAGTCCCACTATGCCACAGGATATGTCACTGTCACCTGCTGGGTTTTGTTGTACTCATTCATAAAATAAGAATAAAATGCCTAACAAGATACTATTTTGTTAGTACGAGGCAGGTATATATACTGAAGGTGTAGGTGTCCACACTGATGAGATTTTATATCAAGCTTTTAGACGGCTGCTGTTAAAGACTGAAAGATTGTCACAAATAAATGATGGCTTTTAAAATGTCTTAGAATCAGAAGTAATTTCAAAACCTTCAGTTCTTTCACATCTATGGTTCCAGACCCATCAACATCAAATAAATCAAAGGCGTCTTTAATTTCTTGCTTTTGGGTTTCATTCAGTTCAAGTTTTGCTGCTCTTTTCTTCCCTTGGTCTGAACCTGTGCAGTAGTTGGATGCCTGTAATAAATACACATGTGCATGAAAAACTATGTAACTGGAAAACTTACCAGAACCAGAATAATCGATGATAAATATAATAAATAAGCATATTTGAGAACCCTATTCCCTACTATATAATGACCATCAGCAATTTCCCTTTTCCCTTTGCTAACATTTATGCTTTTAGTTATTAATATCTTGGTGGAAAGCCTGGTTCTTTCTACCACTTAAGTTTTTCCTGCAAACTAGTGCTTTTTTTTCTTAAGATTTTATTTATTTATTCGAGAGAAAGAGAGAGAGTGAGAGAGAGCACGAGAGGGGGTAGGGTCAGAGGGAGAAGCAGACTCCCCGCTGAGCTGGGAGCCTGATGTGGGACTCGATCCTGGGACCCCCGGATCATGACCTGAGCCGAAGGCAGACGCTTAACCCACTGAGCCACCCAGGCGCCCAAACTAGTGCTTTTTGAGAGAGAGAAGAGGCAAAGGCATGCATGCTCCAACAGTAGATGTTATGTCCGAGTACGAGTACGAGCCTTACTTGGGATATCTAAAAAGTAGTGTCTAAGGCACACCTTTCATCTAGGCCTATATGTCTCATAATAAATTTGTTTATTTTGTGGGATATGCTTGCTTGAAACATAATACCCTTTCCCACCTATTTTAGCGTACTTTTCTATATTGCAGAAGCTGAGAGATGAAAACTGCATTTTCCAGGTGAAAAACTACTCCAGGGATCGGAGTAAGAGTAAAAGTTGGGCCAATTATCAGTATCCAGGTAAGGTGGAGGTCATCTTCCTGCTGTGTGCCATTTTCCCGCTGACAAGCAAGGTCACAGAGTTACTCCTGGGGTTTTTCTGCAGCCTCATTTCACTATCTTGTCTCCAGCTTCGGGTTAAGAAGCAGTGGCAGCAGAGATGGCAACTGGACATCACGGTCCTGTGCGCCTCGCCTCCGGTTTCACGTGGCGGCGGCGGCGGCTTCTTGGTCCCTGGACTGCAGATACACAGGTGTGCAGTTCCAGCCTTCAGAACCTTCACCTTCCCAACCGTGGCGGAGTGAGGAGCTACCCTGGCCACTTTTTCAGAGTTCAGGGCCTCTCTCCTAGAGGGCTGGACCCTCCAACAGTTTCTAAGCCTCTTATTCTCTGTATTCAATTCCTTTCTGGCTAACCAGTGGTTTGTTTGCATCACGGAACCTATCGCGGTTGGCGGCGACGACGAGGAACGAATGAACTGGAGGCCCGCTCTTGCGTCCCTAGAGCCACGGGCAACGTGCTTCTAGTTGGCCACGAGAGGAGGGGTTACTAAATGACACTCGAGGATCAGGGGGTATTGAATAATACATTTCATAAACCAAACAAAATTCCTTCGTTGCTCCGGGTTGAAACTTTACCCCTAGCCCCGGCCCAGCAAGGGGTTACGGCTTGGCACTCACCATGTCACCAGTCGGTGCCCTCAGCCGGGACCTCCCGGTCTCAGCCGCCAGCCGCGCAGCCCAACTGCAGTCTACGCAGTTCGGAGACCGTTGCTAAGGCCGCTCCAGCCACCCTCTCAGGCAGCCCCGCCCACCCAGGCTTGCCTACTGATTGACAGTTATTCTACCCAATGGTAAGAAAAGAAGGCCCTTGAATCCCGCCCCCTCTCTCTACTTTCTACCAATAGAATAACGCTCTGCCTTTCCTAGCCGACCGTTAAGCAGAACTTTCCCTCTGGTATCTTAGCGACCAGCCCCACCCGGCCGGCACGCTTGCTCCGCTTCGCACATGCGCAAATGCGGGCGGAGAAGGGGGCGTCTTCGTCCCGGGGCTTTGGTGTCCCAGTGCTAGCAAGAACGTCGTCTGAGGTGGGAAGCTGGGATCTGAAGCCTCGCGTGAAGAGAAAAGAAGGAGGTTAGTGACGAGGTGCTTCCACCGACTGCTAAGTCTTTAGTGCAGACGCGGAGAGCCTTTATTTGCTTTTTTGACCTCTTCGTGCCCCGGGAAAGGATGAGAATCCAGGGCCTGGCGGGCCGGGTAATTTGGTCCAGTTTTGGTTTACCATCCGGCGGGGATTAACAGAGGTGGGAGGGAACTGACCTTTCCATGGCCGCTAGATATTTCTCAGCCTCCACAGTGCCTGGTGCTTGGCCTTTAGCTTTTTCCTCTTACCTGGTTCAGAGGGATTCTGGCACGGTAGCCAAATGGCTGGAAGGAAGTGGGTATGGGGGCAGGATGGGTGTTGGGATGCACCAGGCCCCACTGCATAGATTTTACCAATGTTGTATGTATTTGCCGGGTAGGACTTTGGCTCCAACCGTAATCACGATCAGACACCTATCCCTCCTCCCCACCCCCCTCTCTCACCCTCAGCCATTCTTGTGGTTGAATCCCAAGATGTGGCCGGCTTTCCAGCCATATCCAGCATAGATCCACAGTCATGAGTCAGACATAGGTAGTAGCCTGATAATCCAATTGACTCAGTAATTGCCGAGATTTAGAAGCCCGTAACTACTGTAAATCAAAGCAAATTCTTGTCCAGAGGGCCAGACTTGTTGGTTTGCCCAGTCGTGAATCTGTCTGGTCAGGGACCAGCTAAAGGGTGGGAGAGAATGAGGTGGACCTCTGACTTCCTGGTAGAAATGAAGAGGTGATAGTCCTTTAAAACTTCTAACCCTAATTCCTCACTCATCAGGACTCTTTATGCCTCCTGCAGTACCTTCTGCAGAGTAAGTCCTTTATTTTCCAAAAATCATACTGGATTCTCCAGTAGGGGATTCATGAGGAACATTAACTTTTGCCTACTGTTTTTCTTCCTCTTTATCCCACTTATCTCCTTGAAGGCAGGGCAAGAAAAATGTGCAAAGTACATTCTTGAAGCAGTCTCCCAAATCACTGTTCATACTGTAGTATGGAAAGCATGGCACATTTTCCAAAACCATCATCCTGTCTGGTTCACATTATATCCTAGTCAGACACTCAAGCTTTGTAATCATAGATAAACAACACATTAGGATTCTGGAAAATGGGTAAGGTTATTCTAATATTAGAAGTGATTTTTCCGTATAAAGTTGTCCCAGTGGAAATTAAAATTATGCAAGTTCAAGATATTTTGTGAATTAAGTAAAATGTTCATTCACTTAACCCTTAAACAACAAGGATTTGAACTGTGTGGGCCTACTTATACATGGATTTTTTTTTTTTTTTGGAGATTTGCCACAATTTGAAAAAACTCCCTGTTGAACCCTGTAGCCTAGATACACTGAAAAAAATTTTTTATTAAAGGTATTATTGTAAGAATACAGCGTATAATACATGTAACATATAAAATATGTGTTAATTGACTGTTTTTGTTATCGGTAAGGCTTCCAAACAACAGTAGGCTATTAGTAGTTAAGTTTTGGGGGAGTCAAGAGTTATATTTGGATTTTCAGTTGTGCAGTGGTCCCCGTCCCTAGCCCCTGGTGTTTAAGGGTTAATTGTATTTTGATTTTTCAGGCCATTAACCTCACCGGGAAAGTTGCTCTTGATGAGTTTCAAGGACATTTACTTCATCTTTACTACTAATGTTAAGGGGATTTCTGAGACCCAGAAATGAATAGTAACCAAATATATAGAACCGAATTCTAACCTAGATCAATTTTGATCTTATGACAATTAAAAGGCTGAGTAATATGTTAACCTGCTTTTACATCACTTTATGATTTAGGCTCTTATATTTGGGAAATTAACTTCCAGTAAAAATGATTTTTTTATTATAGGCTCAGATTGCAATTTCTAGGTCTTGGGTCTAGGAAGTACTTAGTCTTGAAAAATAGCTGTGACTAATCTGATTGTATTGTAAAACATTAGTAGTAGTAATAATAATTAGTCTAGGAAAATATTAAATCCATTGGCATTCTTAATTCTACTAAATTTACTTAACGCTTCCCACATGTCCTATACTGTGCCAACTATTGGGTGAGTTTGAAAGGAGCTGAGTGTAGAGTATAAAGATGAATAAAAGTAAGGAACCCACAGATTAGTGGGGGAGAAAGGACAGACATAAATACAGAGTTTTAAATTCAGGGTGCTAAGTGCTTTAGTAGATGTGTGTGGAAAGTGCTTGAGTACAGGAAGGAGGCACTACTTCTTCCTGGGGCATTGAAGAAGGTTGTATCAAAAATGTGGAGCCCTTCATCATTCCTGCTCAGCCAGAAATCTGCTCCTCCTCTCCCTCTGCTCCTCCCCCCACTCATGCGTGCGTGCACTCTCTCTCTCTCTCAAATAAATAAATAAAATTTTAAAAAATGTGGTATTTGCCTTGGGTCATGAAAGATATATAGCATTTGCCAAGGTGAAGAAAGGGTAGGATATTCAAATCTGAATATAGCATGTGTAAAAATGAAAATAAATGTATGTTCTAGTGTGGCAAGATCATAGGGTTTATAAGGAAAGGTGGAAAATGAGTCATAAATTACATTGAGGTCCGATTATGGGACACCTTTGTCAAACTAAGGAGTAAAGATTTTATTTTCTAAGCTAGATAGATGTTTTTAGGCAATGGACTGCTTTGATTAGGTTTGTGCTTTGCAAAGATAATTCTGACAACCATGTGAAGGAGGAACCATCTTGGAAGCAATTAAAGGATCTCAACTGGGCGCCTGGGTGGCTCAGTTGGTTAAGCGACTGCCTTCGGCTCAGGTCATGATCCTGGAGTCCCTGGATCGAGTCCCGCATCGGGCTCCCTGCTCGGCAGGGAGTCTGCTTCTGCCTCTGACCCTCCCCCCTCTCATGTGTTCTCTCTCATTCTCTCTCTCTCAAATAAATAAATAAAATCTTTAAAAAAAAAAAAAAAAAAAAAAAGGATCTCAACTAAGGCAGTGCCAAATAGGAAGCACGTCAACACTAAAGGTGATTGAAACTTAAATTTTGGTGGAGTAATACAGCAATCTGTTTAATCTTGTCAGTTTTGTACTTAAAGTTAAGATAGCAAATATGGTGAAAACCATTCATTCATTTGTTCATCAAATATTTATTGTCAGCAGCGTGTCAGACAATATTCTTGGTATGTGTGATACCTCAGTGACTAAAATTGTCCTCCTGGGAATTACATTCCAACAGAGGGAGATGGTCAATAAATAATAAATAGATATGTAAACTGTGTACTACTTTATAAGGTGGTAAGTTTTATGGAAAAAAGGACATAGAGCAGTTAAAGGGAATCCAAGTGTAGAGGAAAAAGAGGAGTTTGTGGTGTTATATAGGGTGCTCAAGGGAGGCCTCACTGAAAAGGGTAAATTTGAGTAAATATTTAGAGGTGGTAAGGCAATAGATTTCTCAGGGATGAACATCCCAGAGGGAATGACTAGAACAGAAACTCTAAGTTAGGGAGCATGACTTGGAGAGTGCTCGAGGGATAGCGTAGTAGAAAACAAAGGGGAGTAAGAGGGAGGAGTGCAGATTATTAGGGTTTTATTAAGACCTTGATTTTCATTCCTAGTGAAATGGGAAGGCATTGCAAGACTTTGAGCAGAGGAGTGAAAGGATCTGAGTTGATAATTTTTAAAGGGGCTCCTGTGTCAGACAAAGGAGTAAAGACCTTTACGTTCCAAGTTGAAGGTTTTTAAGTAATGGAATATGATTAGACTGCTATATTGGGAATAGACTGGAGATACACAAACTGTTGATTTTGATAATGAAAAAAGCTAATCATACCTGTCAGAAAATATTAATATATTTTAAATTAATTAATTAATTTTTGATGTAGTGTTCCATGATTCATTGTTTGCGTATAACACCCAGTGCTCCATTCAATACATGCCCTCTTTAACACCCATCACCAGGCTAACCCATCCCCCCATCCCCCTCCCCTCTAGAACCCTCAGTTTGTTTCTCAGAGTCCACAGTCTCTCATGGTACGTCTCTCCCTCCAATTTCCCCCCCTTCATTTTTCCCTTCCTACTATCTTTTTTTTTTTTTAACATATAATGTATTATTTGTTTCAGAGGTCAAGTCTGTGATTCATCAGTCTTACACAATTCACAGTGCTCACCATAGCACATACCCTCCCCAATGTCTATCACCCAGCTACCTCATCCCTCCCACCCCCCACCACTCCAGCAACCCTCAGTTTGTTTCCTGAGATTAAGAATTCCTCATATCAGTGAGATCATATGATACATGTCTTTCTCTGATTGACTTATTTCACTCAGCATAATACCCTCCAGTTCCATCCACATCGTTGCAAATGGCAAGATCTCATTCCTTTTGATGGCTGCATAATATTCCATTGTATATATGGAATGTATATGTATGTATATGTATATACCACATCTTCTTTATCCAGTCATCTGTCGATGGACATCTTGGCTCTTTCCACAGTTTGGCTATTGTGGACATTGCTGCTATAAACATTGGGGTGCATATACCCCTTCGGATCCCTATATTTGTATCTTTGGGGTAAATACCCAGTAGTGCAGTTGCTGGGTTGTATGGTAGCTCTATTTTCAACTTTTTGAGGAACCTCCATACTGTTTTCCAGAGTGGCTGCACCAGCTTGCATTCGCACCAACAGTGTAGGAGGGTTCCCCTTTTTCCACATCCTCGCCAACATCTGTCATTTCCTGACTTGTTAATTTTAGCCATTCTGACTGGTGTGAGGTGGTATCTCATTGAGGTTTTGATTTGGATTTCCCTGATGCCGAGCGATGTTGAGCACTTTTTCATGTGTCTGTTGGCCATTTGGATGACTTCTTTGCAGAAATGTCTGTTCGTGTCTTCTGCCCATTTCTTGATTGGGATATTTGTTCTTTGGGTGTTGAGGTTGATAAGTTCTTTATAGAACTTATAAAGAACTTTATAGTTCTTTATAGAACTTTGATAAGTTCTTTATAGCCAACATTCCTCTGACTATTCGGGCTCTTTTCTGGTTCCATACAAATTTTAGGATTATTTGTTCCATTTCTTTGAAAAAAGTTGATGGTATTTTGATAGGGATTGCATTAAATGTGTAGATTGCTCTAGGTAGCATTGACATCTTCACAATATTTGTTCTTCCAATCCATGAGCATGGAACATTTTTTCCATTTCTTTGTGTCTTCCTCAATTTCTTTCATGAGTATTTTATAGTTTTCTAAGTAAAAACTGAGAGCTTTCCCTCTAAGGTCAGGAACAGGGCAGGGATGTCCACTATCACCACTGCTATTCAACATAGTACTAGAAGTCCTAGCCACAGCAATCAGACAACAAAAAGAAATAAAAGGCATCCGAATCAGCAAAGAAGTCAAACTCTCACTCTTTGCAGATGATATGATACTTTATGTGGAAAACCCAAAAGACTCCACCCCAAAACTGCTAGAACTCATACAGGAATTCAGTAAAGTGGCAGGATATAAAATCAATGCATGGAAATCAGTTGCATTTATATACACCAACAACAAGACAGAAGAAAGAGAAATGAAGGAGTCGATCCCATTTACAATTGCACCCAAAACCATAAGATACCTAGGAATAAATCTAACCAAAGAGGCAAAGAATCTGTACTCAGAAAATATTAATATTTTTAAAAAATTCAACTCCTGAAAAGTATTGCATGTCTTGGTATTCTAAACCAAATGCCTTAAACAAGACTAGGCATATTAGGAAAAGAAGGATGCTTTTGATGTCAAAACCCAGTGAAGTAGTGTGACTGTGCTTCTATTACATGCTTAGAAAGTTAAAGAAACATTAAGCTGGCAAGCAAAGTTGTTAGGGAACCCGATAATAAAACAGCTGTTTGTGGAAAACATTGGTGCTGATGTATCGCAGAACAAAAATCAGAGTGTGTCAATTTAATGCCAAGAAAAGTTATCAGAGATGTTTTTTTGATCTTTGAAATTATTTATTTCACCATCCTCTTTACTGTCTTTGCCTTTTTATACTCAACTTTTTAGAAGATGGGGGATTTTTGTTTGAGTTTTTATTTTATGTTAATTAACTAATATCTCCAAAATAATTATTTAGGAGCTTTTCTGAACTTAGGAATGCTAAGACTTCTTTTTTTTTGAATTGCTGCTGAAACTTGGAATAGAGTCTTCAAATGCTGAAATAGCGTTTCTCTTGAATATTTGTTTGTTTGTTCATATTTTATTGAATATAGTTGACAAAATATTATATTAGTTTCAGATGTACAACATAGTGATTCGACAACTCTATATGTTATGCTATGCTTATCACAAGTATAGCTACCATCTATCACCATACAATGCTATTACAAAACCATTGACTATATTCTTTATGCTGTACCTTTCATCCCTGTGACTTATTCCTTCCATAATTGGAAGCCTGTACCTCCCACTCCCTTTTACCCCTTTTTGCCCATCCCATACACCCCTTCCCTCTGGCAACCACCAGTGTGTTCTGTGTATTTATGGGTCTGTTTCTGCCTTTTCTGTTTGTTTTGTTTTTTAGGTTCCACATATAAGTGAAATAATTGAATATTTTGAGATCAGTTTTATGTAACTTTTTGCTTGTAAATTTTGTTTTGTTTAAATAATTTCATGTCTTCTCTGGGAAAACTGTTTTCACATAAATTAAACACAGACTTTGAAAGTTTGAAATAGCCCATGACTTTTTCCTTTTGCTCTAAATTCTGTAGGACTTTTCCATTCATACAGTAATATGTTGTGATTTAAACATAGTATAAAGAGGAAACCATAAACAGAGACTCTGATGCTTGGGGAAAAAAGGGCATATCCATACCAAGGGTATGAACAGGCTTGGAAGAAGGCAAGAAGGTTTGGAAGTGGAAAATGCAGTGGAAGATTCTACAGGAGAAAGGGTGAATCACTATCATGTCGGGTAGAGGGGCAGCCAGAAGGCAGTATTGTATGGTAGTTAATAGCATGGGACTCTGGCATTAGACAAATCTGAATTTTAGTTCATAACCTATTAGTTACTAGCTGTGAGGTTTGGTATGTTACTTATCTATTTTTCATTTTAATAGGTTAAGTGTAGTACCTACCTCATAATATTATGAGAACTATATTACATAATGCATGTAAAGTGCCTCATACTTAATAAGCTGTCAGAACATGTTAGAAATGAAAAAACAAACAAAAAGCCAGTCCTTTCAAGCTTGTCTTTTCAACAAATTATTCTGGAGCAACTGGATATCCAGGAGGAAACAAAATGACCCCTTCCTCACACCATTTACAAAAATCAGTTTAAGATGAATTATAAATATAATGTAAAAGCTAAAACAAAAAGAGCTAAATTGGAGGATTCACACTCCCTCACTTCAAAACCGATCACAAAGCTACAGTAATCAAAAAAGTGTGGTCCTTGGGCACCTGGATGGCTTAGTCGGTTAAGCATACGACTCTTCATTTCGGCTCAGGTCATGATGACCTCAGGGTCATGGGATCATGTGGTCCTGGCTTAAGGATGAACATATAGACCAATCAGATAGAATTGAGAGTCCAGAAATAAACCCAAAAATCTATTGCCAATTGATTTTTGACAAAGATGCCAAAACCAGTCAATTGGGAAAAGAATTGTCTTTCAACAAATGATGCTGGGACAATTTGACATCCAAATGCAAAAGAATGAAGTTGGACCCCTACTTCATCCCATATACAAAAATCAAATGTATCAATGAACTTAATATAAGATATAAAACTATAAAACTCTTTGAAGAAAACACTGGGTCAGATCTTTATGACTTTGGATTTGGCAATAGATTCTTAGATATGATACCAAGAGCATGAGCAACAAAAGAAAAAATAGACAAATTCAACTTCATTCAAGTGGGAAACTTTTATGCATCAAAATGATTATCAAAAGAGTGGAAAATACAACCTACAGAAAGAGAAAATATTTGTAAATTGTATTTTGATAAGGTTCTTGTTTCCAGAATATGTAAAGAATTCATACAATTCAACAACAAAAAGACAACCCAATTTTAAAATGGGCAAAAGATTTGAATAGATATTTCTCCAAAAAAGATACACAGATAGCCAACCAGTACATGAAAAGATGCTTAGCATCACTAGTCATTAGAGAAAGACAAATCAAAACTGAAATGAAATATCACTTCACATCCACCAAGATGTTATTATTAAAAAAACAAAAAACATTAAAAACAGAAGATATGTATTGGTGTGCATACTGGGTTGAATAGTGTTCCCTCCAAAATTCATGTCCACCCAGAATCTCAGAATGTGATTTTATTTGGAAATAGGGTCTTTATAGAAGTAGCTAGTTAAGATAAGTTCATGCCAGATTAGGGTTGACCCTAAATACAATGAATGGTGTTCTTTTAAGAAAGCTATATGGAGGAAAAGCAGATACTGAGTTTTGTTACCAAAAGCCATGGACCTCCAGGAGCCAACTAGAAGCTGGAAGAGCCTTCCCTAGAGCCTTCAGAAGAATGGCCCTGCAGATACCTTGATTTCAGACTTCTGGACTCCAGGACCATGAGAGAATAAAAATGTATTGTTTTAAGCACCCAGTTTTTGGTAATTTGGTATAGCAGCCCTAGGAAATCAATACAACAAGGATGTAGAGAAATTGAAACCCTCATATATTGCCAGTGGGAAAGTAAAATGATTTAGCTCTATGGAAGACAGTTTG
Source organism: Halichoerus grypus (assembly GCF_964656455.1). Lineage (NCBI taxonomy): Eukaryota > Metazoa > Chordata > Mammalia > Carnivora > Phocidae > Halichoerus > Halichoerus grypus. The sequence goes on from NC_135714.1 coordinate 104,547,938, forward strand.
GCAGTTCCTCAGAAAGTTAAACATAAAATGACCATGTGACCACTCCTAGGTGTATACCCAAAAGAATTGAAAACAGATACTCAGACACTTGTACACAAATGTTCATAGTAGCACAATTCACAATAGACAAAAGGTAGAAACAACTGAAGTGTCCATCAACGGATAAACAAGGTGATACATACATACAATGGAATAGTACTCAGCCATAAAAAGGAATGAAGTACTGATACCTAATACTGTGTGGATGAACCTCAAAAACATTATGCTAAGTGAAAGAAGCCAGACACAAAAGGTCACATATTGTGTGATTCTGTTTATATGAAGTATCCAGAATAGGTAGATCCATAGCCATGAAAGACTAAAACCATAACGTTTTTAGAAGAAGAATATCTTTTGTACTCAGGGGTAGGCAAAACTTTAAAAAATAGAACCCAAAAAGCAATAGCCTTTTATAAAAAGGAAAAAAAAAAGATAAATGAACTAGGAAAGTAGATTGCCAAACAACAATAAGGGCCACTTGAGGTTTGAAATGCTACCAGCATGGTTGTGTTTGTCTTTCTTTTTATTTTCAGCTGCAGCAAGGTAAGCATGGAGTAGAGAGTTGGATTTCATCAAGATTAGTGTCTTTGCAAGGTGAGTAGGATGAACCTGAAGAGGGATAAGGATTTTGAGGATATATGTGCAAGGGAGTGAATATAATAATTGACAGATAGGAATTTAAACTGGGTAAGTAGAGAATTGATAATATGGGGTGGGGGGTGAAGGACAGCGAAAACGTGGTAGGATCAGATAATTGTAAGATATGATGGGTCTCAGGGTTAGAATATTGGAGTCCTAGAGTATATTTTGATGCAGTCTAGGGATATTCCTGGGTGTATCAAGAGTTTTATTTTTATTTTATAGAATTGAAATGTTCACAAAAGAGCATTTGAAACTGACTTCAAACAATTCATTATACCTTTTCCTAGGCTGTATTAGCTTTTCTACTTAGTCCTTGAAAACTTATAGGAAGCTACTCTTGAGGAATAGTTGTGTTATGGCTTCCTCCTGACTTAAGTATCTCAGATAGTGGTGCTCCTCAGCTTCAAGGATGAATCCAGGTATTATAGAAACAAATTTATCAGATGAAAAGCAAAACTCTAAATTGCTTTTTGATATTTTGAATTTAAAAGATTGTGATAAAAAATATCATTCAAAGAATTATAAAGTCTTCGAGTTGGAAGAGAAGTTTATATTATCTACAATTTTAGTTCTAGTCCTTTAACTGAGAGCTCATACCTCACAAGGTAGGTCATTTTATTATAGACAGCTTTTCAGTTAAGGGGTACTTTGTTAAAAAGTTCTTTCTATTGGACTAAAGTTTATCTCTTTAAGTCTTATTAGTTTAGATGTGGATTTCAAAATACTACGTGGAAAAAGCCCATTGCTCTTGAACTTCGCTTTAAATAATGCGTTTTTCCCCTTTACATTCTAATCGGTAACAAGCCCATCCTCTCAGCAGCATCCCTCTCCCACCTAGATAACTGTAGATGATCCTTAGCTGACTTCTCTGCCTCCAGTGAGGCACCCGCCCAGTTGGTTCTCGGTGCTATCACAGTGGTGATCTGCCCAAAGCACGAGCAGCCCCAGTAGCACCAGCAGTACTCAGAAGGGATTATATGCCAGGCATTGTTCTAAGCACTGTACGCATTTACTCCTTATAATAATCCTATAAAGTAGGTTCTGTTATAGTCCTTATTTTTCAGATATGGACAAAGTCGAGTAGTTAAATAACTTACATAGCTAGTAAGCATTAGAGCCAAGTTCAAATCCAGACTTCTAGATTCGGAGCACATGCTTTTGAACTCTACATCAAGCCATTTCTTAATCTTTCTTACTTAAAACACGTCCGTGGTTCCCATCATAGGATCAAGTTTGACATGGCACATAATGCCTTTCACGATCCAACCCTTTTTCTCTTCTAGAGCTTCATCTCCCATTTCCTACTACTTTCTTTTTATTTCTGTAAAACTAAACTACTGTATTACCCCAATACACTGTGTTTTTTCACATATATGTGCATTTAGTACCACCTCCTTCAACTTGCTGACTCTTTCAAATTATTCTTCAAGACTCATTTCAGGCATTGCCTTCTGGAAACGCTACCAGAATCACTGCCTGAGTGATCCACTTCCCCTATTGGATGAAGTGTTCCTTCTCCACATGCCCATACCTTTATCGAAATATCATTGTAGTACTGTTATCATTGCACTGCCCATATTTAGTGGAAACTATATATACCAGAAACTCCTCAAAGGCAGGGACTATATCTGATTTTTCTTTTATAAGCAATTATAACCATGAATTACACTGAATAAATTTCCACGTTTTTATTTCATTTGCAGATGATTCATGGTGATGGCTTGCAGGGTCATAAATAAAAGAAGGCACATGGGACTTCAACAACTTTCATCATTTGCAGGAACAGGAAGAACTTTCCTAGGCCCATTAAAATCATCGAAATTTATTATAGATGCAGAGTGTCATGAAAGTGTGTTAATCAGTTCAATAGTAAGGCTTCTCGAAAGTTTGGATTTAACCAGCGCAGTGGGACAACTTCTCAATGAAGCAGTTCAAGCACAAAATAACACATATAAAACTGGAACTAGTACTCTTCTGTTCCTTGTTGGTGCATGGAGCAGTGCTGCTGAAGAATGTCTCCATTTAGGTGTCCCCATTTCATTAATAGTGTCTGCAATGTCAGAAGGCCTGAACTCTTGCATTGAAGAGGTAGTTTCCCTTCAAGTACCTATCCACAATGTATTTGACCATATAGACAGCACAAAGACATTTTCTGGACTTGAAACATTTAGTGGCAGTTTGTGCCCTTTTCTACAAATCCCTTCAGATACTGGTTTACAGAAAGAGCATGATCTCAAAGATGTTGCCTCTCCATCACTGACCTTTTACAATCTTTCTGGGATACCTGTTAAATCACCTAAACTCTTCAGACCTCAGGCTGAAGTTGAAGCAGATAAAAACACGTTACAAAATTCTCAAACTCTGAAAAACCGTCTGCTCACAGGCAACCATCATAGAAAGTCAATACTAATGCACAGTAGGCATTTTAATAGGACAGATAATAATCAGTGGATAAACAAACCAGATGGATTTCTAGAACAACATGGTGCGGCTTCTCCCAGTACTTACAGATGTAATGATTTGGTAGAGTTGGAGATGGGTTTAAGTCACGGAGATCACAACAGCATGAAATTAGTAGATGAAGCAGTACGGCTGCAGTATCAGAATGCAAGTATGCAGCAAGGCAACTATACGATGCCATTTAGGTTTGACATTTCAAGACTCTTCACTTGCTGTTTACCAGGTGTACCTGAAACTTTCTCTTGTGTCTGCCCAGGATTTATCACTGTAGTATCAATATCTAATTCTGCTCTGATTAAGGAATTACAGAATCAGCCTCTCCGGATTATTCTCATTGAGGGTGACCTCACAGAGAATTATCGCCACCTGGGATTTAACAAGGCTACAAATATTAACACAGTACTGAAAAGCATGAAGGTTCAACAAGACAGCTCAGAAGAACTGTGGACAAATTATGTATTACAGGTACTAATTAAGTTCAATGTGAACCTTGTCCTGGTACAAGGAAATGTGTCTGAACACTTAATTGAAAAGTGCATACCCAATAAGCGGTTGGTACTTGGGCCAGTGAATAGCAGTGTGATGCAGGCTTTTGCAGAAGCTTCAGGAGCAGTACAGGTGACCTATATCACACAAGTGAATGAAAACTGTGTGGGCAGTGGGGTCTACATGACCTTCTGGAGAAGTATTCCTTCGGATGTCATGGATAGAATCAATATAATCACAGTCGTGATAAAAATAGAAGGAATTAATTTGGTTACAGTAGTGCTCACTAGCCCAGTCACTGCACAGATGCAATCCAAAGAAGATAGGTTCTGGGCTTGTGCCTATCGTCTGTATTATGCTCTAAAAGAGCAAAAGGTCTTCCTTGGAGGTGGGGCAGTTGAATTTTTGTGTCTTAGCCATCTTCAAATTCTTGCAGAGCAATCACTGAGTAAAAGAAACCACGTCTGTTCAGGATGGCTTCATAATACTTCCTCTTGGCTGGCCTCGTCTCTGGCACTATACAGATCAACTGTGCTTAAATGCCTGGCAAACGGATGGCACAAATACCTTTCAACTCTCGTATATAACACGGCCAATTGCTCATCAGAATTTGAAGCCAGCACATTCATTCAACAGCATCTACAAAATGCCACAGACTCTGGCTCTCCTTCATCTTACATCTTGAATGAATATAGTAAACTAAATAGTGGAATTTTTAATTCAGGCATTTCAAATAAACTGGAACAGATTCCAAGCATTTATGACGTTGTTATACCAAAGATTGAGGCATGGCGCCGAGCTTTGGATTTAGTACTATTAGTACTTCAGACAGACAGTGAAATTATTACTGGACTTGGACACACACAGTTAAATTCACAGGAAACAGAGGGCTTTTTATTTTTGTAGTGTTATTGGCTAAGTCTTTGGAAAATAATATTTTGTTATATATCATGCTAATAATAAATTTCCTAGTAGCTAAGTCATAGTGCCTAAAATGCCAGCCATTACCAAGAAGAAAATTATTGATGTCTGTCAGTAATTGCAGGGTCTGAGATTTCACCCGACTTACAAGCTAACAGGTTAGCCTGTTACTATTTCATGGTATGCTACAGGATACATGAGACGCTTGGACAGAGACAAAGCACTTTTATTATTCACAACAAAAGTGGTAGCCAGAGCTTCCTGTTGGTTTGTATCAGTTCCCATTTCTCTGAGCCCCATAAGAGCAACATAAAAGGCCAGTGATGGAAGCCTGCACATGCAGTGGGTTGTGTTACAGAAAAGGAACACTGAGCTTGGGACATTGACTGCTTTTATAGTGACCAGAAACAATCCTGTTTTTTGTCCAAGGGGTAGTTGCTACCTCATGCCTCAAGGTTGCTTAGTGTAAACACAAGCCTAAGACATGGACTGGGTAAAGATAGGTCAGGTCCTTGCATTCAAGGCACACCTAGAAAGTATGCAGTGTCATTCAGAGCCCATAATGGATAGCCTCTTCCATTTACTCACTTCTTAACCTGATGTGTTCTTGGCCAAACTTGAATTTTCATGGAAGAGTGCCACTCTGTTTACTAGTCTGATTAATCTGATAAACAGGTTGTTTCGTCAATACCAGATCTATTCAGTTGGTTTCATATAACAGTTAATTAAGGCTACTATCAACAGACTCTGAGCAGCAGGATGAAACCAGTCTGCAGTATTGACCTCAGTCATGTCCCGTAGGGTCTTGAATTTAGTCAATTTTAAATTCCAACGGGGGTCTTTTTATTAGCCTGAATGTATTGTAAGACCAATGTATCATATATTATGACCCTCACAAGGGAGCTTTGACTGAGTTGCTGATCTTTGGTGTCAATGACAAAATGACAGGGGCAATAGATGGCCAAAAACAAATCCCCCCTCCCTAATGGAGAGACCTACTATGGCCCATTTTTCCCACATACAAGCACATAACCCCAACAGGGCACGGTCTCTCTACTTCAGGATTTGTTGTGAAAGCTGATTTGAATCACCATTATATAGATTTGATTAAGTCACATAGGTAGTGCCACCCAGTAGTTGCAGCCTCAGTTGCCATAATGGCAAAATCCAAGGCTACTCAAACATTTAAGAGAAGCATAAGATCAGTCAGATTGAAACAAGGTTGTCCTGGTTTCTGTGTTTGTACATTTTCGCAGCTGCCATCGATGGCATTATGAACTGCCTCCAATACTGAATAAGTCTTAATAAGGAGAAAACATTTGTTTGTTTGACTCCTGGGGGGATTGAGCGCTATGACTCTGTCTAAACATGCTGAGAAACGGCTTGGCAAACAGAGTTCTGAATTTTGTTTGGGTTTAGCAGCCACTTCTACTGGTGGAGGTTGATAATGGCCACAGGCAAAACCATTGAGATGAGCTTCTAACTTGACCACCAGAACATCATCTATATAGTGAACATTTGGGATATCAGAGCATAGAGGTGCTCACACTAAATCCCAACCCGCCAATAGGTTAGGATGGGTTAGGGCATGGTAGTAGATGGCAGGAAGTTTGTCTCATTTCTCTAGATAGAGCAGCAATACCCTGAATGGGAGGATCTCCTCTGGCATTTTATGAGCATTTACAATATAAGCATATAACACCTCCATACCAGTTATGTATTTTCATAACAATTCGTTCTAATCCTATCAGTTGACTTTAGTCACTTTATCCCCCGTATGGGAATATGGCAAGTTTAACGTTGGCACATTAGGAGCTTTAACTGTGGTGAAGAGATTATGTTAGCTCCCTGGTTGGGAGCTCCAGAAGGAGCAAGGGGTAAAGGCTGCATCCAAGGAGCCTCTTTTTTTCTTTTTTTTGGCCCCTTGCTTCAGTGTTGGTACCAACTTCTTTCCTGTGCACTTCCCAGTATCTGGGGAGCCCCCACACTCTAGGGATCTTTCTTTTTGCCCTCCATATAACTAACCTTGCACCTCCTCAGTGTCCTGCAGCCTTTGGTACTTTTGACCACCCTGTGCCTGATACCAGCTTCCCCTATGGGACTGGGTAGAATGGTGACGAGCATCTGTATCTAACAGCTGTAAAAGTTTGAGTCACTTTCTTCCCCCATGTATTCCCATCATACTTGGCTTTCTCCTTAAAGCAACTGAGGTCAGGGTAGAGGGTGAAGGAGTTACCAAGAAGTGTAGAGGGAGAGAATGGCTCCAGTATTGCATTTACTTTTGTTTTTGATCAGCTGCCCAACTTGTACTCAACAAACTTGCAATTTTTATTTCTTCCTTGCTGGTGGCATTTGTTTTAGCTTTGAGGACCCCTTGACTTAGCAGCAATAGCCACACTTCCTTGGCTAGAGCCCTGGGGCGTGCTGCCTTGTTACCATATTAATATCGTTGCTCTTCCCACCCTGAGGTGAGTGAGCAACAACCAATACACCATTTGGGTGGCTTGTTTTAATCCTACTTCTCACTGCTTAGCCTCCAAACATAAATTAACAGGCAGGACAGTGGGAGACTCATCCCCCCCTCCCTTTCCCACTACTTAACATTTACTGTTGGATCCCAGGGAGTCTTATATCTCTTAACCCAGAGCAGTGGGGCCCTCATCTTTTTCAGAAACCATGGCTCTCTCAGCCAAAGCAGTAAAGAACTGTGTAGGGTCTGAGATTTTGCCCCGTTTATAAGCTATCAGTTAAAATGTAATGGGATACAGCCAGAAAACAATCCTGGATCAGAAACAAATGACTTTACAATAGCCAGAGCTTTGTGTTGGTTTATTTTGGTCCTCTGTCCTTGCAAGTCCCACAGAGGTGACATAAAGGGCCATGATGAATGCATGCACAAGAGATTGTGTTACAGGAGAGGAGTGCATAACTTGGGCAAATCACAACTTTTACAGTAAGCAGAAGTAAGCCTGTTCTTGGTCTGGAGTGAGATGTTACATCATCATTCAGGGTTACTCGCTAGAAACACATCCCTGAGAAATGGCCTGGAAAAAGAGTGCTCAAACCCAGCAAGAACATGCTGAGAGTCCATAGCATTCTGTGTATCCCAACAAAGTCTTGCTCTTTTGCCACTTAGCCATTAAATGAGCATCTTAAGAATGGAATTATGTGTGGAGTTGAATATTAGAAAAGCTCTGGGGAAATAACAGTAGTAATTAAGTTATTGATTACCTACCATGTCCCAGGCACTATTCTAAATTCTTCACATATTGTATTAATGTTCTAGGGTTGCCATAACAAAATACCACGTATTAGGGGGCTTAAACAACAGAAATTTATTTTCTCACAATTCTGGGGGCTAGAATCTGAGATCAAGGTGTTGGCAGAGTCGGTTTCTTCTGAGGCCTCTTTCCTTCACTTGTAGATGGATATCTTCTCCCTGTGTCTCACAATGTCTTCCCTCTGTATCTGTCTGTGTCCTAATTTCCTCTTCTTGTAAGGACACTAAGTCATAATGGATGAGGGCCTTCCCTAATGACCTCATTTTAACTTAATTACCTCTTTAAAGAGCCTGTCTCTAGTGAAGTCACATTCTGAGGTATGGGGGATTAGGACTTCAACATATGAAGGGGGGGGGGCACACAATTCAGCCTATAGCACATATATTATCTCAATCTTTGAAACATTTATTTTCTCCATTGTATGATGAGGAAATTAGTTTAGGAAGGTTAAGAAACTTGCCCAAAGTCTTAAAGCTAGTAGGTAGAAGAGCTGGAGTTTACACTAAGATTTTATCTGGCTCCAAAGTATATTTCTAAGTATTAACTGTGAAAGGAAGCTTTTTCTGGAAAGTAACAACAACAAAAGAATGTCTAGTTTATTTATAGGGATAATTTAAATGTACTAGAAAATATGACTTGGTTATCTTCTACTCAGGTAAAAGAATATTAACTTTTGGTTTAGTGGTTGTCTTAAATGTGGTTACCTGAAAACCTTGCACAGATAATCATTCCACTTATATACACCATCTTTGTTCAAAGTTAGAATAACAACAACATTAAATGTTGAACTGTTTTTTAAAATAAAGTGTATTTTACTTGTTTAGGTATTGATACTTTTACTCTCCTGTGTACTATTAACACTTAATTTTTGTTAAAATATTACGAAGATTATGAGCACCACTAATATTAATGTAGATGCTTATTTATATAATAGATTTTTTGTGAAGTTGGTATTTGCATATATTGGTACTATTAAATATTTAGTAAAATCCTGTTATAAATACTTTCCTTTGACACTAGAAGTCTCATTTTAATACAGATTGTATAAGTCCATTTTGTTTTCAGGTTGTAAAAAACTTTGTACTGTTATGTGGTTTATCAGCTATTTTTCTAATTCTTACCAGGGATACCTTTAAGTTTTAATTACTCAAGGAACTGTTCTGTCCTTGCAGAGGGCAGTCCCTCACATAAATTTGATTCATTTAAGTAAGTGGGTTTTCTAAGAAACCCTGTGCATAAGCAGGTAGACATTTCTCAAAAGACCAAAGAAGTGTTGACATCTTTGAGACCAATCTGCTGCTTTAATATTATAAACTACAAAGAGGTTTGCAGTTATTCTACATCCCATCCACATTATAGCCAGCCTTCCCAAAGATAAATAACCCTTCCTGGACCAGGGGTTAACTGGCTCTTCAAAAAATAATCTTTAAGAAATTCCAGCAATGGAATCCCTGCATATTCAGAATATGGGCAGGTGTACCTGCCTACCCAGACACTGGACAGATGCAGGAGCAAAAAGGGAATGGGAAGCAGCAAGAGTGAAGGGGTTACTGACAGGTCATTGTGAGCTATAGTCCCCAAAATTGTTGAAAGGACTCTACCTGAATGGAAATACGGTAAAACAAATTTGAGAAGTAGCTCATAGACATCACATTCTGGGTAAGTGCAAAGCAACAACAAAAAGCAAAAACAACTCCACTTCTATGTGTCTATGTAGATGGAAGAGAATTGACTAGTGCTGTAGTGATCTAAGCTCTGAAGAATATCAAAAATATCCAGCACATGCTTCCTTCCAGGATGACTGAGCCACACTCTGAGGAAAAAATGTTGAAAAGAAATAAAATAGAGCAGGACAGGAACATTTGGAATAAAGGAGAGGGAAAATTTACATTGGGAATGGTAAAACAATGTCATTTTCTATTAGGCTGGGTGGCCAGCAGACTCAAGATGAAAAGACCTCCGAAAATAAATGTAACCTTGAAGGCAAGGTCTGTAGACTTCTAGGAAACACAGAGCTAAAGGCAGAAAATTTTTCCAACCAGTCTTAGCTTTGACAAATAGAGAAGGGTTACACAAAAAGGCTCTATTTCTGGTTCTTCATTTATAACATAACAGAGACCATGAGCCATGAAGCTGAGACCATGGCCCTGGCCCATCCACATCTCTGTAGGAGACGTGGGATATGTCTATGTATGGGATACACAAAAATCCATGTAATTTGGACATGAGGGAAAAAAGAAATGCTATTTAACCTCAAATGACCTGAGTACAAGAGAAGAGATTAAAATGGATGAAAGAATTTTAACAGAACATGAGAACTCACAATAAAAAAACTCTAGCTATAACGCAGATCAGAATATTTTTAAATGAGTTAAATCATTTAGATAGAAGTTTTTGAAAAAACAGCATGCATTAGAAATGAAGTTCTCGGAAATTAGATGGCAAACAACAGGTTATGGAATGACAACTGACACAACTCAGAAAAAAAGCTGGATGAAATCACAGGTAACACAAGAGCACATGGAGTCCACCGAAAGCATGGTAAAGGAAGTAAATTTCTTTCCCAGGAACTCAGGAGAGGAATCTCTTTCACAAACCCTTCTAAATTTCCATAACAGAGATCTGCACTGTATCAATTTTTTTTTTTTTTTTTAAGATTTTATTTATTTATTTGACAGAGGGAGAGAGAGCGAGAGAGGGAACACAAGCAGAGGGAGCAGGAGAGGGAGAAGCAGGCTTCCTGCTGAGCAGGGAGCCCGATGTGGGGCTCGATCCCAGGACCCCGGGATCATGACCTGAGCCGAAGGCAGATGCTTAATGACTGAGCCACCCAGGCGCCCCTGTATCAATTTTTTTTAAGATACTGACTTAAATGGCCAAACTTTACAAAGGATGACTTTCCTGTATAACGCACAGACCAGTATAACATTAGGGTCACCCTCTGGAACTTTACAAAGCCATTAATGACTCATTTAAGTTCAGGAGCAGCCCTTGGCTGGCTAGTTCATGCCATTGTTCGACTCCACAAGGCTTTGTTTCATGAGGGGAAAGCGATGGTGGGTCAGAGGAGTCCAGGGCCTCTCAGGGTGCTAGAGCCTTGCAGTCACCACAAGTCAGGGTTTCCAGGAGCATAGCTTTCCAGGCCCACAAACTTTTGTCAAGTTAACAGGAGGTAATCATCATCAGAGGGATTAACTCATAACTTGTACTAACCAAATTGACAGAGAATTGTGTAAACCAAGACGCTAACTTCATATTGGTATTTATAACTCCTAGAAAAAGCAGAATACTCATATGAACTGAACCAAGAATTGTTTTCTCCTGTGTCTGAAAGTCTCTGGGGAGCTAGGAACATTGCTTGTTGAGGCTGGAATTGAAGCCAAGGGACCCCTCTGATGCAGCACTAGCTAGACACCTCTCTTCAGGACAATGCTGAACACCCACCACTCACCAGGAAGGTCAGCCTTTTGCTCACTTCTGTCGTCATACTCTTTATTCAGGTATTAAGTTAATGAGACACTGCTTTCTTTTTACTCAGTTATATTTCAGACTTGCTCTCTGGGGGCAGCATCCTGTGGCCCCTCTGAATGTGAACTTACTGATTTGGGAGACATCTCCTCTGTAGTGATATCTAATAACCACAATCACCCACTTCGTGATATTTGTTAAACCCACCAGAACTTAACCTTATCTCCAGTTTCTGGAAGCAACAGATCAGTCTCCTTTGGACCAGCTAAAGGTTCTCCCTTCCATGATAAAAGAATGATAAAAAGGAAGTATCTGTCAGCTTCCAGGATGTACTTATAGTGTAGTCAGATAAGCATTAGACTTTAAACTGGAAGAAATTTTTCATAATCTGACTTTGCCCCCTGTGTGACCTCGGGCAAGTCACTTAACCTCTCTGAAATCTGTTTATCTGTAAAATACATTCTTAAAGCAACTTTGAGGTTTAAATTAAATATACATTATGATAACTCAATATAAACTGTGTGCAAATATCCAGGGAAATAAGTCAAGCAATTGAAACTTTGTTATAAAAGAGTTTCGCGAGATTTCTGTTCCTTTCCTAGCTTTACAATTTTAATGGTTCTTTGTGCCCCTTCCTCCTTTGCCCTCCTTATAAGTGATTAGAAATAATGCCCATGAACAAAAAAGGTCAGTGTGCCTACTTTGGAGATAAGAGCAATAGGAGAGGAGAGTACTAGGCAAGATGTATTTCACTTCTCAAGATGGCTGGAGGAGAGAACCCAGGCAGTTGAAGATAATAATGACAAAAATTAATAATAGTAGATTTGGTGTAGTACTTTACCCTTTTAAATAGTTACTGACCCTAGCCACTTCTAAGAGTAGCAGGACTACTGTCTACCACATGGATTTGCTGGCCTAAGGGAGCAAAGCCAAGCCCCAGCTAGGGAGACTCAAGAGTAAGCAACAGATGATTGTAGACCACAACACCCTTCAATCAGCCTCCCTTGACGTGTGCATGTGTCATCTTTTCCGAATCATGTTGTCAAGTTCTTATGATTGCCAACTACTTTACTTTAGTATTTTGTTTATATAGAGTAACAGTTCTCAACCTTGGCTTCAAATAAAAATCAACTGGGGAGCTTTTATGACTGCTAATGTCCTAACTACATCTACAGATATTTAATTAGTCTGAAATCAGAGCGCCAGGCATTGGTATTTTTAAGAGCTCACAGGTGATTGGAATATGTAGCCAAGACTGAGAATCGCTGACATGAAGTGATCATTTTTCCCTTGCTCAATGGTCCTCAATCCCTAGCTGCACTTTAGTATCACTTGGGAGCCTTTAGACAAATTAAATCAGAAGCTCTGGAATTGGGGCCTGGGTATATCAGTTTTTAAAGCTTCCTGTATGATTATAATGTGTAGCCAGAATTGATGATCACTGCTATAATTTAAATAGAATATGAAGAGATGGTCTTTTTAATATAAAGTAATTGCTATCCTTCCTTGGGGAAACTGAATCCACATGTTCAGGGGAAATACACAGTTGCAACTTGGCAAAAATATGAAAAATCATGCACTTAGCTCCAGGCTAAGGAGATAATGTAGGAAAAGAGCACAGAGATAAGGAAGAATAAGGAAAGATAAGATAACAAATCTCCATGAATTATAGGAAACAACTTGAATTCCTGAAGTACCAGATATAATCAACTTTAATTCAGCAATCATCTAAAGAAGGATCATTCCTTGCAAATTGTCAATCACAGATCGTATCTACCATTAGAGACCACTTCTTCATGATGGGGAGCACTTTCCAGGCACTGGCTCACGTAATCTTCACAACAGTTCTGTGAGGCAGGCTGTTACTATCTTCATTTTACAAATAAACCGAGACACAGAGGCTAAGTGTCTTGCCCAAGATACACAGCTATTTAGAGGTAGAGTTTGGCAGTGGGTCTTGAGAGACCCTAATGGCAGCCAGTGGTCTCTGAAGAAGGGCGGATGCACAGACTAATTAAATATCTGTAGAGGAATATATTAGAATTTCTACTGTCTATTTTTTTTTTTTTTTTTGTAATTTTAACTTTTTTCTTTAGGTTATATAATTTACATATATTAGTTTGGTAGGACATATATATATATATAGATATAAATATGCATGTATTGGGTCATATGATAAAAAACGGTTGAATATCACTTCTCTAGAAGCTAATGGGTACACTAATAACAAACACAAATATACAAATTTTGCATAAGGCATAATATCAATCTATGTTGATAGAGTAGAAAGGAATCTAGGAGCAAATTATTCATTAAAGGGTGAAAATCAGGGGCTCCTGGCTGGCTTGTCAAGAGTCATGGGACTCAGGGGTGCCTGGGTGGCTCAGTTGATTAGGCAGCTGCCTTCAGCTTAGGTCATGATCCCAGAGTCCCTGGATCGAGCCCCGCATCAAGCTCCCTGCTCAGCAGGGTGTCTGCTTCTCCCTCTCCCTCTACTCCTGCCCGACTAATGCTCTCTCTCTCTCTCTCTCTAGCTCACTCTCTCAAATAAATAAGTAAAATCTTAAAAAAAAAAAAAGTCATGGGACTCTTGATCTCATGGTCATTGAGTTTGAGCCTTGTGTTGGGTGTAGCCATTACTTAAATCAATAAGTACATGTTTAAAAAAATAATAATCAAATAAAGGGTGAAAATCAAATGAATTTTGGTTAGCTCTATCTTCTATATATAAAAATATTGAGACTTAAAAAATATGTATTTTAGTGACATACCCTCAAACATTTTGAAATACGTTTCAATGAGCCATTCTAAAAACTCTACTTTCTTTGTTATTTTTAAATGAGTTTTCACCTGTGACCTTTTAGCAATATGTTTTTATGGAGCTTTTTTTTTTTTCAAGATTTTATTTATTTATTTGACAGAGAGGGAGACAGCAAGAGAGGGAACACAAGCAGGGGGAGTATGAAAGGGAGAAGCAGGCTTCCTGCTGAGCAGGGAGCTCGATGCAGGGCTCGATCCCAGGACCCTGAGATCCCAGGACCCTGAGATCCCAGGACCCTGATATCATGACTTGAGCCGAAGACAAGATGCTTAACTGGCTGAGCCACCCAGGCACCCCATTTTATGGAGATTTTTAGACAGCTTAGGTCTTTATTTAAACTGGAATACTTTTAAACTGTTCAGATTGACTTCCAAGATGACAAAGTCCATGCTGTGTGAGTAGCAAGCATGCTGATTTACCTGGGCTGCTTTGTGGCCTTACTTCCAAGCTTCTAGATCATGATGTTCCAGCTCTTACTTCACATCTGACTGTGTCCTTGATCAATTTTATTACATGTTCTGGTACCTCCATTCTTCCTAAGTACTTTTATTTCTTTCCTCATAGCCAGACACCATTCTTTTTATCTTTAACTATGTACCACCTTTTTCTCTTCCCTATTCACATCCATCCTGGGAGTTGTTTTGTTTGTCTGAATGTTTGTTTTTTAAAGTACATTCATCTTTAAATTATTTCCATTATTCCTCAAGAACATTTTTATTTATGTGTTTTTATACTTTTTTTTAAAGATTTTATTTATTTATTTGAGAGAGAGAGAATGAGAGAGAGAGCACGAGACGGGGGGAGGGTCAGAGAAGGAGAAGGAGACTCCCTGCTGAGCAGGGAGCCCGATGTGGGACTCGATCCCGGGACTCCAGGATCATGACCTGAGCCGAAGACAGTCACTTAACCAACTAAGCCACCTAGGCTCCCCTTCAAGAACATTTTTAGAGTAAACTCTTAATCTCTTTTTCCCTTACACACCAAAGTAACCATTATTAATATTTGGTGTACAGTTTTCTAAGGCCTTGTCTGTGTATGTGGATGCATATATGTTTTTTCTAATCAATAAGTGGGCTCATAGTAAACACACTGCCATATAACCTATTTCTGTCAAATACTATATTAATAGATTTCCCCAATATTATTAAATAGAGTTCAGTTAAATAATTGTAATGGCATCATATTATCCCAGTGTAATAACCTACTATAATTTATTTAACCCATATCCTATCATTTAATTCAATTCAGCTTGGCCAGTATTAGAAACAAGACTATATAAATGTATTTGTACTGAATCTTACATCTTATTCATGATTATATCCTTTGGATAAGTTCTTAAAGACAGATATTTGGTCAACAGTTAGGTGGACATTTTAGCATTTCTCGTGTATTTTTGCCAAATTGTTCTTTTAAAAGGCACTGCAAATGAAAGCGTCATTTCCACAGCCATTGTCAACATTGGATATTATTATTAAAATTTTGTTTGACTAATTTGTGGGAAAATGCAATCTCATCTTAAATAATCTTTAAGAAAGAACAGTGATTTTCTTTATAGTCTTAATGTTTGTAAAATATCTAAATTTTCCTTCGATTTTCTTCCTTTGGTGTTATGTTTAGAAAGGGCTTCCCTACTCCAAGATTATGTTACAATCATCTATACAGACTTCTAGTAATTTTATGGTCTTGTTCATCTTTCACATTTAAATATTAACCCATCTGGGATTTATTTTAGTAGGAGATATAAGACTCTAAAAGGACTTTTTCCAAATGGTTATCCAGTTGTCCCAACATCATTATACGATTTTTTTTTTTTTTTGCCCACTTAGGTATTTCTTAGCAGTGAGGAGGACATTCTAACTGAAAAAGGAAGATGGTCTCAGTTGCTAAGAAACATTTTCATGGCCTTCTAATTATGGATTCATACTGTTCAGTGTTCTATCATTCTTTTCTACAAACATAGCGCCATGTACTGTTGGAAAAGGAACACTATAGAAATCTGTCAGACTAACAGTGATGAGAATGAAGGCAACATCCCCTTGATAAAGTCTTCCTGTGCTATGTTGAGAGCTACTCTCCCAAAGAAGTGTTTTAAAACACACTTTTGCTTTGTAAAGATCATCAGAGCTTTACCCTGGAAAAACCTAAAAGATTTCTTCTTTCTTTTGACCTGTAGGTGGCAAACTTCCACTCTCATCCTCTTAAAATTTTGACCTGCTTGTTTAAAGTCCACAAAAATAAAAGGTAAGATGATTTTAGTGTGGGTTAGCATAAAAATAAGGGTGAGGAGATTTAAAGTAAAAGGATAGTGAAAGTAAAAGGAAATTCCTTTTTTATTCTTGTATGTCTTGAGATGATCAGAGACATGGGTCATAGTACCAGCTCTGCTAATATTAACTAGCTTTGACTTTGGGAAGGTAATTCAAGTTCTCTTGGCCTCTATTTTCTCACCTTTAAATCACAAAGTTGAATGAGGTCATCCTTCTTATACTTTTCAGCTCTAAATTTTATGATTCTTGGTACCAATTTAAATCCCCGACAGATTTTGAGTGATAGTGAAACTCATTTGAAAAGGGGCAAAAAGGTCAAATTGTTCTTTCAAAAGTCCCTGAAAAAATTCTTAAAAGATTATAGTGATTAGGCCAGACTTTAAAGTTGATTACAAAAGCTTTAGTGCATGATGTTTGTAACACTGGGGTTTCAAACCTGGCCAATTATAGATTCAGACCTTTATGATGACTTATTTTATTACAAACCAGAAGTAATACAATAGAGAGCGAAATAACTTTTTTTTGAGTAGGCTGCATGCCTAGCACAGAGCCTAGTGCAGGGCTTAAACTCACGACCCTGAGATCAAGACCTGGGCTAAAATCAAGAGTTGGATGCTTAACCAACTGAGCCACTCAGGTGCCCCATAACTTTTTTAATGATATGAAAAAGAATTAACTTAGATCTATTGTTACCACAGCCTATCCATAAATTACAATGGGTTCAAAAGAAGCAAATAAGTTATGAACCTGCAAGAAACCAGAATGTAAAATATAAAACCCAAAGAAACTGAAATACATATGCATCCCTTTTGTGGGTGGGAGATAAATTAGTGGATATTAAAAGAGAGGACACCATTGAATGTAGATATATTTTTCCATACTACAAGAATAAAAATATTTTGAAATGACAGGAAGAACTAAATGTGATACACTATTAAAAGCTTGCTCTTTCAAATATATAAATATGTATAATCCAGGCAGCAGTCAGGTACCCTAAACTCAGGTTAAACCTGACCCAAATCTTAAACCCAGTTACTCTGATATCAAAAACACTGGCTCAGTGGGTGGAGCATGAGACTACTGATCTTGGGGTTGTGGGTTCAAGCCCTACATTGAGGGTGGACATTACTTAAAAAATTAAAAAGACTGAGGATTTTATTGTGCCCCCCAACACACACACACACACACACACACATTTTTGCTTCTCTCTGTCTTGTGTATTTTATTGGCAAACTATTTTTTTTTCTTTCCTCCTCCCACCCTTTACTTCTCTAATCTTAGTGTCCACAACTAATCTACCCATTCATATTATGCACTTCATAAGTTTTTAAAAGTACTTTAAGATCTGAGTAAGTTATAGAGAGGGTAAATGTCAAAATGTGTAGTGCTGACCTCTTACTATTTCCTCTTTACACCCTTCTTTCTTGCTTTTCCTCTCTCATCCCCCATCCTTCTTAACAAAATTATCCCTAGTCTCAAAAGAGCTCTGCTTATATTTGCCCTTGACTACAAACTCCCATTTTCCAAAAAGGGCAGTTCTACCTAAGAGGATATTAGTAAATCAAATTTTCTTCATCTAATTTCATCCATAAGGTTGGCATTTAAGTTCCTATTTGGAAAAGAAGAAACAGGGGCACCTGGGTGGCTCAGTAGGTTAAGCGTCTGCCTTTGGCTCAGGTCGTGATCCCAGGATCCTGGGACCCAGTCTGGCACTGGGCTCCTTGCTCAGCAGGGAGCCTGCTTCTCATTCTCCCTCTGCCTGCCACTCCCCCTGCTTGTGCTCTCTCTCTCTCTCTGACAAATAAATAATAAATAAAATCTTTAAAAAAAAGAAGAAGAAACGGTTTTCACAAGGAGACATGGAAAAATGAACAACTTTGCTCCAATAATAACAGTGTATAGCAAAGCAAATTTAAAGCAGCATTAAATACTAGAGTAGAGAATATATGAAAGAACTCAGGGTTGGTGACTGTGCAGAAAAGCTTGCATTATATGCATTGCTGGAGAAAATGCAAATTGGTTCAACTTTAAGTTGTTTTTGTGCAAAGATGTTAATAGTAGTATTACAAAAACAGAAACAAACCAAGTATTCAACAATGGGAGTAGTTAGACAAATATTTTAATATAATAGAATGAGCCCTATTAGACTGCTTTTAAAAATGTCAAGTATACATTTTACTTCAACACGTGAACAAGTTTATAAATAGTGAAAAATTAAAAAAACAGAACTCAAGATAACATGAACTTTATGGCAATGTAAGCAAAAATAATAACAAAAATTGGAACCCAGAGGAATGTAAATAATTTCATTTCTTATTAATTTCTAAAGTTAATTTCCAGTTTTTAGAAATGACAATAATTCTATCAGTCATAAGTAGTCTATCTTGTGTTATACCTTTATATGCACTAAGACCAATCGTTCAAGTCTATTTGAATTGATCCTAATAGTTTGAACCATCCCCAAAAGGATTATTTTCCTTTTAGGATTACTTTAAATCAAATTTTTCTAATTTATCAGTTGAATCTAAGAATAAATTATCTTTAAAAGTTTATTATTATGTGATACTCTAAAACTTATCTGACCAACACTGCTCAAAAGTGTCAATATTATTTAAAAAAACAACGAACAAAACAAAACAACAACGAAAGTCTGAAAAACAGTCACAGCCCACCAGAGTATAAGGAGACATGACAAAAATAATGTGGTATCTTGGATTGGATCCTGGAACCGGAAAAGGACATTTGGTCAAGACTAAGGAAATCAGAACAAAGTATGGATTCTGGATTCTAGTTAATAATTATGTATAAATACCAACTCATTAGTTGTAATAAATGTATCATATGGGTATATAGAAATTCTCTGGGCTACTTTCACAATTTTTCTGTGCATCTAAACTATCCTACAATTAAAATTTTATTTTAGAAATGTTAGTATATTTAGACAGCTAAATACCATCTAATGTATTGAATTAGTATACTAAATAACAGAACCTAGTTTACTGTTAGTGACCAATTGACAAGGTGAAAATTTGCTATGATAATCATGCAGTAAATCAAGAGAACACTTCAATAAGGGAAGCTGTCCTTCAATAATGAGAATGATACATTATTAAGAGCTGAGGATGTAAAGAATACTGTATATGAAGCACTGTCTTTGCCCCGGGTATGTATAAACTATTCCCCAGCAGGACCAGATGATAGAAATACATTCCAAGGGCAAATGCCAACTCTAGCTTCTAATAAAATGTTCTTCCTTATCAATAGGTAAAGTTGTTACTTTCATACTACAATATATAATGAAGTCTGTTTCAGACTGTTTTGGGGTGTCTTTTCCTTTCCTGAATTTTCTTTTCCTTTTCCATTTTGTTTGCCATTTTTCTTGGCAATTGCATTTAAAAAATTTCCCAACATGTTTATCTGGTGATGTGAAGAAGATTCTTTGTATGTTGTCCATTACGAATGGAAAGCAAATTGCGAATTTCAGAGTCTGTTGACAACACTGAGACTGGGCTGATGTCTAAAAAAAGGAGACCTGTTTCCTGTGTTAACCTCAGAGCAGAGGTGGAAAAGGCTACTTCCCGATGGGTTTTCACTTTGGACTGATATCAAATTAAAAGAAATGAGGCAGATGTAATATATTTTTCCTCTCATCACTCTAATTAAATCATACATGAAAATGGTTTCTTTTTAATGTATTAAGAGTATCTTAAACTGGCATCTGTGTTTTCTCGTTTAAAAGCAATAGGAACCTCTGTTGATGAAGTCATTTATTTTTTTAGAAATAATTATTGGTTTCCTGCAATATTTCTGAAACTGCCTTATAAGAAACACATGGGTCACTTGTCAAAATGCAGATTCTCACTGTCTCAAGAATCTAATTCAGTGTGCCTGAGGGTCCAAGAGACTGTCTTTTGAATTAGAGCCGCCTTTTCGTCAGGCTTTTACTGATTAGTTGTTTGTGGTAGTTCTTAGCTCTGGCAAACAACAGAATCATCTGGACAATTTTTAAAACTACTAAAGCCGCAGCCTACCCCTACCGTACCCCCCGATTATAATTTATTTATCTGGAATGGAGCCTACACATCAATGTTTTTTAGCTCTTCCTGGTTCATACTACTGCAATCAGAGTCTAAACCATTAGTTTTGGTATGGAACCATAATTAGTTAGGAAAACCTACTTCACTCCTTAGGCTCTATTCAAAAAAATATTGGCTACTGAACACAGCACATGAATCTCGCAAGCATAATTTTGAGCAAAAGGAGCCAAAAGCAAAAGAGAACATATAATTGGGACTAACTGCTAGTAGGTACAGGTTGTTTGTGGGGTAAAGTAGGAGATGGAAATATTCTGGAATTAGATAGTGGTGATGATTGCACAACAGAGACTACAGTAAAAACCACTGAAGCATACACCTTGAAGTGGTGAACTTTATGTTGTGTGAAGTATATCTCAATTTAAAAAGGTACTAAAAAAGAGAGAACATATGGTTTAGCCATTCTTGTAAATTAAAAAAAAAAAAAAATAGGCGTATCTAAACCAAAGTGTTTGAAATCAGGTTCCTGGTTATCTTTGGGGAGGCGGGGAAGGTCGTGCCTGGCAAGGAGAATAGGAAGACTTGGGAAGTGCTAGCAGGGTTCTTATTTCATGACCTGAATTGTGGTTACAGGGGTGAATTCACTTTGTGATCATCCATTTAGGGGCTATGTATTTATGATTTGTGCTCCCAGAAAACCGAGTTGTCAAGAAAACGTTAAAAGATAATTTAGACTCCTCCACTTAAAAATACAGGGAAAATTAGCTAGTAATCTAAATCTATAATAAAAGCAAGTCTGATGAGACAAAGATAATGTTTGACAGTAGAGGTCATTTAGTATTAGACTTGTTTTCCAGAGATGGCTATAGAATCTCTGTCTTCAGAACTCATGAAAAATAATCTTGCAGTAAAATCAGTTCTATTATGGGATGGTATCTTGTAGTAATTAGCCAGATAATATTTTGAGACTTGATCTAGTTCTTTGAGTCTACCTTTAGTTTACATTTACTTTTTACTCTGGGAAATAAATAGACAAAATAAAAGAAAAACTAAGAACTTTGAATTCCCAAAGAGAATTGGCTAATTCATAATACATTTTTTAGTTTCAGCAAAACTTACTGTAATCCATTTCACCAGTCATCAAACTGAATCTTTCTAAGCTCAATTTAATTTTCTTTCTTTTATGTTATCACCAATATTTTTTTTCTTAATTGTCATTAATATGCTGACAATCCTAGATTCTCCTTCCTTTCTTTGCTTATTGCTTTTCCAGGTTCTATGAATTTCGTTGTTCCCACTTTCTTTCTTCATATGTTCCAGGGTTTCATTACTTTATTGGCTCTTTTATATTTCTTTAGCTCTACAAACATTTGTAAGATCTTTGGTTTCCAGAGATGAATACAATATTATAAGGTTCTAGAACATGTCTCCTTCCTTTTGCAACAATGTTTGTAGGCTACAATATGGTTCAACATTGACTCCTCTGGTTCCAGGATTCCATCTTTAGAATTGAGTCAATTTAACATTGCCACTGATTTCATAAGCTTTGTTTTGCATGCAGTCTATTATTACCTTTGAAATCTTTTCATGAATTTCCAGAACTCCTTATTCCATTAGCCACTTGTAGACTATGCTTTTATATTCTTATATCTAATGTTTGTTTGTTTTTTACAAAAAAAACACCAAACATCATTTTAAATTTGCTTTGTTCATAATTGTTCTAATTTTTCTGAAGACATCACCAATAATATAAGTACCCATGATATTAGCCAGATTCAGAGATAATGAGTAATTTTTTCTAGTTCTTAATTTTTCCAATTGTTTCTTCATTGTCTGACAGATATTTTTTCAATTATTTTATTAATGGTGCTATTTATTTACACTTAAGGAAAATAAAACTGCAGAAAAAAGAGTGTTTCTTGTTTTTTAGCAACTAAGCAAATATATATTTTATATGTATTCTCCCTTATTGAGGATCAAATTTTGTGGTAGCCATAGATAATTTTGTAGCTAGAAGGAATTTTATAGATTCTTTTTTCCAATTTCCATAACTACAGATGAGGAAACTGAGACCCAGAGAAACCCATATAATTAATTACTGATAAAGCCATTTTTCTTTCATTCTTTATTGCTTTATTGTACTTAATTTACATCTTTTTTCTATGTAATATATATATTTTTAAAGATTTTATTTATTCATTTGTCAGAGAGAGAGAACACAAGCAGGGGGAACGGCAGGCAGAGGGAGAGGGAGAAACAGGCTCCTGGCTGAGCAGGGAGCCCAATACGGGACTCGATCCCAGGACCCTGGGATCCTGACCCAAGCCAAAGGCAGACGCTTAACCTACTGAGCCACCCAGGCATCCCTATGCAATATATTTTTTTAAAGATTTTATTTATTTACAGAGAGAGACAGAGAGAGAACTGGGGGAGGGATAGAAGGAGAGGGAGAGAGAATTTCAAACAGACTCCTTGCTGAGTGCAGAACCCCATATGGGACTCAATCTCACCACCCTGGGATCATGACCCAAGCCAAAATCAAGAGCTGGACACAACCAACTGAGCCACCCAGGAGCCCCTCTATGCAATATTTTTAACATGTAAGCACACTGCATCATTTTAGCTTTTTTTCTCTTAATTTCTTTAGAACTTTTTGGTAAATTAGTTAACTCCTTTTTAGTAGCAGACATTCAAGCTAACTATTTCAGCACCATTTACTACATTATTATATTAGCACAACTTTAAGAACTTCCTCAGAGCAAAGCAGTTTTCTTTGTTGTTGGTTATTAATGTATTATATTTTTTCCCCACCCTTACTGAATTTTCCAAATCTAGCCACTCCCAGAAAAGACCCATCCCTTCACACTCTCAAGCTCTATTTCCTTTTTTAGATACACATTGGATAATAATAACAGCTGACAGATATTGAGCTCCATGCTAATTGTTCCCATTTTACTGACAAGATAACTGAGACACAAAGATTTTTTTATGGCAGAGTGAGATGAGACCTAGGCTTCCTTATTCTGGATTTGGTATTTAACTTTTTATATATTCCTTCAATAAATTCTATTTTTATGTGTTTCATAATGTCCATTATATACTAGTATGTCATACTTGTATATAATTTATTAATTTATAAAGGTAAAGAATTAGCCTAATCTAAAGAGAGGCCTGGCCTTTGCCCTCAGCTCCCAGGAAATGATCTCCCAGGAAATGATCTCTTGGAATGTCCTGCCTGATAACACTGTCTTTGTTTACCTGAGACCATTGGGCTACACTGGATGGTTTAACAATGTGATACATGGTAGGGGCTTTGGACCAAGTAGTATAAGCTTAACCTTCAGTGGAATTGGACACTAAAGGTATGATCAAACCCCAGTAAAGACTCTGGACACCAAGGCTCAGGAGAGCTTCCCTAGTTGGCAATACTCCAAGTGTAATGTCACACATTGCCAGAAGTTAATGTTGTTCATGACTCCACAAGGAGAGGAGAGTTGGAAGCTCCATCCATAGAATTCTCCTGGACGTTGCTCTATATATGTCTCTTCTCTTGGCTGATTTTAACCTGTATCCTTTCACTGTAATAAACCGTAACTGAACATAATAGCTTTCAGTGAGTTCTATGGATTCTAGTGAATTATCAAAGCTGAGAGTAGTCTTGGGGACCACCTGAACTTGCAGTTGTTGTCAGAAGTGAGTGTGGTCCTGGGAACTCTGAAACATGTGATCAGAAAAGTTTGGAGCCATTAGTCTAGACCATGTTAGCAAATGATTATCTAGTTTCTTCTTAAAGATCTATGGAGATATAAATTTTATCAGTGATCTATTTTACTGTGATGGTATAAATGTAAAATCACGGCAATAATAGAGTCAAATTTCAACAGCTCTAAAAGTGAGTCCTTTTCCTTTTCTTTTCTTTTAATTTACTTGGGTTATTTTTTTCTCATCTTCTTGGTTCTAATGACTGCATTAAAAATTGTTGATGGCTCCATCCTTCTTAAAACTTTCTCCTAGCTGATCTCATAGAATCAAAGGCCCCTAAGGGCTAAGACCACAATTTATTTATATTTTTAGTCCTAACACTTAATACAATGCCTCAGTTCCTTTTGTCAGGAGAAAAAAACAAAATCATTGTCTCTAATATAGAGATAGTATTGGAGAAAAAGGCTGATTTCTAGTCCCTGGTTTTTTATTTGCTCTGCCAGCAGTGAGCAAGCCACTTACCTTCTCTGAACCTCTGTTTCATCATCTATAAAACAGAATGTGGGCTCAGTGTTTTTTAACTTTCTTTCCTTCTCTTCTCTTCTCTTCTCTTCTCTTCTCTTCTCTTCTCTTCTCTTCTCTTCTCTTCTCTTCTCTTCTCCTCTCCTCTCTTTCCTTCCCTTCCCTTCCCTTCTCTTCCCTTCCCTTTCCTTTTCTTTTCTTTCTATAGATATTACACTATTTTCAAATGAAATCTCACACAGAAGCCCAGTTGAAGCCTAAGCAAGTTGAAGAAGCAATGAGAAGGCACCTGGAGACTCTTCTGCTCAGAATCCTACCCCCTCCTTCCCATGGCCTCGAGGGCCGTGCAGATCCCTATGATTCTTTAGCGCAGCACCAGAAACCCACTGAGCTAGAAAGTTTTCACAGTTCTATCAGGCTTTAAAATGCTATATTCTGGAAGCAGTACCAAAGTATTTTTTAAAGTATTATCACCCCAAATGTTATCTAATTACCAAAAAAAATTTCATTTGATCCAATTTTGCTTTGTATTTTTAACACAATTTTTACATTGTAAAACAGATTCAAATTGAATTCCTGAAGAGATGGAACAAAGGACAAAGTAAATTGGAAGCCAAATCCATCGTTTTCCTTTTTTTTTCCAACTTAAGTCCAGTAACACTAAACATTTGGTGAGAAATTAACAAGCCCGGAAATCTTCAACGACATGGGTTCTTCATCTTGTCAGGAGGCTGCCATTTCTGTCTGTTGGAAGAATGGGAAATCATTAGATGAGAGGCACTTATACAAGTTGAGTACTGAACTTTCTAAATGCTTTGGGAACAGTCTTCCAGTTAGTTTGTCTTAAAGGTTATTGGTAAACCTGAACTTGGATTGAGAATGAACAACATTTGGCATTGTACCTAACAATAAGCATTTACATAACATTTATTTCATTTAAATTTACAACTTTATGAGCTGAATATTAATATATTATTATCATTATTGTCACTATTTTTTATTTAAATTTAATTAGCCAACATATAGTACATCATTAGTTTCAGATGTAGAATTCAGTAATTCATCAGTTGCGTACAACACCCAGTGCTCATCACAACACGTGCGCTCCTTAGTACCCATCCTCCAGTTACCCCATCCCCCACCCACCTCCCTCCAGCAACCTTCAGTTTGTTTCCTATAGTTAAGAGTCTCTCATGGTTTGTCTCCCTCTCTGATTTCTTCCCATTCAGTTTTTATTATTGTCACTATTAATTCACTAATAAGTTTAATGCATTTATTTTTATTGTGATTATTACTGTTTGAACTGACATTCACCATCTTATTCTATATTTATTTACCATACATTTTCTTTACTGTCTGTTATTGATCTACTAGACAAGAGGAAGATTAACATACTATTTCTGTTCTTTAAGTGGTTGCTCTTAAATTTTAATATGCATATTTAATTTAATGACGTTTAATTGATATATAATCCTCCTACCAAACAATGATCTTTAATATGCAATTGACTTTTTTCCATGCCTATCTCTGGCTCAGAGGTCTCTCAGGCCTCTCAGACCCCTAGGTTTATGAAAGGACCCCTGCTATAGCACCTAACATGCATGGGGCCATGCATACCTTAACTTCCTTCCTCCCATGATTATAATCTCCAGCTCTTTAGCTGTATATCTTGTTCTAATGCCCCTCTGACTGTATTTAGCACTAGCTCTCCCTCCACATCCTGATTTCTTATTTCCTCTTTATTTCATTATTTGGAGATCTCCCTTTCTTACTTTCAAACCTATTTTAAAACTTTTAAAACTTTGTGGAATGAGCAGATCTCCAATGTTGGTTTAATCTACCATATTAACTGGAAATCTCAGAGCTACTTTATTACTTCTTTACAAATATGGAAGCAAGCATAGAGAAGTTATGACTAGTCCATGCCAGTATTGAAAAAGAATAAGCAGACTTTGTTTTAGCTCTTATAATTCCAAATCCAATATTATTTCCATAATACTGAGATTCATTCTTTTTCCCTTCTTCCTTACTTATCCTGTAAAGTTTTTCCTAGATTCCTATCGACTCGTAACACCAGTCAAATTTTACACTTCCAAAGGAAGTCCTGTGCATTCATTATGGTCCCAGAAGCTTTAGCCCCATTTTTGCCAGTATAATTTTTTAAAGCCATGTTAAGCATTTTTTTCCAAGCCCAGGGTCAGGAAAAAAAAGTAGATGCTAAGGTTTTAGATGAATCATGAAAACTAAGGTTTACTTTAGTCCTCTGTCTTTTACCTCTCATAGCCTGATACAAAGCCATGTGAACCTCGTCCGCTTTATTCATAAGTCCACACCTTTCTTTTACCCTCACAAATAAGAACTAGTAGTCTCTGGACTCCTGTGAACCATGCATGAGAGACTTTGCATCCATAGCCATCAGTATAATTAGCTTTTGAAAATTCACACCTCTGTGCCATTTTTAAAAGCATACTCTTTCTCTGAAGAATTCTTCTCATCTTCACTATAACAAACACTTCCACTGTCTCAGCTCATACCAAGATCACACTCAGCTCACACTCATACACGTTTCTTAAAGTTCACTATTAATCTGATAATCATTTTTTGACTGCTATTCCTGGCTAAGCAGTAGAATCACAAGGATGAGGGAGGGAGCAAGTTCACTGAAATCAGTGCTGGCATAGTTATAGGCAGATTATACTACAGAATAAGAAGGAGCATTTACTCTTTTGGAGATAGAAAGGGTAGGGATCGGAGGAGGCGCCGGCACGTACGAAGGCATGGAAGTCAGGGCACCTCCGGGAAACTCAAGTCTGTCTGGGGCAGGGGATCTAAGATGGGAAGGAAGCCTGGCAGGGAGGATCCCGGAGAGGCTGGCGAGGGCTGGGCTGTTTGCCCCGGATTCAAGTGTTTGTGTTTCATTCTGGAAGCACTGGGCAGCCCTGGAATAATTTTAAGCAGAGAAGTGGATTACAGTAGGGAAAGCTAGAGCCAAGGAGACACATGGGATAATTATAATGCCTGGCTCGTGGTTAGCACTCAGTGGATGTCAATTGAATTGTTACATTTTTATTCATGGATGAGTACCCCATCCCCATATTGGCCTGCACACACTTAAAAAATTTTAAGTGTAGAAGAATGAATGGTGTCTGCATAAAGTAGAAACTAGTTTGGCTAGACCACTTTCATTGTTTACATTCCACATGGCTCAAATATCCTCTTAATGGGTGGCTCAGTCGTTAAGCGTCTGCCCTCGGCTCAGGTCATGGTCCCAGGGTTCTGGGATCGAGCCCCGCATCAGGCTCCCTGCTCGGCGGGGAGTCTGTTTCTCCCTCTCCCACTCCCCCTGCTTGTGCTCCCTCTCTCGCTGTGTCTCTCTCTGTCAAATAAATAAATAAAATCTTAAAAAAAAAAAAAAAAGGGCTCATTTAGCTTGCTATTTACTTAGAGCAAAAGTAGCTCTCTATCTGACCAGAGTGGGCAGAATCCTTGCTTAGGTTTTGCACAGGATGTGTTCACAGGTACTTTTTAATTACTCAGAGCCTCTTTTATTCTATTTATAATCCAAGTTCTTTGCTTTTCTTCTGGTGTCCTCCTGGTGTCCAATGTTTCAAATTTACATTTAAGGACTCTTCACCTTCACAGGTAGTGGGGAGAATGAAAGAACAAAATAAGTTCATTTTAATAAACATTTTTGGAATGGGAATTCTCACTGAAAGTCTCCCTAAATTCTACATGCTTCCCTAAAGACTTTAATATCAGAGGTATATTTATGCACTTTGAGAGTCAGGTTCTTTTGTACAGAAAATATCCATTCCACCCAAATTTTGTTTATTTGGAAAATTATTTACATAGCAGTAAAATTAAATTCTCGGTATTGCTGATTTATTTTTCTGACTTGTTTTTCTTTATGGGCAGTTAACAATGACAAGAAAAAAGAGAATTCATGAGTTCTGTCTTAAATATTTCAGTAACTTGAGAATTTATGATGAAGTATATACACTTTCCCTGAGATAGGAGTTAAAATTTTAAATATTTGCTGTACCTTTGCTTCTAAGCCATTCCAGACTATCTTTCTAAGGGATATGTAGGTTTTTCATTTATTGAGATGCATTTATTGTTGGTACAGATGAACTTGTAAAGGTTAGTTAGGGGTATGGATGACAAATAACTGAAGTGTTGATAATCCATGTATTCATTACTGAAGATGAGATTTGGGATAGGGTGGGGAACAGAAAATATGTCAAATTTTCATCCTACTTCAACTACAAAATTATGGTTTGTTGTTTTTAATTCTTTATGACAAGTTTTGTTTTGTTTTGTTTTCATTAACGACCTGTGTCAGACAGCAGGCAAGGCCATGGCCAAGGCCTGCAGGAATTGGCCAGTAAGGACCATGAGTCCTTTTTAGCTTTAGAGGGTTTATTACTTACACAGACGTGGAAGAGTAGCCAAAGGTGCCTGTTTCACAAACCAAGAAGGATGGCACTGAAACAAAAGGGCCAGATGATTACAAATCAACTCGAAATACTCTCTGTTGCCAAGGAGGGAATTCTAGATTGCAGCTAAACAATTTTATAGCCTGCGCTTCCTTCTAAGGGGGAGTGAGGCACAATGCCTCACACCTCATCAGAACCAGGGAGACAGTGAGATACTGTCTCATGTCAGTCTCCCTGACAGATAGGAAAGCAAGTGAGAAATGTCCTGGTAGCCCCTCCTCACAAGCCTTCAGGTTCTCGCATTCCAAGAAGAACAGAAGGAGGCTCACCAGACTTAGGGCAGGCTGCAGACCAAATCTGGCCTATTTGGATACATGCAGGGTCACCAAGGTGCAATGACAGAGCTGTTCCCCCCCCCCACACACAGTTCACTGGTTATCTCCCTTATCTGCAGACTCACTCATCTCTTCTCATCTGCAATGATACTTTCTTCATTTTTCCCCTTTCCTGTTGCTGAAGTAAAGCTGTATGATCCATCTGCATAGAACTTACTCGCTGTCTGTTCTCCTTCGTTCACTACCTTTTCCCAAATTATCTAATATTTTCCACTATGCTCCCGGGAATAAGAAGAAAAAGTATGAGCTATGTATTTCGGTGTAATAAAGCACACCAAAACTTAGTGGTTTAAACCAACAACAATTTACTATTTCTCAAGTTCTGTGTGTTGGCTGGGTGCTGCTGGTTTTTCCTGGGTTTACAGCCAGAGGTTCAAGATGGCCTCAGGCACATATCTGGCAGCTGGTGCGAGGCTATCAGTAGGGGCACTTGGTTCTCCTGTGGCCGCTCATCCTCAGTAAGCTAGACTGGCTGCCTCACATGTCAGTCTCAGGGCAGCATTCTCAAAGAACCAAGGCGGAAGCTTAAGTTCTAGTTTGAAAGTCATAACTTCACTTCTACTATATTCTTTTGGTCAAAGCAAGCGATAAGAACAGTCTAGATTTGAAGGGTAGGGAATAGACTCCTCTTGATAGGATGAGTTGCAAAAAGAGTGTGCTTGTGCTTTTCAATCTACAATGTAAAAAGGCTTGACTAAGTGTCTTCAGGTGAATAGGTTCATTGAAACCCAAACAAAATATGACTTTCCTTTTAATCAGTTGACTAAACATCTTCAATTCTGATCATGGCAATAAAATCCCTATAACACTAACAAGTCACAAGGGTAGAAAATTAAGGAAATTGTCATAGACCCAGAAAATATTTGCCAGAGGAAATGGAGGTACTAAGTCTTATTTCTGTAGGCAAAGTGACCAAAGTGTGGTTTCCAAACCTCAGAAAGTTACTCCAAACCTCTTTAGTTAATAATAGAATGGAGAACACCAGCCAAAGATTTTGTTACTTACAGGGAATTTGAAAATTAACTCTCTTAAGTAACTATTGGTTGGCCAATACTCACTGACAGAAGTTTGCATTTTTACCATCTACCTCGCATAACTGATGAAAGTGAAATGAGATAATTAATGTGCCTAGTGTAATACCTGGCTTACCTTTGTCTCGTGGCTCAGTCGTTAAGCATCTGCCTTCGGCTCAGGTCATGATCCTGGGGTCCTGGGATCGAGCCCCACATTGAGCCCAGCATCAGGCTCCCTGCTTACCGGGAAGCCTGCTTCTGCCTCTCCCACTCCCCCTGCTTGTGTTCCCTCTCTTGCTGTGTCTCTCTCTGTCAAATAAATAAATACAAATCTTTAAAAAAATAAATAAAAAATAAAAATAAAAAGATATAGTTGTTACTATTATTTTATTTAAGGCTTCAAGAATTTACATTGTTTAATGATAGAAAGACATTGTGTTAGGTACTTTCTTAATATATTTTATAGTCAAAGTGGGTGCTTTGATAAACTTGCTTTATTTTTTTATCTTTGATTTATTTTATTTTATTATGTTATGTTAGTCACCATACAATACATCATTAGTCTTTGATGTAGTGATCCATGATTCATTGTTTTCATATAACACTCAGTGCTCCATGCAGTACGTGCCCTCCTTAATACCCATCACTGGGCTAACCCATCCCCCCACCCCCTCCCTTCTAAAACCCTCAGTTTGTTTCTCGAAGTCCATAGTCTCTCGTGGTTCGTCTCCCCCTCCAATTTCCTCCCTCCATTTTTCCCTTCCTTCTCCTAATGTCCTCCATGCTATTCATTATATTCCACAAATAAGTGAAACCATATGATAATTTGACTTTCTCTGCTTGACTTATTTCACTTAGCATAATCTCCTCCAGTCCCATCCATGTTGATGTAAAAGTTGGGTATTCATCCTTTCTTATGGCTGAGTAATATTCCATCGTATATATAGACCACATCATCTTTATCCATTCATCTGTTGAAGGGCATCTCGGCTCTTTCCACAGTTTGGCTATTGCAGACATTGCTGCTATGAACACTGAGGTGCATATGGCCCTCTTTTCACTACATCTGTGTCTTCGCAGATGACATGATACTTTATGTGGAAAATCCAAAAGACTCCACCCCCAAATTACTAGAACTCATACAGCAATTCAGTAATGTGGCAGGATACAAAATCAATGCACAGAAATCAGTTGCTTTCTTATACACTAACAATGCAACTGTAGAAAGAGAAATTAGAGAATTGATTCCATTTACAATAGCACCAAAACCCATAAGATACCTTGGAATAAACCTAACCAAAGAGGTAAAGGATCTATACTCTAGGAACTACAGAACACTCATGAAACAAATTGAAGAAGACGCAAAAAGATGGAAAAACATTCCATGCTCATGGATCAGAAGAATAAACATTGTTAAAATGTCTATGCTACCCAGAGCAATCTATACTTTCAGTGCCATCCTAATCAAAATTCCAATGACATTTTTCAAAGTGCTAGAACAAACAATCCTAAAATTTATATTGAATCAGAAAAGACCCTGAATCGCCAAGGAAATGTTGAAAAAGAAAAACAAAGCTGGGGGCATCACGTTGCCTGATTTCAAGCTATATTACAAAGCAGTGATCACCAAGACAGCATGGTACTAGCACAAAAACAGACATACAGACCAATGGAACAGAATAGAGAGCCCAGATATGGACCCTCAACTCCATGGTCAACTAATCTTCGACAAAGCAGGAAAAAATATGTGATAAACTTGCTTTAAAACCTCTCCAAGCTAAAATTATCATTGCAATATTCTATGGGGTAAAAATTTAGAACCTCCATTTTCTAGCTTTTCATGTGTTGGCAACTGACCTAGCACAATTGCAATAGTCAGCCACTGGTGTGTAACAAATAACCAGACCCCCCCCCCAAAAAAATCCCAGTACCATTTAACAAAAGCTTTTATTTTTCTCATAGGTCTGTGAAGTAGCTAGTGAAGATGTGCCTTCGCCTGCAGCACCTGGCTCTGTCTCATGCTAAAGGCCTACAAATAGGTTAGAACATCTCTGCTCAACACCTGTTTATTTTTAGGCCCAGATGAAAGGGGCAGCAAATATCCAAAGTAAGTTCATCTCATGGTAATGGCATAGGCTCAAGAGAACAAGCAAAAATATACAGGGTCTCTTAAGGTCTAGGTTCAGAACTGGCAAACTGTCATTTCTGTCCAGGACACTGGAATAGCCAATGTCACCTTTAGTAGGAGGAACTATTAAGCAACAGGGCAAGCTCCAAGTTACAATAAGGTGTGAGGAATTGAAGCCAATAATGCAAACTACCACAGCAGTATTAAAGAATCTTGGCCTGTTGCAAGACACTCCCTACTCCTACCTCCATAAAGAGGCATGCATCCTGGTTAGGTTTCTCATACTTTCTCAATAGGACATGAATCTTTTAGCTGGTTGACTGTTGAATCGTACAATTCCATCCTCAAATAATAACATGGGATGTCTGCCTGTTTGTTACCTAACAGTATATCTTTGAATTCTGAATTATGCTGCCTCATAATTATAAAATCTCAGTTTGGAAAATCACATTTATGAGGATTTCCTAATGGATCATCTCTTTCTCAAAATAGTCTAAATTTCATATTTGGATCAAGTCAGGTTACAGAAGAATTTCTATGTACAGCATATCATGTTGGCCTCTTATAAAACTGCTTTTACTCAACTATGCTTGGGTGTTAAGCTCTCTGCCTACATTGAAGAAAATTATAAGGAAATTAGTTTATGGATCTAATTATTAAAATCAAGGTTGACATTGGTGTGCTCTAAGATCCATGGAAGAATTTTTTCTTGGCTCACAAAAACAAGAATTTTCTGGGCTCTTCCTGACAAACTGGCTTATTTTTAACTTATAGTCACTGTGATGTAACTTTTTACTGTTCCATTCTTAAATTGGCCTCTAAGAAGCTCTGATACAGATTTACAAGCCATCTCTGCTGGAGCAGAGCTTCATGCATAGTATAGTCATTATGTGTCAAGCTTTAAGTGAGTTAACACATATTAAGTTCTTAGAAGTTGCTTGACAAAGAGTAAGTGCTATTTTGCCATTTTGATAATTGTTATTTACTTATTTGGTATTTATTTATTTAGAGTATATTTGACACACAATGTTACATTAGTCTCAGGTGTACAACTTAGTGATTTGACAATTTTATACATTATGGTATGTTCACCACAGGTGTAGCTACCATGTGTCCCATTATATCACTATAACAATATCATTGGCTGTATTCCTTATGCTGTGCCTTTTATTCCTGTGACTTCTTCATTCCATAACTGGAATTCTGTATCTCCCACTCTTCTTCACCCATTTTGTCTATCCCCCCATTCCCTCCCCTCTGGCAACCGTCAGTTTGTTCTCTCTACTTATAGTTCTGATTTAGCTTTTTGTTTGTTTATTCACTTTTTTTTTAGATTCCAAAGTGGGTGAAATCAAATGGTATCTGTCTTTCTCAGTCTGACTTATTTAACTTAGCATAATACCCTCTAGCTCCATCTGTTCTCTCAAATGGCACCATCTCATCCTTTTTTATTGCATTGTGTGTGTGTGTGTGTGTGTGTGTGTGTGTGTGTGTGTGTGTGTGTGTCACATCTTCCTTATCCATTTGTCTATTGATGGACACTTAGGTTGTTTCCATGTCTTGACTATTGTAAATAATGCTGCTGTAATACATGGGGGTACATAAATTTTTTCAAGTCAGTGTTTTCGTTTTCCCTAGGTAAATACCCAATAATGGAGTTATTGGATCATATGGTATTTCATTTTTATTTTTTTGAGGAATCTCCATACTGTTTTCCACAGTGGCTGTACCAATTTGCATTCCCACCAATAGGGCACAGGGGTTCTTTTTTCTCCACATCCTTGCCAACACTTGTTGTTTCTTGTCTTCTTGATTTTAACAGGTATGAGGTGATATTTCATTGTGGTTTTGATTTGTATTTCCCTGATAACTAATGATGTTAGTTATTAATTTTTTAATTAATTAACTAATGATGTTAGCATCTTTTCATGTGTCTGTTGGCCATCTGTATATCTTCTCTGGAGAAATATCTGTTCATGTTTCCCATATTTTAATTGGATTATTTGTTTTTTTGGTATTCAGTTGTATAAGTTCTTTATATATTTTGCATACTAACCCTTTATCACATATTTCATTTGCAAAATAACTTCTCGCATTTAGTAGGTTGTCTTTAAGTTTTCTTGATGGATTCATTTGCAGTGCAAAAGCTTTTTATTTTGATGTAGTCCCAATAGTTTATTTTTGCTTTTGTTTCTTTTGCCTTGGGAGACATATCTAGAAAAATGTTGCTATGGCAGATGTCAGAGATATTACTGCCTATATTCTTTTCTAGGATATTTATGTTTTTAGGTCTCATATTTAGGTCTTTAATCCATTTTTTAAAAACTTCACTTATTTATTAGAAAGAGAGAGAGAGATATCACAAGCAGGGGAGAAGGGTAGAGGGAGAAGCAGATTCCCCGCTGCGCAGGGAGCCCAACGTGGGGCTCGATCCCAGGACCCTGGGATCATGACCTGACCTGAAGGCAGACGCTTAACTGACTGAGCCATCCAGGCGCCCCTCTTTAATCCATTTTGAGTTTATTTTTGTATATGGCGTTAGAAAGTAGTCCAATTTCATTCTTTTGTATGTATCTGTCCAGTTTTTCCAGCACCATTTATTGAAAAGACTCTTTTCCCCATTGTATATTCTTGCCTCCTTTGTCATAGAGTAATTGGCCATATAAACCTGGGTTTATTTCTGGGGTCTTTATTTGGTTCCATTGATCTATGTATCTATTTTTGTGCTAGTACCATACTGTTTTAATTACTACAGATTTGTAGTACATCTTGAAATCTGGAATTGTGATAACTCCAGCTCTGTTCTTTCTCAGAGTTGCTTTGGCTATTTGGGGTCTTTTGTGGTTCCATACAAATTTTAGTATTATTTGTTCTAGTTTTGTGAAAAATGCTGTTGGTATTTTCATAGGGATTGCTCTGAGTCTGTGAATTGCTTTGGATAATATGGACATTTTGACAATATTAATTCTTCCAGTCCATGAGCATGGTCTATCTTTCTATTTGTTTATGTAATCTTCAATTTCTTTCAACAGTGTTTTGTAGTTTTCAGACTTCAAGTCTTTCACTTCTTTGGTTAAATTTATTCTGGGTATTTTGTTATTTTTGGTGCAATTGTAAATGATGTATTTTTTTAAATTTCTCTTTCCATGACTTCATTGTTAGTGTATAAAAATGCCACTGAATTCTGGGTATTAATTTTTTATCCTGCCACATACTGAACACATTTATTACTTCTAGTAGTTTTTTGGTGGAGTTTTTTGGATTTTCTAAGTATATATCATGTCATCTGCAAATAGTGACAATTTAGCTTCTTCACCAATATGGATGCCTCTTATTTCCTTTTTCTTGTCTGACTGCTGTGGCTAGGACTTCCAGTACTACATTGAATAAAAGGGCAAGAGTGGACATCTTTGTCTTGTTCCTGACCTTAGAGGGAAAGCTCTCAGTTTTTCACCATTGAGGATGATTTTAGCTGTGGGTTGTTCATATATGGTCTTTATTATGTTAAGGTATGTTCTCTCTAACTCCATTTGAGGGCTTTTTTCTCATGAATGGATGTTGAATCATGTCAAATGCTTTTTCTGCATCTATTGAGATGATCATATGATTTTTAGTCTTCATTTTGTTGGTGTGTTATGTGACATTGATTGATTTGTGAATATTGACCCATCCTTGCATCTTGGGAATAAATCCCACCTAATTGTGGTGAATGATCTTTTTAATATATTGTTGTATGCAGTTTGCTAATATTTTGTTGAGGATTTTTGCATTTATGTTCATCATAGATATTGGCCCATAGTTTTCTTTTTCGTGTGGTGTCTTTGTCTGGTTTTGGTATCAGGGTAACCCTGGCCTCATAGAATATATGTGGATGCTTTCCTTCCTCTTCTATTTTTTAGAATAGTTTAATGAGAATAGGTATTAGCTCTTCTTTAAATGTCTGGTAGAATTTACATTCTGGTCTGGACTTTTATTATTTGGTAGTTTCTTGATTACCAAGTCACTTTTATTATTTGTAATTGATCTGTTCAGATTTTCTATTTCTGCCTGGTTCAGTTTTGGAAGATTGTATGTTTCTAGGAATTTCTTCTAGGTTGTGCAGTTTGTTGGCATATAATTTTTCATAGTGTTCTTTTATAATCCTTTGTATTTCTGTGATGTCAGTTGTTAGTTCTCTCTTATTTCTGATTTTATTTATTTGGTTCCTTTCTCTTTTTTTCTTGATGAATCTGGCTAAAGGTTTGCCAATTTTGTTTATCTTCAAAGAACCAGCTCTTGGTTTCAATGAATTTTTCTACTGTTTTTTAAGTCTCTACACCATTTATTTCTGCTCTGATCTTTATTATTTCCTTTTTTTCTACTCACCTTGGGCTTTGCTTTTTCTTCTTTTTCTAGGTTCTATAGGCATAATATTGGATTGTTTGAGTTTTTTCTTGTTTTTTTGAGATAGGCCTGTGTTGCTATATACTTCCTTCTTAGAACTGCTTTCACTGTGTCCTGGAGATTTTGGACCATTGCATTTTCATTTTCATTTGTTTCCAAGTATTTTTTTATTTCTTCTATGACTGCTTCATTGACCCATTCATTGTTTGGTATCATGTTATTTAGTCTCCACGTGTTCGTGTTTTTCCAGTTTTTTCTTGTGATTTATTTCGGTTTCATATCATTGTGGTCAGAAAATATGCGTGGTATAATTTCAATCTTAAATTTATTGAGGCTTGTTTTGTGGCCTACTATGTGATCTGCTCTGGAGAATGATCCATGTGCACTTGAAAAGAATGTGCAGTCTGTTGTTTTTGGATGGAATGTTCTGTATATATCTGTTATATCCATCTGGTCCAATGTGTCATTCAAAGACATTGTTTCCTTTTTTATTTTCTGTCTGGATGATCTATCCATTGATGTAAGTGAAATGTTAAAGTCCCCTACTATGATTGTATTACCATCAATTTCTCTCTATATGTCCATTAATATTTTCTTTATGTATTTAAGTGTTCCAGTGTTGGGTGTGTAGAGATTGACAATTGTTACATGCTTTTATTGGATTGATCCCTCCATCATTTGCAACGCCCTTCTTTGTCTTTTGTACAGTCTTTTTTTTTTCCTATTTTGTCTGATACTGCTACCCCAGCTTTTCTTTTTTTCTTTTCTTTTCTCTCTCTCTTTGCATAGAGAATGTTTTCAATCCTTTCACTTTCAGTGTGTATGAATCTTTAGGTCTAAGGTGAGTCTCTTGTATGCAGCATACAGACTGGTCTTGGTTTTCTTTTTATCCATTCTGCCACTCTATGTCTTTTGATTGGAGCATTTAGGCCATTTACATTAAAGTAATTATTAATAGGTATGTACTTATTGCCACTTTAAAAATTTGTTTTCTAGTTGTTTTTATAGTTCTTTGTTTTCTTCTCTTGCTCTCTTTCTTTGCATAATGAATACCTATAGTGTTTTGTTTGGCTTTCTTTCCCTTTATTTTTTGCGTATCTATCATAGGCTTGGAGTTTGTGGTTATCAAGAGGTTCATATATAACATCCTAAGTAAATAGCAATCCATATTAATTTGATGGTCATTTAAGTTCAAACACATTCTTAAAAAACAAAACAAAACAAAAACAAAAAAGAAAATCTTCCTTTTTCTTCTTCCTTTTATTTCCCTTCTTACTCCCTTCACATTTTATGTATATGTTGTCATATTTTACATCTTTTTATTCGTATTTTTCTTATGGCTAATTATGGCCATATCTTTTCCACTTAAAGAAGTCTAGTTTAGTGGTGATAAACTCCTTTATCTTTTGTTTGTCTGGGGAACTCTTTATCTTTCCCTCAAATCTGAATGATAACCTTGCCAGGTAAAGTAAGTTGTAGGTTTTTTCCCTTTAGCACTTTGAATATATCATGCCACTCCTCTCTGGCTTGCAACGTTTCTGCTGAAAAATCGGCTGATAGCCTTATAGGTTTTTCCTTGTAAGTAACTTTTTGTTACCAACTTTCTTGTTACCAAGAAGCACAGAGAGTTCCAAACAAGATGAACCCAAAGAAGTCCATGCCATGGTACATAATAATTAAAATGTCAAAGATTAGGGGCACCTGGGTGGCTCAGTCATTAGGCGTCTGCCTTCAGCTCAGGTCGTGATCCCAGGGTCCTGGGATCAAGCCCCGCATAGGGCTCCCTGCTCGGCGGGAAGCCTGCTTCTCCCTCTCCCACTCCCCCCTGCTTGTGTTCCCTCTCTCGCTGTGTCTCTCTCTGTCAAATAAATAAATAAAATCTTTATAAAAAAATGTCAAAGATTAAAGATAAAGAGAGAATTTTAAAGCAGCAAGAGAGAAACCAAAAGTTACCTACAAGGGAAAACCATTTTTATTATTTTATTATTATTACGGGTAATAATGGGATTAGCTGAATATAAATAAAGTTAAACAAAGTAAGAGAAAATGATCCTATTTTCTGACCTCCTATTTCATTTTGGGATAAAAAGAGCTGAATTCATCTGTTCCTTTTCAAGACTTTTGTAATCAAATTATCTAATAAATAAACAGGCCAAGTATTAGATGGGAAAATTTTATTCTCCTTCCACTTAACTAATGTTTTACTGATTAAGTTTAAGTTTGTATCATTTGGACCAAAATAGATTTCCACTTCTTGCCAAGAACACTTAGAATGAAATAAGTGAAAGCTACAGTAAAGACTGGAGTAAATATTATTAAAGGATGGACAAGAGATTGAAACTCTCTCTAATGGTTTGGTGGAATTGGGGTTTTGGTGGGTTGGGGAGGGTAAGAGTTCCAATGGGGAACTCTCATCTTTAAAATTGCTAGTTTTTGGCCCAACTGGGCCACTAAAATATCACTTTCTTCCCTTGTACTGTGGCTCAGAGAAATAAAGGATAGAGTGGAAGTGAGGATATTTGGAACTGAATCCAAAATCAGTTAAGATTGATAATCTCACTAACAAAAACAAACTCCCACAAGGGTCCTACAGGGGCAACAGACCAAAGTTCCAGTGTTCTTCCTATCAAGTTTTAGGCACCCTTGCCTTGATGGTGTCCACAGTCTAACAACACAGAGAAAGAAAACAGCTGTTTTGCCCACAGCCAACGAGCAAAACAAAGAACACAAACTGTCAACCCCCAGCCCTCAAACTCTTGACCAGAAGGAAAAACTCAGTTTACTGGAATCAAGGAGCAATGAATCAAGGAAAAATTTCCCAACCAATTTGAGGCTAATTCTGTTATTCAAAAGAACAGACTTTGGTTAAAGAACAGAAGCTGAATAAATGTAAAAGACATATGAAAAATCCATACTAGAAGAAGAGAATCCAGGATACAATTTCAGGTAATAAATTGGAAAGACTTTATACTTTAAAGTAAATTAAAGAGTATATTTATAGTGAGGAGTCTACAAATACTTTATACTCAATGAAAAGAGTATAGGGAAAAAGTTAAATGTAGATAACTAAAATTAGATATTAAAATGCAGACTATTTAATTATCTACATTATATTAAATTATAGTTAAATTAAATGTAGATAGTTGGTTTTTAAAAACAATACCAGACAGTTTTTTGTTTTGTTTTGTTTTGTTTTTCTAGATTTAAAGTGCTGTATTTAAAAACAAACAAAATACAGTTTGTGTTTTGGGGCAATTAAAATAAGTGGAGACCTGACACTAAAAAGAATAAAAGAATGAAAAACACAAATAGGATAATCATTCTGTAATTGTTCTATTTTGCTATTTTCGCTCTAAGAATGCAGTCTTATTTAGAGAATGACAGCTGGTCAAATTTATGCTTAAGATATTTATCCATACTTATCCAGAGTTTTCAGAGGCTACTATGCCAGTCATCTATTCTAAACTCTTTTATGCTAAGTGTGAACATCTTCCTGGTACTACTCTTAAGTCTGATCTCATTTATCTTCTTCCTTAAGAACTGCATAGGCTTGTTATAAAAGGCTGAAACACCTGGGATACACTAGAGAGTTTGCTTCGAGGTACTCTGTTAATGCTCTGGTGTGACCAGAGGAAAAAGCAAGCATTATTAAATATGAATGCAGTCCTTACCAACACAAATGGAACCTTTTTTTTTTTCCAATAAAAAAGCTAGTCCAGAAAAATGTCTCATTCTATAAGGATTTATCATTCCCGAATCACAGTGAAAGAAACTTGGGTCATTTACCAATTTTGTTTTCTATTATGCACCTTAGAGATACCTCACTAAAAACTGGTATCTGACATAACAGAATAACATTTGCAGAATGTAATATTGTAGTAACAGTACTGAGGTTGATTGTTACAGACATATTAAACTCTTTGAGTATTAAATGGTTACATCCTATTTATATAGAACATTGGTCCAATAATAAAAATAGAGAACAGCAGCTGGAAATTTATCTCATTCAATGTTCAGAGATAAAAGGGTTAACCATTCATTCCATTATTTTCTGTAAATAAGTCCTTTTTTCATACTGAAATCTGATAGCAATTAAATTCTGATATTCTTCCAAGCTACTGTATGAAGAGGATGCTGAAGGCCATCACTACACAGCATACTGCAACGTAAGGACTCTTCCATTCACCAATTCTGGTGCACTTCCAAAATATACCAACAATCCAGTTTTATTTTTGTCCAGGAGGCTGGGTGCCAAGGATCGGATGTAAGCACAGGTACATATAAGCAGCAAGATGACAGTCAACAGACTCTGAAAATTGAAAATGGCAGACATAGTGAGGCCGGCGAAGCCCCAGCCACATCACCCTTCCGGGCCCAGGGTGGACCAGGCAGTTTTTATGAGAAGTAATCTCTATAAAGATATCTACAAAAAGGACAAATGCCAATAGGACTTTATCCTATGTGTCATATGTGTGTAAAATATGTGTAAAATCATATGTTTTAAAAATGATCTATATATGAGGTTATTTACTGCAACATTGTTTGTGAGAGTAAGATATTGGAAATGAGATAAAAATGCCCATTAACTGGAGACCAGCTAAATAAATTATGACAATTCATACATTGGAATATATAGCCATTAACAAGAATGAGGCAGATCTTTATGAAATAATAATGCATGCTCAACATCGCTCAGCATCAGGGAAATCCAAATCAAAACCTCAATGAGATACCACCTCACACCAGCCAGAATGGCTAAAATTAACAAGTCAGGAAATGACAGATGTTGGCAGGGATGCGGAGAAAGGGGAACCCTCCTCCACTGTTGGTGGGAATGCAAGCTGGTGCAACCACTCTGGAAAACAGTATGGAGGTTCCTCAAAAAGTTGAAAATAGAGCTACCATACAATCCAGCAATTGCACTACTGGGTATTTACCCCAAAGATACAAATGTAGTGATCCAAAGGGGTACATGCACCCCAATGTTTATAGCAGCAATGTCCATAATAGCCAAACTATGGAAAGAGCCAAGATGTCCATCGACAGATGGATGGATAAAAAAGATGTGGTATATATATACAATGGAATATTATGCAGCCATCAAAAGGAATGAGATCTTGCCATTTGCAACGACGTGGATGGAACTGGAGGGTGTTATGCTGAGCGAAATAAGTCAATCAGAGAAAGACACGTATCATATGACCTCACTGATATGAGGAATTCTTTTTTCTTTTTTTAATTTTATTATGTTATGTTAGTCACCATACAATATATCATTGGTTTTTGATGTGGTGATCCACGATCCATTGTTTTCATATAACACCCAGTGCTCCATTCAGTACGTGCCCTCCTTAATACCCATCACCGGGCTAACCAATCCCCCCTTCCTCCTCCCCTCTAAAACCCTGTTTGTTTCTCAGAGTCCGTAGTCTCTCATGGTTCATCTCTCCCTCCAATTCCACCCCCCCCATTTTTCCCTTCCTTCTCCTAATGTTCTCCATGGTATTCCTTATATTCCACAAATAAGTGAAACCATATGATAATTGACTTTCTCTGCTGAGGAATTCTTAACCTCAGGAAACAAACTGAGGGTTGCTGGAGTGGGCAGTGGGGTGGGATGGGGTGGCTGGGTGATAGACACTGGGGAGGGTATGTGCTATGGTGAGCGCTGTGAATTGTGCAAGACTGTTGAATCACAGATCTGTACCTCTGAAACAAATAATGCAATATATGTTAAGAAAAAAAAAAGAAGATAGCAGGAGGGGAAGAATGAAGGGGGGAAATCGGAGGGGGAGACGAACCATGAGAGATGATGGACTCTGAAAAACAAACTGAGGGTTCTAGAGGGGAGGTGGGTGGGAGGATGGGTTAGCCTGGTGATGGGTATTAAAGAGGGCACGTTCCTGCATGGAGCACTGGGTGTTATGCACAAACAATGAATCATGGAACACTATATCAAAAACTAATGATGTAATGTATGGTGATTAACATAACAGTAAAAAAAAAAAGAAATAATAATGCAAACTCCCCAAGATGTATTGTAAAGAAGGTTTAGGAGAGAGGCTGGTTAGTATTCTATAGAATACTAATGTTCATGTAAAAATATTTATTTGCATTTATTTGTTTACACATACATACCTCTGGAAGGATCCACAAGAAAATGGCAAAAGTGCTAGCTTCTAGGCAGGACCTGGGTATCAGGTGGACGTGGATGGAGGGAGTTTTTTACTCTATACCTTTGAGTTCCTTTTGAAGTTGATGCCATATACATTTAAATTCATTAAAATAGTATCATTAAGGAAATAATTTATCTGAAAGAGCAAGTAGCAAAATTGACAAGGTACAGTCTGTGATGTGAAGGACAAGCTTGAGAAAAATCATGCAGAATGCAGAGAAAAAAGTCAGAGAAATTGTCCAGAGAGATATGGAGGCCACATCACAAAGTTTCAACCTATGATCAGTATCACCAAAATATATATACTATGATTCTAATTTTATAAAGATGAAGCTATAAATATAAATTACCTTATTTTTTATGTGTAAATATCTACTTATATGTAATTGTATAATCATCATCATCAACAAAAACCACACTTGCTATGTACCAGGCACTATTCTAAGTGCTCTATGTATGCTATTGTTAATCCTCACAACAACTCTATGAGGGATGGGATCCCATCCCCGTACAGATGGGATTCCAAGACACTGAGAGGTCCTTGCCCCACAGTCACACAGCTAGTAAGTGACAGAGCTAAAATTTGCACTCAAGTAGTTTGGCTCCCCAGTCTGCCTTCTCACAGGAAGATAAGCAGCAGTCAGTTAATATCTGGAGAATGAGGCTGTTGGGAATTTTTATTTTTATTTTCTATATTAACATGTCTGAATCATTTGGATTTTTATAATAAAGTAGTGCTTTTGTAATTTACAAAAAAGGAGCTATGAATTAAAGAAGGGGTATAAAACACTAAGCAAATGTCTGAGACCATTCACCATAACTCACTCTTATTAACTGAAGTTTTTTTAAGAAATCTATATACCTATAAAGTGGCCTATAATACCACTTCCTCCAAGTGCAGTGTTTGGGGTTCACTCTGAGGCTCACTGATTAGGTAATCAAGCTCTCTGACCTCAGGTAATTAATACCAGTTTTGCTCAATGTGCCACTCTCTTAAAACAGAGTATGGTCAGGATTCATGGTCTTTCTAACCTGCTGTCAGACACCTAAACCACTGGGTTCTGGCTCCTACATTTATGTGTATAGTTGAACCTTGTTGCTGCTCTTCTAATTGTCATGTCAGCATGGAAACTCTAGCCTGGACATCATGGTCCTCTCGGCGAGAATTCCTGTTCTGTGTCTTCCTCTTTCAGTTAAACAATACCATCATGTCTTAGTTCAGGCTGCTCTAACAGAATACCATAAACTGGGTGGCATATAAATGACAGAAATTTATGTCTCACAGTTTTGGAGGCTGGGAAGGCCAAGATCAAGGAGCCCGCAGATGCAGTATCTGGTGGGAGCCTGCTTCCTGGTTCATAGATGGCTCT
The DNA here is from genome assembly GCF_964656455.1 of Halichoerus grypus. Classification (NCBI taxonomy): domain Eukaryota; kingdom Metazoa; phylum Chordata; class Mammalia; order Carnivora; family Phocidae; genus Halichoerus; species Halichoerus grypus. The sequence continues at coordinate 104,592,481 of NC_135714.1, forward strand.
CCCACTGTGTCCTCACTCAGCAGAAGGGGCAAGGTCTGTCCCCAGGGTCTCTCTTCTAAGGGCATTAATGCCATTCTTGAGGACTTCACCCTCATAGACCTAACCACCTCCCAAAGGCCTCAACTCCTATTACCATCACATTGGGGATTAGGATTTCAGCATATGAACTGTGGGGAGACACAAACATTCAGTCTATAGCAAGCAACAGCAAATTTATGAGGGTGGACATTATTGATAGCAATTGCAGCATTTCCAAATTTCAGAGCTATTCCAGACCAAAAGCAATGCTATAAATAACCTTTCCCTGCTTGCAATTCCTATATTATAATGCAATTCTTAAAATACTTTAATACAACTTCTATAATAGTATACTATACTATTCTATTATTTATCAATACATTTATAATAGTGTGTACTATTATACACACACACACTAGATACTTAGCATATTAATGATGAGGGACAAAGATAATTGAGGTCTGTTTGAAACTTAAGCTTTTCACCAGAGCATTGTTTGAATAGCTGTATTATTCGTATCTTAAGACTTCTACTGCTAGTGGCATTTACTCTTTTCATGACAGTGGGTCATCACTTAGTAAGACATTAAGGCTTAAATGCAACATTTAAAATTATTAAGAATAAGCAATTAGAAAAAATCTTAAGAGCATCTTTCCCTCTCAAGAGCCTAGATCTCTGTCAAGAGCCTAGATCACCTTAAGAGTTAAGATGATGGTAGAATTAACAAATTCAACTCATTCCTGGTCTCAGTCGGGTTTATTTAGATACAATAACTACTGTATATGGGCATACACTGAGAATATAGATATGACAAGATGTAGCTGTAATAAATGTTCGTATAATAGGAGCTTCTATGTATCTGTGTGGAGTGGGGATCCCAGCTTGAACTTAAAGTGTATCTACAGTTTTATTGACAATCCCCACCCACCTTCTCCCACCGTTAAGATTATCATTAGTCCTCGGGGAGCTTGGTTTGGAACAAATCTAATTACCAAACATGCCCAGACATGTTGGGACAATGTAAGATTCCACTGCTTATAATTCAGTACAATTAATATTATGAGTCTTCTATATAATGTAGGTATAATAGAGAAAGGGTTTTCTTTTACTTTTTCTAGCAGATCCTTTATATGCTTGTTTGTCTCTGTGTATTGCCTAAAGATCAGAAATTACAAAAGGCCATGGGACAGGAAATTAGCCTCTATTTGGCCCAGTTTCTTTAGTATTTCAGCCTAATGAGTTAATCTTGTGTTTCATTCTTTTAATTCTGGAATCTGGTTCTTATTTAGCCATCTGATTACTAGGAATTACTTTTGAAGTATAATACCACAAGAGACACAGGCCAGAAGGCGGCATTACATATAGGATTTCCTGTTTATAGATTTGCAAAATACTTTAAGCCTCTAATTAAGTAACTAATGTGCTGGATGGCTTGCTCTAATGTCTGACTCAGAGTAAAACATTCTGGTGCATTCGTGTACACAAGAGAAGAAATCCGACTTGATGATAGATGGATCCAAATGTGGTGTCTACTGGGAAAGAAGTGGCAGTGTTTAGCACTTCATTAAAAAGATTTCACCCAAAATATAATACTGGGGTGCTGAATTTCTTCTTTCTTTAATTTTTTATTTAAATTCAATTTAGTTAACACATAGTCTATTGCTAGCTTCAGAGGTAGAATTTAGTGATTCATCAGTCTTATATAACACCCAGTGCTCATTCCATCACGTGCCCTCCTCAATGCCCATCACCCAGTTACCCCATCCCTCCATCCCCCTCCCCTCCAGCAACCCTCAGTTTGTTTCCTACAGTTAAGAGTCTCTTATGGTTTGCATCCCTCTCTGTTTCCATCTTATTTTATTTTTTCCTTCCCTTCCTCTATGTTCATCAGTTTTGTTTCTTAAATTCCACATATAAGTGAAATCATATGGTATTTTTCTCTGACTTATTTCACTTAGCATAATACCCTCTAGTTCCATCCACATTGTTGCAAATGGCAAGATTTTCTATTGTAGTATTCTACAACACTAAAGTATTCTATTGTAGTAGAGTAGTATTCTATTGTATATCTATACACCACATCTTCTTTATCCATTCATTTGTTGATGGACACCTGGGCTCTTTCCATAGTTTGGCTATTGTGGACATTGCTGCTATAAACATTGGAGTGCATGTGCCCCTTCGAATCACTATGTTTGTATCCTTTGGATAAATACCTAGTAGTGCACTTGCTGGGTCATTGGGTAGCTCTATTTTTAACTTTTTGAGGGCCCTCCAAACTGTTTGCCAGAGTGGCTGCACCAGTTTGCATTCCCACCAACAGTGTAAGAGAGTTCCCCTTTCTCCACATCCTCGCCAACATCTGTTGTTTCCTGACTTGTTAATTTTAGCCATTCTGATTGGAGGGATTCTGAATTTCTTAATTGACAAGATATTATGCTGTCAAATTGTCTATCAACAATATTCAGTGTCTCTTTCCTTATAACTTCAACTTCGGTTCTCTGTTCTTTTTTCCCACCATTTTTTGAAAATAAATATGCAAGAAAGTCACCAACAACAAACTGTCATCATTTTTTTCTTGCTAACCTCAAGCAGGTGTTGACCGCTCCTTCTTTCTACAGTATTTCTGATTGTAGAGCAGAGAGATTTTCTGATTTCTTAATAACAGTAACAATACTTGGAATTTCAGTATTTTGGGTTTTTTTTTCTCTGAAGGGCACATTAATCTTATATACTCTCTCCAAGAATTACTATATGATAATTTCCAATCTCATTAAGACTGTTTTATCTATGCACAGAGAATTCAAAGGAAATTAGTATTCAGTACTCATTATCAATTTTTTTAAAAAGAAGTCTGCATTTTTATTTCTCTTCTCCACATCTATAGCAAATATTACAAGGAGTTCCTCAAAGTGTTGAGAAGAAAAAGGAAAGTACATTAAAAAAAAAAGAAATAGATTCTATTCAAGCTCAGAAGGTTCTTGACTTTGATGAAGTTATAATATAAACAGCTTAAGGGAACACGGGATTTAAAAGCAGTTTTATATGTTGGAAAACAAGCAGCATTTTTATGAGGCTACTATTGGAACATATACCAAGGCCAACTCCTGCTTTTAGAGCAAATGACGTCTTCCGTTACCAGTTGCTTAGCCAACCTGTTCTGTTCCAGCTTAAGTTTTGTAGTGTATGTTTTCCCAAGTAAAAGACAAAACAAAATGACAACAAAATCCTGTCACTAAATGAGCATTTTCTTAAATATACTGTTTTTCAGCTAATTTGTTGTTGTTGTTGTTGCTCAATTATAAGGATAAACAAGTTATTCTTCTGGGCTCCATGTCTGAAACTCTTTCTAGTGATGGGATTGTTCTAAATATCAGAAAGACACTATATAATGAGAGTGCTTTTAAATATAAAAAGAATCCTACAAATATAAGTCAGCATATACCAAATCACTTTGTGATATGTACATTTTCTCCTTTTGTTTTTATTTTTCTCTTTTATTCCATCATTATTTTTTTGAATAATCAAAAATCAAAACTATTATATTGGAATTATAATGTTATTCAGTTAGGTTGAAAATGTTTAAACCTTTGGTTTTGCCTCTGTAAAACTAACAAAAGTACTCTACACTGCAAATTTTTACTTCCAGTTAAGGCTGGCATATTTAAAAAGATCAGAAAACATGATCTAAAGATCTCATTTTCTTTTTTTTAATTTTCTTTTTTTTAATTTATTTCAATTCTAGTGAAGTTAACATACAATGTTATATTAGTTTCAGGTTTACAATATAGCAATTCAACAATTCCATATATTACTCAGTGCTCCTAAGTGTAATCTTGATCCCCATCACCTGTTTAACCCATCCTCCCACCCACCTCCCCTCTGGTAACCATCGGTTTGTTCTCTATAGTTAAGAGTCTCAAAAAAAAAAAAAAAAAAAGCCTCTTTTTTCTTTGTTCATTTGCTTTGTTTCTTAAATTCCCACATGTAAGTGAATATAAGTGAAATCACACACACACACACACACACACACACACACACACACACACTACATCTTCTTTATCCATTCATCTATTGGTGGACACTTGAGCTCCTTCCATCCTTTGGCTATTGTAGATAATGCTGCACTAAACATACTGCATGTATCCCTTCGAATTAGTGTTTTTGTATTCTTTGGGTAAATACCCAGAAGTGCAATTACTGGATCATAGGTCAGTTCCATTTTTAATTTTTTCCCACCAACAGTGCAAGAGGATTCCTTTTTCTCCACATCCTTGCCAACACTTGTTGTTTCTTGTCTTCTGATTTTAGCCATTCTGACAGGTGGAAGGTGATATCTCATTGTAGTTCTCATTTGTATTTCTCCAATGATGAGCGATGTTGAGCATCTTTTCATGTGTCTGTTGGCCATCTGGATGTCTTCTTTAGAGAAATGTCTGTTCATCTCTTCTGCCCATTTTTTTTTTAAATGTTTTATTTATTTATTCATGAGAGTCAGAGAGACAGAGAGGCAGAGGCAGAGGGAGAAGCAGGCTCCCCGCCTAGCAGGGAGCCTGATGCGGGACTCGATCCCAGGACCCTGGGATCATGACCTGAGCCGAAGGCAGACGCTTAACCATCTGAGCCACCCAGGTGCCCTCTTCTGCCCATTTTTAATTGGGTTATTTGTGGATTTTTTGGTGTTGATTTGTATAAGTTCTTTATATAATTTGGATATTAACCCTTTATCATGTATGTCATTTGCAAATATCTTCTCCCATTAAGTAGGTTGTCTTTTAGTTTTGTTGATGATTTCCTTGCTGTGCAGAAGCTATTTTGATATGGTCCTAATAGTTTATTTTTATGTTTGTGTCCCTTGCCTCAGGAGACATATCAAGAAAGAAGTTGTGGGGTGCCTGGGTGGCTCAGTTGGTTAAGCGTCTGCCTTCAGCTCAGGTCATGATCCCAGGGTCCTGAGATCGAGCCCTGTGTCGGGCTCCCTGCTCAGCGGAGAGCCTGCTTCTCCCTCTCCCTCTGCCCCTCCCCCCTGCTTGTGTTTTATCTCTCTCTCTCTGTCAAATAAGTAAATAAAATCTTAAAAAAAAAAAAAAAGTTGCTATGGTCGATGTCAGAGAAATTACTGCCTGTGCTCTCTTCTAGAATCTTTATGGTTTCAGGTCTCACATTTAGGTCCCTAATCCCTTTTGAGTTTATTTTTGTGTATGGTTTAAGAAAGTAGTCCAGTTTCATTCCTTTGCATGTGGCTGTCCGGTTTTCCCAACACCATTTATTGAAGAGACTGTATTTTTCCCATACTATCACAATATCATTGGATATTCTTTTTTGTTTTGTTGAAGATTAATTGACCATATAATTGTGGGTTCATTTCTGGGTTCTCTATTCTGTTCCATTGATCTATGTGTCTATTTCTGTGCCAGTACCCTACCATTTTGAATACTACAGCTTTTTTTTTTTTTTTTTTTGGTTTTGTTTTTTAAAGATTTTTATTTACTTATTTGACAGAGAGAGAGAGAACACAAGCAGGGGGAGTGGCAGGCAGAGGGAGAAGGAGAAGTAGGCTCCCCACTGAGCAGGGAACCTGATGCAAGGCTCTATCCCAGGACCCTGAGATCATGACCTGAGCCGAAGGTAGGCACTTAACTGACTAAGCCACCCAGGCACCCAAATACTATAGTTTTGTAATATAACTTGAAGTCTGGAATTGTGATACTTCCAGTTTTCTTTTTCTTTTTCAAAATTGCTTTGGCTATTTGGAGTCTTTTGTGGTTCTATACAAATTTTAGGATTGTTCTAGCTCTGTGAAAAATGCTATTGGTATTTTGATACGATTGCATTAACTCTGTAGATTGCTTTGGGTAGTATATTTCAACAATATTTGTTAACATTTTAACAATATTTGTTCTTCCAATCCATGAGCATGGAATGTCTTTCCATTTGTTTGGGTCAGTAAAGATCTCATTTTCTAGATATTAGTTTTTCTCCTCAGTTTTCAGTGATTAACCAGCTGCTTTTGTTGTTGTCATTAAAATTGCCATGGAAGTAAAATTTCACAGCATGGTATGCATCCCTCAGAAATCTCATCTTATACTTCAAGGTAATTCAAGTTGTTCCAAAGGCATTTAGGGGAGAGAAATCAATGGTTGTAATACATCATTTCTTTTCTTGGTGTTTATAAACAAAGATCTCCTTTGGGAAACCAACCGTGTACAAAAGAAGACAGAGAAAATAAGAAAAAATTGTCAGATGCCTACAGACCCAGGGAGTATGGTCTGTGTTTGGCCTGTGTCCCATTCCTAGGGGGTTCTGTTCAGACCAGTACTATAGTGAGCATATATTTGGTATATTAAACATGCAAAAAGGAAAAACTAAAACCTGAAATGTAGTCCACTTCCAGTTATCTACATGCTTATTAATTTTTTTTAAGATTTTATTTATTTATTTGACAGAGAGAGAGAGAGCACAGGCAGGGGAAGAGGGAGAAGCAGGCTCCCCGCTGAGCAGGGATCCTGACTCAGAACTCGATCCCAGGACCCTGGGACCATGACCTGAGCCAAAGGCAGACACTTAACCGACTGAGCCATCCAGGAGCCCCTGCTTATTAATTTCTTTTTCTGGTTTATCAAAAAAATGTTTCATATGAGATGGGGGTTCTGGCTTACTCCTGTGCTGCTTCCCCTAATGATTAGTGTTTACTATTATATCATAACCTAATTTTTTATTATTAGCCTAAGTAAAAATAAGAGAGAAAGAAGTAAACCCATTCTTTAAAAATCAATGCACTGCAATGAAAAAATAGAATTTGGGAGTTAGTACAGTTCGTGTCTCTAGGATGGATAATTATGAGGAGCTCTCGGGTCAGAGTATACTAACCAGAGCAGAGACATGTGCAGAAAACAGACCTGCTTCACTGTTAGTTACTAGCCCTTGGTTTGTCTTCACTCAGTTTTTACTCATCTGGAGGACATAAGCATGAAGAACCAATGCCAATAAAAGAATGTTCCACAGGGGCGCTTGGGTGGCTCAGTCGGTTAAGTGTCTGCCTTCAGCTCAGGTTATGATCCCAGGGTCCTGGGATTGAGCCCCGCATTGGGCTCTGCTCAGTGGGGAGTCTGCTTGTCTCTCTCCCTCTGCCCTGCTTGTGTTCTCTCTCTCTCAGTCTGTCTCTCAAATAAATAAATAAATACATAAAATCTTTTTTAAAAAATGTTCTACATTCTTTACCATATCCCTTCTTCTGAAGATCCTTTTTTCCTACAGCTTGATCATTTTGCTCTCTTCATCTTTAAAAACCCAACAAAATGAACTTACCTTAGAATCACATTGAGTTGAAGAATGGTGGAATATGCCTTGCCAAAATATGCCATTTTGGCATAGGATTATTTCTAGCTAAAGGCACTTGAAAAACAGCACGTGCAAGAAGGGCACTCTGATCTCCCCCATTTCTTCCTGAAAGCAGGAGATTAAAATTCCCCTTGAAAGGTGCCTTCCCAGGACCAGGAGGAAAGGAACATCCTTATCACCAGAGATGGGGAGTGGAGGCTGAGAGAAATCTGTACCAACGAACCTTGTTAAAATAACTTTTAACTTCCTTTAGTCTCTCCATAGGTTTTAGTTACTTTTCCACAACTGTTTCTCTTTGTTCAACCTAGTATATAAACAGTTAGGTCTAGCCACTTCCTTGGGTCTTCATTTTCTTGTGAAGTCTCCTATGTACATGAAAAATAAAATTTGTATGCTTTTCTCCTCTTAATCTGTTTTATTTCAACTTACTTCTCAGGCCCAGCTTGAGACTCTAAGAGAGCAGGAGAAAAGTTTTGTTCCCCCCAAGTGTAGATACTATATAATGGCTCAGATTCGTTTAAACTACCTTTTCTTTATTGCTTGCTGGTCCTCTAGTCTGTCTGGAATGAGTATACCTAAAATTGAAATTGTAGTAATCATAGGGCTCGTCTTCCAAATGATTCTACTTACTTTCCAGTTTCTTGCTTTTTATTTGAGCCTCTGCCTTGGGTGGGCATTAAAGAGGGAGGTACTTAAGGAGGAAATGTGATAAAAACTTTCAAATGATACATTTCAATAAAATAAAATATGCATACATTTCACAGATGAATGTTGTATATTTTGATAGTCAAAATTTCTGTTAGTAACTCATGCTGATCTGCTTAATACTTTTGTTATGCAAAAGTTTTTCCTCTTGAAAAATCACCATTAATATTTGAGTAAAAATGAACATTTTTAGTATATGTGCTGTGGAGGTGAGCATGAGAATGTTTTTTTCTCAATTAAATTATCTCCAACAAATGTGTTTCGAATGCCCTCTATGTAGTACTAGTCCCTTTGGGGGCTATCAAGTTAAGTAAGACACTGGTCCTCTGAGAACTTACTGTCTAGTGGAAGAAATGATTTATGCACCCCCCCCACACACACACAATTATAATAGAAAATGGAGTCCAATAAACACCCTATGTGAGAACTCAATGGTATAGGAATTCAAGGAGTTCATTTTGCTTGGGGAAACCAGAAATCTCACTTGAAGTAAAAGTATGGTCTTTTGCAGGATGGTGAGATTTTTATAGAAATGATGGCAGAAAAGCTGAGAGGACTGACATAAAACCAGCAGCACAAGTAATGGCACAGAGACAGCCCCACGTAGAGGAATTAGAAGCCAGTCGTTCTGTTTCACTGCAATGTGTAAACTGGTGAGTAGCTGGCCAGGCAGGAGGGTGGGGAGAAGCCTGAGAATGGAAGTGAAACCACTGGAAGAAAATGGTCCTTTATTCAGAACATGGTGTGGATTCTTTGGAGGTTCTGGAGGAAGAACATGGCCTGCTCAAGTAGCAGTTCAAACAAATTCTTTTCAAATGAGACTACGGCTTAGACTGTACCTACAGAGAGTGATGAGCAGGGACTTGCGTTGCCCAGAAAAACAAAGGAAGCAGTGGAAGTAAACAAGAAGACACAAAGCCAGACATATTTCAGAAGCAGAATCTTTAGGACACGGTAATCAGAAGGACTGGGGAGCTAAAGGAGTTAGCTATTCTGACAGGTAACAGAAGGTTAAATTGAACTAGCTTAGGCAGAGTTCACAAAATCCAGCCCTGGGCGCACTGAGAGCCAAGGAGAGGCAGGGAGCCAAATGCCACCAGGTCTCTCATTTCCTGTCTTCCCTGCAGGCTAACACCAATCTTTCCTTCTCCAGAAGAGCTTTTTCCACATGGCAAATGGGGCACTAATATCCCCTGAGGTTTATGTCTGAGAGGACACTGAGAGGAACTGACAGACATTGCTTTCTTTTCAAGTCCAAACATCCCAGGATATAATTGTAACATTTTTAGATCTTCCCATATACCAGGCACCATGCTAAGCCATTTGCATGTATTATCTCATTTAATATTCATAAACTTTCTATGAAGTAGGTACTATTACCATACTGACTTTATAATTAGAAAAACCCATGCAATCTAGCTAGAGGACAGTAGCCCAGTGATGGGAATCCTGGCATTTGACTCCAGAGTCAAGCATTTACCACTGTGTACTATTGCTCTTTGGAAGCACACTGTGGATCTACCCTGGAACCAATCCACTGACGCCAGAGAAAGAATCCTGGAAGACCATGGCTGTACAGCTAGGATGGGACTATACTTGAAGAAGCAGGGGTGGCAGACAAAAAAGCCTCTAGAAAGCCACCAAACAAAGGAAAATCCAATGTATGAGCCAGGGAGCCAAAAAGTAAATCATCAAGAAGTAATCATCTGCAAGGGAACATAAGGAGTGTGCCTTGGACTAGTTTAGTTTGTGCTGGCCGCTTATGGAGGTGGACATAGCTACCAGGTGAGTGGGGAGGAGAGGGCTGTGCAATCCACAGCTAAGTCTGTAAAGCTGGAACTCACACTCAGAGCAGTGCTAATTGAAGTGATGCGAGTGGATGTTTTTTGAGGAAGAAAGTATGGAAAGGGGTCTAAAAATGCAAGAAAGAGTGTGAATGCTTGGTGGAGGAGCTGGGGAAAGGAACCTGGGAAATACTGCTGTATTTGGAGAACAGGAAAAGGAACAGGCAGTAATAATGGAAGCAGAGAAGAAGCCACCAGGAGAAGAGGAAAAGGATGAGAGAGGAAATCCAAAGACAAGAACACTGCAAGATGGTGTGTATCATCCTACACCAGAGGAGGACCAAAAAATTCTAATCACTTATATCTATTTTTCAGCAAAGTGTGGGAAGGAATAGTCAAACTAATAATTGTATATAGAAGGGGGAGGGCAGTGGGTCAGGAAGCGGCTTGCAGGTGTAGATGAGTCTTTGAAAAGGGTCAGTGAGGAAGGAAAGGAGAGAAATGGGATGGAAAAAAGCATTTTACAGTAGGGGAGCCCAAAGTCTGCTGTAGGCCCAGGGGAGAGAGCCAATAGAAAAGGAGAAATCACACGTGGAGAGCCCTGGGAAGGAAGGCCTATCTGGAAGCTGGCTCTCCAGCAACCTGTATCTGGAATACAATGAAGAACCAAGAAGCAAAAATAGTCTGAACAGCTGAAATCAATGTCTATAATTATAGTTATTCAATTAAGTTCATGGGTTTTACATAAAAGAAAATGGATTCTTTTGCAAAATAGAATTAAACTTACTCTAGCTAGATCAGAGATGAAGAAATGTTTCTCCTGAGCTCTAGTCTGACAACAGGAAACTACACCCACATATACACTTAATAAAAGGTCAAATAAATTAAATTCCCATTTAATGAGCTAAAGATGGCCACAGAGCAGAAACAGATGTAGTATATTTCAACGTGGCTTTTTTTGAGCCCAGAGTCCCTGGGATAAGAGAGGTGGGACAAGAGCAAGGTCATGAAATTGACACTGTCCAAACAAGGTAGGGTTTTTCCACCTAGAAGCATCATTCTAGAACTTACACTAACACCATATGTCATTACATTTAATGAAAGGCTTATAAATACCAGGCTTTCCTGGTTCTTGAACCAAACTCAGCACCAGCAGGACATATCAGTGTACAATCAGTACCCAGGTAACCCCAGATGATCGCTCTGCTTCCAGTTCTCTAGGACGCTAGAAAGTACACTTCCTCTCTATGCCAGAGATTCTTTGGTGCCCCTGCATCGCTTCTCCCGCCTGCTCTGTGCTCTGGGAGGCAGATCAGTTTTGACTGCATCAAAGGAATTTATCTTGCCTCCTACTTGGGTTTAGCCATTGGGAAGAACTGAAAGGACACTAGAGAATATGAGGAGAGTGAGGGAGGTCAAGGACTTACTGTCACATCTCTCTTCCAGCAGGGTCTTCTTAAGTTAGCTGCAGCCTCCCACACAGACCATAGCTCCTGGCAGCAGTTAGATCTAGGTTCTAGAATCTAACTTCTCCCTCTCCTTCAGACCTAGAGTTTGTATTCATTCCCACCATTAGTAACTCCAGGATATGGCATGGTGCCGTTTCCTTAAACCCTACTCAGACTTCTGTAAATAGAATATTATACTCTCATCAAATCACCCAAGTTTGAGGTGCTATTTATTTCTTGCAGGATTTGACTGCTATCACCATCCCATGGCAGGTAGGTTTCAGCTCCCATGCCAATTCTAGTCAATTAGTAGGAGCTACTTCGAGCATCTTTTGTGAATGATTCTGAAGACCACGTCCAGGGTTTCAGTGATCAATGGGTAGTGATGAAGATGAGTAGCTCTTGTTGTAATGGCAATCCTTGTTCTGGATTTTCCCGATTACGATCACCTCACATCCAAATTCTCAGAAGATTTAAAACCAAACAGAGAGAGATTTGTTACAAGTAGGTACACTGAGAACAGCTATAAAGGGGTGGTTGATAGACTAGCAGAAGAAGAGTGAAAGGAAAGCTCAAAAGTAGACAGACAAACATGTAAGCAAACAAAACCACACATACGGACAATAGCAGAGCTCAGGCCAATCTAGAGTTCAATCTGCCCCGTTAATCGTGCTCTTGAGCAATTATAGAAAAGGCTAAATATGTTTGGCATACTTGCTTTGAAAAAGACAAAAAGCATATCATACATTTGATAAAGAGTCTATCCCAAAGGGCTAAAATGTTTATCAGTGATCTGAAAAGCTATCTTATACCTTGCTGGCTGGTTTGTACTCCATGTCAGTTGATCAGTATCTAGAGAGATTTCATGAAGAGATTTCACTTACCCATTTATTCCCCACTATTGCCATTGCCAACATTCCTAAAATTCTGGTTCATCACAATAGACAATGAGAGCTGATGATTCCAGCCCTACTGTGGGTCAAGAGCCAATGATGCCAGGGGCGCCTGGGTGGCTCAGTCATTAAGCATCTGCCTTCAGCTCAGGTCATGATCCCAGCCAGGGTCCTGGGATCCAGCCCCGTATCAGGCTCCCTGCTCAACTGGGAGCCTGCTTCTCCCTCTCCCACTCCCCCTGCTTGTGTTCCCTCTTCGCTCTCTCTCTGTCTCTCTGTCAAATAAATGAATCAAATCTTTAAAAAAAAAAAAAAGAGCCAATGATGCCAAACTAGTGACCGTGAGACAGTAAGCTGTCTGTTCTTCCCCTGAGGTACTTGGGGCCCTTGCTTACTCCACAGTTCCCAGATCCTGTTGCTACCGTTCCCTTTTCCACCCCATTGAAATGTACTGCTCGGGGCAGACTCTGTGTTTTAGGCAGTGTAATGCCAATAATTCCTTCAAGGTTAATAAACTCATGAGAAAAGATAAGTGAGCCTTCCTCTGATCTGAGAGAACAGAGATCCCACTTCACATCAACCTTCTGGAGCTATGTGGCAGCCACTCTTGAGGCTGTGTCATGCAAGAAACAGCTAAACAGTTGTTATGCTGCTTACTTAAACCCTACTCAGACTTCTGTAAATAGCTTTGTAGGGGTTGCAAAATTGTGTGAGAACTTGGGGCTCATTTGACAAGCTTCCAGTCTGGTGAAGAAGGCAAGCATGGGCACTACTAACTACAGTTAAAGAAAAACCATTGCTTGGGGCGCCTGGGTGGCAAAGTTGGTTAAGCGGCTGCCTTTGGCTCAGGTCATGATCCCAGGGTCCTGGGATCCAGCCCCACATCGGGCTCCCTGCTCAGCAGGGAGCCTGCTTCTCCCTCTACCTCTCCCCACCTCACGCTCTCTCTCACTCTCTCTCTCTCTCTCTCTCAATAAATACAATTTTTAAAAAATAAAAAAAAACTTTGCCAAAGCAGTCTGGTCACCATGCAACCCTGAGCATGCTAGAAAGCCCAATGTACTCAGCCCTGGACCTCTCTGGGAACTACAAGAGCCTTAGGAGCTCTGAGAATTGGACCTCCCTTCCATGATAGGGCCAGTGTGATCCAGCTGGAAAGAAGAGTCTACAATCTGCCTTGTGAGCCAACCAGAGATGTGAACTCAGGCTTCATTGGTGAATTTCCTCCTTTGCACTTTATCCTACCTCTAATCTTAAATTCCTGTTCAAGTCATTTCTTGAGTGACATGGCTCTTTCTTCCCTGGCAAAGGAATACACTCAGTTCTCTTTTGTATTGTTTTTTGGCCAGCTCTCCTGGTCTTTGTATTTTGATTTGACACTAGAAACATGCCAATAAAATGGATGCTGTAAAGAAGTGGCAGCTGATCTGGACTGTGAAGGACAAGAAAATCTCGATGGGTGAAGAAGAAAAGTAAGCGTCTTCTAGGTATAAGAGAATCAATACTTCATAGCATGACCTCTGGTGTGAAGGAATGTAACATTTAAAAATTTTTTATAACTAAACTTAATCTTTACCTTTTGACATAAGAATTAATTTGAGCTGGGGCACGTGGGTGGCTCAGTCAGTTAAGCATCCGAATCTTGATTTTGGCTCAGGTTATGATCTCAGGGTCATGGGATCGAGCCCTGCCTCAGGCTCCTCACTAAGTGTAGAGCCTGCGTAAAAGTCTCTCTCTCCTTTTGCCCCTCCCCCACACATGCTTGCTCGCTCGCTCTCCAAAAAAAAAAAAAAATACAATTACTTTGAGCTAGAGGCATTGGAGTTCCTCAACCCCGTTATCTGCCTAAAAGCAGAACCTCTCAAAAGAATTCGATTGTCATATATTTCCCCAGGAGCAAATCTAATCTCTTCCCAGAGACAAGCTGAAAAATGGACAACACAACTAAACATTGTCACAAACTGTCATATTCCCATCTGTTCTCCTAAGTGCCCTTTCATCTTCTAAAAAAAGTCATCTGTGTTTCCATAAGTGCCTTCTGCCTTCCCTTCTAAGAAGTCATTTATTCTCCCAGAAATGCCCCTTTGCCCCTCCTCATCCCTTAGTAACATGGTATATATGCTCAAATCTTACCACTCCTTTGGATATTCACTTCTTTCTGTGATGTTCCCATGAACGTAAAATTAAAAATTAAAAAATTTGTATGTTTTATCTTTTGTTAATCTGTTTGTTGTAAATTTAATTCATAGGACCCCCAGCTATGAAACCTAAGAGGGTAGAGGAAAAGTTTTTCCTTCCCTACATGTGTCACCTGATATCTCAAAACATAATCAGGTTGGCTCCAGTAAATTCAATCATTTCAGTAAGTTTCTTAGTTATTTCAAATTTAAACTTGGTTGGTCATTCAAAAATTTTCCCCAACACCCCAGTTCTCCCAAAGTGACAACTGTTTGAGGGAGTGTCTTAGTTAGATTCCCTAGAAGTAGAGCCTAAAGCAGGGATTCTTCTGGAAGTGATTGATTGGGGGAGTGCTCTCAGAAGAAAGTTGTAAGGAAGTGAAGTTAAGCAGGACACCTCAGGAAGAAGCTAAGTACAAGGAGATTTCTGTTGAAATCTAGCCTCAGCCTGCCATCAATCCCTGAGTGCAAACGGCACCATTAATTTGACACCCCCCGAGGCAAGGGAGACAGGTTTTTGTACCCATGTCAGTCAGTCATTGTTTCCTTGGTTGGGATGGGGTAGAGGTAACCTCCCATACAGTTTTGGGCAGTTCCCTGATGAGGACAATTCTCTGGAGAAGGGTGGCTCCAAAAGGTGAGCTATTAAATCAGCCAACGCTCACAACAGCTGAGGCTGGTGTACTGGTCAAATAAAGGGGATTGGATAAGACCAACAGCATCTACTAGAAGGGGCTTCTAAGCTATCCAAACATTAGGCCAGTGTTCTACATACTTGGTCTTCTATCACTCTATCATGCAGCAGTTTGCACTTGTCAGCAGTTACTGACCGCTGTGCCACATAGATGTGCTATTACATTGGTTTTCAAGTGGCCATCAACAGAGACATAACTGAGAATTCTTCTGATCCCCACATGTAGCCACTGTAGCCCTTCTGCATCCTAGCCCTAAGAGCCCTACTGCCCCTCTCTCTCCCTCTCTCCCTCTCATAACCCTTTCATTCCTCCCAGGGCCTGAAAAGCACTGACTATGCTCTGTACCTTGCTGGATGAACAAGGTGTGTGAGGCTGAACCAAGCTTATTGCCATCCGAGAGCTACATCTTAGGACATGAGGCTCCCTAATCTTGGCATTCTGAAAACTTTTTGGTAGATTCTTTTTAGTGACCCTCTGGGGAATCAACCCCATCAGGAAGCAGGACATGCCCCTTTTCTGACCCATATGCCAGCCATTTCCTCTGGGTCACTTTCCTCCTCTCTGCTGGGGCAATGCTTTTCTAGGCTGTGGCCTGGGTGATTCTTCATCTACTTTTTCTACAAGATATTGTTTCTGTTAAACTTCATTTGGGGGATTCTTTTTATTGATACTTAAAATTAGCCTTTTGGAACTAAAAAAAAAAAATCTTTTCTCTCTTAAAAAGCCCTGATTGCTTTTTCTTTCTTAACTATTGTCCCAGCTATGGGTTTCACAATCTATTCTTGAAACACAAAAGCTGAACAGTAATTGCTTCTTTGTTTTTGCATTCCTGCTTTAAGAATTCTAATCCTCCTTGAGGCACTGGATGCCCCCAACCAAATTAATAGACCCTCTGAAACAAGGAGGTTTTCAGAAGAGAGGGCACAACCCTTCCACAGCCATGAGAGGCACAGAGAAATGCACGTCCCATCTTGGAGACGCTTGAAGGATAGGAAATTTGTTAAAGAGGAGGAAGTGTGTCAGAAAGGCAAATGGAAAATGAATGTGGAAAGAAGTTAAGATGAGAGTTTTTAGAAGTTTTAGTTTCATGCTCAGTAGGGGAAATCCCTAGATCACTTCACCTCCCCTAGGGCTACCCTCAGGAGGGCATGTCCAGACTCGCAGAATCTGAACCCTGGAGAAGAGAACAAGATGGAAAAGAATAGGAAGAGAAAGCATTTTAGAGTTGTTCAAGATATTTAAAATAGGCAGCAATGAATATTTGGCCTACTAATGCCTACTACTAGATAAGAACTTAAAAGACATGAGAATTTAGTTCAAAATATATGTGACAGCTAAATAAAAAGAGTAATATGGAACCAGTCAGAGGAAAATATTACTTTTCTTCATTCTAGGAAACACAGATGAAGAGGGAATGTTATTTTGGTTTAAAAACCAAAATTAATGGCATGGTTGAAAAGGGGCTTAGTACTTTATTTTTTTTTATTTTTAAAGATTTTATTCATTTATTTGACAGAGAGAGACACAGCGAGAGAGGGAACACAAGCAGGGGGAGTGGGAGAGGGAGAAGCAGGCCTCCCACGGAGCAGGGAGCCCAATGCGGGGCTCGATCCCAGGACCCTGGGATCATGACCTGAGCAGAAGGCAGACACTTAACGACTGAGCCACCCAGGCATCCCAGGGCTTAGTACTTTAAATAAAAAGTACAACTATCCAGTGTCTTCCAGAAACTCACCCATGTAAACTAAAGCTTGGCCACATAATCCTTCTTAGCTTCAGATATTTGGGTCAAAGAAATTTGGCAGAGGAAAAATTTTCCCGACCCTTCAATATTCTTCTAGCTGGTCTAAGAATTAAACTCAATTGAGATAGGTTAACAGGAGAAAAAAAAACAAGGTTTAATTACATGCTCATGGAGGTCCAATAATAAAACTGAGATCTGAAGAAATGACTAAGGCAAGCAGGTTTTATACTTTTTAGACAAAGAAACAATAAGTGAGGAATTAAGATGACCAAGAAAATGTATGTTGGGAGCTCCAATTATTAAGGAATTCTAAACAAAATTTGGGCTGGGGTAGTAAATTAGTAAAAAATAACAAGGTTTGTTTATATAGCCTTTTCAGCTCCAAATTCTCTATCTCTGGTGAAAAGGATATCTCTTTACCTCCTGGTATAGGGAGAGTACCTTTCATGTGGGATATTTATTTCCTGATTTTTGGAGACAAAAGGGACTCAGAGTGTCCCCCCCTGTACTGGTGTTTCTTAAGTAACTTTTACTTCAAAATAATCAATGTGCCAAAGTGGCACATTTTATTTTATCTTATCTTATTTTATTTTATTTTATTTTACTTTATTTTATTTTATTTTATTTTATTTTACTTTATTTTATTTTATTTTATTTTATTTTATTTTATTTGAGAGCGTGAGAGTGATCGGGGGTGGGGGAAGGGCAGAGGGGGGGGGAATTCCAAGCAGGTTCCATACCCAGCACAGAGCTGGAGCCAACACAGAGCTCAATCTCACAACCCTGAGATCATGACCGGAGCTGAAATCAAGAGTCATATGCTAAACTAACCGAGCCACTCAAGCACCCCAGCACATTTTAGGGCTGGCTGCCCTTGGCCCATACAGAAACATATGCAAAAATTTTAAAGCATTTTTGTCTGTTTATAAGTAAATATGAGTTTGTCTTTTACTATTTTGGCCTTTAATTGATAATTATCAGTCAGTCAGCTCTGAATTGGTTTATAGTAGATAATCATATTGTTAACATTTACTGAATGTTTATTATATGCACTTCACCTGGAATAACTCATTTAATCCTCATAAAAACCTGGTGAGATGGATACCATAGTATGCCCATTTTATAGCTGAGGAAAGTGAGGAAAAATTAACTAAGCAAATACTATGTACAGATACTATGTGCTTTGTATTTGGTATTTCATTTACTCATTTAAAAAATAGCTATGAGGAACGCTCACTCGGTTAAGCGTCTGCCTTCAGCTCAGGTCATGACCTCGGGGTCCAGGGATCCAGCCCTCCATTGGGCTCCCTTCTCATTGGGGAGCCTACTTTTCCCTCTCCCTCTGTCCCTCTGCCTGCTTGTGTGCTCTCTCTCTCTCAAATAAATAAAATCTTTAAAAGAAAATTAAAAATAGCTATGAGATTTGATTATTTTTCCTATTTTATAGATAAGGAAACTGAGACTCTGGTGAATTTGTTTTGAGGTGGTACAACTAGTAAGTGATGGCAGAAGGATTTTATTTTATTTTATTTATTTATTTTTTTTTTTAAAGATTTTATTTATTTATTTGACAGAGAGAGACATAGGGAGAGAGGGAACACAAGCAGGGGGAGTGGGAGAGGGAGAAGCAGGTTCCCCGCAGAGCAGGGAGCCCGATGTGGGACTCGATCCCAGGACCCTGGGATCATGACCTGAGCCGAAGGCAGTCGCTTAACCAACTGAGCCACCCAGGCGCCCGGCAGAAGGATTTTAATCCAAATCCACCTATTAAACCAAATTCCTGGCTCATGTAATTTTGAAAAGCTAGAAACAATAACAGCAACCATTACTAAACAAGTCTTGTCTCCTATAAATTTCCTAAGCACCTTCCCACAATTTACCACCATTAGGATCCCAACCCCCTTTTCCTTTGTTTATTCACTGCTTCACAATTTATTGCTCTTTGTTAAAATGGTACATAAACACCCAGGTCTAACTGCCTTTTTGGGTTTTCATCTCTTTTCTGTGGAGCCCCTTTACACATAAGAATATTAACATCAATGAAGAAACATATGGTTTTTCTCCTGTTAATCTGTTTTCTGTCAATTTAATTTGCAGGCCTCCAGTAACTAAATCTAAAAGGGTAGAGAAAGATTTTTTTTTTCTCCCCTATACTTGTCAGCGTTGTGTTACTTGTATGTCCTGTTTTGGTAATAAGAAAAAAATAATAAAAGAAGTAATAAAAGAAAAGGCATTAAATGTGGTGGTGGGAGTATCAGAATATATACATATATATATACACATATACATATATAGAGATGCTTTTTTTTTCTAATTGCCTGCCTGTCTTCTCCCTTGCCTAAATAGAGTTGAGCAAAAGTTGAGCAAAACTCCTCTACAACGTACATGAACAAACAATTCACACAAAGACTATTGGTAAATTATGTACATGAAGTACTTTACCACAGCAGTATTTGTAACAATGGCGAAACACCACCTAAATGGCCTGAAATAGTGGATAGTGAAATGAAGTATACACATACCAACTTGATGACATTTAATTCTTAAAATATGAATTCTGTAAATAATGGAGCAAGATAGGAAATTATAATGGTAAGTAAGGAGAATAGAAAATAAAAGTATTCCTAGACTATGATTGCAACAGTGCAAAAAGCAAAACAAGACAAAACAAAAGGACATTAGCCAATGAGCAAAATAAGAAGGGAGCACAAATAAAATGAGAATAACTGATGTCTGAGACCAGTGGAATGTGGATGAAGTCTTTTTTGTATTCATTACTGTTGTTGTCATACAGTTGCTTAAGTCATAGATGAAATCCAAGGTCTAGAACAGAAACAAATGGGTGGAAGTGGAAGAGGCAGCCATTAGGCAGTCCTTTAGGAATTTCACTGTAGATGAAGCAGAAAATGGATAGTATCTGAAAAGCAGTGGTGTGTGCTGTTAAGGGAAGGGAGGGGCTTTTTTGAAGATTGGAAAAGGATCTACATGTTTTTATGCTGATGGGAATAATCTACTGAAAAGGAGGAAAAGTGATGTTGGAGAAAATTCTTTCATCCAGGGAGAGGAAATGTGACCCAAGGCTTAGGTGGGAGTCGGCAGAAGGCAGGTCAGGGGCCGGGTGGTGTATATGAGAACAGATGCAGGTAGTTGGATGGTTATTTGACGGTGGGAAGGTAAAGAAATTCTATGCTGATTGATTCCATTATCTTCAGTAAAATAAGAAGCAAGCAAGGTGTCAACTAAAAGTGAGGGTTGTTGGAAGTTCAAGCAAAAAGAAGTGTGAAATGGTCTTAGAGATTGAAAGAGTTAATGGATCAACACAATATGGTCGGATTTCCTGAGAACTGAGGGTCTGTTCAAGGTTTGGGCAACCCATGCAAGACAATCTGTCTCAACTATATAATGGCAACGCTTTGCACACAGGCTTTCTTTTTTCTAGGACTTTTTTTTTTTTTTTAAAGATTTATTTATTTATTTATTTATTTTTTTTTTTTTAAAGATTTTATTTATTTATTTGACAGAGACAGACACAGTGAGAGAGGGAACACAAGCAGGGGGAGTGGGAGAGGGAGAAGCAGGCTTCCTGCGGAGCATGGAGCCCGATGTGGGGCTCGATCCCAGGACCCTGGGATCATGACCTGAGCTGAAGGCAGACGCTTAACAACTGAGCCACCCAGGTGCCCCTCATTTATTTATTTTAGAGAGAGAAAGAGAGAGAGCAGGGGGAGGGGCAGAGGGAAAGGAAGAGAATCCCAAGCAGACTGAATGTGGTGCCTGACGCAAGGCTTGATCCCATGACCCTGAGATCATGACTGGAGCCGAAATCAAGAGTCAGAAGCTCAACTGACTGAACCACCCAGGCGCCTCTCTTTTTTCTATGATTCTTAAAGAAAAGAGTTCAGTATCAGTATGATAAGTTGATATTATACTCCCTTTTCATTTTATGTGTGAAAAGTGATGTTGAAAATACACTCTGAGCAGTTGTCTTGAAGTCTCAGCTTACATTTACTCTCTGAATGTTTTATCATTATACAAGAACATCCTCTAGAAACATCAGAATGAGCTGACCCTCGGCACTGACAACACCACCCATCAGAAGCCATGACCTGTGATTTATGGGTGTGAATTAGATTGTAGATTCTCAAGAGAATTGATACCCCTCAGCAACTGCAAAAAATAAAGAAGTCTGTATCATATTGCTTCATATGAATGATGTAATTTTGATTTTTTTAATTTGATGGCTTTAAGTGAAGACAGGGCCACACAAATAGCATGACTAACCCCTCTCAAAAGTTAAGATACTTTTTGCAGCCTACACACTGATGTCATTAAGAGTACTTAATACCAGTGATGTAGATATGATTGCACACTGGAATTCATTCTAAGTGCATCAGGAGATGGGGAAGAGGAATGAATAGGGAACTCTGAGGGAAAACAAACACATTAAAAGAAAAAATAAAGTTAAGACTAGATAATTGACCAGAAAAATGATCAGTGTATATTTTATCTTTTGTTCCTTTAAAAATATATATTATATGGGGAACACAATGAGCAGAAAAGAACAGTTAAAAAGTAAATGTACCTGACTGGGATTTCCTTTATATTCCCCCAAATGTCCAGCTCATAGGGACTTCTGTGGTCCATCTTTGTGCAGAGATGAGACTCTTTCCCTTCCAGACTAAAAGTTAAAATTCCGGATGTTTATAGCCTAAAGTTATTGCCTGTGAATCTGGTAACTTTACCAGAGAGTGTTGCTTTGAACATTGTGTTTTAGGCACTTCTCGGATAACATTGAAATGACTGCCTTAGTACTTGCCACATTTAAGACTAACAAATCACAAAACAAAACAAAACAAAAAAATAAATGTCCAATAAACCCATGAAAAAAGTGTTCAATTTCTATAATAACTTTAAAAATCCAAATTAAACCAATAGTGAACTGCTATTTTTTTTATGTCAAGTTGCTCAACAACTGTATTTAAGACAATACTGAGATAAAGACAATGTAGAAAAAGAGAGATTCCCACCATGCTTTTGGGAAAAGTATAAATTGACACAACTTTTTCAAACCAACTTGATAAAATGTACCCAAAGTCTTAAAATATTCATCTATTCCATCAAAAGTACTATCGAGTGTTTTCTATATCAAGGACTGGAAATCACATTCTATCAGTGAATTTACATAAATAATTACAAGTACAAAATGAGTCTTGGGAAAGGGAAATCAAAAGGAAATAAAAGCAAGGAATTAATCCTAGAAAGTAACCAGCATGATGCAATAAAATATAATTGAAACAGTGAGAACTACCTAAATATCCACAGTGGATTAAATAAATTATGGTATATCCATGCAATGGAATAATGTGATGGCATGAAGAACAAACTTACAGGAAAATACTTAATGACATATAAAAATGTTCATAATAAAAAAAAAAAGTTCATAATATACGGACAAATGGATAACAGTGGTATAGAAGTGTGTTCAGTATGGCCCAATTTTGAAAAACAAAACAAAACTATCTATATATCTCTATCTTTACCCACTTATCTAAGAAAGATGTCCCAGCAAAATGTTACCAAATGATAACTGCTGCAACAATATTTTCTTCTTTCTGCTTATTGTCATGAACATTCTTACAGTTGTAAAAAAAATAGTAACAAGTATTTAATTGAACTCAGGGTAACTGATATTTGCAAGAGAAGACTTAAGGAACATATTAATCAGCCACCCTTCCAAATTATCTAAAATCTGGCCTAGTTTAAATAAGATCAACAGAATATAATGTTTCTCCTACAGAAATGCTTTTACAGAGTTGTGACTGAATGTTGAATTCAGCTTTATTAAGGCATTCTGAAGAACATTTTCTTAATCTTAGGCAAAAATACAGTCAACTTACATTGATCCTTATGTTACTCACTGCTCATTTTATAAGGAGCCGCTCAACATGTTTGTAAAGAATTCATGCCAGGAAAGCCTACTTTCCAGTGAGTTTTTATCAAACAACACAGATTTTAGAGCTTTTGTTATTGCCTTGTCTGCCAGGAAGATCAGAGCTAAATTCAGTGATTGATTAATGTAAAGATCCAGCCCCTAGTCCAGTTAGTTCTATTTGCTTATTTTTATAATTTTGAACTCTGTCTTTTCATAGGCAAATTACCTCAAATTAGTTTTCAAAATAGACATGCTAAGTAGAGAGATGTAGAATTGGAAACTAGTACTCTTTTCCTGTTTGTATATGTGCAGAATGCTAAAGGGTTGTAAAATAGTTGTCCTTGTAATAGTCAAAATGTTCTTCCTGATTTGCTTAGCCTTTTGCATGGACAGTGAAAACATTAACTTTAGCTCAGTCTATTTGAATTGCAGTGGTTCTAAATTGAATCTACACTGTAATTTCATTTCTTGATGAGTAAACTACTGGCCAAAACATTAGCTTTTCAGAAAGCATAATGTTCTAGAGAATTTGAATTAAGGAAATACATTTTTAAAAATTTATTTTATTTTTATCTTGATTCCATTATAATTAACATACAGTGTTATATTAGTTTCAGATATACAATATAATGATTCAGCAACTCTATACATTACTCAGTGTTCATCATGATAAGTGTCCTCTTAATCCCCTTCACCTATAATGAAATGCATTTTTCTATCATAGAGGGAATATTGAGAAAACATTTGAAGTTTTCAAGTCTAGTTAACTCCTGTTCCAGCTTTTTTTTTTTTTTTTTATTTTTTATAAATCATTACTCATTCTGTCTGTATTTCTTTTGTGAGAAGACCTTAACCTTAAGAATACTGATTTGAGATAAAATTTTGTTTTCTCCCAATGACTAGGGGCTGCCATGTTTAAATGACCTTCTTCATCCCAGGGGATGACTGCTATAGGTCAGCCTTGAAATCATTGGCTGAAGAGTTACAAACAAAGTCATAGTTTTGGCTGAGGTTATAGTAAACTTGGACTACAGACAAAGCTGATGCTTCCTCACTGATGAAAGAAAAAAATATTCAATCCTGTCCTCTGAACACAAATAAACACTGGCTATACCCAGCCAGTTTTGGTGGGTTGGAGTTTATAATATTTTTAAATGTGGTATGCATTGCTGTTTGACCATATGTGGTCAGGTTAAAGTTAAATGTTTGGGAAGATTTCTGGGAAAATAGAAGTATTTCCAAGGAAGGAGAAAGAATCTTAGAACTGAAGAGATGAAAGAACCCTATTCTTGGTCTATTCCATTCTTTTGTATCCAGACAGACTAACAAAGGAAGAGTCTGTAAGTGGACACTATATTAGGAGAACTGCAGGAAGAGTGTTCTTGTAACTTCCTGCTGTAATGCACCCTAATTCAGTCTTTGACTAAAAGAAGCTGATGACAAGTGGGAATTTGCATGATTACCACAATACATGATTATGGTAATCAGAATTGCCCCGTCTCAAAAACCATCTGTCTTATCAGTGTCCCTTAAAGAAGTGAATGTTCCAGATGTGATCTGTTCAAAGTTCAGAGAACTGTAACCTCTGATCATCTGGTCACTAAACATTTTAGCTTTTTTTGGCAATTATTTACCCTCCTGGTTTCTACTAACCATGTGTTCTTATAGGGAGATAGGGAGTGCAGAATTCATCAGAGAGCTGTCCCCTAGAATCCCACAGGACATAGCCAGAGATGACTGTCACACAGCACCTTTACTTTCTGGACCCTCTGCATTTACTTTTTGTGTGTGTGTGTGTTTTAAGGAATTTCGCATCAAATTCTTATATTTTTCTTACTACATGTATTATAAAATAAGTTATTTAAATGGGAAAATAATGCATGTAATATATGCATATGGTTAAAAAATCAAGGAGCACAAAAACAAGACAATTGAGAAGTCTTTTGTAGTTTCTAGTCCCCAGTTCTCCCCAAAGACAGGCATTCCTGAAATACTGTGTGCCAATAAAAGCATATATATTGTGGGTGCGTGTATGTTTTCCCACCATGAAAATGGAAGCACACTATATACATATACATGGCAGCACACCTTATATGTTTCACTTGTTTTCCACTTTTCAATATTTCTTGGAGATCATTCCATAGCCATACCTAAAGATCGACTTCATTTTTTAAAAAACTGCAATAGTTCACTACAGAATTGCATCTGGTAGTGATAGGCTCTGAAAAAAGTATTTATTAAATGAATGACTCTACCATAATTTCTTTTACAGGCCCCTACTGATACCTGCCCCCCACTCCAATCCCAGCTTTTTTTTCTTCTGTCCCAGCATGAAGCCCAACAAGAGATCAAGACCTGAGCTGAAATCAAGAGTTGGATGCTTAACCAACTAAGCCCCCCAGGTGCCCCTGATAACCATCTTTATTGCTTAATTCCAGGCCTTTGCAACCATAAGCAAAGCTGAAGTACGTATGTTCACACATCTTTGGACACATGTGTGAATATGTTGGTAGGATAAATTCCTAGAAAAGAAACTGCTGGGTTAAAAGGCACACTTATTTCAAATTTTGAATGCTCTTGCCAATTTGATCTCCCACCAGCAGTGACAGAGTGCCTGTTTCCTCCTGTTCTCTAATGCTATATATTAAACTTTCTTACTATGTCCATCTGAGAAGTAGAACAGTATCTCTCATTCTAGGTTTAATTTGCATTTCTTTTACTCACATGTTTGATATTTCATTGATATATTTTACAAGATTATCTATGTAAATATTATGTGCTTATCTATATATTTTGTCTCTATTTCTTTTTCTATGAACTACTTGTTCATATTCCTTTGCCCATGGGTCTTTTCTCGGTGATATTTAAGGTCTCTTTATGATTTAGAAGGTTCACTTTGATGTCATGGACACTGCATATCCTCCCAGTTTGTCATTTATCTTTTGAGTTTGTTTAGAGCAGGGACAACACCGGTGGTAGGTACTTGCACTAAACCTACATAATCGAAGGCTTCATTCATACCACTTTCCCCAAACCAAGGAGCAGTTTGTCTCAAAGGTAAATTCAGGTTCCCACTTCTTTCAAGGTTGCTTTAAGATGACAGGTTTTTTGTTGTTGTTTTCATTGTAAAGTCCCAACTGGGAGCCCTGTCCATTCCCACGAGCCCCAGACTCAGGGTGCCATCCCAGGCTGATAGAACGTTGAGTCGCAGAGGCTCCCACATGCACACATCCCCTCAGCTATCAAGCCCTCAGGACTGTTGGACAGGCCATGCCATAGCCTGCTGGGATTATCTTGGGAAAGCGTTTCCCGCCCTGCGCCCTTGTTGCGCAGGTTTGAATGCTGTTTCCGGTCAGCCCCCGTGTGGGACTAGTGGCCACCTTGATGGATTCCCAGGTGTCTCCCATCTCACACAGCCCAATTCAGGCCCAGCATCTAAGATAACAGGTTTTTTCCTCTTAGTTTTGGCACATTAGAAAAAAAAAAAGTACCTTGAATTGAGGGTCAGGATGCTCCTTTAATGTCAAAATAAAAACAAATGGACAATGAAATTAGTATCTGAGCAGATTACACAGAAGATAAAGAATAACAGGGCCTTCAGGTAAAGGACCATCTTTGTAATATATTTATTACTAATAACAATTTTTTGAATGCAATTAATATAAGGATGGCTGAGCTCCTCCTTTGATTTGCTAGCTCTTCCCACGTAATTCTTACTCTAGAGTTGAGCTAATTAAAAAATATAGACCATATGAATAAACCTATTCCTTCTAGCATCACTCTCTTTAAAAAGTAAAAGAACAAGTCTTTGTGGTTGTCCATTGGCCCTCAGGAAAGCCCCAAAGATAGTTTAAGAGTAAAAGACATGATGTTTTAATTTTTCTGAACTTAGGGGTTGAACTTGGTGGGAAAGTAAAATCAAAGAGTCTAATGAGAAGAGACTAGTTACTTGATTAATAGAGTCACATAGATGCCTGAAAACAGTGAATAACTAGGTTGGCTATTTAGTTAGAGTGACAATACAATATTTAAGAATAAAAATTGCCAAATGTACCATAATTAAGCCGTGGCTATTTCAGAAACCTTCAGGTGTATGTTGTTTGTTTATTTGCTTTTCAAAATCAAGAATACAAAGTCAACTTAAGGCACAGAACATTATTCTGGTGAGATCAGGATCTGCTACCTGGGCATAAAAGGTGAAGAGTAACTTTTTATTATCTCTTATGGAAAAAAAATAGAGTGGCTCACTCTATTATATCACAGCTGATAGTCATAATGATGACTTGAGAACTGATAAAATTATTTTTGATGTACAAGGTTTTAGAAGATAGTCATTTCTGCATTTTAGTGGGATTTCATAAGGAAATAAGTTTAATGTGGTTTCATTAAAAAACAGTTAACATTTAGAGTTCCACAGTCACTGACCACACCCATACATAATGTAGATGAGGAGTGGTTTTCAAAAACAATTTTTTAAAATGAAATTAATGCATGCTTTCATTTAAAAATATTTGTTCAGGCCCTGCTTAGTGCCACAAGGCCCAAGGATACAACAATATTTAGGGTAGAAAGGTCCCTCCTTTAAGGGATCTTGTGTTCTATTGGAGTAAAGGAACTGATAATAAATAAGGATACAAATAAACAAGATACAGTTTTAGATAATAAGTTTTATGTGATGGGGCACCTGGGTGGCTCAGTCATTAAGCGTCTGCCTTTGGCTCAGGTAATGATTCCAGGGTCCTGGGATCGAGCCCCGCATTGGGCTCCGTGCTCGGCGGGAAGCCTGCTTCTCCCTCTCCCACTCCCCCTTCTTGTGTTCCCTCTCTTGCTGTGTCTCTCTCTGTCAAATAAATAAATAAAATCTTTAAAAAAAAATAATAAGTTTTATGTGATAGTCAGTAGCCAGAGGTTATTTATATAAAATAAAAATAATTTGACCACCCAAAATAATGAGTACTAACATTTTAATATATCTCCTCCTAATATGTGTTGGGAGTATCTATATGGCTACATGGAACACATTAGTTTGTATGAATACAACATGATTTATTCAAATCAATTTGTTCACTTTTATTTAGATGGTCTCTCATTTTTCTCCATTAATAATCAATGTTATAATGAAACCAAAGTTGCTACCATCTGTGATTTTTTTCTTTAAATTTCTTGCACCAAAATTTGTTGGCTCAAATGAAATTTAATTTCAAAAATTGAAGGACTTAATGCACATACTTTTAAACTGCCCTTCCAAAATGCTACAATAATTTATCCTCCATCCATCAGTTCATGAAGTCTCCAGGTCGCCTAATTCTGTTTTTTTATATGCACCCCTATGTTTACTGCAGCATTATTTAGAATAGCCAAGATGTAGAAGCAACCCAAGTGTCCGAAGACAGATGAATGGATAAAGATGTGTTATGTACACACACACACACACACACACACACACACACACACACACACAAATGGGATATTAGCCATAAAGAAGAATGTAGATAAACCTAGAGGGCATTATACCAAGTGAAATAAACCAGATAGAGAAAGACAAATACCATATGATTTCACCCATATGTAGAATAAAAAATAAATAAATAGATAAACAAATACCAGAAACAGAATCATAAATACAGAGAACAAACTGGGGAGGATGTTGGGCGGACAGGTGAAGTAGGTGAAGGGGATTACGAGGTATGAACTTCCAGTTATAAAATAAAGAAATTATGTGGATGAAAAGTACAGCATAGAGAATATAGGCACTAGTATTTTAATAACATTCTATGCTGACAGACAGTAACTACACTTACCGTGATGAGCATAGTGTAATGTAGAGAATTGTTGATTCACTATATTGTACCCCTGAAACTAATGTAACACTATATGCAAACTATACTTCAATAGCAGTTCACCTCATTCTTGACAATACTAATATCAGTTCTTTTTTTCTCTCAACTTTAGGGGAGAAATTTTTCATTTTTATTCTAACATGCATGTTTTTATTTGTTCTAAAATATAATTTACATACCATAACATTCACCATTTTAAAGCGTACAATTCAGTGTGTTTTTAGTATATTCATAAAGTTGTGCGACTGTCACAACTATCTAATTCCAGAGCTTTTTCATCACTCCAAACAACCACCACAAACCCATACCTACCGCAGTCACTCCCGATTTCGCTCTTCTTCTAGGCCCTAGTAACTGCTAATCTGCTCTGTGTTTCTAAGGATTTGCCTAGTCTGGACATTTTGTATACACTACAATAGGTGGGCTTTTCCATCTGGCTTCTTTGACACAGCATAATGTTTTAAGGTTCATCCATGTTTTGCATGTATCAGTACTTCACTTCTTTTTATTGCCAAATAATATTCCATCGTATGGACATACACATTTTGTTTACCCATTCACCAGTTGATAGACATTTTGGGTTGTTTCTACTTTTTGGCTATTATGAATGATGCTGCTATAAACATTCATTGACTTATTTTTGTGTGGCCATATGTTTTCATTTCTTTCGTATATATATGTACGAATGGAATTGCAAGGTCATATGGTGACTCTGTGTTTAATTTTTTGAGGAACTACCATACCAGACTGTTTTCTATATCATTTTTGTGTTCCCACCAGCAATGTGCAGAGGTTTCAATTGTTCCACACCCTTGACAACACTTGTTATTTTCTATTTTTTAAAATTATAATGATCTTAGTGGGTGTGAAGTAATATCTCATTGTGGTTTTGATTTACATTTCCCAATGATTAATTATGTCGAACATCTTTTCATGTACTTATTGGCTATTTTTTTCAAAGAATTTTTATTTATTCACTTAAGAGAGAGAGAGAAAGAGTGAGCAAGAGCATGAGTGGTGGGGAGGGTCAGAGGCAGAGGGAGAAGCAGACTGCCCACTGAGGGAGCCCGACGTGGGCTCCATCCCAGGACCCTGGGATCATGACCTGAGCTGAAGGCAGATGCTGAACCTACTGAACCACCCAGGTGCCTCTGGCTATTTTTATACTTCTTTGGAGAAATGTCTATTCAAATACTTTACCTACCTTTACTTTTAAAATGGGTTGTCTTTTTATTGTCGAGTTGTAAGAGTTCTTTATATATTTTAGAGACTAGATTCTCATCATATATATGATTTGTAAATATTTTCCCTTATTCTCTGGGTTCTTTTTCATTTTCTCAATAGTATGATGCACAAAAGCTTTTAATTTGGATGAAGTACAATTTATCTATTTTCTTTTGTTGCTTGAATCTTTAGTGTTACATCTAAGAAACCATTGCTAATCCATGGTTGCACAGATTTACACCTACGTTTTCTTCTAAGAGTTTTATAGTTTTAGCTCTTACATTTAAGTCTATGATCTTTGTTAATTTTTTTATATGGTGTAAGAGGTCCAAATTCATTTTTTTTCACATGAATATCAGTGTTCCAGCACTATTTGTTGGAAAGACTATTCTTTCCTCATTGAATGGTCTTGACACCATTGTTGAAAGTCAGTTGATCATAAATGTCAGTTTATTTCCTGACTGTCAATTCTATTCCTTTGATCTATCTGTCTATCTTTATTCTAGTACTATATCATCTTGTACATTGTAGCTTTGCAGAAAATTTTGAAATCAAGTCTTTCAACTCTGCTCTTCTTGTTTAAGATTGTTTGGGCTATTCTGGGTCCTTTCTGTGTCCATATTAATTTTAGGGTCAGCTTGTCAATTTCTTAAAAATAAAAGAAGTTGGAAATTTTGACAGAATGTGTTTAGTCTGTAGATCAATCATCTTAACAATACTAAGTGTGCCAATCTATGAATACAGATGTCTTTCCATTTATTTACATCTTCTTTAATTTCTTTCAAACAATTTTAGTTTTCAGTACACAAGTCTTGAACTTTTTGGTTAAATTCATTCCTAAATATTTTATTCTTTTTTTGATGATATTATAAATGAAATTGTTTTCTTAATTTCATTTTTAAATTGTTCTTTACGAGTATAAAGAAGTACAATTGATTTTAATATATTGATCTTGTACCCTGCAGCCTTGCTGAAGTCATTTATTGACTCTGATTGTGTATGTGTGGGTGAATTCTTTAGGGTTTTCCATTAGATCATATCATCTGAAAATACAGTTTTATTTCTTCCTTTGTGATCTAGATGCCTTTTATTTCCATTTCTTGCCCAATTCCCCTTGCTAGAGTTTCTACTATAGTGTTAAGTAGAAGTCGTGAGAGTAAACATCCTTCTTTTGTTCCTGTTTGTAGGAGGCAAGTTTTCTTTTCTTTCTTTCTTTCTTTTTTTTTTTTTACTATTTTAAGTATCATATTAGCTGTGAGTTTTTCATAAGTGCCCATATCAAGTTGAGGAAGTTCTCTTCTATTCCTAGTTTGTTGTGTGTTTGGTTTTGTTTTTATCATGAAAAGGTGTTGGATTTTGTCAAACATTTTTAAAATGTCCATTGAGATGATCGTGTTTTTTTATCCTTTAAACCTTTAAGCCCCTCTTAAAATGGTGTTTTACTTTGACTGATTTTGCTATGTTTAACCAAACTTGCATTTCTGGAATAAATCCCACTTGGACATGATGTATGATCCTTTTTCTATGTTGCTAGATTCTGTTCGATAGTAATTTATTGAGAATTTTTGCATCTGTATTCATAAGGAATATTGGTCTATAATTTTGTATTCTTGTGATGTCTTTATCTGGTTTTGATGTCAGTAAAATAGTAGCCTCTTGAATGAGTTAGAAAATATTACATCCTCTTCTATTTTGTTCTTGTTTTTGGAAGAATTTCTGAAGGAGTGGTGTTAATTCTTCTTTAAACATTTGGTAGAATTCACCAATGATGCCATTTGGTCTTAAGTTTTTTTCTGTGGGGGGTTTTATTAGTTGACATGCATTTTTTATTGCTAGTGACACTAAAATTTTATTTTTACTGTTGTTTCTACTTGTTACTTTTTTCTTTTTAATTTTAATTCCAGTATAGTTAACATACAGTGTTATATTTGTTTCAAGTAATAGTGACTCAACAATTCCATACATCACCCAGTGCGCATCACAAGTTCATTCCTTAATCCCCATCACCTATTGACACTAACATTTTAGAATATATTGTTTTCATTTATAATCCTTTTAGGTACATCTGAAATTTTAATCCTTGCATTGATCTGTCACAGTGTTTTATATAAAATAGGTGTATACAGGTATTCCCCACTTTTTGAAAGTTCACGTTGTGCCACTTCACTTTTGTGAAAGACCTACATCAGTACTTGTTTTAGTAACTGAAAGAAATCTGAAGATGATTTTCACTTTCACACAAAAAAGCGCAAGTTGAAGACCGCACTCTGCATTGGTTTTGCAGCAAGTCATTATAGAGGCAGTGCACACCCCAAGCAACGAGATTGGCGCCGCTGAGCTCCTTCCCTGGAAACTGTACACAGTAGCTCTGCGTCAAGCCGCCAGAGCTTTGAGCTCTGTGAGCATCCGTGCTTTATCTCCATTTATTTTGTGCATGTATTAGCAAGATGTGTCCTAGGGTATCAGAAAAGGCTTTACAAGGTTATTTTTTCGGTCTGGGAACACCCAAAAAATTTTCCACATACCTTAGTGGTAATTGTTTCTTCACTTTACATCATTTTGACTTAACAAAAGGTTTCACAGGAATGGTCTACTTTTGGATAGTGGAGGAAACCTGTAATACTTCTGAATAGTGAAGGAAATCTGCAAAGGGCAAGTTTCTCCTCATTACTCTTATTATTTTAAAGGATATTGACTTTTAAAAAGGTAAAATCATAACTGTCATACAGGCAAAAAGTGAATATTAACATTTATATCTTATAAAATATAGAGTTGATATCTCATTAATTCATGAGGAAACTATTAAGATGTGACAACAGGTTTGAAAAAGAATTCAATGAGCCACACATCTCAAGGCAGAAGGAATGCTGAAGTGAATTTATGAATAGATGCAGAACTAGCTTATTCCATAGGTAGAAGAGGTATATTCATCAGAGTTCTCCAGAGATAAGAACTACTAAGATATATAGATATATAGAGATGATAGAGATACATCAGACATTTTTATAGGATCTGGCTTACATAGTCACGAATGTTGAGAAGTTTCATAGTCTGCCATGAGCAAACTGGAGGACTAGAAAATCTGATGGTTTAACTTCTTCTGAGGCTGAAGGCCTGAGAACCAGGAATTTCAATGTTTGAAGGCAGGAGAAGATGGATGTCCCAGCTCAAGGAAAAAGAGAAATAATTCACCATTCCTTCACCTTTTTGTTCTATTCAGCCATCACTGGATTGGATGATGCCCACAGCATTAGTCAGAGTGAATCTTCTTTACTTGGTCTACTGATTCAAATGTTAATCTCTTCTGGGGAAACACGTTCACAGACATACCCAAAAACAATGTTTTACCAGCTCTGCAGGCATATCTTAGCCCAGCCAAGTTGACATGTGAAATTAACTATCACAGAAGGGAACTCAATGTCCTTCATTAGATATACTTCATTTGAGTGTTACTGGTTAATGTATTAGTTTGCTAGAGGTGCCTTAATATAATGCCACAGACTGGAGAATTTAAACAATGGAAATCTTATATTCTCACAGTTCTGGAGGCTGGAAGTCCAAGATTAAGGCCCTGCAGGTTTGGTTTCCGGTGAGACCTCTTTCCTTGTCTTGCAGACAGCAGGCTTTTTGCTGTCCTCATATGGTATTTTCTCTATGTGCACACTCCTGGTGTCTTTCCTCTTTATATAAACACACCAATCCTATTGGATTAGGACCCCACCCTATGACCTCATTTAATCTTAAGTATCTCCTTAAAAGGCCCTATCACCAAATATAGTCACATTGGAGGTTAGAGCTTCAACATAGGAATTTGGGGGAGAGAGGGACAAAATTCAGTCCATGATAGTTATCTACAATTTACAAGAGTTGTAAAGTTGCTCAATGAAAAGTGTAGAGACCCCACACTTAGATACCTAGATGATGCCTAATTTTCAACTGAAGATATTTCCTTTGAAGATATTCCATTGAAGATATTTCCATTGAAGAAAGTCATTTACATTTTCCCCTACAATGAAAAAAAAAGCATTTGCTATTCTTATGTTTATTTATCCAAATGAATTTTACAATACTGTTGTATAGTTTTTACAATTGTGCTAAAATTTAAGCTAGTATGGTTTAAAATTTTAAAACATGGTGAGAGGAATTTTACATTGGTATTTTACTATATGTTTCTATCCAGGAACATTTGAGGGTTTTGTTTGGTTGGTTGGTTGGTTTTAAGCTCTCATTAAATCTTTGCAGTTTTCATCATTTGGATTCTGAACAATTCTTAACT
This sequence comes from Halichoerus grypus, assembly GCF_964656455.1. Lineage (NCBI taxonomy): Eukaryota > Metazoa > Chordata > Mammalia > Carnivora > Phocidae > Halichoerus > Halichoerus grypus. The sequence continues at coordinate 104,626,558 of NC_135714.1, forward strand.
TCAAAGTAATTTATCTTGGTATTGTGAGGGAAATTCCTATTTCCTTTATAGTTTTTAAAATAGTTATCACTGGAACCTAGTGGTTTTTAAAAATAATGAGTTTTGTACCCATCATCTTACATTTATTTTTATATTTACATTCATCCTTATAGCTGGGTAAATTGAGAATGTAAGTAATTTGACTACTCATGGTTCCAGTAAGAGCAAATTGATTGCATCTAAGAATAGTGTGTCTGTCTCTGCATGTGTACAAGTGTGTGTTGGGAGGGAGCTGGGTAGGAACTTGAGACAACTATCTTAAGGATGTCTTCTTGGAATTAACGCTATTTATCTTGGAGACCTAGATTCCCAGAGCTGGATTAACCATTTCCTGTGATATGGCCTCTCCTGGTTTTGGAAGGAACTAGGAAACAAGGGTTAATTGTACAAGTAATGAAGTTCCTTGAGATCCGTGGTCCATTAGCATACAAGTTACTTAACTGCATATAGCTCTTCTCCAGATTTCTGGATACTACTGTTAAAAAAAAATGTTTTGATTTAGATTTTATTCCTTTGCTCTTGGAATACTCAACTTTCTCTGACACAGAGTTCCAGGCTTATTCAAGTCTACTTAAGTCAAAGTAAGTGGCAACCTCATGAGTGCTACAGTAGCATTAAGCATTCCCTGGGATACCTACAGAGATCATCTGGAAGGGATTATTTGTTTCAACAGATTTTCAATGCAGATAAAACCTGTCCATTTTGGAGAGAGAGGTCAGAGAACATACACCAGCCCAGGGAAGAATATGCCGGGTTTTAAAGCTCCAATCGCTTCATACTTCTATTTAACATCCTAGACAGGCATCTAGAGTTACACCCCTCCTGGAGACTTACGAACAAATGCTTTCATCTTTTGATACACTGATCTTTTGAAACCAAACACGTTCCTAAATCGAGGAACACTGTACTCTCACATCTTCCTAGAAGCTTTCCCTAACCCCAGCCTACCTCCCAAATTGAATTACCCCTTGTCTGAAATCTTACACCACCTCATTTTATTCTTCTATGGCCTTGGCACCGTCTCCATTTGTGTTGTTCATGCTGCCGATCTTACCTCCCGCACTGTGCAGACAAGATCCTGCCTGATTGCGCATCTCCCACTGCACTTACCCAAATGCTTTGCATATAGGAGACGCTCAAGATTAAGAAATTTTTGGGATGGATATTTTGCTAATCTGTAGTACCTGGAATTTTCTACTGAAAATTACCAACGTCCAATTAACTTCAATTTCGTAGTTTGGGATTTTCAGAAAACTACGCCCCCCCCCCCCCTTCAAGAAATGCCTAACAATTTAACCAGGGCTAGTGCCAGTTTAGGAATAAGACATTATTAACCCACTTCTATCACATAAGGATTTGAGGCCTATCTTCATCTTTCCACGTTGTCTAATTCAAGTTAGGGTGGTAAAAGAGAACCTTTTTTCTTTTAGCAGTCCGGTCTGCTCCCCTTCTCTGGCCTCATTCTTTCCTTTTGTTAGTCAATGACTTCAGCCTCTGCCTTCAAGTTTAACGGTTTGTGCCCCACGCGTACCCCCTCGTCTTTTGGTGATTGGAGGTGTTCAAAACTTATTCTGACACAGAATCCTCCCTCATTTCCGATTCCTTTACTTCTTGGGGGTGGGAAGAGTTTCTTCGCTTTGAAACGCTGACAAGGAAAAAGAATGGGGGAGAAAGTTGCATTTAAACGTTTCAAAGTTGAGTCACGGCTGGTTGCACAGCAAAAGCTCCGCAGTGTGGAGGAAGACTAAACGTGGCTTGGATGGCGCAGGGTTGGGCTGGGGCGACTTCTGGGGAACGTAGCCGGGGTCGAACCCCTAGAGCTGCGGAGGCCTCTGCGGTCGCCTCGCGGCTCGCCCTCCGCACCTCCCCCGGCCCCGGCGGCGTTGGGCTCCCCGCCGGGACTGATGTAGCGCGCTTGCGTGCTGCGGCCAAAGCTTCCGACCCAGAGGCCGGCCCCAGAAAGCCCCGAGCGAGTAGGGGGTGGCGCGCAGGAAGGGAGGAGGGCCGGGGGCGTGGGGGTGTGTGGGTATTCGGGGGTGGAGATGTAGAAGATGTGACGCCGCGGCCCGGCCGGTGCCAGACCAGCGGACGCGGTGCCCGCGGTTGCTGCCGGATCCCGGGCGCTGCAGCTAGGGCAGGCGGCCCTCCCGAGAGCGGCGGCCGCGGAGACACCCGGCCCTAAACCCCAGCTTCCGAGCCCCCCGGCGCACCGCGCACTCGGACAGCCGGAGAGGGGAGCGGCCGAGCGGCTCGAGGCTGGGGGCCCGCGGGCGCGGCCGCGCGCTGCCGGGCGGGAGGCTGGGGGGCCGGGGCCGGGGCCGGGGCCGTGGCCGTGGCCGTGCCCCGGGCCGGGTCGGGGGCCGGGGCCGGGGCCGGGGGGCGGCGGCTCCCCGCGCCACTCCAGGGGCGCGGGGACCCCGGCAGAGCCCCGGTGGGGCCATGGCAGCCGGGAGCATCACCACGCTGCCCGCCCTGCCGGAGGACGGCGGCAGCGGCGCCTTCCCGCCCGGCCACTTCAAGGACCCCAAGCGGCTGTACTGCAAAAACGGGGGCTTCTTCCTGCGCATCCACCCCGATGGCCGAGTGGACGGGGTCCGGGAGAAGAGCGATCCTCACAGTGAGTGCTGGCCGGCTCTTCCTCCCCCATCCCATTTCCATCTCCTGTGGTTCTCTCCCCCGCCCCTCCATTCCAGCTTCTTCCTTCTCTTCACTCCGACCTTAGTGGGACGTGTGGTTTCTTTCCGCGCAGCCCTCGGCGGTTTCGGGTTCACCACTCGCCCCCTCCTCCCCCGGAGCTGCGGTATCGGGTTAGACACTTCCCCGGGCTTCGGAGTGTGCCAGTTTCCCCTGGGAAACCAGGTCCCCTGGGCCCAGAGCCGCAGGGTGCCCGGGCCTGGCCAGCGGGCTCCCTTCGCGCACACAACCTGTTGCTTAGGGGATGCTGGCGGCGGAGAGGTGAGCGGGCTCGCCTAGATGCCGCCCGGGTCCCCACCCTGAAGTTCCAATCCCTTCTGTGTTGGGGGCGCGCAGTCCCGCGGACAAAGACGGAGGGACCAAAGCTGAATTAAGTGCTCTTTATTGGAAAAATACCTTCCCAGAGTCGTGCCCCGAAACTCCGACTTGGTAGGATCCGAGCCAGCGGGCACACTGCTCTCACCCATTTATTTCTGTTTTTTTCCTAATTGCCGAAAGCTTTCAGAGCAAAAGATATGGACTTTGTTAATAAAGTGCGACACACTTTTGTTTTAATAGTGACAGAAGCTGCAAAAACTTTAATCTTCCACCTGCAGTTATTAGCTTTGGGACCTTGAGCCTGTTTCCTCATACCTAAAGTGGGGGTAACGTCTACCTTGCATCAGGTTTGAGGATCAAATTAGAATTTATATAAAGTGCACGGAGGACTCCTTTCACTAGTGTACACTTTCCTGTTCTGTAAAAAAAAAACAAAACGCACACATCTATTTGTGGCTATAGAAATAACACTGGCCTACAGTTATTGGCTCTCAAACTTGAGGGGTGCATTAGAATCACTTGGGGGGTTATAACACACCGCTGAACCTTGTCTCCCAGAGTTTGATTCCTTAGGTCTGGAGTGGGGCCTGATGATTTGCATCTCTATCAAGTTCCCAGGTGATGCTGACCTGGGACCACACTTCGAGACCAACTGGTCTATAAAGTAGAGGAGGAAAAGGGCATAAAATGGGCTGATTAACAACACTGGTGGAATCTGAAAGAGGATCAGAGTATATTTTAACTGTCATCCTGTAAGTGTAGGTGAGACCTCCGTTTTAAAAGCTCTGTGTTTGGCCTTCCTTCCTGTGTTTCAGGTGAAGAATCTGTCCAGGTGCAGAGCTTCACTCCCCAGTAGTTACCTCTTTATCATAGGATGCTGATGGAATGTCATTCACACCTGTGAGGTGACCGAGGATGAGGCCAAAGCTTTGCCATCAAACCTGGGTTGATGAATGAGAAATGTGCTTTTATATTACTTGGGTCTTTATTGATTCCAAAATAACAACAAGCAAAAGATGCAGGTCTAGTTTTTTTTTCAGGCCTGCCGTAATTTTTAAATTTTATCAACCACTTATATTATCCAGTAAAACTGAAAAGATACTTGTAACCCAATATATATGGGTTAGTGCTATTTCTCTATTTTAGTAACTTGAATAGATTTCACAAATTTAAGTTTTAAACATTGTGTTTGAAGTTTGTTTTGCAGTTGTCTTCTAGGCCCGCCTAGCTGATTACGGTCAGGTGCATATATGTCCTAAGTAGTTTTCTTTTCTAGTAGCACAAACTGTCATAAAAAAGGAGCATGTTCTATGACTAGAAGACAGAAGAACTCTCCTCCAGATGAGGTTCATGGTGGGGCTTCCCCTAGTCCTTTTTTTAAGACACTTCATTAATTGCGGAATCATTTCTTTTTTTCTTTGAAGCTTTTGATACTCTTTCCTTTGGAATAAAATGGTATAGGGGCTAGTGAATGAGGATAATTCTGAATTGCATAGCACACTACCACCCTTGTAATAACAGCTGTTAAATTTTTCTTCACAACTATGAGTTTTTCATAATCTTCTTTTAACTCACTGGTTCTCAAAGGGCAGCAATTTTGCCCCTGCCCCTCACCCCCAGCATTTGGCAAGGCCTGGAGACACTTTTGGTTGGTATTTGGAATCGTGCTGCTAGTACCTAGTAGGTAGAGGCCAGGGATGCTGTTAACCATCCTACAATGCCCAGGATATCTCCATTATCCCCAGCAAAAAATTTCCTGACCCCAAATGTTAATTGTGCTAAGGTTGAGAGTCCTGCCAACTTGATAACTAGCTAAAGACAGCATGTTGAGAGTGAAGAGTAGAATACTCATCGAGATTTGTGGAAGATAGGGATTTTTTAAAAAATCATCTTTTACCAGGCAATAGGCTAACAAGAATAAAAACCTAAAATGATGAATTTAGACCACGTCTGTGTAGCTCAACCTGGACATAAGTTTAAGTACAGTATATTTTTCTGGCATGTAAAAGATGTACTGATAGTTGACCAAACCAGGGTAAGACTGATGGGAAAGACACAAGAAAAAAATGATTATGGACATGATATAACAATATCTTCCCAACCACATCTCCTCCATTACCCAAACAAATAAGACTGACAAGAAAACGTGGAGAAAGAAAAGCAGAGTTAATGGTTGGCATAATTTCCCACTAAATTATGGCTCAGATATCCAGACCTATTTGAAAAGTTGAACAACCCATGGCCTCACTCCTCAAACGGTTTTGTCCAGTTGACCTGAAAATCTCTCAGAGGTTTATTACTTTGGCATTAACATTTTTTGCCCAGATGTCTTCTAAAATCCAAATACCTTTGGAAAAGAACAGTTCAGTCATTATCAGATTTTAACATTTAGTGTGAGTTAAATTGTGAGTATAATTTCTTCCCCCATAGCTGACTAGGACTGGAATTTAGGGAGGGATGGTATAAATGTGGGGTGCTGGTTAGGTGTGAGGGGTGTGGCTCAGGTGCTGAAAGAGAGACAGGGCAGGGAGGTGTGGGGCAGGGAGGGCAGAGGTAGAAATAAAAGGGGAGGAAGAAGATGACTGAACATCAATTTTCCAACTTCTCAGTGGTTGAAGGTCACTTTTGCTTCACACCTGGGTATTCTTCTGTGTTGTTTTCATTTGACAGGGCTGATTTTCCTGCACTTTCTTCATAGTCCTGGAGTAACTTTCTTTTGACATGAGAATTTTGATAAAAGCAAGATGTGGTGACAGAGTCTATGTTTCTCCAGTGTGTGTGCTGCTCACCCAGCTTACTTGTGGTGTCCTAGATGTTTTGATTGGCCTCTTCAAATGCCCATGGGATCGTGTAACATTAAGTATATACTTTAAAGCCGTGAACCATGTAAAAACTTCAGAAGAAAGAACATTTCATCCCAAAGAGCACGTACATACACCATGTGCTGGAGAGCAGTGAGTGAAATGTATGCTGCTTATGGACAGTTTAGCATTAAATGTGTTCCAGATGCTCTTATTTAGGAAAAAATGGTGGTAGTTAGCTGTGCGGTTTCTACCCTTGGGCTTCTCCTAGGAGGTGGTGGCCTGTTTGCCATACTTCTCTGCTTCCAGGCTCCAGCGGACACTGAGACTTGGAAAGGCAGGGGGACCTGCCCACTCCTGTGTGGAGCAGGGATGGGATCCTGGCCCGCCTGACACCCGTGCCCTTTGCCACGGCACGTATTCCATGCAATTCCAGTCATAAAAACAAGGGCTTGTGAAATTCAGAGGGAGGCGTCAGACCTTGTAGTTCACTGATCTTGTTTTGTAGAAGAGAGGATTGAGGTTCAGAACAGTAACTGATGACCTGAGTTCATCTGCTGGTTTACCCAGTGATCATCCTGAGTGAGCTTCTTGCCCACCTGGTCCCTTGCCTTCTCTTCCTGCCCTCCCCCAGCCTCACTGCACTCTTCCATTCAGTCCCAAGAGCACCCTCCAGGGCCCCGCCTTTGTGGGCTTCCTCCATTTCTTAGCACTGTGGCCAAGTGTGGAGTGGAGTTCTTACTAGTTCACAGGTTGCCTCTAGTTGTGTTCCTTGGGTATGGGATAAAGTCACCTTTCTTCTCTTCCTTCATATAAATAGCACTATTGATGCAGTGATACTAGATTCTCTCCCGCCATCTTTTTTGGGTAATATCTGGCAAGTGGGTGCCACGAATTTGCCTTAATAAACACAGTGTTTACTGTAATGCTATTTATGTGCAGTAAACAAATGAAGTAAGAATCTAATAGCTCATTTAATCATGGAAATCATGTAATTGGTACAGCAATGAAAGGACAATTCATGAGTCATAGATATTACCACACCTTAGAAGCCTTTTAAGAAGTGTTTGATGCCAAGTGACTTCAATGTAGAAAAGGCAGTAGCCCTCGTGGCACACCCTGAGGGCTCTCCTTGTGTTTATAAAATGGCCAGTATGTAATTAGACTTTGACAATGGTGTAACAATGGCGTTCTAAGTATTCTCACTTAGATTTGATACCATTTTAAATGGATGGCCATGATTTTTAAGTTTAATTTGAAAATAAAACATTACAGATATAATAAAACACAAATCATTCTTTATATGTTATAATTATAAAATTGACTTTATTCATCCACGCATTGATTCTCAGAAATCACCATCTGTGATACTGAAAAAGGTAATTTTTAGGTCTTGCATCATTGGAACTGTTATTTTTCAACCACAAGATGCCTGTACAACAGGATAATAACTACACATGTGCCATGGCCTTTGCTTGTTTTTCCAAATTCCAGTGTTTGTTGATTTTCCAAAAACCCTGCTTGGGCCCCTTTGTCCTGTAGCACACATCTGTTAGAAGGCTGGCCTGGGGTAAGAGCTGAAGACATGAACTGGAACAAGGCAAATCAGCACATTCAGGGCAAAAACCTGAACCCCATGACTATATTCTGCCCAAGCAAATGTATTTTGTTTTACTTGTTTTTGAGCTGGTCATTTTCTGCACTCTGAGATCCGAGAGCTGGTCTTGTAAATGCTATCAATGCTCAATAAATATTTAATGCTTGATTGTTTGTAAAATCATTTGGAAGATTGTATCATTAGGAAATGCAGTTGTGGCAGCATGATTTGCAGTGTTTCCTTGTTGTATCCATTGTTAGATTCGCTGTTGTGTTCTCTTTTGCTATCAAACTCCTCCTCTAAGCTAGGTTATTTATACAGCAGAGGCAGAGGGAGAAGCAGGCTTCCCGCAGAGCAGGGGGCCTGATGCGGGGCTCGATCCCAGGACCCCGGGATCATGACCTGAGCCGAAGCAGATGCTTAACGACTGAGCCACCCAGGTGCCCCTCTTTAATTATTTAAATTAAGCTATACATTAATTTGTAGTTGAAACTTATAATTAAACAATAAAATGAGTCAAGAAAGAAGTGTTTGTGTTGTTTTTCCTTAAAGGAAATTTGTACAGAGTAGTAATGATCTGGCTAGATTCTCTGAATACGTTGTTCTCAGTTCCTCATTTAGGCACTTTGAGAAGATGCTAGCACCTTAGGGTAGGAACCAGGAATTCTCCACATAAATAAGCATCATAAAGCCTTAGGACTTTTTCCTCAGGGAGTGCTTACTAAATGTCAGCTGCTGATGAAAACATTTTGTGTGGACCACCCACCCTGTGTAATCACTGCTCATGGGCCCTATGCTGTAGAAAGCTTAGTTGAGGTTTGTTGTTCTCTTGGTGTAGTAATGCATACATTTAGACACTTGGTCAGTCTTTTAATGAAGATGATTATATGTAACAAAGTTATATTTGAAAAGTATTTGGGAATCTTAGAGGCTGGCTATTAACATTTCTTAGAGTAATCTGTAAAGAAAGTTGAATCATTTTTCGGGATTAATAGTTTAAACTTGTTAGGAATTCGGTTTTCTTTAAGAAGCATTTTGGATTTTTTTTATCATGTACTATGTGGTATAAAATTCCTTAGGTGTGCTGTGCATTGTTTGTTCATTCTTTTGTGGCCAATATCCTGGAATCCTGTGCTCTCTTCTACTTCGTCTTCTTTTCTCTCTCTCTCTTTTTAAAGATTTTATTTGTTTTTGACAGAGAGAGTGTACAAGCAGGGGAAACAGCAGGCAGAGGGAGAGGAAGAAGCAGGCTTCCTGTGGAGCAGGGAGCCCTATGCAGGGCTCGATCCCAGCACCCTGGGATCATGACCTGAGCTGAAGGCAGACGCTTAACCGTCTGAGCCACCCAGGCGCCCCTCTTCTCTTCTCTTTTTAACTCTGGATCCTGCCCCCCAAAATTCTACTTAAATCATTCTGGGCCCCAGCAGCCTTTCACTTCACACATGTGGCCTCATCCAATTTGTCACCCTATTTGACAGCCTACTTGATACTTGACACCCTACAATCTGGCACTTGATATTATTTCCTGCCTTTATCTTCTTGAGAATTCTTTGGCTTCTGTTACACCACATCAACTTGGTTTTCTCACCCATCCAACTGTCCTTTCTTCTGGGTTCTCATCTTTTTAGTCTTTTGCTTTCATATTCCCCAAGGCTCTGTTTTTGGCCCTCTACTCTTCTTTCTGTTTACTCCTGTTCCTTCAGCAGATCATTTATAGTCTCCGTCTCAGTCCCCGATTTCCCATCTCTGTGTTAGGACTGTGTTTCCCCTTGCTTGAAGGACAGATAAACCACCATAGTCTCAACTCAAAATGCATAAAAAAAAGAACTTAACATCTTTTTCTCAAACTAGCATCCCTTTCTACCAAATTTCTGTTTGTAGTGAAATTATTCTTCTGGTCTTCAAAGCTAGACACCTCGGAGTCTTCCCTGCCTTAGTGATTTTTCTTGGCCCTGTCTTTTGATTTCCCCTTCCCTTTACTTACCTATAGCCAGACCCTATCTGACTTCCCTTTTCAAATGTGATCTATCTGCTCAGTCTTATTTCCCACGATTTACCATCCATACTCTCCTGATGCTGCCGGTGCTCTTGCTTAATTATAGTCTCTCATCTGACAGACCGTCACTGTTACAATGATTGGCCTTTGCTTATGTGAGCCTTGTTTTTGGAAAATCCTTTTTCCTATCAATTCCTCTCTTTCCGTTCCCACCTTTCTCTTCAAAAATCTTTTAAGACCTAGCTCAGCAATCTTCTCCTTTGTGAGACGTTCCCTACCTTCCCAGGGAAAATTGTTTTTATCTCTGTTTTCCCCGTAGTGCTTGGTACATATTCTACTTCAGAACCTGATGATTTCTGTTGTTGGACATTGTTGATGTGTTTCTCTCCAGCAGTGGGACTGAGCTCGTTGGACTGGGCAAGGACTGGGATAGATTTTTTGTATCTGACCTCATGCATGGTGGCCACTCAAAGAGTGTTTGTTAAATTCTACAAGCACCTGACAAATTAGTCGAGGCTTCTCACTTCCGTTCTGACCTTCTCACATCCTCCTCCTCTTCGCTTTAATCTGCTGTTTCCTTGAGCTGGAAAGTCCTCTCAAGCCTTTTACCTTATCCTAGTCCGAATCGTGCTTCAGGCCACCTTTCTTTCACACCATCCTGGACCATCTTTCCTTTCCCAAATGCTTCTAATAGTTTGATGTGTTTTAATTTCATGTCCCCTAATGTTATTGGAAATTCCTAGTTGGGAAGGGTTTAAAACAAAAAAAATCAGGGGCGCCTGGGTGGCTTAGTCGTTAAGGGTTTGTCTTCAGCTCAGGTCATGGTCCCAGGGTCCTGGGATCAAGCCCCACATCGGGCTCCCTGCTCAGTGGGGAGTCTGCTTCTCCCTCTCCAACTCCCCCTGCTTGTGTTCCCTCTCTCGCTGTCTCTCTCTCAAATACATAAATAAAATCTTTTAAAAAAATATAAAAAATAAAAAATAAATTAAAATTTAAATAAATTAAAAAATAAATTAAAAATAAATTAAATAAATTAAAAAAAAATACAGACATTACCTAGCAATCTCTTACTCTCTTTTCTTCTCTGAGGGTCTGAGACTGAATTGATTCATCCCAGATCCTTTTGGCTCCATTTGCTGAATGACTGACCAGGCTGAAGACTATGAAGGGGTTCAATCAATATTTGTAGAACGAGCTAGAACTTTAAATAAATAAACATAAATACTTCAGTATGAGGCATGTAAAGGCGATAAATTGAATGCAGCATCACTGTAGTTCTTTCCGCAGACACCTTTCACATTATTCAAAAGAAGTAATAATGGTAAAACATAATCATTTATTGGGATTACTTTTTATGATGGAAGTTTTTCTTTTCAACTATTGAATAACATCAATATTTCTCGCCAATTCCAGAACTAGTTCTAATCCTCTAAATGAGTACAGATCTGACAATTCATACTTGAATCAGACACTTTAATCCTTAAACCTCTCTCTTGGGGTGCCTGGGTGGCTCAGTTGTTAAGCAGCTGCCTTCGGCTCGGGTCATGATCCCAGGGTCCTGGGATTGAGTCACACATGGGCTCCCTGCTCTGCGGGAGGCCTGCTTCTCCCTCTCCCACTCCCCCTGCTTGTGTTCCTGCTCTCTCTATCTCTTTGTCTTTCTATCAAATAAATAAATAAAATCTTAAAAAAAAAAATCCTTAAACCTCTCTCTCTCAAGTCTAAGACCAGTGAATCGTTTTATAAATTAGGATTAAGAACTATCTGGTACCATTGTTAGTATCCTTTTTGGCTGTGAGGGAATGGCACAAATAGTTTAATCCTAATGTTCAGATTTATGAGCCAAAATTCATTACCACAATCTTAAAACTCTTAAAAGGACAGAAATTGTATGACAAAGTGAGTCACAGTCTTTGTGATGTGATGTCTGTAACGGTGGGTGGGAGAAATTGTTGAATGACCAGTCTTATTCTACTCCTTTCTAAGCTGAATCATTTTGCAAATAGAAAACAATTCATAGGTTTTTCAGTGGTCATTCCAGAAATAGAAAATGGAAGAGAGTAACAGAATCAAATAATACCTCCATTTAAAAAATTACTTTTTGAAATGTATCAGTTGATGAACAGTCTTTGTCTTGAATTAGAAATAAAATTAATTTATTTACTGCTTAATAACATGTAACTTTTAATCTAACACCTCCAGTCCCCCCCATCTATTAATTATATTAGTTTTCTTGCCTAGATTTTTTTTTCATTCTCCTGTGTAATTTGATCTTTCTCCTCATAGCTCTTTCTAGCTTTGACTCTTTTGAAGATGGTGTATGTGTGTTGGGGGAAGGTGTCATTTACTTACTGGCTCAATGGCTACTTGAATTAGATGGGGACTCAAGGAAAGAAAGTCTCTTTACTCTTGGAAATTATGATCTGGGATGGTATAATCTTGCATTTTGCACGGTTGGTCCTCTTTTGTTACTTATTAGAAACAGAAGTTTGGAGAGCCTTTCTCAGAGTCTTTAATCTTTAAATATAAGATTAATTAACCTTATTTCCTTATCTTCTTTGGGGGTAAAGCGTTTGTCCAAAAAATTATGTGAAAAAAAGAAATACTCTGAGTGTGTTTCTAAGTTTTAGAAGTTCTTTTTACATACTTATATTTTTACATTACTCTAAACTCAGTAATTTAGTAATGGGAATATAATGCAAGCAAAATTGGGACGACAGTCTTGCTAACTGGTTTAATAGAGATACTATATGTAAAGAGGACATATACAGTAAATGTTGGATTAAAAAATGATGAATTACAGCAACTCTTTCGGCTGCTACACGGTGGGAAAAGTGAGGCACAGATTATTTTGTGGTGAGGGTATTAAAGCCACAAAGTATTCATGGGATCTGTCCAACCTTGACCAGATGCCTAGGGAGATTGCTGTAGTGATAGGCAAAGTCTCTGCACAGGGCAGGAGAGAGAGGGCCAGTTGTTTGACCTTCACCTCTATATTCCTAGGACCTTGGTATTTACAGAGTATTTTTTGAATGAATGAATGAAATTCTTGAGAATATGCTCTATGTCAGCTGTACAAATAATATGTTTAATCTTGATTGCATACAAGCTTATGAAGCACAAGTATCATTAACCTCGTTTATAGATAAGAATACAGTTTTGGGGGCGCCTGGGTGGCTCAGTTGTTAAGCAACTGCCTTCGGCTCAGGTCATGGTCCCAGGGTCCTGGGATCGAGTCCCACATCGGGCTCTCTGCTCCGCGGAAAGCCTGCTTCTCCCTCTCCCACCCCCTCCCCCCTTGCTTGTGTTCCCTCTCTCGCTGTGTTTCTCTCTGTCAAATAAATAAATAAAATCTTTAAAAAAAAAAAAAAAAAAGAATACAGTTTTGGTATTACCTTTTCAAAACACGATCTCTTTGTGACAAGTAATGAATTAAAACTTCTAGACTTCTTGGTGTTTAGAATGCGGATTCATGGTCAGAATTCTAGATAGACAATGTAGCAGAAATTTGAACAGAGCAATTTAAAAAAAGAATTTAAACTCTTCCCAGAGGCTTTGCCATGTCCAGCAAAGTTAAGGTTTCTGCCATCTTTTCTCCCACGATTTTATTGCATTATTGTTGTTTAGAAAATATTAGTCATTTAATATAAAACAATTCCTTGGGTGCTTGGGTGGCTCAGTCAAGTGTCTGCCTTCAGCTCTGGCCATGATCCCAGGGTTCTGGGATCGAGTCCTGCATTGGGCTCCCTGCTCAGCGGGGAGTCTGCTTCCCCCTCTCCTTCTGTGGCTCCCCCTGCTTGTGCTCTCACTCTCTCTTTCTCGCAAATAAATAAATTAAGTCTTTAAACAAATAAAACAATTCCGTAAAATTTAGGGATTGTTTTCTGAAGAACTCAAAGATTTTTAAATGCATGTACAAAAATAGACTAGTACATAATTAAAGGTAAATACTATATAAGAACGGAATGAACCTTGGGGCACCTGGGTGGCTCAGATGGTTAAGCGTCTGCCTTTGGCTCAGGTCATGATCCCAGGGTCCTGGGATCGAGCCCCACTTGGGCTCCCTGCTCAGCGGGGAGCCTGCTTCTCCCCCTCCCTCTGCTTCTCCCCCTGCTCGTGCTCTCTCTCTCTCTCTCTCTATCTCTGTGTCTCGAATGAATTAAAAAAAAAAAAAAAAAATCTTTAAAAAAAAAGAATGGAATGAACCTTGAAGATAGGGTCTGGAAGATTAAAATGCAGGATAAGCTGGGGCTTACAGAAAGTGCAAAGAGAATAACTGAAAGGGTGTTTTAAAAGTTAGTTCCTGGGGCGCCTGGGTGGCTCAGTCGTTAAGCGTCTGCCTTCAGCTCAGGTCATGGTCCCAGGGCCCTGGGATGGAGAGCCCCACATCAGGCTCCCTGCTCGGCGGGAAGCCTGCTTCTCTCTCTCCTACTGCCCCTGCTTGTGTTCCCTCTCTCACTGTCTCTCTCTGTCAAATCAATAAATGAAATCTTTAAAAAATAAATAAATAAAAGTTAGCTCCTTTCAAGGAAATTTGAGATAAGCTCACTATTTAAGAACACGTGGTATAAGACTAAAAACCAACCCCCCAAAAGCAGATGTAGTTGGACCTATTTTATTTTAATCTTCCATTTCATTTAAAAACTTCTTCTTTTAATCTGGTCCATCAGTAGTTTTTTGGTGTCTGTTGTGTGAAGAAATAAAGACCAAGATCGACAAACACATGTCAAGAAAGCACTTAACCAGACACATCCAGAAATGTATCTAAAATTAAACAACTCTTTCCTTGAAATCACTTTGCCCCCCTTTTCCGACTCCCCAATATTTTTAAACAGTATCACCATCTTTCTTGCCAGCCGGGCCCATCTCTTGGAGCAAATGTGTACTCTTCATCTTCCTCAATGCTCACATCCTTTTCTCAAGCCCTATGCATTTCAGTTATGCAGTGTCTTTTACACTCGCGCTGGTCTCTGCACCTTGCCGCAGCTGCCCTGGTTCTGTCCCTGACTGTTGCACCTGTCTGCTAACCCATCCCATCTGGATGAGTCTGCTAGGGCTGCCATAACAAAATACCGTGGACTGAGTGGCTCAAGCAACAGAAATCTATTTTCTCATAGTTCTGGAGGCTACAAGTCCAAGATCAAGGTGTCTGTAGGTTTCTTGTCTTCTGAGGATCCTCCTTGGTTAGCGGATGGCTGCCTTCTTGCTGCCTCTTCACTTGGTCATCCTTCTGTGCACACACAAAGTTCGTCTTAAAAAAGACACCAGTCAGGTTGGGTTAGGGCCATCTCTAATGACCTCGTTTTAACTTAACCACCTGTCTAGAAGCCTGGTCTCCAAATACGGTCATTTTCTGAGGTAGTGGGAGTTAGGGCTTAAACATATGAATTTGGGGGGCAGTGAGATATAATTCAGGCAGAGTAATCTTTCTGAAGACCAGCTCTGATCATGTTATTCCTCTCCTCTGTGAAACATATGGACTTGAAAGGGTCCAACCCCTGGTACACACATTACTTACAGATGTGGGAACTGTTGAAAGTCTGTAAGAATCATAGAGAATAGGAAATTTACCAGCAGATGGGTAGTTGTCATAGATATCAAAAAGTGGAATAAAGATGTTTTCTGGAAACTAGAGACAGGTAGTAAGCTTAATGTAGGTCCTTGTTAAAAAAAAATCCCAAGAGACTTGAGAATACTGAGAAAAGAAAACACAATAAATAGTATATAGGGTAAAATAACAGAAGAATAGTAACATGCATAAGCTTGATATGTTGATTTCAATGGGCTATCTGACCTATTTTTTTTCAGGTTTTATAATATTTATACTGTTTTTTAAGTTTTTATTTTAATTCCAGTAACATACATTGTTATAATATTTTCAGGTGTACAATATAGTGATTCAGCACTTCCATACATCACCCTGTGCTCATTATGACAAGTGCACTTCTTCCTTAACCCCCATCACCTATTTCACCATCCCTCACCCACCTCCCCTCTGGTGACCATCAGTTTGTTCTCTACAGTTAGAGTCTGTTTCTTGATCTGTCTCTCTCTCTCTTTTTTCCCCTTTCTTGTTTGTTTTATTTCTTAAATTCCACATATGAATGAAATCATATGGTATTTGTCTTTCTATGACTCAGTTCTCTTAGCATTATACTCTAGCTCCATCCATTGTTGCAAACAGCAAGATTTCATTCATTTTTAAGGCTGAATAATATTCCATTGTGTGTGTACACACACACACACACACACACACACCACATTTTCTTTATCAGTCCATCAACTGATGGACACTTGAGCTGCTTCCATATCTTGGCTAATGTAAATCATGCTGCTATAAACATAGGGGTGCATGTATCCCTTTGAATTAGTGTTTTGTATTCTTCTGTAAATATCCAGTAGTGGAATTACTGGATCAGGTGGTGATTCTATTTTTAACTTTTGGAGAAACCTCCATACTGTTTTCCACAGTGGCTGCACCAGTTTGCATTCCCACCAACAGCATGAGGGTTCCTTTTTCTCCACATCCACTCCAACTTCTGTTGTTTGTATTTTTTAATTTTAGCCATTCTGACAGGTATGAGGTGATATCTCATTGTGGTTTTGATTTGCATTTCCCTGATGATAAGAGATGATGAGAATCTTCATGTATCTGTTGGCCATCTGTATGTCTTTGGAGAAATGTCTATTCATGTCTTATGTCCATTTTTTAATTGGATGATTTGTGGGTATTAAGTTATGTAAGTTCTTTTGTATAAGTATATTTTGGATACTAACGCTTTATCAGCTGTGTCATTGTAAATATCTTCTCCTATTCTGTAGGTTGCCTTTTACTTTTGTTGATTGTTTCCTTCACTGTGCAGAAGCTTTTTATTTTGATGTAGTCCCAATAGTTTATTTTTGCTTTTGTGGCCTTTGCCTCAGGAGATATATCAAGAAAGAAGTTTTATAGCTGATGTCAAAGAAGTTATTCCCTATGTTCTCTTCTAGGATTTTCATGGTTTCAGGTCTCACATTTAGGTCTTTCATCCGTTTTGAATTTATTTTTTGTGTATGGTGTAAGAAAGTGGTCCAGTTTCATTTTTTGTATGTTGCTATCCAGTTTTCCCAACATTATTTGTTGAAGAGACAGTCTTTTTTCCCACTGGATGTTCTTTCCTGCTTTGTTAAAGATTAATTGACTATATAATTGTGGGTTTATTTCTGGGTTTTCTATTCTGTTTGATTGATGTATGTGTCTGTTTTTGTGCCAGTGCTGTACGGTCTTGATGACTACAGCTTTGTAATAGAACTTGAAGTTCAGAATTGTGATACCTCTGGCTTTGCTTTTTTTTCCCAAGATTGCTTTGGCTATTTGGGGTCTTTTGTGGTTCCATACAAATTTTAGGATTGTTTGTTTTGGTTCTGTGAAAAATGCTGTTGGTATTTTGATATGGATTTCATTAAATGTATAGATTACTTTGGGTAATATGGACATTTTAACAATATTCTTCCATTCAATGAGCATGTATTGTCTTCCCATTTCTTTGTATCATCTTTCACTTCTTTCATCAGTGTTTTTTAGTTTTCAGAGTACAGGTCTTTCACCTCTTTGGTTAGGTTTATTTCTAGGTATCTTATTATTTGGGGTACAATTGTAAATGGGATTGCTTTCTTAATTTCTCTTTTTGCTTCTTCATTATTGGCGTATAGAAATGCAACAGATATCTGTATATTGATTTTGTATCCTGCAACTTTACTGAATTCGTTTATCAGTTTTAGCAGTTTTTTGGTGGAGTCTTTAGGATTTTCTATATACAGTATCACATCATTTGCCAATAGTGGAAGTTTTACTTCTTCCTTATGGATTTGGATGCCTTTTATTTCTTTCTGTTGTCGGACTGCTGTGGCTAGGACTTCCAATACTATGAGAGTGGATGTCCTTGTCTTGTTGCTGACCTTAGGGAAAAAGCTCTCAGTTTTTCCCCATTGACAATGATGTTAGCTGTGGGTTTTTCATATGTGGCCTTTATTATGTTGAGGTATGTTCCCTCTAACCTACTTTGTTGAGGGTTTTCCTCATGAATGGATGTTGTACTTTGTTAAATGCTTTTTCTATGTCTATTGAAATAATCATATGGTTCTTTTCTTTTATTGGTATGATGTATCACATTGATCAATTTGCAAATATTGAACCACCCTTGCAACCCAGTAATATATTCCACTTGATCACGGTGAATGATTTTTTTAATATATTGTTGAATTTGGTTTGCTAGTATTTTCTTGAGAATTTTTGCATCTGTATTCATCAGGGATATTGGCCTGTAGTTCTCTTTTTTAGTGGTGTCTTTATCTGGCTTTGGTATCAGGGTCATTCTGGCCTCATAGAATAAATTTGGAAGTTTTCTATTTTTTGGAATAGCTTAAGAATAGGTATTAATTCTTCTTTAAATATTTGGTAGAATTCCCCTGGGAAGCCATCTGTTCCTGGACTTTTGTTTGTTGGGAGTTTTTTTGATTACTGACTCATTTTCTTTCCTGGTTATCAATCTGTTCAAATTTTCTATTTCTTCATGTTTCAGTTTTGGTAGTATATATGTTTCTAGGACTTTATCCATCTCTTCTTGGTTGTACAATTTGTTGGCATATAGTTTTTCATAATATTCTCTTATGATTGCATTTCTGGAGTGTTTGTTGTTATCTCTCCTCTCTCATTTGTAATTTTATTTGAGTCCTTTCTCTGTTTTTCATGGTAAATCTGTCTAGAGGTTTATCAATTTTATTGATTTTCTCAAAAAACTAGCTCCTCGTTCATTCATCTGTTCTATTATTTTTTTAGTTTCTATATCATTTATTTCTGCTCTGATCTTTATTCCTTCCTTCTGCTGGTATTAGGTTTTTTTTTTTTTTTTTTTTCTTTTTATGGCTCCTTTAGGTATTAGGTTAGGTTGTCTATTTGAGATTTTTCTTGCTTCTTGAGGTAGGCCTATATTTCTATAAACTGGCTTCTTAGAACTGCTTTTGCTGCATCCCAGACGTTTTAGATGGCTGTGTTTTCATTTTCATTTGTTTCCATGTACTGTTTTGTTTCTTCTTTATTTCCTGGTTGACCCATTCATTGTTTGGTAGGATGTTATTTAACCTCCATATATATGTGGTCTTTCCAGATTTTTTTTCTTGTGGTTGACTTCTTGTAGCGGTTAGAAAATATGCATGGTATGATTTCAATCTTCTTGAATTTGTTGAGGCTTGTTTTATGGGCAAGTGTTCCATGTACACTTGAAAAGAATGTGTATTCTGCTGTTTTAGGATGGAATGTTTTAAATATATCTGTTAAATTCTTTTGGTTCAGGGTGTCATTCAAAGCAGTTGTTCCCTTGATTTTCTGTTTAGATGTTCTGTGTATTGATATAAGTGGGATATTAAAGTCTCCTACTCTTATTGTATTATTATCGGTTAGATCCTTTATGTTTGTTTTTAATTGTTTTATGTGTTTGGGTGCTCCTGTGTTGGGTGCATAAATATTTACAATTTTTGTACCTTGTTGGATTGTCCTCTTTATTATCATATAGTGTCCTTCCTTGTCTCTTGTTACAGTCTTTGTTTTAAAGTCTACTGTGGGGTACCTGGGTGGCTCAGATGGTTGGGCATCTGCCTTTGGCTCGGGTCATGATCCCAGGGTCCCGGGATTGAGTCCCACGTTGGGCTCCTTGCTCGGCAGGGAGCCTGCTTCTCCCTCTCCCACTGTTGCTCCCCCTGCTTGTGCTTTCTCTCTCTGCCAAATAAAGAAATAAAAGCTTTAAAAAAAATAACAAAGTCCACTTTGTCTGATATAAGTATTGCTACTCCGGCTTTCTTTTGACATCCATCTGCATGATAGATGTTTCTCCACCCCCTCACTTTCAGTCTGCAGGTGTCTTTAGGGCTCAAATAAGTCTTTTGTAGGCAGCATATAAATGGGTCTTGTTTTTTTTTATCCATTCTGTCACCTTATGTCTTTTGATTGGAGCATTTAGTCCATTTATATTCAAAGCAATTATTGATAGATGTGTATTTATTGTCATTTTATTATTTGTTTTGTGGTTGTTTCTGAAGATCTTTTCTGATCCTTTCTTGTCTTTCTCATGGTTTGCTGATTTTCTTTAGTGATATAACTGGATTTCTTTCTCCTTATTTTTTGCATATTTGTTAGTGGTTTTTGATATATGATTATCCTTAGGTTTGTATATAACTTCTGCATATAGCAGTCTACATTAAGTAGATGGTCATTTAAGTTTGAACCCATTCTTTACACCTCTCCTCTCCATGTTTTAGGTATATGCTGTTATATTTTATATCCTTTTATTTTGTGACTTTCTTGACTGATTTTTTTTACATAAATATTCACTTTTTTTTTTTTTTTTACTGCTTTTGTGTTTTCTACCTTATGCTGTCACTTTTAGTTTCTCCTTTCCACTCAAAGATCCTTTTAATATTTATTACAGGGTTGGCTTAGTGGTCATGAACTCCTTTAATATTTGTTTATCTGGGAAACTGTATCTGTGTGTTCTAAATGAGGGCTTTGCTGGGTAGAATATTCTTGGCTGCATATTTTCCCCATTCATGCTATTGCCTTCTGGCTTGCCAAGTTTCTGTTGAAAAACCTCCTGTCAGCCTTATGGGTTTTCCCTTATAAGTTACTGTCTTTTGTCTTGCTGCTTTTAAGTTTTTTTCTTTATCACTATAATTTGGCAATTTAATTACAATATGTCTTTGTATGGGTCTGCTTTTGTTGATTTTGATGGGAGTTCTCTGTGCCTCCTGGATTGGGATATCTGTTTTCTCCCCCAGATTATGGAATTTTTCAGCTATTATTTCTTCAAATAAATTCTCTGCTCCCTTCTCTCTCTCTTCTTCTGGGACTCCTATAATGCAAATGTTATTACACTTGATGGAGACACTGAATTCTCTAGGCCTATTTTCATTTTGCATAATTCTTTTTTCTCTCTTTTGTTCACCTTGATTACTTTCTAGTACGCTTGTCTTGTAGGTTTTTAATTCATTCCTCGGCTTCTTCCAGCCTGCTGTTCTTTCCATCAAGCATGTTTCTCATTTCATTTTTGTGCCCTTTATGTCTGCTATGTTACTCCTTATCTCTGTGTTATGGGTCTTACTCATGTTTTCCACTCTTTTGTCTGAGTGTCCTTATGATCATTACTTTAAATTCTCTATCAGGCATGTGACTTATAGCTTTTTCACTTACATCTCTGGTCATGGCCTTGTCCTGTTCTTTCGTTTGGGATGAATTTATCTGTCTTCTTGTTTTATCTAATTAGTCTCTTTGCATGTTTATTTGTGTTAGGAAAGTCAGCTACATCTCCCGCTCTTGAGGGTAATGACCTTATGAAGAAGAGGTCCTGGAGTGCCCTGCCATGTACTGGCCCCTGCTCCCCAGGGTCTGGCACTTCCAGGAGTGTGTCCAGTGTGTGCTGCATGTGCTCTGCTGTTGTGTCCTGGCTGCTTCATCCTCAGGCCACTAGTCTGCAGAGGCTTTCTGTGTCTCTTGTGGGCAGTGTTTGGTCCCCGGCCTGAAGGTGGTGCGTTTTAAGTAGGTATGCTTGTTGTATTTGTGAAATGAGACCTGTCACCACCACTGCCGAACTGAGGCCCTGCAAAATACCCCTGTCAGGAGCCGTGGTGTGGGCAGGGGTTTGGGCCGGTCTTCTGGCAAAGGGGGTCTGCTGTGCTCGGACTGAGGCAAGTGTGATTGGAAGGGGTGGTTCCACTATGGCGGGGTGGGGCTTGGTGTAAGCAAGTTAGGTAGCCAGTGTCTGAGCTGTGCTCGTTCCTGAAGGTGGCTGGGGAGGAAAAGGGTACCTGGCGGTTCCTTTTTTCTTGAGGCACCTCTCTGTGAACGCTGCTTCTCTGGGACATGCTCTGAGATAAGCAACTAACCTCCCTGTGTGTGCCCCAGGTGCTCTTAAGATCGCTGTTCCCATGCCGTATGTCCATAGGCTGTTTGCCCTGCCTTTTCTCCAAGAGCAGTACAGTGCCTTCTGACCTCTCCCAGAGCCAAGCATGCTGACCTTTAAAACTGTAGGCTTTAAGTCCCACTGGTTGCAAGAACTCATGAAATTGTTTTCCAAGCCAATTGCTGTGGTGATTCGTTTTCCCCTTGGGTTCTCCTGTGTGTTCATCTGTCTCTCGCCCTTCTCTACTACTGTGACTCCCTCCCCACCCCATTGGCCACGATCCTCCATTTCTCTCCCAAACCATGTCTCTGCACTTCCTATGCTCCGTCCTCTTCTCTACCCTTAGTTGTGGAGTTTGTTCTGCCAGTCTTCAGGCCAATTTCTGGGGTATTTAGGATGATTTGATAGTTATCTGGTTGTATTCATGGGACAAGGGGAGCCTAGGGTCCTCCTACTCCACTGCCATTTTTTCTCTCTCCTGACGGAATTTTTCATACCAACCTTTTATAAAAGAAGTGTGTTTTCTTTGGGAGAGAGTCTAGAGTTTTTCATGTTTGGGCTTGTTAAGCCAGGGCCCACGAACCCCTTCACTTTTAATGAACAGGAAGATAAAAAAAAAAAAAAAAGAAGATAAAGAAAATTGGTGATAAGGATTTATTGTTATGATCTAAAAGTATTCTTAATAGCTGACTGTATTATCTAATTACCACCAAAGTTGTTACTTTTATAAATCAAAGTTATAATTTTGGTGAGACCCCCCACCCAACTTTTAACAGCAATGTAGCTAATCTTCCTGTATAATAGGAGAATTCATTTACTTATTTACATACGTGTTTTGCAAAAGTAATTTTTCTTGAAAGTCACTTCAGGAAGTTACATTACTCAAAGTTGGATATCCTTTGAGTGTTTTAATGAGATTAGAAGAAAAAAATCTGTTTGATTATACCTACATTGCATATTTTCCAGGCTTAAATTATTTTTGGCCTTGTTTAATGACATAGAACTGTAGAGATTTTATGTGGTAGGATTCTGAAGAACTTTGGCCTTACCCACGGGTCTCACCTCCAGAAGCGGAGTTAGGCACCTCTGTTTTTCCAGAAGGAGCCTAACTCCAAGCATGGCTGACAGTTAAAGCATCTGGTCCTGCTCTCTAGGTAGGGCAGAGAGCGGAACCTTTTAAAAGACCTGCTGTGGGGAATAATATTTATGGAAGCCTCACTCAAGGATATATAGTATAGCTTTACTCCAGGTTGGAGAGTCTAACCTAAGGGGTCCATCCATGGACGAGCTTTAGGTTTCCATGATTCCAATTCTTAATCTCAGGAAAGAAACTGAGGGTTGCTGGAGTGGTGGGGATGGGAGGGATGGGGTGGCTGGGTGATGGACATTGGGGAGGGTGTGGGCTATGGTGAGCACTGTGAATTGTGTAGGACTGTTGAATCACAGACTTGTACCTCTGAAACAAATAATACATTATATGTTTAAAAAAGAAGGAGAAGAAGAAGAAGAAGAAGAAGAAGAAGAAGAAGAAGAAGAAGAAAAAGATAGTAGGAAGGGAAAAATGAAGGGGGGGGCAATCAGAGGGGGAGACGAACCATGAGAGACTACGGACTCTGAGAAACAAACTGAGGGTTCTAGAGGGGAGAGGGGTGGGGGGATGGGTTAGCCTGGTGATGGGTATTAAAGAGGGCACATACTGAATGGAGCACTGGGTGTTATAGGCAAACAATGAATCATGGAACACTACATCAAAAACTAATGATGTAATGTATGGTGATTAACATAACATAATAAAATAAAATAAGTGCAAAATATTATGCCAGGGTGTTTTTCGAGAGGATACATAGCATTTTATCAAGATTCTCAGAGTTGTCCATGATCCAAAATATGTTAAGGACAGTACACTAGAATCACTAAAATATATCTTCTATTTAGCCTGACCAGCAGTGAGAGAACCAATTTGAATGTGTTGGTTGGTGTGAGCCTTTAGCTTATGGTGAGTGATTTTTTTAGTATAACACCTGTATGAAACTCATCTCTGTGTTAATTCTAAGAAGTGTTTAAAGTTGCTGTTTATCTCACTTCATAGTACCCACTTTGAGTCCCTTGGGAAAAATTTCTCTTTGGTACCTGTGTCAGGAGTACTTACCCTTCTCCTTAACAGCCAGTTTGTTTTAACCTTACTGTCTCTGAGAAACTTGTTCCTGCTATTGGCTTCTAGAAAGCCAAATACATGGTTTGCTCCTTGCATGTATAATCTCAATCATGGCTTCACCATTTTTCAGCACTTGAATTTGTTTGCCTCGTTTAAAAACCATTTTTAACATTTTTTTTTGTCTTGGTATGTTGTCAGTATCTTTGTAACTCATCTTACATATTACTTGGGACCTGACAAGTTTTATCTCAATAAAAATAATGTTTTTTTTTTTTTTTTTTTTTTGGAGGGACTACTTGTTTTTACTGATACTTATTTTTTTTAACAAGGCTGCTATATGGTAATACAGTATTTTATTCTGTTCATTAATAACTAATACTCAAGATCTTTTATAATATTAATAGAACTTAATCTAAAAGAATCAACTTACTTTGTTTACATTTCAATATTGGGTATGAGAGTCAAAATAATTATGGTCAAAATTATTACATAAAAAATTTTAGTAAATGCTCGTTGTTAGTCTACATACAATTTAGTTATTGGCATAAAGTTATTTAGTTGCCAGGGAGAACATTTGGTTTATTTCACTAATAGGAATATCTCTTAATGCTGGGATGGCCTCTTCTTGGTATTTCTTCTGCTGTTGATTTTTAGCATAGTTATCTGTGATTGTATGAATGGAGTTGAGTGGAGAGGTACTCATCATGTTTATTCCTAACAAGAGTGTAACCAATTACTATACTAATGAGGAAGTAGACGGGCAATGCAGCTGCCTAGTATTTTTGAGGCCACTAGGTTAATCCTAAGGAGTTTAGCCAAGATTCAGGAATAAATGCCCACACAAGATACAGGATGAAGCCAAATTGGGAGCTTAAGAAAAGAACAAAGCCATAAATCGCTCTTTCTGACAATGGCGACGGTGAATTTCCCACCATTTTCCCTGTGGCTTTAGACAATTCTGCAGGATTCGCCTCCCTGCGCAAAGGGTTTGGCAGGGCCGGGCTCGGGGCACGCCCGCCTCCCCAGGTCTGGGCCACGGCGCCCGGGCCCGGGCCCTGCCCTCTCGGGGGAGCTTCAGTTTCTTATTCAAGGGTTGGGGGGTGGGAGGGGCCCTTGACCTTGGGTCCTCGAAGTGCCCACTCAGGCCCCTTCCGACAGCTCGGCCACTTCAGCGCTGAGTCCCCCGTGCAAGCACCTTCTGGAAAGCCTGCGTGAGGGCGAGAAAGGGAAAAACTAAAGGAAAGGTGGGGTCGCTACGGCGCCCCCCGCTCCTGCCCAGGCGCAGGCACGCCGCGACCCTTACCGGCCCGGAGCGCGCGAGCGCCGGGGACGGCTGGGTCCAAAAATAATGTATTTATTGATTTGGTATTTTAACCACAGGTGTCTAATATATTGTCATGTATTGCATTAGATACTGGGAATTAAAAAGTCCAATAAGAGAGGCCCATACCCCCTTAAAACATGTGTTGTCTGGGAGGACAAGAGGAGATGCAAAATGTTATGCGTGCTTTGCTTGTGTCATGCCCTTGTGTTGTAACAGAGTGAGGTCATTCCAAGGAGGATAGTCAATTCTGACAGGAAAGTCAGAAAAGGCTTGGAACGGGAGTGACTGCCGAACTGGGTCCTGGGAGGCAAGTAGGTGTTACCACCAAAGAGTGATGCTTTAGATTTTTATTCTAAATCAAAATTACAACATTTTGGTAGACCCTCCACCCAACTTTGAACAGCAGTGTGGCTAATATCCCCATTCAGCAGAAGTCATTTAGTTATTTACATATATGTTTTCCAACTCAACTAATTTTTCTTGGAAGGCAAATAAAGGCATGAAGGCCAAGGAAACAGTGCCAGGTCTGGTATGTTTTGGAAACTGCAAATAGTTTGGCATGGCTGGAGTGTAGGGTTATGGTAAACAGCAAAGCCAGCCACGTAGGAAGGGCCTGGGTTCTGATGGGCCTTGTAAACCAGGCTGAACAATTTGATCTTTATCCTCAAGGCTGTGGGGAGTCAATGAAATATTTTAATCAGGGGAATAAAAGTATAAAATTTGGGTTTTATAAAATCACTGGGGTGTGTGGGATGGATTGGAGGGTGTGAGCTGGGAGTAGGGAGGACAGTTAGGAAATTATTAAGGTAGTCCGATTGAGAAACGTAAGTCTCACACCATTGCCTGGCACACTGTAAATGATGTATGTGCCCTAGAGGGGAAGGGTCTCCATTTTGTCAGGAGAAAAAAGGAAATTATTGGAGCAATACTGAAAATATTACCCCATTTATGAAAATGCATGCACACAAAAGGGTTATATTCTTATGGACTATTTAAGACTAAGGTCTGAAAAGGATACACACCGGACTGCTAACAAGTGGTTATAACTTTGGAGAGAGGAATGGAATTGGGAGAGAAGAGATGAAGGCGAATCTTCACTTCTTTACCCATTTATTGAGAAAATTAAAAAATATATATATCCATATATTATTTACATAACAATTTCTAAGAAGAATGAATGGGGAGTGAGGGAGTGGAGGCAGGTGTTGGATACTATTCTCTGGGGGGTATGAATGTGGAGGGTGGAAATAAATGAGATAGTGACCCACAGGGTACTGTCTCAGGAAGAACAGGTGAGCACAGCCCATCAGTTGACTGTTGGAGCACTGCTTGTGAGCAGGGCTCAGGCCTATGCCTTCCTTTCAGAAGGAACCCACTTCTCATTTACCTATCCCTTGGCTTCTCTCCTCTTCACTCCCACTCAAGGGAGGCATGGCCTTGGTTACTCTCAATGTAACTGCTTTACTTTGCTAAGGGAAATGATGCTTAATTAGTACTTGAAAGCAGAGCATTATTTCTAATTCACTGTATGGTCCAAGTCAAAGCACACCAAAAATCTATATCTGAACATATTCTGCATAATGCATTTTACTCTTCTAAAGTGTGAAAATCATAACTCTGTTCTTTGGGATGATTTGGGACAGATGTGAAGGGCCTGGATCAGAACACACGGTGGGGGCGGGGGGGCATGTCACTGCGCACTGGGCTTGATGTATGAGCAGCAGTGCCCACCGAAGTTCAGCCTGGCTTTGGAGTCCCATCAGAGGTGAGCCCTGCTCGGGGGGGTGCAACCGGACAGATGCTCTCTGCTGATGACCTAGCAATGTGATTTTTAGGAGGCCTGTATGAGTGAGAGTTTTCCAGAGAAACAGAAACAATAGGAGAAACACATGAGATAGAGAGGGAAGGAGAAGGGGAGGGAGAGAAGGAGAGAGAGATTTATTTTAAGGAATTGGTTCATGTGATTATGGAAGCTGGCAACCTGTCAGCTGGACACCCAGAGAAGAGCCAATGTTGTGATTCAATTCCAAAAGCTATCTTCTAGCGGAATTCCTTCTTATTCAGGGAAGGTCAGTCTTTTGTTCTATTCAGGCCTTCAACTGATTGGATGAGGGCCCCCCATATTATGGAGGAGGGTAATCTGCTGTACTCAAAGTCTAGTGATTTAAATGTAAATCTCATCCAAAAACATCTCCACAGAAACACCCAGAATAATGTTTGACCAGATATCTGGGTACCATGGCCCAGCCAAAGTGACACATAAAATTAACAATCACAGGGCCCTTACTAGCATAAATTCTAGAGTGGCCTGAGGTATCCAACCCTGGTTTGGATAGGACCAACTTATTCACTGTGATGCCTCAAGGTCGTGAGTCAGAGAGTTCCTGACAGAGGGACTAGACTGGCCTCCTGTTAATACCGAGGAGTTTAGTTTTGCTTTGGTCCCCAGCTATCACTGAGGCCCTAAGAAGGTTCCCCCTTGTATGACTGGTGCTTTCCATGGAACATGGAGTCTAGCTTATTTCTTCTTTCTCTCCCCCACCACCCTCCTCCTCCTCCTTTCCTTCTCCCTCTTCTTCCTCCTTCTCTTCCTCCTCTCCCTATTCCTCTTCTCCTCCTCCCTCTTTTTCCCCTCCTCCCCCTCCCCTTCCTCCCCCTTCTTCAATACAGTTGACATACAGCATTATATTAGTTTTAGGTTTACAACATAATGATTTGATATACATTGCAAAATGATTATCAGTTTAGTTAATATCCATCACCTCACATAGTCACAGATTTTTTTTCTTGATATGAGAACTTTTAGGATCTACTCTTATGAGAACTTTTAGGATCTACTCTTTTAGACACTTCCAAATATATGATACAGTATCATTAATTATAGTTACCATGCTGTACATTATAACCCCGGGACTTATTTATCTTCTAATTGGAAGTTTGTGCCTTTTGACCACCTTGACGCATTTTGCCCACCTTCCCACCTCCTGCCTCTGGCAACCACTAATCTGTTCCCTGTATCTATGAGCCCATGTGTCTTTTAGATTCTACATACAGTATGTCTTTGTGCTCTGACTTCTTTCACAGAGCATAATGCTCTCAAGGTTCATTCATGTTGTTACAAATGGCAAGATTTTGTTCTTTTTTTATGGCGGAATAATAATTCATTGTGTGTGGGTGTGAGTGTGCATATGTCTATCACATTTTCTTAATCCATTTACCCATCAACAGGCAGTTAAGTTGTTTCCATGTCTTGGCTATTGTAAATAATGCTGCAATGAACATGGGGATGTGGATACCTTTTTAGATGGTGATTTGTTTTCTTTAGATAGATACCCAGACTTGGAATTGCTGGATCATATGGTGTTTTTAGTTTTGATTTTTTGAGGAACCTCCATAGCATCTTTCGTTAGCTTTTTCTGGTTCTTTTTTCCTTTCCCGGACATGTATCAGTTAACTTTGCTTCTTTAGGATTCCTGAAACCCAGAATAATGATCCTATTCTAGAAGAAAGAGTGTATTATTAGAGCAAACAAACAGAGGATTCCCAGCAAGATCACAGTGATACACGTGGAGCTGTTTCAGGCTGCTCTTGTCTGTGATCCTGGTAGGACTACTGCTGTCCCTGGCCTCTGTCACCGCCATCTGCCCCAAGGGCTGCCTTGCTCTTCTCTTTTCATACAACTGAACTGGGCCTCAGAGGCCTGTTCCTGAGGACTGGTCAGCAGAGGGGAGTGGAGGCTGTAGTCTGATTAGGACAAGTGCTAGTTTTTTTTTTTTTTTTTTCTTTTTTTTTTTTTAAAGTCCTATTCTGGGCTGTTATGAGGAATGTCTGTTGCTTCTATCTTAGCATCAGCCTCTTTTTTTGTAGAGAAAAATCACCATTGATTAGAAGCAGGGATGTCAGCATAACTAGAGGCATTTCTGCTATAGGTTTTTGAGCCTGATGGAAAGTCCAAGATGATCTCTCTCTCTCTCTCTCCCTGGCACTGCTAGGAGAGAGCTGGGGATGTGAGGGAGTGGGATTAGGTGCTGGGCCAGCAGCAGGGGAGTTCTTCCATGTCTGCACATCTTCCTTATCTGTACCCTGGACACTTGGATGAGGCTTGGGTCTCCTTGACCTGTTCTCCTTATCTTTATGACCTCAGGAGCAAAGTGACTCCCCACTGGGAAGCTAAAAGGCCATACCAGAATACCACCAAATACACAGATTTCAGGGTGCCGATTTTGTAGCAAAATGGCACAACATGACAAACTCTCTTTGGTAGCTTAGTTGCTGTAAAAAAATAGATGAATGTGTTCCACTAAGTTATGAGCTTAGCTTGGCTAGCACAGTGTGGGCAAATAAGTTTTTAGGTATGGGAACATTTAGAGACTTTATGTCTGAATAATCAGATTTTTCTTTGAAGTAAGGGGCAACATTATGTCCAGGAGAGAGGTGTGGCTGTGGGCTGGGAAGCCTTAAAACATGGTGTGAGTTTATATTGCTGCTGTAGAGAATGAGAGAGGAAGAGACCTGGGATATGCCCATGGCAGCTGAACACTTGCCGAGGGTCCACCCAAGACTGGAGACCCCACATTTCTAATAACACCTAATGACACTAATGATTGTGTCACGTCCTGATAGATTTCCTGATAGATTTCCATTGCCTATGTTAAATAGTTTGAGTGCAGGAGTGGAGAAGTTAGATGGGTATATTGATCTAAAATTGGGGCTTGGCTTTAGAAGTGCTCGGAAGAAAAAGCAGGAGAATTGAATGATACCCCACAGAGTTTAGACTGGTAATGAAGTGAAGTCCAAGAGGTTAAGAACTGGCAGATCAATGGTGGAGTCTGGGTCCGTAAAGTCAATGAGGCTGAAAAACCAGCAGAGGGAAATGAGGCTATACTGTCCTGGAGATGAAGATGAAGCTGCAGCCCTCGGATGATGGCACGGCCATGGGAGTGGTGAGTACAGGGTGCTGGGTTTGATAAGCTGAGGATCATTGAGGCTAGGTTGTTATTGGGGCTTCTACATGAACGGTGAGGTCTTTCAAGATGATGAGAAGAGATGTGGGGTGCCAAATCCCAAAGTTTTCTGTGCGTGACCATGACCAATCAGTGGATAGCACCAACGAGAGGAAGTGAGGGTATGAACCTTGAAGGAGGAAAGACTTCATTCAGTATGGTGGCAGGAAAGTAAGAGTTGTAGATGCTGGGTACAGGAAGCCAGAAAAAGGCTTCATACAGTAGGAGGGAAAAGGCCTGATCCCAGTTGGAAATGGCTGTTCAGAAGAATTAACTGGACCCCAGTGTGCTTAGCTCCCAGTGGTGTTGCAATGGCCTGTGGTGACCAGCAAGCCCTTAGGATTTGAGTGTTGCAAGGGAGAGAGGTCTGGATGGCGTAAGAAAACATCTTTGGGTAGGGAGCCTATTTTCTGTTTTTAAAAACATCAGCATTGGAACAGGTGATCTCCAAGGCATCTTCCAACTATAGAACTTCCCTTAAAAGTTCTTTCCTAAATCTGAAAAAATGCAAATCAAGAGTTTGATCCCTTGTATTGCCCAGCTGAAAGACTATGGCTAGATTCTGAATAATATTTTCTTCATGTGAAAATCACTATTCCCTTAGAGATAGAAAGTAGTGTACTTTAGAAATTCATGGGAAAAATAGTTATAGTAAAAGGTGTGAGTTGATTAAATGAGATATATTTGTGTCTGGTCTTGGAACAGTTTACTTAGGAGGGCCAGACTCCGTTCCATGCCCGAGATAAGAAATTTCAATTCAGGGCATCTCAGACAGAATCACTTTTTTTTTTTTTTTTTAAGATTTTATTTACTTGACGGAGATACAGCGAGAGAGGGAACACTAGCAGGGGGAGTGGGAGAGGGAGAAGCAGGCTTCCCGCCGAGCAGGGAGCTTGATGCGGGGCTCAATCCCAGGACCCTGGGATCATGACCTGAGCCGAAGGCAGACGTTTAATGACTGAGCCACCCAGGTGCCTCCAGAATCACTTTTTGTGCATAAAATGTTTGTTTATTCCTCCAAAAATAATATTGAGATAGTGTTGGATGCCTTTATAGATGTCTGGGTTTTTTTCCTCTTTCTCAGCTTCATATATCTTTCGAAAGAAGCAGAAAGAATAAGTCAGGGGAGCAGACAGAATAAGGGAGTTGGAAAGTTGAAGGGGGAAAGGAAGAAAGGAAAAACAAATAAGCCCTCCCCCCAGATGCGCAAGAGAAGATCTAGGCTGAAACAGACTTTCATATTCAAAACTTGTAAGTAATGAGTTGTATGGGACTCTTGGCGTGCTCTTTAGAGAGTGGTTCCAAGTCTGACAAGGAGAAAGGAGCAAAAGAAAACAAAGTGACAGATTTTGTGGTACAGGGGAAGGAAGCACATTCAATAATTGTGATTTTAGGCTCCTTTTTGGGGGACGGAAGTATGAATAGAGTCTGAGCTCTATTTGCTTTACCACTTGTGTACTTTTATGACTTTTTTTTTAACTTTACAAACTATAGTAATTAACTCTTTGTCTTTTGATTATGAAGAATGAGGAGAGATCATACAAAATTTTCTTTGGGAACATGAGCCCTCTTATTTCTTGGTATTTTCATCCATTCCCCTGCTTTTCCACCACCTCCTCTACCCCCCACACAACTAATTACTTGGAACAAGGCACAATTTTAGCATTATTTCAACCAGCTGTTCCTTGAGGAATGGCAAATGAAAAAATGATAGTGACATGCTTCACAGAAACAGTATGGTTCAGCGTCTAGCAGTAGACGAGGACTGGGACTGCTGATCTTTGGCCCTAGGTCACTACCAGCCCTGGACCCTGCTTCCTTATCTTTAACTGAAAAGATGATTTCTTTGGACTGAGCTCCGAGGATTTTTGGCTCAAATTCTGCAGGAGGTTCGAAGAATCAGTTTCTGGGAAGGACTCATAATGTCATAAGAAATAGGCATGGCCAAAGGACAGGAGTAGGAGCCCAAAGGGGCACTTCATGTCGGGCCTGTCCCCAGAGATGGCCAGAGTGATCCTAAAGTGATAGACATGTGAGGCCAGCGTCCCTGAGCCCGTAGGTGGCTCTAAATGTGGCTCTAGGAGCCACTGTTGTTATCAGAGTGGAAGTACAGAGGTAGAACAACAAGCAGGAACTGGCCTTCTAACTAGGGGCTACAAGTGATTCCTTAGCAAGAATGTGTTGAACAGCTGTTCTTGACATTAGGGAAAAATTCAAAACTCTGGTCAAGTGATTGTTCTTTCCAGCCCTAGCCCTACCCTTGGTCCTTTTCTTTATTCTCACTTCTTTGTTAAGGTCATTCTCATGGATTCATCGTTCACATTTGTGCAGGTAACTGGTATATCTGGGTTTATATATCAGTTGTGCCTTTTTTTTTTAAAGATTTATTTATTTGCTTATTTATTTATTTATCTGAGAGAGAGAGAGCACGTGGTGGGGAGGGGCAGAGGGAGAGGGAGAGAATCCCAAGCAGACTTTGCCCTGAGCGCAGAGCCTGATACGGGCCTTGATCTCATGACCCTGAGATCACAACCGGAGCCAAAAACCAAGAGTCAGACACTTAATCGACTGCACCACCCAGGCACAGTTGTAGGATCTTGGGTATGTTGCTTAATTTCTTTAAATACCGATTTCCCCATCTGCCTAGTGGTGATACTAGCTACTAAAAGCTACTGTGTTAGTACTGTTGTGAGTATTAACACCGAATTACACAGGCAGAATATTTAGTATCATGCTGTCAGGGAGGAACCCTAATGGTCTCAGTTTATTATTCCTGAATCTCCCTCTTACACCCTTGTCTCTCATCTGTTCTCCAGCGTTTCAGTGAGCTACTGCTGTCTAACAAACATCTTGAAATCTGATGGCCTAAAATAACCATTTTATTATTTCTCATGATTATGTGGATTGACTATGGTTCAGCTGGATGGTTTTTCTGCTAGTACAGTTTGGGATTTCTCATCTGCAGTCAAATGGTGGCTGGGTAAGGAATATCTAAAGAGGCTTTACTTACATGTCTGTCACCATGGCGGTGGTAACTGGAAGCCTGTGGATCTCTTTATGTCTTCATGTGGTCTCTCCACGAGACTAGCTTGGGCTTCTTTACAGAGTGGCTGGATCTCATGAGCACAATTTTCAAGAGAGCAGGCTCCGGTGTGTAAGCACTGTTTACATCATGTCTGCTAATGTCCCATTGACCAAATTCAGTCAGTGTGGCCCAAGACTAGAGTCAGTATGGGAGAGGCTACACAAGGTATGACTATCAAAAGGTGTGGTTCATTGGAACCACCAAAA
Organism: Halichoerus grypus; assembly: GCF_964656455.1. NCBI lineage: Eukaryota > Metazoa > Chordata > Mammalia > Carnivora > Phocidae > Halichoerus > Halichoerus grypus. Next base: position 104,659,706 of record NC_135714.1, read on the forward strand.
TAAGTCTACCACATCCAGTTTCAAAGTCTCTGCTGTCTGGAAAACATCTTCATTTGGACGTCACTCTGTTAGCTTGAACCTAACTAACTTCTCTTCCAATCAAATGAGCAATTCATTGTTTTTTTTGATGAGCATGGAGCTGCTGCTGGATCATAAACTGGATATCCTTATTTTATCAACTTTCTCCACAAATTATTTCATTTCAGTTTTCATATTTCCAAGTTGAAACCTAAACACATTTCCCCCTTCTTTTTTTTTTTAACACCAAAATTCAGACTTATGAAACTCTTACATTTATTCCTTTGTTCTTCTCCCCGCACTGCCACCATCACAGTCCACATCCTTATTATCTTATACATGAACAGCCCCAGTAACCTTTCAGTTAGGTTTTCTTTAAACTCTACTTTTAGACTGATGTGTTTCTTTTCAAGAACCTGCAGTATGTTTATCATTCTTGTCTTGACCTAAACTTCCTGCTTGTTTTTTCTGAGGCCCTTATTTATCTGACCCTACTCCATCTCTACAACTTTTTTTTTTCTTTTTCACAATTGTGTGTCATTCACACTCCAGAACCCGAGAGTGAGGAGGGAAGATACTTAAAGTATGTTTAAATCCGTCTACATTATAAATATCTTAGAACACAGAAAGGAATGGAGGGAGCCAATGTGGAGACAGAGCAAAAGTCCTGAAAACAAGAGATAAAGTGGAAGAGATTTTATTGTTGCTATTTGCATTTTTTGAGATTTAGGTAGGAAGAAAAGGGGAGATCAGATATTTCAGGGGATTCATAATTAAATCACCTTAAGTGGAATTCCTTAATTTAAAAAAACTCGTGAACTGTCTTTTGTTCAGTTGGGACATGGCTCAGTTGGGTCATACATCCACAGTCTTTTCTTTTTCTTCACAGTCTTTTTTTATTGTTATCAGTGGTGCCAGGGTGTATGCTCTAGTGCTGGGCTTGGTACACAGTAAGTGTTTTATAAATGTTTGTTAGAGGGAGAGTATAAACAAAACGGTTAAATCCATACATGGATAAACTAAATAGGCATCGACAAAGTCAAATAAAAGGGTGTAATTTTTATATATTAAATGAAGAGAGATGTAGAACCTAGGTTTATGAGTTCACCATGAAATATAGACATCTGTTAAGCACTCAATACATGTACTCTAGACACTGAGACTAGAACTGGGGGGAATGAAGGCTTAGCTAGTAAGACCGCACAGTGAGCGTACCTGTTTCTTCCGTGGATAGAGCGTATAAAACATGTTAGGAATGTGGGAAGAGAAAGCCATTGTATCTTTTTTTTTTCTTTTTTGGATCTATGAGCCTTTGGATCAGATAACATTTTTAAAATGGGCGTTGATTGAATAGCTTCCTGTTCATTTGAGGAAATAACATTGTAAAGTGATAAACATAGAAAGGCATTAACCTAAGGAGGTTTAACCAGCATATTCAGTTATTCACTGGATTATTTTGATACCATTCATTTCCATCCCAGAGCACAGTATTTTTGTGAAACCAGTCAAAGTATTTAACCTCAGTAATGGAGATATTGTGTAAGGATATGGCCAACACTTTTGAAGAATCTTTCCCACCCCTCCAACTTTTAACCATTAATTTCAAATATCCTATTTTAGAGAACTCAAGTGCAGAGTAGTCCACTTTATTATCTTGGACTTCAAGGCCGGGACATTCTCGGGGTGGAGCCATGCTCTTCTTTAACAGTGATCCTGTTTTCTTCTTTTAAATCCTCCACACAGCTGAAGAAGGGGCCCTGTTTCTTACTAGAGCCTTTCAGGCAAAGGAGCGGTTTTCAACTTCCTACTAAATCCACCCAGCTATGTCATGCAGGGGATGCAGGGAAGAATTTTCCTTGGGAGGGCCTCCTCGGAAGTTTTGGAGATGGGCCTTGAGCTCTTGGCTGGAATTAGGGTTTTCCAAAGCGGAGGCTGTAGTACTGCTCCTCACTGATTGGGAGACGTGCTGCCTGGACTATTTTCATGAGAGTCAAATAAAACTCTCTTGTCTTAAGCCTGCTTTGAAAGGTGTTTTCCTAATGATTTTACCAGTCAAATAGAATGACTGTGTGGGAGAGCGCAGTTAAATAACTGGAACACTCTGGGCAGCTTCCATTCTCCACCCTGTGCCCCTACTTGCCTGCCCCCCTCCCAAACTCCTCCTTCCCCAGGCACACACTTGCTGCTCTGTTTTCTGTTCTGGAGCTGCCTGAATTGCATGATTTTTATAGATGAATGTGAACTCTTCAATCCAGAAAGAGGTGCCAGGAACACAAACAGTCCAGCTAATTGGCATTCACCCCTAGGGGAGGAGCATGACCAACCAAGCTGGTTGCATTATCTCCATGGGGCACTTAACTTTGAGAGAAACCTCAGACTTTCTCAAATCATCCAAGAAGCATTTCAAAAAGAGAAAAAATCACCAAGAAAAGGCTGTAATCAGGAGGGGCTCCATCTCTTGGGTATGTTGGATTGATGGCAAAAATACTTGCTGTGGCAGCTTATATTTTTATTGCGCAGCTTATCTGAGCTGTTTGTGATTTCAGGGTACTCCAGCCAGGTTCATAGCCTTTGGGAAGAGGGATTTCAAATTGGTGACCCACAAGCCACATCAAATTCCATCATAGACCGTGTGTGTGTGTGTGTGTGTGTGTGTGAGAGAGAGAGAGAGAGAGAGAGAGAGAAGGGGGGGTGAGGTAGGGAGGGGGGAAGGAAGGAGATGGGGAGTCGGGGAGATTCAAACTCTGCACTTGACTGGTACTGAGTAGTGGCTGCCCCACTAGCCGGGGACATGTGTCCTATAGTCCATGGTCCATGACCTCCCCACTCCTCCCTACTCCCCTTCATCTCATCAGTCAAGCTGATTCGCTGTTCTGTGTTACTTGCATAGTCCCTGTAGGCCTTTGAGTGGGCTACCCTGCTTTTAGTACAAGTATTTTCATTTTTTCATAGTGTTCCTTGAATTCTGAACTCCATTCTTCTGAGACAAACCAAAGGGGTTAAGGACTTTTCAAGAATTGATTTGCATTATAGAACTAAAATTTAGGAACATCAGCAGTTGTTTCTCGGTGAAAATATTTCTCAGCTGTAGCAGTGGCCGACCCTGACTGAAGGTCTGACTTTCAACTATTTTTTCCATGTCAGGGTATCGACTTCCTCAAGGGCCTGTCTGATGCTGGCCTCCAACAATAGAGCAGCTCTTCTAAAGCTTCAGAAGGGCCCTCTGGAAGAAATCTCATAAGTAGCACAGACTCCTGCCCCAGGGGCCAGGGAGCTTCCTGCTAACTCAGTAAACATTGTAGGAGACACAAAGAAATGTGAAGTGATCACATGTTCTGTATTCACCAGAGCAGTTCTTGGAGTTCTTTTGCTAATGAAAAATATAAAAACCTGTAGACATTCAGCTATGTGAGGCACAAAAAAAAATTTTTTGTCTTGTCTTTGTACCCCTTCCACCACCTAATGTTTTAATATGACAACAAACAAGTAGCACAAGTGAATTTACGCATATTTCTTTCTTCTGACCCTGTATCCTCACCTTTTAGTGGAAGTATTCAGAGGTTATGAAGAAGAGAATGGAAGAAATGGAGAACCCGTGGACGTAGAATAGCTCACAGACCATAAAATCAGCCTCTGAATCACTGAGAATTTGATAAGTAGAATAAGCCAACAAAAAAAATAATTTTCAAATACTGATTCCTCTTTGAACCATCTCATGTATTTTCCCTATGATTGTTAGAGTAAAATTAAAATTAGTATTAACTGAAACTTTACATCAGATTTTTATGTTGTATAATACAGTTGACCATTGAACAACATGGAATTTAGAAGCACTGATCCCCCCACCCGACAGTCGAAAGTCTGCATATAACTTTTGACTCCCCAAAACCTTAACTACTAATAGCTTAAGGTTAATCAGAAGTCTTGTCGATAACATAAACTGTCAATTAACACCCATTTTGTATGTTGCATGTATTTATATACTTTGTTCTTAAAGTAAGCTAGAGAAAAGAAAATGTTAAGAAAATCATAAAGAAGAGAAAATACATTTCCAGGGCTGTACTGTAAAAATTCTGCATATAAGTGGAACCACACAGTTCAAACCTGTGCTATTCAGGGCTCAACTGTATTGTGTTTTATTCCATGTGCCCAGATAGGACCGAGCTCATAGTGAGTCAACAATAAAATGAAAATACCTAAGTACCGTGGAGGCCAGTTATTTGGTCTATGGGCTGTTCTACCTGTGGGTTCTCAATTTATTCCATTTCTTTTTTACCATAGAAACTGAAGTTATAGTAAAAATAATGTCTAAGACATCTATCTTCCTTACATTCCTTGGCTTTTATTTTCTTCCCTCAAATAATTCTATGTATCTTAAAATATATATTTCAAATGTTAATTATTAAACTAGATGAGATTTTTAACTGAGCTGACTTTTTAAAATTAATTTTATTTATTTTGAGGTAATGATAGATTCACATTCAATTGTAAGGAATAGTACAGAGAGATTCTATGTACTCTTAGTTTTCCGCAATTGTAACGTCTTGTAGTACCATAGTGTGATATCACAACCGGGATATTGACATTGACACAGTCAAGATACAGAACATTTCCACCAAAAGGTTTCCCTTTTATAGCCACATTTAGTTCCTCAACCCCACTTCTGGAAACTACCAGTCTGTTCTCCATTTCTATAATTTTGTGGCCAACTTATTTTTAGAAACATTTCTCTAACCATTGGCCTCTGGGGAGAAAAGACCATTTAACACTTGTATAGGGTTGATGCCTTTTGTAGGTGGAAGCCTATGTTTATAGGTGCAGGCGGTCATTGATGCTTTGTGCTGGTGTGCCAGGAGACAGCGTGGGGTCCTGAAATCCAGATTACTGAGACATCAGTACTGCAACTCTTCTTGCCAGGGAATGCCCCTGCCGGTGGTTGATGGAATTTTCCTGCCTGATGATGCTACCTCCACAAAGCTGGCCAAGAAGTGCCCTTGGTAGCAGAGCACTTCAGGCCTCTTCCTGCTGCTAGGCTAGTCAGATACTCTCTGGAACCACCGGCAGCTGTGGAAGGGCTGTGGGAAGATGCTTTCTCTACCTGTCAACCTGTTGTGACTATTTCCTGAGGAGTGCTGAGACTGCGGACTCTTTCCTTTTCTCTCCATCTTTGAAGTTATGTGCAGCACTGCTTTGACCCTGTATTACACTTGGGACTTCTGGAATGCCTCAAGATGCCAAATAGTTTTTTCTTCCTTGCTGTCAGTCTGACTTAATTATCTGATGCCACTATAGAAGTAAAACCAATTGCCATTCTTAAATAAGCAGCTGTGTTATTAGAAGAGCCAGGGATCATCTGACGTCTGCCGCCATTTGGGCCTCTGTAGCTCAGCTAGCCTGACTGCTTCCATTTTAGGTCATGAAGTATGCCATCCAGTAGAGGAGATATTGGAAGAAATTGATTTTTGTAGGTCTTTATGGATTAGAATTGCTTGTAACAGCCCCCTCTTTGGCATAAATCAGCTGTACATTGTCAGTTAAATGTAATTAAATGGTATAGTGTAAAATCATGGTAAGAAATTTGGTATTTTAGACATAATGTATTTCACTTATTTTAATTTTAAATGGTTTTAAATGTTTTGTCATTATTCTCACATAATAAAAACAATTTTTACTTTATGGATATAAGAGTTGATATTAATGGGATCATAAAGCCATGTCCTGACTGAGTAGTAAGGAGGGAACTCATAGATTTCTAAGGTTCTTCCTGCTCTTCTTTTCTTCCTTCCTATTTTTCTTTCTCTCATATTATATTCAATTTAACCTTTTTGCAAACTGAGGAGTTGCTAAGAATTTTAATGAACCATCTGTGTGTCAAATGTTCTTACCTATAAATTTTAACTAGTCAGTTGAGTTGTGAAGAAAATGGGGTGTGGGTTTTGGGTTCTGGGATGAAAGGCAAAAGGAAATAATTAAAAAATGAAAGTTTAATGAGAGGGGCTATGTGAAGCTTGTTAGTTTGTGGTCACAAAAAGAAGAAATAAATATAGGTTGCTGATCTTTGTTGATTATCACCTCAAGTAATCCATATATATATGGGGGGGGAGATTTAAAGTTTTTCATTTTCAACAAATGAGTTTCTTGTGTTACCTAGGCTCCTTTGTCAGTAATCTACATTAAAAAGTTCTTAGTGCTTGGTCTTCAGCATTAAATTGGATGATTCCAACATACTTTTTGCACTCAAAAATATAATTCTAGTGGAAAGCTAATACACTCTATCACTCAATTTTAAATGTAAAACTTTGTTTTGAATGAGTAAGAAATTAAAATATGTTCAGTGTTCTGAGATGAGGATGCTAGGAAATAGGAGTACCTGTCATCTGCAGACCAGTGATATAGCATAAGAGAATCTTAAGCAGGCTCCATGCTCAGCGCAGAGCCCAGTCCGGGGCTCGATCTAATTACCCTGAGATCATGGCCTGAGCCGAAATCAAGAGTCAGCACTTAATGACTGAGCCATCCAGGTGCCCCTAGACAACTGATTATCTTCGTGTATTGAGAGTTTGTTTGCTTCTGTTTCAAATTACTTAAATGACAAATAACATTAATGCTAGCCCATCTAAGAAACACTGTCCAGTTGCCACTAGAAGGTAAGCTCTGTGAGGGCAGAGACTTTGTAGATGTTGGTTAAAGTTGTATTTCTAGCTCCTAGAATACTCCTGACAGAACAGGCAACCAAGACCACTTTGTTGAATGAATGAATGAATAAAGAGTAAACACGGGATAATAGGTTGAGAAATTAGTGTAAGTCTTTGTCTTCTCACTTTGAGAATAGTGAAACTACAAATTGATTTGCTGTAGGTAAAGAATCAGCCTCCCTATGGTAAGATATTATATATAGGATAAATGACATATTTTTATAAGATACCCCGGACTACATTTTGTAGGTCACATTTGCCCTCTCCTAGATATTCTCATGCTCAAGTACAAGGTTTCCTAACAAATAATATAATTCCTTGAATCTCAAAACAAAGCAATGGAAAAGAAATAGGTAGAGTAAGAGGCCAACATATTTGATGATAACTCTGTACTAAAACTTATATATGGAGAGAGATCTAATATCCTCTCATCTTCACTGTAGCCATAGGTAATAGCAGTTCTTGTCCATTGTGCAGGTGAGGAGGTAAGCTCAGCCTGTAAATGGTAAAGCCTGATTTTGAGTCCAGTTCTGTTTGACTCCAAAATCCATGCAATTTGACACCATGTTTTTTCTGAATACTACATTCTAATTTCTGTGGTTTATTTCAGTCGAACTTCTTGAAGAAGTTTGCATTCACTGTTCCCACATTCTTACTGTGGTTAAATCCAGTGAATACTTTTCAGTCATGTTAGCAGTCTGCTTTTGCAGCAATTGACCATGAAGGGCTTTTTGTAGGTCCCACTTGAGATTATGTCTTCACTTGGTTTTTACTCTTCCTGGTTTTCTACCGCTGACTACTCCCGTGGGGTTTCATTAAATTTATGGGTTATTTGGGGGGAGAAGTGACATCTTAACTATATTGAGTCTTCCCATTTGTAAACATTCATACCTCCCCTTTTAAGTCTTTTAAAAATGACTTTTGATAAAGTTTTAGAATTTTCTCCATAAAAATCCTAGGAACCTTCAGTTATTATCACAAATGGTATCTTTTAAAGAAATAATTACATGTTCTATCAGTTTGTTGTGAGTTACAGAAACTCAATTGATTTTTATATACTCTATATCAAGCAACCTTGCTGAACTATTTCTAATGGTTTATTTGTATTTTATTTTGACATTTAAAACACTTTATTTAGAAGTAATCTTAGATTTACAGAAGAGTTGCAAAGATTTTAGAGTTCTCCTATACCCTTCAGCCAGCTTTCCCTAAGGATAACTTCTTACGTAATTATGCCACTTTTGTCAAAAAAAAAAAAAAAAAAAATGATACTGGTACATTACTTTTAACTAAACTACAAACTTTATTTGGATTCCACCACTTTTTCCACTAATGTCCTTTTTCTGTTCTAGGATCCAGTCTAGAAGATCACATTTAGTCTTTGATTTTTAATGTAGAAAATCGTACCATCTGCAAAGAACAACAGTTTTGTCCCTTAGTGTGTGTGTGTGTGTGTGTGTGTGTGTGTGTGGTGTAGGTATCAGGTGTGTATATACATACCTTCCTGTACTTGCTTGGGCTGACCACTCTTACCCAGGCTCTACTTGCTGTATGTCCTCTACTCCTCCTATAAATATTGGTGCTTCCCAAGATTGTCCTTTGTCCTTAATTCACACCTGCTATACATTGTTCTGGAGGATCAAATCCACTTTATATCTCCCTGTGTGGATTCGGTGTAGCCTCTGTGCCCCAGGGAGCCACTTGTTTGCTACAACTACCAAATTTTTATTTCTAGTAGATTTCTTTTTTGAGCTCCAGATTCATATAACTGTCTTCTGGATATCTCTGGATTTTCCACAGACTTCCAATATGTCTTAAGGGAGCACATCTCATTGTCTTCTCTTGTCCCTCCTCTTGCATTTCCCATCTCCATAATCTCCCAGTTATCCAAGATAGATTCTGAACTCCTCCCTCCCTTTTTTCCTTCCTCTTTTTTTTTTCCTTCTTCTTTTTTCCCTTCCTTCCTTGTCTGCCTTCTCTCACCTCCATTCCCTTCATTCCCTTCCTAAATGCTCCTATTAATTCTATTTCCTTCATTTCTCACATGTTTACCAACTTCTCTCCATTCTAACATTTCATTAAATGCTCTCATCATTTCACACTATCAAACTCCTTAACACATTATTCAGAGCCTCTGGCCTCCACTCCATCTTGTCCCATGATGCTCTTTTCCACAGCACACAAAACTCCCTCACTCTCTGTGCTAGCCAGACCTAATCACCTGACTGACGTTCCTTGGATAAGCCGTGTTCTTCCCTTTCTCCTTTGGAAGTTGTATACAGATGCTTTTTTTTTGTTGTTGTTCTTACTCTTTTTTCCTGACTAACTCCTGCTAATTCCTTTGGTCTCTATTCAGTTGTCACTATTTCCGGGAAACCTTTAGTTTCCCACGCTGGGTTATATCTACCTTCTGAGAACTCTCAAGGTAGTTTGTATTTCTCTCATGACACTTAAAGTATTGATCTTGTTTAGTTATTGGTCTGTATACCATTGCTCTTCTCCTCGACAATACTGTATGTTCTTCAAGGTCAAAGAACAATGTTGTATTTTGTTTTGTGGTTCCTATTGCTTAGCACGGTACCTGACACATAGCTGTTACTAATAAATGTTTATTGAATGAATGACTAAATATATTCACCATTCTTGGGAACACAGACTTGTGTATCCAAGAATGACATTCTTTCAACAGACAAAACACCCTAAATGTCAGCTTCCTTATTTATAAATGGAAAGGGTACACTAGATGATCTCTGAAGTCCTTTACAGCTCTAACAAATTGGTATTTATGATTTTAAGATTTATCATCCTTGAGTATATTCAAAAGAAAACAATACAAATTCTGGGGGAAATTCCAAAGGAGTTCCAAAGTATTTTGAGCAGTGGCAATAACCCTGGAATAATACTTTGGCTTTTTGGTTATATTGCATAGTTAAATGTGTCAAATGTTAATAATCTGAGCACTTGAACATTTGAGTGGTTTATTTAGGATGATCAGAGTTTCTGTTCCTTTGCTAACAAAGCCAAATCATTTTAGGAAGACTAAATTTTCTTTTGCTGAAGATTTTCAAATAAAAGTAAGACAGCTGTTTCTCATGGATATTGTAGATGAGATTTAAAATGTAACTGTATAATCATGGGACTAATTGACCACTAAGGTCTTGCCTAGTGATGAGACCCTTCACTTTTGTGGTTTACAGCTTTTGGGTTTTTTGTTTTGTTTTGTTTTGTTTTTTGGTATAACAGAAAAAAAAAAAAAGAGTTGGATAGCACACTGTTTTTCCAAGTTCATTTTACTGAATTTAATATCAACATTAGAAAGCCACCAAAAGTCTATGTTTATCAAAATTGTTGACTTCTGTGTATCCAAAAACTTAATATTGTGAGTGGTCTCCAGCTTGCTGAAATGATCTGAGTTACATCAGTGTCCAAGGTCCAATTTATGTATTTATTTTTAAAGATTTTTTATTTATTTATTTGACAGAGAGAGAGATACAGCGAGAAAGGGAACACAAGCAGGGAGAGTGGGAGAGGGAGAAGCAGGCCTCCCGCTGAGCAGGGAGCCTGATGCGGGGCTTGATTCCAAGACCCTGGGATTGTGACCCGAGCCGAAGGCAGATGCTTAACGACTGAGCCACCCAGGCACCCCCCAAGGTCCCATTTAAAAAGGTCTTTTGGGGCACCTGGGTGGCTCAGTCGTTAAGCGTCTGCCTTCGGCTCAGGTCATGATCCCAGGGTCCTGGGATCGAGCCCCGCATCGGGCTCCCCGCTCAGCGGGAAGTCTGCTTCTCCCTCTCCCACTCACCCTGCTTGTGTTCCCTCTCTCGCTGTGTCTCTCTCTTTCAAATAAATAAATAAAATCTTTAAAAAAAAAAAAAAAAGTCTTTTAATGTACTTTTTTTTTTTTATAGCATATATATGTATAATTGATACAGAAAACCACATAAAACATCTCATCCTTTAATGAATTACTAGGTGAACATTCTTGTAGCTGTCACTCAGATCAAAAAACAGAATTTTGCCAGCCACTCTAAAAGCCTCTCTATGTCCCCTGTCACAGTAACAGTCCCTTGCTTTCCCAATACAAGTGTACAGATTTTTATTTTAATTACTTATTATTATTTTTTTAAAGATTTTTATTTATTTATTTGTTTGACAGACAGGCACAAGCAGAGGGAGCCGCAGAGGGAGAGGGAGAAGCAGGCTACCTGCTGAGCAAGGAGCCCGATGCGGGGCTCAATGCCAGGACCCCGGGATCATGACCTGAGCCAAAGGCAGATGCTTAACTGACTGAGCCACCCAGGAGCCCCATAATCACTTATTATTTCTTCATAGTTTCATCACACCAATAGGCATCCTTAAATATTCTACTTTGTTTTGCTTTTTAAATAGGTGTGTTTTAAGCTGTCAGTCTGGATTTTGCTGATTGTTTTAGCTCTCTAGGACTTGGCTATTTAGGACAAATGTGGCTTATTTCATGCCTCAGTTCTAGAATGACATTCTACCTGGAATATCATTCCTCCCTGTCTCCCTACCCTGTACCTTCTCCATGAAATTATTTCCTACTCACCCTTCAAAACTTAGCTGAAATCTCATCCCTCCTAGAAAGATTTTCTGATTTTCCATCTAATAACATGTCCTTTTCTGTAGTCCCATCGCACCTATATAAAACTCCAGTATCACACCAAGGGCATTGCTGCAATTGTTCCTTTACCCATTTTTCTCTTGCATGAGATGCCTTCATCCACCACACACTCACTAGATCCTTCTGTACGGCAGGCACCGTGCTAATGCATGGGATATAGAAATGGGTAAGTACTTCTCGCTGCCCTCAAGAACTGCATAGTCAGGAAGGGGCAGATCAGTATGGTATAAAATTGTTCTGAGTGGAGAAAACAGGACAATAGGAGAGTATAGAGGAGAGGGTCCCTATCCTAAACTGCGGAGAGAAGGGAGGAGGGAATGACCGCAGAAGGTTTCCACAGTAGATTGTAATTCCAGAGTCTAGCTCAGTGTGTGCCACAGAATAGTACTTATTATATAACAAACAGGAATGTTCTATTTTATAGTCATTTATTCAGGCACCTTTTAGGTGGCAAACTTCATAGTACTTTCATGGAGAAAATACCTTTTTTAATAGCTATGGAAGACACTTTTCAAGTGTATAACTGAAAACCTGTGTTTAAAGTAGGGGTTAGTTTTTATAGAAGATGAAAAACCAAGGCTTTAACATTTATCTAAGTATAAAAATATAAATTGATTTTACATTTCCAGACACTTTTAAATTTCCAGGCTGAGGATGATAGCTTCCCTGGTTAGGTGCAGACAGAATGGATTTTTATGGTTCACAAGAGCTGATGATTAAGTCATCCTCCATTTTTCAGAACACATTTTGTTTTGCAGTCCTGTCTATTTATGATATTTCCTTTCCTGACAAGTGCGGAAAATTTTAAAATGTACTCTTTATATGGAAATTTAATGTAATTGCTTTCATTTCCTTTCTTAAAGTACTTAATATTTAAACCTCTTATGAAGACCTTCTTCCCCTCTTCCCCCCAGCAAATGAAATGTGTCTTTGGCTTATGCCTTTGCTAAGTCATAAGATCCACTGGCTTTGCTTATTAAGAGTCTTCTAAATCTCAAGTATGATTATTGTATCTTTCCTCCCCATGAAGCCAGTGCAACATGGAACAGTGACAACTAAAAATCTAACTTGAATGCAACCAGATTTATTTTCACTGGATTGTACGTTTCAGTATTTTTGAGTACTGGCTGAGATTTCACATTGTACTGAATCTGCAGAGTATCTGAGGGACTCTATCTGGAACATTAGCACAGTTTTTATACCTGTTATGGACTGAATGTTTGTGTTTCCCCCCTCCCTCAATTTATACATTGAAGTCCTAACCCCAATGCAAAGGTATTAGAAGGTGGGCCTTTGGGATGTCCTCTCTCACCACTTTTATTCAACACAGTACTGGAAATCCTAGCCACAGCAGTCAGATAAGAAAAAGGAATAAAAGGCATCCATTGGTAAGGAAGAAGTAAAACTTTCACTATTTGCAGATGACATAATACTATATATAGAAAATCCTAAAGACTCCACCAAAAAACTACTGGAACTGATAAATGAATTTGGTAATGTTGTAGGATACAAAATCAATGTACAGAAATCTGTTGTATTTCTGTACACAAATAATGAAGCAGCAGAAAGAGATATTAAGAAAACAATCCTATTTACAGTTGCACCAAAAATAGTAAGATACCTAGGAATAAACCTAACCAAAGAGGTGAAAGACCTGCACTCTGAAAACTAAAAAAACACTGATGGAAGAAATTGAAGACAATGCAAATGAAAAGATACTCCATACTCATGGATTGGAAGAACAAATATTGTTAAAATGCATATACTATCCAAAGCAATCTACAGATTCAGTGCAATCCCTATCAAAATACCAACAGCATATTTCACAGAACTAGAACAAATAATCCTAAAATTTGTATGGAAGCACAAAAGACCCTGAATAGCTAAAGCAACCTTGAAAAAGAAGAACAAAGCTGCAGGTATCACAATCTAATTTCAAGGTATACTACAAAGCTGTAGTATTCAAAACAGTATGGTACTGGCACAAAAATAGACACAGATCAATGAAACAGAATAGAGAACCCAGAAATAAACCCATGATTATGTGGTCAATTAATCTTTGACAAATGAGGCAAGTGTATGCTATGGGAAAAAAGATCTCTTCAACATATGGTATTGTGAAAACTGGACAGCTATATGCAAAAGAATGAAACTGGGCCACTTTCTTACACCATATACAAAAATAAATTAAAAGTGGATAAGGACCTAAGTATGAGACTTGAAACCATAAAAATCCTAGAAGAGAGCATAGGCAATAGTCTCTCTGATATTGGCCATAGCAACTTCTTTTTTACATAGGTCCTTAGGCAAGGGAAACAAAAGCAAAAATAAACTGTTGGGACTACATTAAATAAAAGGTTCTGCACAGCAAAGAAACAATCAACAAACTAAAAGACAACCTACTGAATGGGAGAAGGCATTTGCAATGACATATCTGATAAATGGTTAGTATCCAAAATATATAAAGAACTTACACAATTCAATGCCAAAAAAGAACTCCACCAAGTAATCCAATTAAAAAATAGAAGAAATAAACATAGATTTCTCCAAAGAAGATGTACAGATGGCCAAACAGACACATGAAAAGTTGTTCAACATCACTCATCATCGGGGAAAGGCAAATTCAAAACCATAATGAGATATCCTTTCATAATTGCTGTCAGAATGGCTAAAATAAAAAACACAAGAAACAAGTGTTGGCAAGGTGTGTAGAGAAAGGGACCTCACCAGACACGAAAGCTAATAGCACCTTGATCTTGGATTCCTCAGCCTCCAGAACTGTGAGAAATAAGTGTTTGTAACTTACATCACCCAATCTATGGCATTTTTATTATTATAGGCTGAATAATCTAATTAATACAATACCTTTCAATACATTGCTACCCAAATTAGCATTAGCTGCCCAATGAACTGCCTTTGGTTACTTGTTTTGTTCTTTTATAACCTACAAAACTTTTTATTAGAGAAAGTTTAAAATATATACAAAAATACAAGGACCAGTATAAAGATCCCCATGTATCCATCATCCAGCCTCAGCAGTTATCATCACATGACCAGTTGTTTCATCTATACCTCCACTAGCTCTTTTCCCCTCCCTGGTACTGCATTATTTTGAAGCATATCCTAGGTGACATATCATTTCATCAAATATTTTAGAAAATGATTATGTAAGTCATTATATAAGTAATATGTACATATTCGTACATATTAGATACATAAATGATTAATATGTGTCTCTAAAAGATAAGGACTTAAAAAAATAATCAGTTCCATTCTCATGCCTAAAAATTTAAAAATTCCCTTAGAAGCAGAAAATATCCAGTTAGTGTTAAAATTTCCCCTTGGCCTTATGTTTTTCTACAAAAAAAATTAAAAATATTTGCTTTAATCAGAATTCAAACAAGGTTTACACATTGCTTTTATTGATATGTCGTTTATGTATCTTTAAAAAAATTTTTTTTAAGAGATTTTATTTGAGAGCATGAGCATGAGTGGAGGAGGGTGGAGAGGAGCAGAGGTAAAGGGAAAAGCAGACTCCCTGCTAAGTAGGGAGCCCAACACAGGGCTTGATCCCAGGACCCTGAGATCATGACCTGAGCCGAAGGGAGAAACTTAACTGACTGTGCCACCCAGGTGCCCCCCTTATGTATCTTTTAATTGAGGAATTTCCTCTCCCTCTTGGAACTCATGAACTCATGAATGTGATTATTTTCATAGTCATGTTTAATATGGTACACACTTATATTTTATTCTAGATTATTTTAAAACACTGACAATGCTAACATTGTTATGTTCCTATAAAAGTAACATATACTCAATGAAGAAAAATTTCAAAATATCAAAAGGTATATGAAAATAAAATATTTTTGTTTCATTATTCCATAACTGTTAATTCTTAGGGATAATTTTCTACTAAACTGTATATATTCAAGTGTATAATTTTTATTAGTAAGTATTCCCTCTGCTATTACTTTGGGCTTAATTGAAATCAGAGATTTTTTTAAAAAAAGATTTTATTTATTTATTTGACAGAGAGAGATACAGCGAGAGAGAGAGAGCACAAGCAGGGGGAGTGGGAGAGGGAGAAGCAGACTCCCCGCCAAGCAGGGAGCCCAACGCGGGGCTCGATCCCAGGATCCTGGGATCATGACCTGAGCTGAAGGCAGACGCTTAATGACTGAGCCACCCAGGCACCCCTGAAATTAGAGATCTTAATTAGAAATCTTTTTTTGGGTGCCTGGGTGGCTCAGTTGGTTAAGCAACTGCCTTCGGATCAGGTCATGATCCTGGAGTCCCGGGATTGAGTCCCACATTGGGCTCCCTGCTCCGCGGGGAGTCTGCTTCTCCCTCTGACCCTCCCCCGTCTCATGCTCTCTCTCTATCTCATTCTCTCTCTCAAATAAATAAATAAAATCTTTAAAAAAAAATTTTTTTTTTTTGTAGTTCTTACTCTTAATAATAGAGAACAAGGTGGGTACCAGAGGGGATGGGAGTGGGGGGATGGGTGAAATAGGTGATGTGGATTAAGGACCACACTTGTGATGAGAACAGGGTGATGTATGGAACTGCTGAATTATTATACTGTACACCTGAAACTAATATAACACTGTATGTTAACTGGAATTAAAAAATATATAACAAAGTAGTAATATGGCAAAAAAAGATCTTTTTCTAGTTCTCATGGTAGAAGCTTTGATTTTCACAATTTTTGCTTTGCTAATATAAACACTTAAAGCTATAGCTTTTCCTTTAAGCATGTTGACTTTCCATTATCATATAATTAGGAAATATTTTCTAATTTCCCTTGTATTTATCGGTGTTTTTTAGAAGTATACTGCTTAATCTCCAAATATTTGGGGGATTTTCTAGATAACATATTGTTACTAATTTCTAATATAATACTTTGTTTGATTTTAATCCTTTTAAATATATTGAGACTTATTTTGTGGCCAGTATGTAATTTATTCTTGGGAGTATTCCTTAAAAAAGAATGTATATTCTGTTTGGGTGCAGTGATCTTTAAGTGTCAACTTGGCGGACATATTCATATGTAAAAGTGAAGTTGGATTTTCATACCTCATAACAAAAGTTAACTCAAAATGGATCAAAACCTAAATGGATAAGGTAAAACTAAACCTCTTAAGAGAAAAGCTTAGTTGTAAATCTTCATTCATGACTTTGGATCATGCAGTGGTTTCTTAGATAGGACAATAAAAGCACAAATAATAACAAAATTGATAAACTGGATTTCATGAAAATTAAAAATTTTCTACTTCAAAGGACAACATCAAGAGAGTGGAAAGTCAACCCACAGGATGGGAGAAAATATTTGCAATATTAGAGATTTTTGTCTAGAATATATAAAGAGCTCTTACAACTCAGTGATAAAAAGACAACCTAATTTAAAAATGAGCCAAGGATCTGAATAGATATTTCTCTAAAGAAGATATACAAATAGCCAATGAGTACATGAAAAGATGCCTAATATCATTACCCATCAGAAAAATGCTTATCGAAACTATGAGATATCACTTCACACCCAAGTAGGCTGGCTATTATAAAAACGAACAGAAACAGAAAAACAGAAAACAAAAAACAAAAAACAAAAAAAACCCCACCAAAAACAAAAACCCAAAACACAGACTATAACAAATGTGGTCTGGATGTGGAGAACCTGGAACCCTCAATTTCTAGTGGGAATGTAGAATGGTTGCTTTGAAAAGTCTGACAATTCCTAAATGATTAACCATAGTCACCGTATGACTTAGTAATTTGACTTTTCAGTGTATATCCAGAAGAAATGAAAATATGTCTACCCAAAATCTTGTTTCTGTAGCATGTTCATAGCAGTATAATTCATAGTAGCCCAAAAATGGAAACAAAACAAATGTTCATCAACCAATGGAGGTAAATCAAATGTGGTTCATCTATTCGATGGAATGTTATTTGGCAACAAAAAGGAATTAAGTACTGATAATGGCTACCACATGGA
This sequence comes from Halichoerus grypus, assembly GCF_964656455.1. Classification (NCBI taxonomy): domain Eukaryota; kingdom Metazoa; phylum Chordata; class Mammalia; order Carnivora; family Phocidae; genus Halichoerus; species Halichoerus grypus. The sequence continues at coordinate 104,677,053 of NC_135714.1, forward strand.
TGAACCTGGAAAACCTTATGCTAAGTGAAAGAAGCCAGTCATAAAAGACCATATATTGCATGATTCCATTTATGTGAAATATCCAGGATAGAGACAGGAAGTAGATTAGTGGTAGCCTAGGCCTGGGGATGGTGGTATTGGGGTCATAGGAGGTGTCCTAAAGGCTATAGGATGATGAAAATGTTCTAAAATTGATTGTAGTAATGGTTGCACAACTCTGACTATACTAAAAACCACTGAATTGCATGTACACTTTAAATGAATTGTATCATATGTGAATTACTATAGACTGTTAAAAAACAAAGGAACCAGGAGCACCAATAGTTCAGGACAAGAGCCCTTGATATTACTTAATATCATTGTGACTTTAGAAAAAGAACTTGTCAGCTGGAGTTAATTGATTTGAACAATTCAAGTTCACTAGGCAAATAAGCATAGGATAGCTTACAATGCTGGCAATTTTTTTTAGCACAGTTTTCAGATGACTATGATGGTAAGAGGAGAATAAAGTCTCAGGTGAATGAAAGCTACATGATGTAAAAAGAAAAAAGTCAGGTAAAGTTGGTAGATAATGTTATTCATATATTCCGTATTCTTATTGTCAATTTTTGCTTGAGATATTTTAGGATTCTATTATTAGGTGCTACACATTTAAGATTATTATGTCTTCTTGATGTATCTGACCTCTTATCATCATGCAATCACCTTCTTCATCTCCATACTACTTGCTTTGAAGTCCACATTATCAGATAAAATTAATATAGCCATATCAGCATTCTTAGGGTGTGCATTTTTTCCCCATGTTTTTACTTTCAACTTGCCTTTGTCTTTGTATTTAAAGTGCTTTTCTTATAAACAACACAGTTGAGTTTTGCTTTTATATCTTGTTGACAATTTTTTCCCTTAAATGTAAATGTTCATTTACATTTAGTGTAATTATTGATATGTTGGGTTTAATCTGCCATCTTGGAATTTGTTTTCTAATTTCCCCATCTGTTCTTTGTCCAGTTTCTCTTTTCCTTCCTTCTTTTGGGTTGAGTAGATTTTTGTATTCTATTTTGCCTTATAGCCCAGCTGCCAACTGTTTGGGTAGGTCAGGAGTTAGCCTTGCTCTTGAACTCAACCCCTGGCTTGTCTTGGAAGATCTCTCTTCATCCTGCTTTGCATATCTCTCTTCATCCTACTTTCCATTTGGTGAAGGCTCAGTGCTTGTCAGAGGGATCTTACTCAGAGATTGCCCTGCTCCTAGCCTTCAGGGAACTGCTGCTTTGCACTCAGCAAAGGCCTGGGGGTGCTTCAGGAAGACTTCTCAGCGCTTCTGTTCTGTCTGAGCCTTTGATGTGTAGTGGTTGTGCACTAGGTGCAAGCTCTGTGAAAAAGAACTGGCAGGTGGGTATGGAGTAGTTCTTTAATTAGAGCTCCTCAGAACTCTAATTCCTCATATCAACAGCTGTTAAGAGTTAATAAAGTTTCAGCTGTTTTCTCCATACTTCCCTTTTTTGGCAGGTTTATTCTTTCTCCTGTCAGAGATAAAAGCAGTTAGGCATCTCTTTTTTGGGAAGGGATCATTTGTATGTGGAATTTAGTTCATTTAGGTTACTTTGCTTCTCAGCTTTAATGGGTTTTTAAAGAAAATTTATGATTTTATGGCTTATACAGCTTGTTGTTTTAGGCTGGGGTTATTTCTAAAGTGTATATTTTTATAATTATATGGCAATGGAAACATTTTTAAAGCATCTACAATTAATGTTTATTTTTTAGTGGCTTCTTGAGTGATAATTGCCTAGTGTGGAATACCCAAGGAATCTGTAAAAGGTCAATGAATAAATGAATGGTGGCATTTACTTTAGGTATTGAGTCACTGGTATTGGCCCCACATTAATATACATAATCTCCCTTATGATCAGTAATACAGTTAATGATGGTGAGCTACAGCTAGGGTACAGTTTATTGATTAAGCACCAAAAGAAAGTATAGTGATTATGAAATCTTGCCTCATGAGCATTTATGCAGCCTTATGAGTTAAAATATATTCATAATTATATTCATAATTAATATGGCTTATGTGGATCACTTTAGAGCTGTATACAAGGTTTGGTCATACTCATTAAGATAATTTTGGTTATATTTGTTAAAAATAAAGCTTATTTTTTACACTTCACTGTAATGCTGTGAAAAAGACTTTATGCCCTTCTTTGTTTAGTTTTCATGTTTTGATTGTATTTCTTTTACCTTACATTATCTTTTAAGATTCTGTAGAATAATTTTGCCTAGTAAATGCAGGCTTACCTAATGCTATGCTCTCTGAAATCTAGGAGTGACTGGTCCACAGAGGAGAATCAGGCATTTAATGTTCAACAGATTTTTTTTAAATGTAAATTCTCAGACATTCATAAAGTAAGTAGTGCAAATAGAATAATAAACTCCCATGCTTCTAATAACTGTTGACATAGGTTAATCAAACTTGTTTTATTTATCCTGCCCACTTTATAAAAAAACTTGATTGGCTGGTAGAATATTTTATTTATTTTTGATTGCTAAAATGTTTTAAAGCTAATCTCAGATGTTATGTCTTGTTTTACCTGTAGGTTGCTCTGCCTGATACAGAAAACTTTAAAACATAATTACTGTGACATAATATCTAATAAAGTTAATAATTCCATAATTTTTCAAACATTGCTTTTTCATGTCATGTTTCCCTAGCTACCTGGAAACACCTGGGAAAATTAACTTTGTTTCTAATGTTATCTGATTAATATTATGCTAATTCCTAAACATTTGAAGATTTACTGCTTTTTTTCTATTGCTCTCAAGAATGTCCTAGATATGTTCATAGGCCATATAATGGCCTATGAAAAAATTCATTCTGAGACCAGGTAAATTTTATAAACAATGTATACTTGATCCCCTTATGGTGATTTATAAGATATATAATGCAGGTTATAAGTAGCAAAGGTTTGAGAAGTTTGGCAATAAAGAGTTAACTTGGCTTAACCAAGAGTTTCCTAAATTTATTTAGCCCCAGAACCTGTTTTTTATGTAACCTCTCTTAGCTAAAATACATTTTGGAGAATACTATTTTAGGCAGGAGAATACTACCTCTGAATGGCAAAACAGAAGCTGTTAACTTCATTTATATTTGAGTTAGATAATTATCCTTATGGCATAATCATAATCATGTAATATATATTTTTCCCTAAAATCTGCTTAATATTGATAATGTAGTACAACAGGTCATCCTCCTCAGGATCTTACATTCTGAAATCTTTCAACACACTGTAAAAGCAAATCAAGTATGAGCATTTTGTTTTTTCATGAGATAGATATTTGCCAAAAAAAAAAAAAAAAAAAAAGGTATACACCACAACCCGTCTGTAAAGAAAGATAAAAGACAATTGGTATTGTATTAAAGGGGAAGCTAGAAATAAGATGTGTAGAAACTTAAGGAAATACAAACCAAAAGATAATAGTGATCAATTAGATTATTTTTTATTTGTGAAGAACTGGTTAAAAATATCTTTAAAGGGGCACTGGGGTGACTTAGTTGGTTAAGTGTGGACTTTTAATTTCGGCTCAGGTCATGATCTCAGGGTCATGAGATGGAGCCCGGGTCAGGCTCTGCACTCAATGTGGAGTCTGCTTAAGATTCTCTCCCTCCCTCTCCCTTTGCCCCTTTCCCTGCCCCAGCATCCTGCGAGCATGTGCACTGTCTCTCTCTTAAAAAAAAAACAAAAACAAAACACTTTTAAGAAGTTTAAACTTAGGCAGTGGTGTGGAAATAAATTCTTACATTTTTATGTACTTTTATTTTTAAAAAATATTTCTTTATTAGAGGGAGATAAAGCATGAGCAGAGGCCAAGTGGAGGCTAATTGCTCATCAAAGGAAAACATTCTCCATTCTGCCACTCTTCTCTGCTCACTGACACTAGAGTGAGAAGGGAATCTAGAGGCACTCATGTTCTAGAGGATCTGCATCTCATCCTAATATGATCTAATTGACACTCATCCCCGGCCCCCCACCTTGCCAACCCTCCAGAGTGGATTAGCTGGTTGCTCCTGTCTTCATATAGCGTAAATGTGTAGACGGTTGTTTTTTCTGTGATGCCACAATAGTAATTTTTCCATTACAGTCAAACTGCAACTTCAAGCAGAAGAGAGAGGGGTTGTGTCCATCAAAGGAGTATGTGCAAATCGCTATCTTGCCATGAAGGAAGATGGAAGATTACTGGCTTCTGTAAGTAATACTCTTTGTAGTTATTTTTTTTTTTCTTTGTTAGCTTTTGTTGCTGTTAATTTACTAGTATTGGTATTCTTTATTAAGGATTTTGCAAGTATTATATAATCTAACCTTCACATTCACCCTATAAAATAGTATTACTCTCTTTATTTCACAGATACAAAAACTGAAGTTCTGAGGGAGTAAGTAACCATGGAAACACAGCTCATAAGAGGTAGAGCCTGGATGGCACTTGAGGCAGTCTTGACTCTAGAGCATGAGCTCTAATTCATTGCATTTTACTGCCTTCTCTGCAAAGCTATTAAGCTGTAATTGTTAAAAAAATTCTTATATTGTGCAGTTGTTTGAAGATCAGTGGGATGGATATATGCAATTTTGAGTATCAGTTTTTAAGTTTCTGCTTTCAGATTTCACATACAAAATGTTTGCAGTATAGAATGCTAGGTAAGAAAGTGGGTTCTTCACCTAGATACTGATACCGGCGCTGCCACATATTAGCTGTGTGTTCTTGAGCAAAGTATTCTGAGTTAGTTTCCTTACCTGTAAAATAGACACAATAATGATCCTATCTTAAAGAGTTTTTGTGAGGACTAAATTAGAGAATTTATATCAAATGCCAAAATCCGGGTCATGCATAATAGGTCCTCAAAAGTTTTACCTCCTCTTCCTCTACTCATTTATATATAAGCTCATTCAGGACAAGGACTGTACTTTTTCACTTTTTATCACAGCTAGTCAGGAGTCCTAGCTCCTGGCTAGTACTCTTTTCACTAATGCAGCCTCCCTGTCAACTCCACCATTGTCATCAGAACCAGGATTAGAGGTCTGTTGGGCAGACACAATATGTGGGAAATACTGCAGAGAAATAAAGCAGTATAAAAGATAGATTTGACTTCTGTCTCACTGGGGGAGTAGATGGGACATACACGTAAAGTGTGTGTGTGTGTGTGTGTGTGTGTGTGTGTGTGTGTGTATACACACAGACGATAGCCATGATACCAATACCGGTAGCCAGTTACCATTGCTTATAACTTTCCCCATATAAGAGACCCAATATTACTGAGCAGTTATGATGTTTTAAGCCATACACCTAGTTTTTGAAATTTTTTCTGAGTGACGACCTTTGGATTTCTGAAGGTACCAAAACAGACTTCTTACAGAGAAAAAGAATATTTCAATCATCTGATTGATCATCTGACAAGGATATATTTATGTTGATATACTTTCAACTTACGTGACTTTTATGGGATAAATAGCAACTCTGGGTGTAATGGTGTGTGGCCCTCTTTGGTAGTTGAATAAACTGTAGAATCCTCTTCAAGAATAGCCAATATTTACTCAGTGTACAGTGTGCCAGATGCTATGCTAGGCATCTGGGTTATAAAATTGAATACCAAATTGTCTGTGCTCTTAATGAATCACAATCTTGGGGGGGGCAGAAGTATAAGTAAGTATTTGTAATAATTGTAAGGGTTTTGATGTGTTCCTTCTATACCTTGTATAAATGCATAGTAATATTGGATAGGAAGTAAGAAGTATTATGACAAAGGAAGTAATAGAGGAAAGGAAGTGATTAAACTTATCTTGGAAGATGACCCATCAATAGGATTTTAGATGATGTAGGAGAAGGAATTTATCAGGCAGTCAGGGAGCAGATGAGTGGAGATGAGGGTATAGATACTTTTAGAACATAGTACGTGAAAGACATGGGTGCAGAAGGCTTAGGAGGTGTTTCTCCAGCATTACAAATAATTCACTACTGCAGGAGTGTAAAGTGCAAAGGAAATGCAAACTGGAAGAGAAAAGGCTGGAGAGGTAGATAGACTACCTGCTGACATGCCTTCTACAGCGTGTGTTACAAGCAGTGGAAAGCCATGAAGAGTTTTAAGAAGAGACACAATCTGTTTTGAATTTGAGAAAGATCACTCTGGCAGCATTACAGAGGACGGATTTGAGGGGGCTGACATGGTGGAGACAAACCAGTTAGAAGGCCTTCATAATAGTCCAAGCAAGTCATGATGAAAATCTGGCAATGACAGGACAGAGAGGATTGAGCAAAGTACTAGCACTTGAGATTGATTAGATTTAGGAGTGAAGTAGAGGGAAAAGTCCTAGGTTTCTGGTTCGGATGAGAAGGTAGATGAGAAAGGGGAAAGAGGAAAAGAGCAAGTTCTGGGAAAAGGTAATACAGGTTCAAATTTAGACTTACCTAGTTTGAGTTGCCTAAGAGAAATTCAGGTGGGGATGTTCACTACATAGTTGTAATTTGGGTCTGGAACTTGGAAGAGAGGTCTGTGTCCATATATAGATTCGGGTATCATCAGCATATAGGTAATAGTCAAATTAGGGGAATGGATGCAGTTCCTGGGCAAAAAATATCGTCCCAAAAGATTGACTACTTGGGACTTGTACTGTTGTCTTTTTTTCCTACCAGTCTGTTGTCAACTTAAAGGGTGATGTAATATGTTGGGAATCTACCAAAGGAGCATTTTAAATATTTCCAGGACAGTGAATCAGTAATTTTGGATGACCTTGAGTTTATAGAGAGGAGAGGTTTATTCCTACTCTTCTCACATCAGGATGTGACAAAACACATGTAGTGTGAATCATGATGGCTTCTGCAAAGGTTTGGTGTTGGTTTGGCTACTGTCAAACAGTGAAGGTGGTGGAGAAAATAAAGGAGATGCATACCTTTGCTTTTGTTATGACTAACTGTGGACAACATTAGTCAAGTGGTTTTAAAGCTCTCACTTTTTCTTAATCTGGTTCAGTGAATGATTTGGAACTGTTATCCTGTAGTTTTCCACTTACTGAGATCAGAAGATCCAGTAACCTAGTAATCATGGTGGCCCTGTAAGATACTCATGGGAGGGGTTATTTATCTCCAGAACATAGGCTGGAATTTATGTTCATCTGTTATGATGAAAAGCTTCATAGTTGTCAAAAGTGATGAAAACAGAAGCTACTCTATTTTAAAGTGCATCTCTGAAACTACTGGGGTCCATAAAAGAGGAGATGAATTTAGAACAAGTCTAGACATGAAAACTGAACTATCTTCTCATTCTTACAGAATTCTCTACAAGTTAGAATTCAGAGAATTCTGACCTCTTCCCTTGGTGAATAGTCATTAAGCTTTCCAAACTGTTGATTCTGTGCCATCAGAAGCAGAAAGTACTCTGAAATAAAGTGTTTTATAGTTTCTTCCTTAGCTCAGCAGGACCTTTCACAAGATTAAGGTATTTTATTTAGTCTTAAATATGTTTCTATCTCTTTGGATATATATTCTTCCTGATACAACAGATTTCCTTCAAGTTGATGCAATAAGAGTTAATTTAGCAATGCTTAGAAATTTTTATCACAAACTATGTAGGGACAAAGTCACAGCTATTACACATAAATGGAAAATTTAGGATTTATCAGTTTCCTTTGAGCAACGGCACCAGCCAAGATTCAGTTGTTGTCGCTCCCATCATAGGCTTTATTCTTGCCAAGTTCACGAGTTAATCTCCAGTCTTACCATTCAATGTATGCGGCTTGCTTCTTTGACTCTTCAGCAGCAATCCTATCTCTTCCAAATTAGTCTGGGTGGGCTGCGTCATTTTTCAGATGAGAAGTGCTCCTACCCTCAAATCAAGGAGGTGATGTCGGTCAGTCAGTAAGTGACATATTTCTTTCCAAGTCAGATCCATAGGCAGTGAGATGTCAACAACAGCAACTTTTAGGTAAGAAATTAAAAGTCTTGACCCTTGGCTATTAATATTATCTGTGCCAAACATTTAATGCGTTGAGATGAATCACTGATGGTAAAAGACACCGTCGCTGGGGATGTCAGCAGAGACCTCACTCAGGTGACAATGAGAAGAGACAGCTGGCATATAAAAAGCAAAGAGAACAAAAAAACCTAATAGCAACTTTTGGTAGAAGTCCAGTGTGTGACCACTAGCCATCATGGGGATGCAGATGCCTCTTTTAACCTGGAGAACCTGGGGTTTATGAACTTGCATTTGCCACAAGCATAATTCTTTCCACTCTTCTACCTGGCCCCATTTCAGACTGTTGTGTTATGGCACATCCCTGGATTCTTCTACCTTCTCCCCTGTTTATGATTCCTGCAGTGATTTGCAAAACATTCTCATTTCCTCTTAGAAGACTACTCTGGACACATAAAATATTTTGGTGTCTAAGAGTCATGTTGATTGCTACCAGTTGAGAGTATGAAAAAAGACTAAGTTTTTTCCCCCAATACCTTCACATAGTAATGGCATGAATGCTTTCAAGCTAAGGAATCCTCACTGTTTGAAAACATTTCTTAAGGGTCTTTCCCCTGCCCCCTTTTGAAGCTAGAAAATACAAACATTTAAAGAGTAACTATATTTAACTGCCAAAGCCTATATTTAGAGGCTTAACTTGAGTAGTTTTTTAATACATAACAGACTCTTATTCCATTCCATAGAGGATAAATTTTGTTGTCATGAATAACAGAGGTCCAGAACAAATATTAGGATTTATGATTTCTTACGTGTTCACAAAATTGTAGGTTTTAAAAAAATGCATATAGTGAGGTTAACTGTAGTTTTAAATTTAAGTCACCAAACAACATCAATGTTGGCATTGGTAAAGAAAATTTGCCTGGTCTTTATGTGCTAGAAAATTGCATGTTGATTTCTATATAATGCTATAGATCATGATATCCTGAACAAGATATCTCAATATTAGAAATGTACATGTAACTTGTGTGGATCCATAATAGTGAAACATGAAAAAAAATTTATTCTCGGGTGCCTGGGTGGCTCAGTCGTTAAGCGTCTGCCTTCGGCTCAGGTCATGATCCCAGGGTCCTGGGATCGAGTCCCACATCGGGCTCCCTGCTCAGCGGGAAGCCTGCTTCTCCCTCTCCCACTCCCCCTGCTTGTGTTCCTGCTCTCGCTCTCTCTCTCTCTGTCAAATAAATAAATAAAATCTTAAAAAAAAAAAATTATTCTCTGAGGAGATACACTTAATTACTGTGAAAGTAAAATATATTGAGACCTACATATACAGCAAAGTAAGGAAAATAGATTTTTGAGGGCTCAGTTACTTAGATTGACAATATATACCGATCAGGTTTGTCAGAAAAATATAGTAATTGAAGAGGAATGTATATTATTTTTAAGAGATAAAACACTAGATTAAATTCAAAGTTTACTACCTAATGAGAATTATTTTTAGAAACCAGCCTTATAAAAATTTTATACAACCTGTATGTATATACAAAGGTTAAGATCAAATTTGCTTTTAACTTTTCACAATTTGTGTGTTTTATTTTGTTCTGAAATAATCAACACTGATACTTACATCATGTCTGTTTTTAATTCTCAGAAGTGGTGTAAGCAAAGCATTTTTGGATCCATGTTGAGCAAACTCCGTCATAAGCCAAAACTGAAAAATCAAAGTACTGTAAAAGAATAAACAATCCAAAAAACAGAACATGGGGAAATGGCCATAAAGTTCACATCTAACCTTTAGCAGTGGACCAGATTTGTGCAATCGATGCATAATGGGAAGAGATGACAGTGAGGAGGAGAAATTACCCTGCCTCTTATTTCTTTTCTCATTGTATATCCAGATTTTTGTTAATCTTGATCATCTGGCTGAGGTATTATTTGTCTCTACTATAAAGTTATTCTTTTCCCCCCCTTTCCACCCTGTATTCTTTGGAAGTAAGTCACTATACATAGTCCACATTTAAGGGATAGGGGCTAATGCTCCATCTCCTTGAGGAAGAAATATTTACAAATTTGGAATTCTTTTGCATGAGAAATCTGTCTATTCTCCATTTATTTATTTATTCAATCATTTATATCAATATACATATACTCATGGATATTTATTTTATACTTTGGGTTATAACCCAATACTGTGTTATTTATTTTGTTCAAATTGTTTTTGCTATGGTCATTGGGAGCTTTTCCAGTTGGCTCCTGTATTCTTTGACACACCCCCATCAATGTTGGAAGATTTTGAGCACTTCCTAATGGCCCATAAGATGCTCCAGGTTCATCTTCTATATTCTCTACTATAGTCTAGGAGGAGCCATTTCTCTAAGGAGCCCTCATTGCTTTTATGGGAAATGGTATTATAGACCAAGATCTGGATGTTAGGTTTGCTTTTTGCTGATGAAGTGTGTTTGCTTCTAGGTCCTCTCACCTGACAGAGCAAGAAATATAGGCATACACTACCCTGGGTATATATACATCTATGATTATTTCTTTATCTGTATATTAAGCCAAACATGAGTACTTACCAATGTCTCCAACCCTAATCTGCCAGTATCATATGAATCATTTTAGCCTTCCCGTCTTGTCTGTAACCTCCCACTCCAACAGTGAGAAACCTGGTTCCCACCATCTCCTATGATCAGTTTTTTAATATGTGTAAGTATCACTTTACTTTCTTTTTGGAAATTTCAAAGTAAATATCTAGACAAAAACCCATTTAAAATGTTAATTATGCTTTTCCAAACTCTACTTGATTCTTTCCTCTTCAGATACCCCTACAAGGGGTCAAACTCCCAGAATCATCTTTAATATCATTAGCACATTGTTATCACTGTGAACAAATGTTTTAGGACCATGAGCTTAGCTGGTTCATGTGGACAGCCTTCAGAGAGGTCTTGTGGTGTGCACTACCACTAACACCTGACAGGTTTATATTACTCTCATACATGTACATCTACATTCCCTTTTTAGGTTCCATACCTTTTAGAATTGAGAGTAGCTCATTGGAATTATTGTAACTTAACACATTTTCTAACATTCCAAATAAATGAGAACTTTTCAACTGCCAATTCTGTGGCTGTTAGCATTAGGAAGGGGGGGGGGGAGGTTAAATGACGTGTCTGTTGTATAGTATGTGGTCAATACACATTATCTTCGTTAGAATGTCTAATATTCATTTCAAACTCACCATGTCCAAAACTGACTTCCTCATCTTTCCCCGTAAAACCTGTTCCCATTCATAGCCTTCCCTATCTTATTTGATGGCAAGTCCACATTCTAGAACATAAACCTCAGTGTCATCCTTGATTCCTCTATTTCTCTCGTACTGCACGTCCAATCTGTCAGGAAACCCTGTTGATTCTACTGTCAAAATATATCCAGATGCAGACAGCTTTTTACCATCTCTGCGGCCATCCCTGTAGTCCAAGTCTCCACTGTCTCTGCCTAGGTTACTGAGCAAGCCTCTAACAGTGTCTCTGTATCTGCTTTTGGCCCAGCGTAGTTTTGGCAGCCAAAGTCATGCTGGAAAAATATGTCAGATCATTCCACTTTTCTGCTTAAAATCCTACCATGGCTTTCTATTTTCTCAGCGTAGGAGCTAAATATTTACAATACCTACAAATCTCCTATCCCAATACCTTTCTGACCTCATTTCCAATTACTCTTCCCTTCAAACCCTCTGCTTCGTACACACTACCCTTCACACATTCTAGGCCTGGTCCTACTATAAGGGCTTTTGCATTGGCTAGTCCCTCTCTCTTCTCTGATAGCTGGATAGTTAACTCCTTCAAGTATTTGCTCAAATGTCAGTTTCTCAATGGAGCTTACTGTGACTATGCTATTTAAATTGCAACCTATTCTCTACCCCCACCACTCCTAATCCCTCTTATCCTACTCAGCTTTACCTTTTTCTATAGGATTTATCATATTGTAACATATAACTTATTTAGTTATGCTTATTGCTTATTGTGTGTCTCCCCAGCTGGAATTTGAATGGCACAAAGTTCACTGATGTATCCCAGTGCCTGGAAGACAAGCTATACATTAAATGAATGAATACATCACTTGAACTGTGTGCTTTATATATCCCCAAATTACTCTTAAATTTTATTTATTTTTTTATTTTACTTATTTATTTGACAGAGAGAATGAGGCAGTGAGAGAGGGAACACAAGCAGGGAGAGTGGGAGGGGGAGAAGCAGGCTCCCCGCTGAGCCAGGAGCCCGATGTGGGGCTCTATCCCAGGACCCTGGGATCATGACCTGAGCTGAAGGCAGACGCCAACTGAGCCACCCAGGCGCCCCTTACTCTTAAATTTTAAAAAAGGAAAATTTAATTTTATGAAAAGGTATCAGACTAGATACATGGGCAGAGAGTATCCACAATCTGAAGTAAGTTACTAATAGCATGGAGTTTTAGATAATGTGTATAGGATAATTATGTCACAGGATTGTTGTGATATTTAAATGATATGCATGAAAGAGGTCAAAAGCCATGATTAAGGAATTTCCCATCTCATTGGCCTATATAAAATAAGGCCTCAAAGGCAGGGTACAAGTGTTAATAGCCCTTAGAAACTACTTATCCACTTCCTCTGTGATGTCATTCCTCTGAAGACCCCCTTTTCTTATAAGTTTGAAAAGGTGAGCAGTTAAACATTGAGAATAGGGAAAAAGCTCTGTAAATGTTTATAAAGATAAGCAAAAATTATATTGCATTCATTTTTAACATGAACATTGAGATCATAGTCATTGATAATGATTTGTAAACTTAGGATGGAGAGGCTTGAAAATCATACTTATATTGGGCTGTTAAATGCCTGCTTTACTTGAGAGCTGAATTTTGGCCCTACCACCCATTTGGAAAAATGTAGTTTGTTTTCAAGTGTGTAATAGTTTAGTAAATTTACGTATCTGAACATTCAGCACAGATGCAAGTTTTCCTTCTCTCCCCTTTGTTTTTGTAAAGGTACAAGTAAATTCTATTAAAAAAAAAAAAAAAGTGGGTTTATGATGTATTATCTACTTAATCACTGGTACTATTACTTTTCTCTGAAATACTAGGAACTGGCTAAGAAGGCAGATATTGTTGGCATGGTATGTATCTCAATAGGCCAGGCATTGTAGGGAATGCCAGCTTAGCAATGCGGGGCACCCAACATTCAAAAATCAATGTCCAGAATGATGACTGAATGATGTGGCTTAGGTCTCCCTCTGGGGAATTAGCCTGTGAAGCTCAATGATGACGATTCATGTTACCTTTATGATCACTATGATTTTTTTCACTCTTTACTTGTGCCTGCTTCTTCTACTCCTGATCTTAAACCTGGAATAGGGAAAGAGGAAAATTTTTATCAGGGGCGCTGAAAAGTGACAAAATAAAGTAACACAGGATGACTTCAGTTAATACGAAAAGCACAATAAATTTCACCAAAGGTAAAGTGAAAGTATTGTCTACGGAATAGCCACATTTTTCTAGGTATAAGTGTTTCACTGTTACCACACTTTTATCTTTACATGTATCACATAGCTGGGTCCTTGTGCGATGTATACTTCTTTGTAATGCTACCTGTCATTTATGTGCATCAGAAGGACTTAAGTTGCTTTGTTAGTAATTTCTTGCAAAAAATGGGCAAATTAGATAAGTTTGTATTTCCATTTTAAAAAGTTAACAGTGATCAAAACGTTAAAGCCAAGTAAATATCCGGTAAAATTCTTATCCCTAGTAGCAGATTGCAAGATCTAATACCACACCCTTACTTTACATGACTGAGATGCCTGTTACTCATATTTAGATCATTTTCATTTTGGTTATTATGCCAGCTCTTTTCACTGTTCTGTTTATTGATTTATGTTTTTCTCACAGTTTGTGCCACTGTTCAGTTTATCTTAGAACTAAAGAATCTGGGAAAAGATTCAAGTCTTTTGAATGTGTGTTCTTAAACCTGAAGTTTCCTAAATTTGAGTATATAGAAATAAGCTGGAATCCGGTATACTCATTAATACAAAATTATAGGCTTATGTCATATATCCATGTTTACATGTTGTATTTATATGCAGAGATACAAATATGTATAAATTTATATGGTTTTCTATATGAGTTTATAATTCTTTCTTCCTATCTAATTGTAATATAAAAAATAATTTTTCCTTTCTTCCCTTAAAGTAAATCATTTGTTGACACCCCCCACCCAACATACACCCCAAAGGTCAGTAACTATCATCAGTCTATCCTGTGAAGTTGATTTTTGAACATTTATGTGAAATAATGTAGCAGCCTCTTAGACTCCATTACTTGGAATAGTATTTCCAGGTCTAAGTATTTGTGAATTTAGCTATCCCCCACCCCCCATAAAAAGTTGAACTGAAATAAAAAGGGAGAACAGTTTCCTTTCCCACAAGAAAGACACTGCCAGAAATCAATATGGTCTACGTTACTTATTCTTCATTATCTATTAGTGTTTTGAGAATACTAATCATATAATGTTCCAGTACAATTTTTGGGCATTATATACATTAGCTATTTTCTGTACAATAAACTATTGTTTTTATGCCTTAGAGATGGTAAACACGAGGGAAAAAAATTGCTATAATTTAAGGAATTGGTTCTGTTTCTGTAAGTAAAGTATTAACAAAACCCTTCTTCTTTAGGAAGGTTACCTCTGGGTTACCCTTCCATCAGTTTCATGGAACCCTGATAAAAGTGATCCCTGATTGGTAACCTGCCTCTGGACTGGGGAGGAATATGGATGCACCATAAGTACCTAGCTGGAAGCCACAGCTCTGGGTTTCACTAAGTGTACTGTGCCCTTTGTTACTGGATGTATCCCCCTTTGTGAAAGCTGTGTTCATGGGATGTTTCAAGTCCGAGGCAGTGTGGTTCCCAGCGCATCTGTGTGCTCTTGCTGCCTAACACCTGGTCTGTCCCCTGTGGGGGCTGGAGAATGGTCCTTGGATTCTTCCTCTGAAGAGATGCGCTTGAAAGCTCTCCTGCTGACTTGCTGTGTTCCTTCCCGCATCCCTCTGCAGAGCTAAACTCTGTCAGACTTTTGGTCTGTTGATCTTGCAAACTAGTTTGACTCTCCTGCTGAAGCCAAGAGCACTGCTGCTGGTTGAGCAGAACGGGCAGTGTAGTGTCATAAGTATTTCATATGAAAATATAAAAGTAACTATGAATTCTTCCTTTATTTTTCAGAAATGTGTTACCGACGAGTGTTTCTTTTTTGAACGATTGGAATCTAATAACTACAATACTTACCGGTCAAGGAAATACTCCAGTTGGTATGTGGCACTGAAACGAACTGGGCAGTATAAACTTGGACCCAAAACAGGACCTGGGCAGAAAGCTATACTTTTTCTTCCTATGTCTGCTAAGAGCTGATCTTAACGGCAGCATCTGATCTCATTTCACATGAAAGACGACGTATATTTTTGAAATTTGTTAATGAAAGAAAAGAAAAAAATGTGTACAGCTATCTGCTCAGTTGGGATGAATGGTCAGATAACCTTTTTTCTAATAGTAAATATTTAACCATTGCCTTACTAAAGAAAAGCAACAAAAATTCCTGGAAAATGTATAGACTTCCACCTTTTGTATTGCATTTGCCTTTATCCAGTGAAGCTTACATAGAGCTACAATCTTTTTCATACATTTGCTTCATTTGAAAAGAGGCTTATAAATTTGCAAGTTTTCATCAAACAAGTTTTCTTCATGAAAATTATACACACTAGAAAATTAAAGTCAGATATTTAGTTAACACCAAATGTCCACTACTTTTTATAATATGGCACACATTATTCTGCATGTACAATTTACTTAAAATTTTTTAAAACATGCAAATAAGGATTTAATCCATTCCTGTCATAGTTCTGTAATTGTCTGGCAGTTCCTTGTGATAGAGTTTATAGAACAAGCCTGTGTAAACTGCCGGAAGTTCTTCCACGGTGAAATCAATCTTGTCAAACCCTTCTCTGTACCCATACAGCAGCAGCCTAGCAACTCTGCTGGTGATGGGAGTCGTATTTTCAGTCTTGACCAGGTCATTGAGATCCAACCATTCACACCTTAAGCATTCATGCTGGCAAAAATTTATGGTAAATGAATGTGGCTTTAAGCGACAGATGATATACATATCTGATTTCCCAAAAGCTCCGGGATTGGTGTGCTGTTGCCGAATGCTCAGGAGGGACCTGAATTCTGATTTTATACCAGTCTCTTCAAAAACTTCTCGAACTGCTGTGTCTCCTACATAAAAGAAAGATGTACAAATCAGTAAGGATCACATTTTTAGAATTTTAATCATCAAAGATTTTCAGATAGAGTAGCATTATCTAAAGATTGAAAAGCAAAAAACTTCATCCTAGGAAAGTATGCAACATAAACTCTGCCATCTGGACATCCTGGAACACCAGACTATTTTCTTACCACTGTACATCTTAGAAGCTTTTGAAATATTGAATATTTCTTTGGCTGCTATTTGTAGGCTTACCCGCCTGTATATTTTGGGGGTCACATTTTTAACCTCTTCTGACTCTTATTTCCCAAAAATTGAAAACATAGGTCCCTGCAGTTAATATTCCTACGTATTTCTTCATTATTATCCTGTTTGTGATCATCCATCAAATCTGCCTAAACTTCTATGTATCAGTATTGAGAAAAAGTGATTCATTCTTCCTTACAAAAGTCTGTAGAGCTGCAGAATGTATTGAGCTGTGAATGGTTCAAAGCTTTCCCGGTGATCTTGGGTGGGGCTGTCAAGCCTCTGACATCCTAGAGCAGTTTCATTTATAACCATTTTGTTATGCTCCTGTCAGTGGAATCCCAGTATGGTAGTTTTTGGCATTTCTTTTGTTTCTTGAGATTCTAAAGAACTATTTTATCAGAAGTATTAAAAAAAAAAAAAAAAAACTTGCAGTTTACAGAATTTTATAATACAAGGGTTTCACATTTTATAAGGTTGATTTTTTTTCAATATTATGCAAATTTCTGGAGCAAGATTTTGACTGCCATTAACGTTTTTGCAGTTGCTTTTTCTAAATCTCCAGAAGAACCCGCTAAATGGACTTTCTCTAATTTTGTGATGCTCTGTCACTGTCTCCCAAAGTGTTCATGAGAAAAACCCTTTAAAAAGCTGCCTTCTTTGCTCAGTTTGCTGGAAGCTTCCCAATTTCACAGTTGCCACAGGCATTGATTTTTGTTCAAAGACCTCTATTCAATGCTTCTATTTCCTTGTTTGTCAAATAGAAAATTATATTTGCCTTCTCAGTAGTCCTACTGGTGAAGAATAGGCAAGGAGGGGAAGTCAAGGAAAAAAAAAAATCTCAATTTCCACATATTCTGACTATAGACGGTCTTAATTACCTACATATGCTTGTGGGTCCTCCCCCCCCCCCCCCCGCCAAGAAACAGCTCTGGAAATATGCACAGGAAAAGCAAAGTGTTCTAAACTATAAGACATTTGTCTGCCATTTTGAATTACATGCTGACTTCCCCTTCCCTTGAGATTTGCCATAGATTAAACATGGTTAGAACTTACTGTTTTAAACTAAAAACATAAAAGAATTTGTGAGTAAAAGGAAAATCTTTCTTAATAAAAAAAAAAACAAACTTTCAGCTTGGAATACGTTATTTAATTTGTTACAGATTTGGCATTAGTCTTAAATTTTAGACATCATTTGCTGATTTCACTTAACTATTGTTTAAATGTTTGTTTATTTTTATTCTTTCAACGCTTTGAAAAATAACCATGGGGTTCTGTTAAACTCTTAGTGCCACTAATCCAGAGTTTGGCATTTCATTCGGAGTCTAGCCTTTTTATGTATCATGGAGGCACAGGACAGACTAGTGAGTTGATCTACCCTACTCAGCAGTCCACCTGAGCAGTTGATTGGAAATCAGCACTGCCTGGTAGTTTGATCAGTTTAACTTGAATCAGCATATCATTGACTAGACTAAAAATCGAATGGGTAAATAAGTGGTTTTGCATCCAGGGTATGAATGATTCCTTCCACCTCAAGATGGAAATCTTTACCCCAAGGCTTTTTCGCCAAGAATTAAAAAAAATTTTTTTTATGCAGATAAACTGCTTTATTCTGTTGTACCTTTATTTTAATGTACTGTAAGCTGAACTGAAATAACATTTACTGTTTTATATGCTTAAAGAACATAGGAAAAAACCAAGAGGGTTTTGTTTTTATTTTTGCTGATTGAGAGAGATGTTTAAATATGTCAGTGTTTTGTTTAGTTACAGGACAGTGAAATGGAGTTTATTTTGTTATTTCTATTTTGTAATATTTAACAATAGGATTAGGTTGAAATAAAATAGGAAAGATTGTGCAGAAGGTGGGTTTTCCTGGCGTCTCCCTCTGATTCTGGTGCACTGATGAGCTCTGAGCAGACCCCACTGCTTTATGGTCCTTTGTCCATGCAGGAGATTCTCTTCCTGTCAATGGTAATGAAATTTTTTAGGAAGGCAATTTCTCCGTTTTTAACCTTGTAGATACTTTAGTACTATTAGGGTATTATATTAAAGCCCGAAGATTGCATTCTACTTTGTATATGCCCCCCCCCTTAATTTTTTTAAGCACTATGGACAATAGTGCTTCATTTACCTAGTATTATCAAAGAATGAAGGATTCCAAACAAATGTGTTTTTCAGTTAACTAGTGTTTACTACTTAAAAGCTGATATGAATGTGTGCACATTTGTGATGGCTATATTCCTGAAGTGTATTACATACTTTCCTAAATACAGAGCTTAAAGAAAATAATTTTGATAATTATTGGGTAACAGACTTCATCGTTAAGAATAATCTATTGTGTTATAAGACAGAAATGCTCTAATATAGACAGACATAGTCTTTCAGAACTCTCTTGTCAGTTATCACTTGTAGCTGCTTTCAGGCTTCTATCAGTTCTAAGGCAAAGCTTTAATGAATAATACTCCTAAGCAGTACGATGAATGCCAGTTGCTGCTTTCCTTGTAACTCCTCATGGCTGAACAGGGGGGATTGTTGTGCCAACCACAAACACTGAATTCAGAATTCACTCCTTTTTTTTTGTTTTTTGTTTTTTTTTTAATCTGGACTTGAAGAGTTCTGGAGTACACTTAAACCTGAAACTATGAACACTTGGCTTGGAAATGTGCTTCTTCATTTGCATTAAAATATAAGTATATTGAAAATTCACAAGATCTGTTAAAAACTCAAAAGGAAAAAGTCAATTCATTTGAGAAGGCAAGATGCAGAAGAGGAAGCTAAACATACCTCCTGTAGCTTGATTTTTGCCCCATATGGATTGGGTAAGGGTGTAAGGCATAAATTTAACTAGCTCACACACACTCTCATATATCACATAAGGATAGTGTGAGATTAATTAGGTGTTCGAAAATAAATGGCCCTCTCTTTCAGCACTTGTACCACCACAAAATCTTTTATTTCAACAGACGACCCAAGCAATGGACTCTAGGCAGAAGATCCGTAAGTACCTAAAAGCCACAATTTGCTACGGATATATCTCAGTGTAGAAAATTTACTTATGGCTTGTTAGGAGTTGACTATGTACTGTGTATAGGGCATTTTAATCTGTGTAACATTTAAAAAATCAAGTTTCAAGTATATATACATTTTTAAATAAAATATTTAAAGATAACTTAGGAAGTTGCCTTTATATATAAATGTTGGCTAAATAGGGGACATGCAAATGGAGGAGAAAATCATGGAGAAATAATACTGATAGCAAATGAGGCATCTATTGATTTATTATGATGCAGACTGCATTTGACCCAGCCAAGGGTCAGGAATAGGTAGGAAAACTACGTTTTTATTCTTTCTTCTATTTACTGTAAATTCAGTAACATGGAGAGTTCTGAGCTTATTTCACATTTCCCTGTTTGAAATATTGAGCTCAGGAAGTTGCTTTAGGGAACTCTCACTTGAGACTTTCTTGTATGAGACATTTTACTATGTTTTGGCTTCCTGGCTATTTAAAATAAATAGTAGATAAAATTTCATAGAGGAGCATTAAGTCACTACTGCTCTGTAACTGACTTTATGAATACTTATTTTGAGGTTCATTTAAAAGTTACTATTCATCCTTGTGTGGTGAAATGGTCAAGAATTTGTGTTTTCTTATAGTTTAATTCCAGAAACAGTATTAGTCATATCCAAAATAACCCTTAATGCTAAACTTTACTAATGTATATGCAAAGCTTTTTATTTTCAAACAAATTCATCTAGAAGCAACCCTAAACAGAATAGGTGGCACGCTCCTAGTGGTATTTTTTATATTAGTGGGATAAATTGTAGTATTATAAGTTTTACTGCTAATTTGATATTAGCCCTGAAGTAACCTCTCTGAAATTTCTCACTTGGTAATTTAAAATCTTATTTTCAGCTATAGAACAAAAAAAGTAAACACAAATTTCCTGAACATTTTCAAGCCAATGAAAAATATGGAAGGTGTCCACACCGATATCTTCTCCAGGCTCTGACAGGCCCCCTGGAAACTTCCACATATTCTTCAACTGCAAGATAAAGTCAGAAAATAAAGTTAACAGAGCTTCATTCACTAACACATACACAGAGACTCCACAAAATCCCCCCATAATTGGTCAAGGGGTTGAGAATTTATCTTTTGGTAATGGCATGCAAATTTCCTTCCCCTTTCTTCTTCTTGGCGGAAACTGGTTACTTATGAAATCTTTTCCTACCTTTTTCTTCAGGAAAAAGAAATGGTTTTGTTTGGTTAATGTGATAAATTCTGTATGAATGAAGCAAGTGGAGGGAAACATCTACTGAATTTATGTAATTTTAAAAATTTTGCTGCTAGTTAACTATTAACAAATAGAGGAATCTTACAGATGCTGCTATAAATAAGTAGAAAGTACAGTATAAATTTAATAACTAAAGTATGCTATTTTTAATTTTCACATTTATTTTCTGTATTGTGTCTAATCAGATTTCTCTTGTTCTGTGTGTTAATGATTTTATGTACAAATGTAATTGCTTTTCATGGGCAGTATGAATAAATTTGATTAGTTTAAGTTTGCATTGTTTTGTGTGTGTGTGTGTGTGTGTGTGTGTGTGTGTATCATTTCATTTTTTGGTCCGGGGGGGCAGGTGGGAAGATATGATCGTAGAATGAGAGCACATATGGAAAAAAATTATAAATATGAAATGGCATGGGACAATATTCTGATGGCTGACATGATTATTTTTTCGTTACAATTTTGTTATATATATCTATTAACATGGTAAAAACTGTAGAATGAAAAATTATGATGTACTCATGCTACAGCTTGGAGCCAGTACACTTTATACTTCATTCATAAAACAAGTTTATGGACCTTTTACTGGTGTGCTTTTTGACCCACTCATTTCCTGGATGAGTGCTTCATAAAGAATGTCATTTCCCAACTGTGCTAAGTTGGAGACCAATGGCATGATTCCCAGTTTCCACAGACTGTTGATTATGTGGGTATAGAATTCAGGCTTTCCACCCTTCCCTGTCTGGCTCAGACTTGAGATTAATTTATAAAGCATATTTTATTAATGCAGAAATATATCTTCTTTAAGTATATCTCTACATTAATATACTGTTTGGGATTCTGTTTTGAAATTGTTCCAGAAGTTGTTTCTATAGTTGTTTCTTGATACAATGTTAGATTTACCACCATAAATTCTATTTCTAACAAAAATGTTATAATGGGCAGGAAATGCTTCCCCGAAACAACTTTTAAAATCTTTACCTAGACTTGGCTATAAATATAGATTGCTGATTAAACTATGAACTTATTAGAAGGGGGAAAATGCTAGATATAAGGATTGAAAACAGCTTACAAAAATTTGATTTTGATTATTTCATAAAACATAGGTATGGAAAGATTAACTATATATTTTTGTGGTACTTTGTGGTATTTTCTGGCACCACTTAGGTTTAAAGAGCTTATTTGAAAAAAGCTTTCTCCTCCCTTCCAGAAAGCTTGAGCCTGCAGTTAGTTCAAAGTGGTTGGTAGAAAGGCTTAAGTTAAGTGGTTTGAAAAACCTGGTTAATGTTGCAGATAGATATGATCAGTGGAGGGTTGAGTATATCTTCTCACCTTTTTTAGTATTTATTAAAATATACTCCCACTTAGGTCTTTTTTTTGTTAAAGATTTATTTATTTGAGAGGGCAAGAGTCTGTGCATGTGGGGCAGGGGTGAGGGGTGGCAGGAGAGGGGCAGGGACAGGGAAAGAAGCAGACACCTCTGAGCATAGAGCCTGACCCAGGGCCTAATCTCACAACCCTGAGACAATAACCTGAGCCAAAATCAAGATTTGGACGCTTAACCGACTGAGCCACCCAGGCACCCCTTCCCATTTAGGTCTTTAATCCATTTTGAGTGTTTGTATATGGTGTTAAAAAGTGGTCCAATTTTATTCTTTTACATGTAGTTCTACAGTTTTCCCAGCACCATTTATTGAGGAGACTGTCTTTACCCATTGTATATTCTTGCCTCCTTTGTCATAAATTAAACGATCATATAATTTTGGGTTAATTAAAAAAACACTCCCATTAACTGGGCTTAGCAATGTAAATAATAATAACAGCAACTTTAGGGAAGATGGTGGAGTAGGAGGACCCTAAGCTCACCTCATTCCATCATCCACCTAGATAACACAAGGAGAAGTACCCAGCAGTTCAATGCTACCACACCTCTGGCAAATGCCTGATTCTGACTCAACTCAAGCCCAAGGTGGCCCCAGACTGGCACAACAACAACATAGGGACCAAACCCTGTCCACAATGGGAGGAGAGAGCCATGACTGGACTAATGCAAAGGCAGCTCAGTTACAACAGCAGGGCATATGCAATACATGTAAGAGACACCCTGAAGTTCTGGTGAACAGGGCACTCCAAGACCTCTTCTTTATAAGGCCACTACTTTCAAGAGCAGGAGACGTAGCTGACTTTCCAAACACTCAGACACAGGGAGTCAGACAAAATGAGGAGACAGAGGAATATGTTCCAAATGAAAGAACAGTTCAAAATCACAGCAAGAAATTAAATTAAACAGAGGTAAGAAATATGCATGATAGAGAATTTAAAGTAACGGTCATAAAGATCCTCACTGGACTTGAGAAAAGAATGGAGGACCTCAATGGGACACTCAAGAGATAGAAAACGTATGAAAGAACCAATCAGAGAAGAACACAATAACTGAAATTAAAAATACACTAGAAGGAATAACTAGTAGACTAGAGGAAGCAGAAGAATGGATAAGCAACCTGGAGGACAGTAATGGAAAGCAGTCAAGCTGAATAGGAGAGAGAAAAAGTAGTAACAGTAAATGAAAACAGGGAACTTAGTGATACCATCAAGCATATAAGCATTCACATAGAAGTCCCAGAAGAAGAGAGAACCGGGGGCAGAGAATTTATTTGAAGAAATAATAGCTGAAAACTTCCTGAATCTGGGGAAGGTAACAAAAATCCAGATCCAGGAGGCACAGAGAACTTCTAACAAAAGCAATCTAAGGAGGTCCACACCAAGACACACAGTAATTAAAATGGCAAAAGTAGTGATAGAGAATTTTACAAGAAGCAAGAGAAAACAATAACATACAAGGGAAACCTCACAAGGCTATCATCTGTTGGAGAAATCTTGACATTGAACGCCCAGCCTACACTAACCTAAACAGGCTGATAGGTCAAATTGTTTCCTCCATCACTGCTTCCCTCAGATTTGATGGAGCCCTGAATGTAGATCTGACAGAATTCCAGACCAACCTGATGCCCTATCTCTGTATCCACTTCTTGGCCAGATATGCCCGTGTCATCTCTGTTGAGAAAACCTGCCATGAACAGCTTTCTGTTGCACAGATTACCAATGCATGCTTTGAGCCAGTCAACCAGATGGTGAAATATGACCCTCGCCATGGTAAATACATGTCGTGCTGCCTGTTGTACCATGGCAACATGGTTCCCAAAGATGTCAGTGCTGCCACTGCCACCATCAAGACCAAGCATACCATCCAGTGTGTGGACTGGTGCCCTACTGGCTTCAAAGTTGGCATTAATCACCAGCCTCCCACTGTGGTACCTGGTGGGAGACCTGGTTAAAGTACAGTGAGCTTTGTGCATGCTGAGCAACACCACAGCCGTTGCCAAGGCCTGGGATCACCTGGACCACAGGTATAACCTGATGTATGCCAAGAGTGCCTTTGTTCACTGGTGTGGGTGAGGGCATGGAGGAAGGAGAGTTTTCTGAGGCCTGCGAGGACATGACTGCCCTTGAGAAGGATTATGAGGAAGTTGGTGTGGATTCTGGTGGAAGGAGAGGGTGAAGAAGAAGGAGAGGAATATTAAAGTTAATGACACAGAGGTGCTGCTTTTACAGGGAAGCTTATTCTGTTTTGAGCATTGAAAAGTTGTGCTCTGATCAGTTAATCTGTATGTAGCAGTGTATATTCTCATATACAATTACTGACCTGTGCTTTAAAACACAATGCCTTGTTATAGACCCAAGTTGTCCATTTCTCTGATGGATTTGAATAAAGTATTCCCTGTCTTAAAAAAAAAAAAAAAAAAAAAGAAAAAGAGTACAGACCTGCTAGCCTCTTCCTTTTGGTTCTCTTATATGATCTGACTTTCTTAGTCTTCCCTTACTCTAATTTGGTTGAATGCCAGAAATTTGATTTTTATTTTCACTATTCTAATCTTTAATGCTACTACTCTCACTTTTCAGAATTCACAGCCATTGTGTTTAGATAATTCTCACTAGCTACAGTATTATCACTGTTACCAATGAGACAGAAGATACTATAGAGATGTCTTAATACATTTGTTCATTCAACAAAAATTTATTGAGGGCTAGGCTATGGGACATATAAAAATTAATGCACAATATAACAAGACCAGTCACTCCTTCTCCATGTACCACTGTATTTTTTTTTTTAAGATTTTATTTATTTATTTGAGAGAGAGAATGAGAGAGAGAGAGAGAGAGAAAGCACAAGAGGGGGCAGGGTCTCCAGGATCATGACCTGAGCCAAAGGCAGTCGCTTAACCAACTGAGCCACCCAGGTGCCCCATGTATTTTTCTTAATAACACCTACCACCAATTTATATATCATTTATTCACTTATTATTTGTATCTTACTTATTCGAATATAAGCTCCAGATGTAGAAATTTCACTTTGTTCACTAATGTTTGCTTAATGCTTAGAACAAAGCCTGCAACATTGTGTATGTAGAACTCAGTGATCTTTAGTGAATGAATGATAGGTTCCTACTGTTAACTCAGTTCTTTAGCCACTGTTAAGTTTTTTATTTCTCAAAATCATATGGCAGGGACAAAGGAATGGAATATATGGGTAGGAAAGGAGAAAGGATGAGTTTTAAGTATCATTTTTGGATTTGTATTTCAGAGTATGCATATGCTTGTGGTGAGGGTTAAACTTTCCTCTACAAGAAACACTTTATACTATTCCTAGGGAGAATGAGGCACTTAATGGAAAGGAGAAAAACTGGCTCAGATGTCTGAAAATAATGCTAATTATTATTTATGTTAGTAGCTATCACTTATGCTTAAATTCCACCTAATACCACAATTACAGAAATTAGATATAATTCAGTGTCTCACTTTATATATATATTTTTTTTACAATTTCTTTTTCTTTTAAGGATTTTATTTAGTTATTTGAGACCGAGAGATACAGAGGGAGAGAGCATGAGCAGGGGGAGAGGTAGAGGGAAAGGGAGAAGCAGACTCCCTGCCGAGCCAGGAGCCCGACATGGGGCTTGATCCCAGGATGCTGGGATCACGACCCAAGCCGAAGGCAGACGCTTAACCATGTGAGCCACCCAGGCACCTCTCACTTTATACTTTTTATTACAACACTGAACTATACACAAATACTCGGTTTTTATATTTTATTGCTCAAAAGATACTCTGTTTATAACTTAAAAAGAAGTCAAAACCCTAAGTAGGAGTGTCATTCCTACTTAATTCATAAAGAAACCAAAGTCTTATATAATTTGAATTTGTCCTAGAAGCAGAGGGTGATCACAGCTAGATTCTGAAAAGTAACACTTTCTCATTCTTAAAGAACCAATCATTAGGAAGTGTGAATATCAGCAAATGAAGAGATTGGAAGCCTAGTGTTCTAGTTTACTGGCTCTCAAACTTGACTTGTACCTGACTCACCTGAGGGTGCTTAACACAAATTGCTGAGTGGCATCCCCAGCATTTCTGATTCATCAGGTCTGGAGTGAGGCCCAAGAATGTGCATTTCTAGTAAGTTGATGCTGCTATTCTCTCTCAGCTCTAAACCCACCCTCCATGCTCCTCCTCCTGATGATGGAGCTGCGACCCCTCTAACCGATTTCTGCTTTGCCGGCTCACTCCCTCTGAGGCTCCACTAAACAACAGATTCTCAATGTAGATGAAAAAGCCTTATATTGGAAGGTTTTCAATTTGCCCAGATCAGGGTTCATCTACATTGAAAGCCTGTTTTTTAGAGCCACCTTCATTAATGATCTGAGCTAGATCTTCTGGAGAACTTGCTATAGCTTCTACATCAGCACTTGCTGCTTCACCTTGGACTTTTATGTCGTGGAGATGGCTTCTTTCCTTAAACCTCATGAATCAACGTCCGCTAGCTTCAAACTTTTCTGCAGCTTCCTCACCTCTCTTAGCCCTCATAGAATTGAAGAAAGTTAGGGCTTTGCTCTGGATTAGACTTTGGCTTAAGGGAATGTTGTGGCTGGTTTGATCTTCTATCCAGACACTCCAACTCTCTCCATATCAGCAATAAGGCCATTTCACTTTCTTATCATTTGTGTGTTCACTGGAATAGCACTTTAATTTCCTTTTAGGACTACTCCTTTAGCATTCACAACTTGGCTAACTGTTTTGTTTCAGAGGTCTAATTTTCAGTCTGTCTTGGGTTTCAACATGCCTTACTAAGCTTAATCATTTCTAACTTTTGATTTAAAGTGAGAGATGTGTGACATTTCCTTTCATTTGAACATTTAAGAGGCCACTGCAGGGTTATTAGCCTAATTTCAAGATTGTTGTGACTCAGGGAATAGGAAGGCCCGAGGGGAGAGAGAGACAGAGAGGTGGTGGGGGGGAGGGGGGGAATGGCTGGGAGGTGGAGCAGTCAGAACACACACAACATTCATCAATTAGGTTTGTGGTCCTATATGGGCACAGGGTGTGGTGCCCCAAAACAATTACAATAATAACATCAAAGATCACTGATCACAGATCACCATAATAAATATAGTAATAATGATAAAGTTTGAAGTATTGTGTTGTGAGAATTGCCAAAACGTGACAAGAGACACGAAGTGAGCAAATGCTGTTGGACAAATGGCAGTGACAGATGCTTGTTGCAGGGTTGCCATAAACCTTCCACTTGTAAAAAACACAGTATCTGGGAATACAATAAAGCAAAGCACAATAAAAAGAGGTCTGCCTGTACATAGTTTTGACTGTTTTTTTTAAAAGATTTTATTTATTTATTTGACAGAGAGACACAGCGAGAGAGGGAACACAAGCAGGGGGAGGGGGAGAGGGAGAAGCAGGCTTCCCGCGGAGCAGGGAGCCCAATGCGGGGCTCCATCCCAGGACCCTGGGATCATGACCTGAGCCGAAGGCAGACGCTTAACGACTGAGCCACCCAGGCGCCCCGACTATTGCCCTGTTTTAAAGGTATAACTCAACTCAATTCTTTCCTTTTGAACTGCTGTAATACATATCACTATAGAAACTGATTTCTACAAACTGAACCTGTTAAATCATTTGTCTTGGCAGGTTTTATAAGGAAAAAAATAACTCACCCAAAAAAACATCACATTGTATAGGTTTGGGGTAAGACCATTCAGCCATAGCTGCCAGGGAAGCTCCTCCTTTTCTTTTTTTTTTTGACTGCAACCCAATTTTTAAATTATTTGACCTAGGTTTGTTTATGAATTTCTATATTTTAATAAACAAGTAACTACATAGATTCTTATTTGATAGCTCAACCAACCCTGAAAGACTGCTTAGAGTGGAGCAATCATGTTAGTCTGGCTGTTAAATAAAAACAAGAGATGAAAATTGTTGAAGAGGAAAGGAAGAAATTATTTTATCAGGGAAACAAGCTTAGAATGGCTATGCTGCAACTGAATATCCCTTGACTGGTCAAGTTGGCAGACGCTGATAATAATTTGGCTTTCAAATGTCATACACACACATACAAAGTAAAAAAATTAGAATAAAGAATCAGAGGTATATGTCTCTACATAGAGAACCCTATTCTTCTCTAAATGATACATCCTGTACCAAAATGGAGTATGTTTACATAATTAATAATATAACTTCCTTCCAAAAGGTAACTTAGGTACAGAGAATAAGAGAACTTATGTTCCCCATGTCCTATAAAATGTTAACTTCAGTTACTAAGTGTAGAATTCGGGGCACAACTGAAGTTTAACATGTTCTAAAACAACTAAGTTCAAACTTTTCCACTAAAAGACATACACATATTCACACTCCATGAACTGCACCAGACAAAAAGCTCTCTGGGTGTTTATCTTCCATTCCTTTTTTTGAGAGAGATTGAGAGAGCATGCATGTGCACACTTGCGTGCGTGAGTTGGGGGAGGGGCAGAGGAAGAGAAAGAATCTTAAGCAGGCTCCATGCCCAGTGTGGAGCCCAATGCGGGGCTCAATCTCATGACCTGAGCCAAAATCAAGACTTGGATGCTTAACTGAGCCACCCAGGCACCCCTATCTTCCATTCCTAAAGTGGTATCAGAGAAGTCCTCACTTCCGAATAGTTTATTTCAAAGAATGGTGAACTGACTCAGATCTAGACGATTCAACTATTACCATGTCTTAACTCCTCCAACCTCTTTGGCCTATGAAAGACAACTGGTGTGTGTTACTCTTCCTATTTTTCTACTTCATCCCTGTCAACTATTTATACTGATGATGCCTAAAATTATTTTCCTTTTATCCTTTATGTTTTTAGAACATTGTGCTCAGTTCTCTCTTTCATATGTTTAGTACGTACCTATTTTTACCTGGAGTGGCACTGTGCTATATGGCATGACTCTACAGAGCACAATTCCATAGAATAGCTAGAATTGCAGCTGTATGGAAAGTCCCCCCTAATTAAACCTCTTAAAAGAGACCAGTGGCTAGGCCATGCAATCCTAGACTCAATATCAGTATCTTCCTTGTACCCACTCCTGCAGATGAAAGCCACTGCCCAGAGCTTTAAAGTACTGTGGATCATGATGATAGAAATTGTAAAAAGAAATTCATTAATTAATACTCTTCAACTCACACACCTTTTTCGTACGCAGTAACTCATCAGGAGGAATGAGAAGAAATGTCTGGGTACTCCCACTTAAACATCTCTTTCAACTTCACCTCATATTCTCTGTAATGAATTCATCATTTCCCCTCTAACAATATCCCTGTATCTGTAGAGATACTACTATTCTAGTCCCACCCTCAACTCAAAATACCAAATGATTTAAAGCTCATTCTTTTTCTTAACTGACAAATTTAATGTCATCAAATCTAACATTTAGGAGTGGACCAGATTTGTGACATCAATGCATAAGGCGAAGAGATGGAGGTGAGGAGGTGAAATTACCTGATTTATTTCTTTTCTCATTGTATGTCAAGACTTACAGACTGTTTTTAAAGGCTTTAAAGGCTTAAAGATTGTTAAAGATTGGGAAGATCAAAAGAAAGCCAGAGTAGCAATACTCATACTGGACAATTAGACTTTAAAACAGACACTGTAACAAGAACAAAGAATGACATTATATGATAATAAAGGGGAAAATCCAACAAGAAGATATAATGATTGTAAATATTTATTCCCCCAACATGGGACACCCAAATACATAAAAGAGTTAATAACAAATATAAAGGAACTAACCAATAATAATACAATAATGGTAGGGGACTTTAACACCTCACTTACATCAATGGACAGATCATCTAAACAGAAACTCAACAAAGAAACATTGCCTTTGAATGACACCCTGGACCAGATGGATTTAACAGATATACTCAGAACATGCCATCCTAAAACAGAATACACATTCTTTTCAAGTGCACATGGAACATCCTACAGAACAGATCGCATATTAGGCCACAAAATAAGCCTCAACAAATTTAAAAAGACCAAAGTTATACCATATGTCTTTTCTGACCACAGTGCTACAAGACTACAAGTCAACCACAAGAAAAACTCTGGAAAGACCACATATACATGGAGGTTAAATAACAGGCTACTAAACAATGAATGGGTCAACCAGGAAATAAAAGAACAAAAAAGTAAATGGAAACAAGTAAAATTGAAAACATAATGGCTCAAAAGCTTTGGATGCAGCAAACGTGGTTCTAAATGGGAAGTTTATAGCAATATAGGCCACCTCAAGAAGCAAGAAAAATCTCAAATAAACAACCTAACCTTACACAGAAAGGAGCCAGAAAAAGAACAAGAAACAAAACCTAGTTTGCTGAATTAATGTTGAAGCCTCTTGTTCTCCTAAGCCAAAATAAGACATTACTTTGTTGCTATTTTTAATTAACACTTAGAAAGACAGAAATGGAATGATAAGCTCAAATGAATAAATAAACCAGTAGCACATGGACAAAAAAAAAAAGAAACAAAACCTAAAACCAGCAGAAGGAGAGCAATAATAAAGATTAGAGCAGAAATAAATGATACAGAAACTAAAAAAACAGATCAATGAAACCAGGAACCGATTCTTTGAAAAAAATAATAAAGTGATAAACTTCTAGCCAGATGTGTCAAGAAAAAAAGAGAAAGGACCCAAATAAATAAAATCACAAATAAGAGAGGAGATATAACAACCAACACCACAGAAATACAATCATAAAAGAATGTTATGAAAAACTACATGCCAACAAACTGGATAATCTAGAAGAAATGATTAAATTCCTAAAAACATATAACCTACCAAAACAGAAAAAGGAAGAAATAGAAAATTTCAACATACAAATTACCAGCAAAGAAATGGAATCAGTAATAAAAAACTCTCAACAGACAACAGTCCAGGTCCAGATGCCTTCACAGGTGAATTCTACCAAACATTTAAAAAGTTAATACCTATTCTTCTCAAACTAGTCCAAAAAATTAAAAAATGAAGGAAAACTTCCAAATTCATTCTATGAGGCCAACATCGCCCTGATACCAAAACCAGGTATAGCCCTAAAAAAGAGAACTATAGGCTAATAATTCTGATGGACATAGAAGCAAAAATCCTCAACAAAATACTAGCAAACTGTATCTAGAATACATGAAAAAAATCATTCACCATGATCAAGTGGGATTTATTCCTGGGGTGCAAGGATGGTTCAACATTCACAAATCAATCAACATAATACATCACATTAATAAAAAAAATGATGGGGTGCCTGGATGTCTCAGTTGGTTGAGCGTCCAACTCTTGATTTCAGCTCAGATCATGATCTTAGGGTCATGAGATCGAGTCCCGAGTTGGGCTCTGCACTCAGTGGGAAGTTGGCTTTGAGATTCTCTCCCTCCCCTCCCCCTGCTACTTCCCCCTGCTCGTGTGCGTGCATACTCTTTTCAAATAAGTAAATCTTAAAAAAAATAGGGATAAGAACCATATCATCATTTCAATAGACATAGAAAAAGCATTTAACAAAGTACAACATCCATTCATGACAAAAACCCTCAACAAAGTAGGTTAGAGGGAACATACCTCAACATAATAAGGCCATATATGAAAAACCCACAGCTAACATCATCCTTAATGAGGAAAAACTGAGAGCCTTTCTTCTAAGGTCAGGAACAAGATAAGGATGCCTCACCACTGTTATTCAACATAGTACTGGAAGTCCTAGGCACAGCAGTCAGACAACAACAACAACAAAAGGCATCTAAATCTGTAAGGAAGAAGTGAAACTACTATTTGCAGATAATATGATACTATATATATAAAATCCTAAACATTCCACCAAAAAACTGCTAGAATAAACAAATTCAGTAAAGTCGTAGGATGCAAAAATCAATGTACAGAAATCTGTACAATTCAATACACAATAAATCAGCAGAAGGTAAAATTAAGAAAACAATCCCATTTACAACTGCACCCAAAATAGGGGCGCCTGAGTGGCTCAGTCGGTTAAGTGCCTGCCTTTGGCTCAGGTCATGATCCCGGGGTCCTGGGATCGAGCTCTGCATCGGGCTCCCTGCTTAACAGGAAGCCTGCTTCTCCCTCTCCCACTCCCCCTGCTTGTATTCCCTCTCTTGCTGTCTCTGTCAAAATAAATAAATAAAATCTTAAAAAAAAAATAATTGCACCCAAAATAATAAGATACCTAGGAATAAACCTAACTAAAGAGGTGAAAGACCTGTATTCTGAAAACTAAAAAAACACTGATGAAAGAAATTGAAGATGACACAAAGACATGGAAAGACATTCCATGCTTATGGATTGGAAGAACAAATATTATTAAAATGTCCATACCACCCAAAGTAATCTACAGATTCAATGCAATCCCTATCAAAATACGAACAGCATTTTTCACAGAACTAGAACAAATAATCCTAAAATTTGTATGGAACCACAAAGGCTCCTGAATAGCCAAAGAAATCTTGAAAAAGAAAAGCAAAAGCTGGATGCATCACAATTCCAGACAGGTTATAGCACAAAGCTGTAGTAATCAAAACAGTATGGTACTGGCACAAAAATAGACACATATTAATGGAATAGAGTAGAGAACCCAGAAATAAACCCACAATTAAAGTCTTATCAGGCCAAAATTAAAAATGCTATTACGGAGATGCAGTCATAAATGGAAGTTCTAACACGGAAGATAAATGAGGCAGAAGAGGGAGTCAGTGATATAGAAGACAAAATGATGGAAAATAAGGAAGCTAAGAAAAAAGAGAAAAACAACTACTGGATCATGAAGGGAGACTTGGAGAAATCAGCAACACCATAAAGAGAAATGATATCCAGATAATAGGGGTCCCAGAAGATGGAGAGAGAGAAGGAGAGGCAGAAGGTTGTTTGAACAAATTATAGCTGAGAACTTCCCTAATCTGGGGAAGGAAACAGGCATTCAAGTCCAGGAGGCACAGAGAACCCCCCTCAAATATTAACAAAAATAGGTCAACACCATTACATATAATAGTGATGCTTGCATATTTCAGAGATAAAGAGAAAATTCTGAAAGCAGCTCAGGACAAGAGGTCCTTAACCTACGAGGGTGGAAACATAAGGCTGGCAGCAGACCTGTCCACCGAGACCTGGCAGGCCAGAAAGGACTGGCTTGATATATTCAGTGTGCTAAATGGAAAAAAATATGCAGCAAAGAATACTTTATCCAGCAAGGCTGTCATTCGGAATAGAAAGAGAGATAAAGAGTTTTCAGGACAAACAAAAACTAAAGAAATTCGTGAACACTCAGTCAGCTCTGCACGAAATATTGAAGGGGATCCTTTGAGCAAAGAGAGCCCAAAGGTAACAAAGACCAGAAAGGAACAGAGAGAATCTACAGAAACAGCAACTTTATAGGTAATACAATGGCACTAAACTCATATCTTTCAGTAACTACTCTGAATGTAAATGGACTAAATGCTCCAATCAAAAGACATAAGGTATCAGATTAGATTAAAAAAAACAAGACCCTTCAATATACTGTCTCCAAGAGATTCATTTTAGACTAAAGACACCTGCAGATTGAAAGTGAGGGGGTGGACAACCATTTATCATGCTAATGGACATCAAAAGGAAGCTGGAGTGGCAATCCTTATATCAGACAAACCAGATTTTAAACCAAACACTGCAATAAGAGATGAAGAAGGACACCATATCACAATAAAAGGGTCCATACAACAAGATCTAACAATTGTGAATATTTATGCCCCTAATTTGAGAGCAGCCAAATATATAAACCAATTAATAACAAAATTAAAGAAACACATTGATAATAATACAATTAATAGTAGGGGACTTTAACACCCCACTCACAGCAACAGACAGACCATAAGCAGACAATCAACAAGGAAACAAGGGCTCTGAATGATACACCGGACCAGATGGACTTCACAGATATATTCAGAGCATTCCATCCTAAAGCAACAGAATACACATTCTTCTTGAGTGCACATGGAACATTCTACAGAATAGATCACATACTGGGTCACAAATCAGGTCTCAAACCATATAAAAAGACTGAGATTATACCATGCATATTTTAGACCACAATGCTTTACAACTTGAACTCAATCACAAGGGAAAATTTGGAAGAAACACAAATACATGGAGGTTAGAGAGCATCCTACTAAAGGATGAATGGGTCAACCAAAAAATTAGAGAAGAATTAAAAAAATACATGGAAACAAATGAAAATAAAAACACGACAGTTCAGAACTTTTGGGATGCAGCAAAGGTGGTCCTAAGAGGGAAGTATATAGCAATGCACGCCTTTATCAAGATACAAGAAAAGTCTCAAATACACACCCTACCTTACACCTAAAGAAGTTGGAAAAAGAACAGCATATAAAGCCTAAATCCAGCAGGAGAAGAGAAATAATAAAGATTAGAGCAGAAATCAATGATATAGAAATCAAAAATAGCAGAATAGATCAATGAAACTAGGAGCTGATTCTTTGAAAGAATTAATAAGATTGATAGACCCCTAGCCAGACTTATCAAAAAGAAAAGAGAAAGGGCCCAAATAAAAAAAATCATGAATGAAAGAGGAGCGATCACAACCAACACTGAAGAAATTCAAACAATTATAAAAGAATATTATGAGCAATTATATGTCAACAAATTAGGCAATGTGGAAGAAATGGATGCATTCCTAGAAACATATAAACTATACCAAAACTGAAACAGAAATAGAAAATATGAACAGACCCATAACCAGAAAAGAAATTGAATTAGTAATCAAAAATCTCCCAACAAACAAGAGTCCAGGGCCAGAAGGCCTCCAAGTGGAGGCCTACCAAACATTTAAAGAAGAATTAATACTTATTCCTCTGAAACTGTTCCAAAAAATAGAAACGGAAGGAAAACTTCCAAACTCATTCTGTGAGGCCAGCATTACCTTAATCCCCAAACCAGACAAAGACCCCATCAAAAAGGAGAATTACAGAACAATATCACTGATGAACATAGATGTCAAAATACTCACCAAGATACTAGCTAATAGGGTCCAACAGGGCATTAAAAGAATTATTCACCACAACGAAGTGGGATTTATTCCTGGGCTGCAAGGGTGGTTCAACATCCGTAAATCAATCAATGTGATACACTTCATTAATAAAAGAAAGGACAAGAACCATATGATCCTCTCAACAGATGCAGAAAAAGCATCTGACAAAATACAGCATCTTTTCTTGATAAAAACTCTCCACTATACAATCTACACATTCAATGCAATCCCTATCAAAATACAATCAGCAGGGCGCCTGGGTGGCTCAGTTGATTAAGCGACTGCCTTCGGCTCAGGTCATGATCCTGGAGTCCCTGGATCGAGTCTCGCATCGGGCTCCCTGCTTGGCAGGGAGTCTGCTTCTCCCTCTGACCCTCCCCCCTCTCATGTGCTCTCTCTCATTCTCTCTCTCTCAAATAAATAAATAAAATCTTAAAAAAAAAAAAAATACAATCAGCATTTCTCATAGAGCTGGAACAAACAATCCTAAAATTTCTATGGAACCAGAAAAGACTCTGAATAGCCAAAGGAATATTGAAAAAGAAAACCAAAGTTGGAGGCATCACAATTCCAGACTTCAAGCTGTACTGCAAAGCTGTAATCATCAAGACAGTATGGTACTGGCACAAAAATAGACACATTGATCAATGGAACAGAATAGAGAACACAGAAATGGACCCTCAACTCTACGGTCAACTGATTTTTGACAAAACAGGAAAGAATATCCAATGGAAAAAAAGACAGTCTCTTCAACAAATGGTGTTGGGAAAACTGGAGAGCCACATGCAGAAGAATGAAACTGGACCATTTCCTTACACCATCCACAAAAATAGACTCAAAATGGATGAAAGACCTGTGAGACAGGAATCCATCAAAATCCTAGAGGAGAACACAGGCAGTAGCAACTTCTTGCTAGACACGTCTCGTCTCCTAAGGCAAGAGAAACAAACTATTTTTGGGACTTCATCAAGATACAAGCTTTTGCACAGCAAAGGAAACAGTCAACAAAACTAAAAGGCAACCTATGGAATGGGAGAAGATATTTGCAAATGAAATACCAGATAAAGGGCTACTATCCAAAATCTCTAAAGAACTTATCAACATGCCAAAACAACAAAATCTAGTCAAGAGATGTGCAGAGGACATGCACAGAGATTTCTCTAAAGAAGACATCCAAATGGCCAACAGACACATGGAAAAAATACTCAACATCACTTGGCATCAGGGAAATACAAATCAAAACCACAGTGAGATACCACCTCACATAGGTCAGAATGGCTAAAATAAAAAACTCAGGAAACAACAGATGTTGGCAAGGATATGGAGAAAGTGGAACCCTCTTGCTTTGCTGGTGGGAATATAAACTGGTGCAGCCACTCTGGAAAACAGTATGGAGGTTCCTCAAAAAGTTAAAAATAAAGCTACCCTATGACCCAATAAGTGCACTACTAGGTATTTACCCAAAGGATACAAACATAGTGATTCAAAGGGGCACATGCACCCCAATGTTTATAGCAGCAATGTCCACAATAGCCAAAATATGGGAAGAACCCAGATACCCACTGATGGATGAATGGATAAAGAATATGTGGTATATATATACAATGGAATATTATGCAGCCATCAAAAAATGAAATCTTGCCATTTGCAATGACGTGGATGGAACTAGAAGGTATTATGCTAAGCGAAATAAGTCAATCAGAGAAAGACAATTATCATATGATCCCACTGATATGTGGAATTTGAGAAACAAAGCAGAGGATCATAGGAGAAGAGAGGAAAAAATGAAACAAGAAGAAACCAGAGAGGGAGACAAACCATAAGAGACTCTTAATCTCAGGAAACAAACTGAGGGTTGCTGGAATGGAGGGGGGTGGGAGGGATGAGGTGGCTGGGTGATAGACATTGGAGAGGGTATGTGTTGTGGTAAGCACTGTGTATTGTGTAAGACTGATGAATCACAGACCTGTACCCCTGAAAAAATAATACACTATATGTTAATAATAAAAAAATTTTATGGTTCATCTATGTAATTACTCCTACACAAACATAGTTAATTCTTTTCTCCATTATACTTATCCAGGAAAAATTCTAATCTAGTTAAACCTGAGTATTTGCCTTTTTTTGTGCTTGAGCAGCTGAAAATTCTTTGAGAAAGTCACAGAACTCTTTTTGATTCCTCTCATTTTCAATAATACCCACAAATCTAAGAGGACATTTAACACCATTTGTCAATCTTACTATACTTCCCTAATTGCCTTCATTTTCTGAGATGAATATTTCATACCTTCTCTTCTATCCTCACATCTATAAATAACCTCTCCTCTCCCATCTTTCTCAGTTGGTGACTCTTCCTGCTATTTCTTTGAGGGAAATCGAAGTGCTCAGTTAGGAGCTCCCATGTTGTCCCATCACTAAATCTGTGTATCTCCACAAATCTTATTTTTTGTTTTTCCTCTTTTAAGAATGAAAATAACTGTCCCTCCCTCTTTCACAGCCAGTCCTTCCATCCCTGCTTTGGGTTTTTATCCTTTTACCTTTTTTAATCTATTACTCTTCTGCATTTATCTTTCTCATTCCTTCATTATAAGTTTCTCCTTCCCTACCAAATATTTCCATTCAGTTATAAACTTGCATTAGTATCTGTTGTTAAAAATTCATCTATTAATCTCAAATACCCTCATTACTACTGCATTTATCTTCTTCCCTTACAGCAAAACTTCTTTAAAAAATTGTTCTCTACTATCTCATTGTTCCCAATCAGGACATAGAGCCACACAATGAATTAAACAAGGAAAGTTTAAAATAAAGAATTATTAAGTCACAATATGAGTAATGATAAGATCTAGGAAAAGTCCATAGGGCTGTAAGAGAGATCCAAAGAAGTAAAAACTTGAAAGGTCAGCTGTTTTAACAACCTTTGTATTCTCAGCACTTGGCTCAGAATGGGAGCTTAATGAATGCTGAATGAATGGAAGAATATCTTGACAGTCTGTGAGAAACACAGGTGTCTTCCCACCTAAATATAGCCATTTATAATTTTTCTGTAGCCATAATATAACAGTGAGCAACGTGAGGTTATCCTGACATTTTCAAAGCCTCCATAGGTACTTTTTGAATTAAATAAATATCCTAATAATCCATAACTGCTTAGAAAGAACTTTTAAAATATCTCTCTGTAATTCCTTGAGCATATAAAAATTTCTGCATTTTATTTTTCTCTAGGGAGAACTGAAAATTTAGAAAGCAATTTACAAAGCAGAAGCAACTTAAACAAAACAAACGATGAAAGAAAAAAAGAGGCAAACAAAACAGACTTTTAACTATAGAGAATAAACTGGTGGTTACCAGAGGGGAGGTAAGTGCAGGGATGGGTGAAATAGAGGAAGGGAATTAAGAGTACACTTACTGTGATGAGCACTGAGTAAATATAGACTTGCTGAATCACTATATTGCATACCTAAAACTAATACAACACTGTAGGTTAATTATACTAAAATTAAAAAAAATTTTTTTTAAAAGCAGAAGCAACTTACTTTATTTCGATCTTGTACAACCAATATTTTCCTAGTATTTTCATCAAATACAGCTCCTGTTGGGGGAAAAGTAAAAGATAATTGAGAAATACTAATTTCATTCACCTTAGACTCCTCCATACGCCTATCTGTGGTCATCAAAATCATACCCATCCTGGAAGGCCTAGTTCAAGTACCACCTCATCCTTGACCACTTTTAAAATCTCTCCAGCAATAAAATGACTGCTCAGTTATTCAGGTTAACAACTTGGGGAATACTAATGATGGTTCTTTTTTTTTTTTTAATATTTTTTATTGTTATGTTAATCATCATACATTACATCATTAGTTTTTGACGTAGTGTTCCATGATTCATTGTTTGTGCATAACACCCAGTGCTCCATGCAGAACGTGCCCTCTTTAATACCCATCACCAGGCTAACCCATCCTCCCACCCCCCTCCCCTCTAGAACCCTCAGTTTGTTTTTCAGAGTCCATCGTCTCCCATGGTTCGCCTCCCCCTCCGATTTCCCCCTGAACGTTTTATCTTAAAAAAAAAAAAAAAAAGGAAAGAAAGAAAGAAAAAGGAAAGGAAAAACCATCCCTACAAGGGGAAGGCCCCACGTGGGCCCGTCTGTCGTTCTCCCTGGCTCCAGAGACTTCTGCACAGGCCTTAGCTCCTTGCTGGCTGATCTCCTCTTAAAAAAAAAAAAAAAGTTTCTAGCACATGCTAAGTTGTAGGATAATCAGCTGCATAAACTTCTTCTCTAGATCATCTATTCCTGATGGTACATTGTTAAATAAATTAATCTTTCTATCCTTTTGTAGCATTTATTTTAATGTCAAATCTTTTTTTAAAAAGATTTTATTTATTTTTATTTATTTGACACAGAGACAGAGATAGTGAGAGAGAGAGCATAAGCAGGGGGAGCGGCAGGGAGGCAGAGGGAGAGGGAGAAGCAGGCTCTCTGCTGAGCAAGGAGCCCAATGTGGGGCTCGATCCCAGGACCTTGGGATCATGGCCTGAGCCGAAGGCAGCCGCTTAACCGACTGAGCCACCCAGGCGCCCCTTAATGTCAAATCTTAAGTGCTTAAAAATATTTATTGAATAAATGAAGTGACTTTTCCATTCTCATTTTTACTCCTTGAATCACTATGTATATAGAACATGGGTTATGCCTCTGATGATCTAACTCTCAAATATCTCAATATTCAGTTCAGGATCTCACTGAAGCCACTTACTTTTTTTTTTTTTTTTTAACTGCATGTGCATATGACTTTATAACATACCAATACATTGCTTTGGGATAATTGTTTATTTTATATATGTCCTAAGTTCTAATCCTTTTATTTATACATTCAATATACACACTGCCAAGCACACTATGCATTTGGCTAGACATTAGGGACCCAAATAAATAAGTTTTATTTGTTTTTTGACAATCCTGGGTCAAAAATATAAGTGACACCTTAATGATTTGTATTAATTCCTTTAAATGCTATAATTTAAAAATATTTATATTTACATAATGTGAGGAAATATTGTTAAAAAGATATTTTCTACATACCCTTTCAACAGTAATTGAGTTCTTATATATAATACATATGGGTTCTCTGTATTTGAGCCCTGTTATGTGTCAGGCATTTTTCTAGGCGCTAGGGATATAGTGGTAAACAAACCAAAATCCCCTATCCTCAGTGGGCTCACATTCTGGTGTGTGTATGAGAAAGTAACAAACAAACAGAAAACAAAGTATAAAGAACATGAGGTGACAATGCTATGTAGAAATAAAATATAGAAAGGGTTAGGTATATATAATACAAGGAAGGACAAATTTCTCTGAAATGAAAACTCCACATTTTAGTGTTTAAAAAAAAGGAAAACTACTAAGTGAGATATAATTCACATTAATGTTGGCTTCCATTAGAAAACAAAAAATATAATTTAATTGGACTTTATAAGGGTTAGAATGCCAAAGAAATGCCAAGGAAACCTACTCTTAAATTTTAATAATTTGTGATTACTCAAATTGCAATTTTCCCTAATGAATTATAAACATGAGCAAAATATTTACTTCAAAGACAAAACCAGCGTGGCTAAAGCACAACGTGAGCGACCCCTGCTGGTCACAACTTAAATGGCAAATAAACACAAAGAGATCAGGGATTAGAGATAATTATTATATTATGATTAGTCAGATACTGTGCTAAGTGCTTTATGTGCATTATCTCAGGTATTCTTCACAATAATCGTGTGAGTGGTATCATTTTGAGTGCCCAAGTTCACACAGCCCTAAAACTGTCTGTCTGGATTCTGAGCTGGTATTCTCACTGTGCAACCGTGTCCCTTCCCCACACAATTGTGTTCTCTGGGGACTTGAGTTTCCACTTGAAGAGCTATCTAATCATTCAAGAAATATTTATTGAGTATCTACTTTATGCCAGACACTGTCTTTAACCTGACAACACAGTGGTGGGAAAGACAAATAAAATACCTGCCTTCATGGAGTTTATATCATTGTGGGGGAAATTAAGTACATGATATAATTTCAGATTGTGGTGGGTGCTATATAGAAAAACAGACCTGGATAAAGGGACCATGAATGATGCAGGAGGACTGTATTTTAGACAGGAAGGTCAGGAGACTTTTGAGAAGATGTTGGAAAAGAAAGTTCAGCTCTAAAGAGCTAGATAAACAAAGCCCTGGAAAAGAGTACTACAGGAAGACGAGCCAATAGGTGTGAAAGCTCTGAGGCAGACACAAGCTTGTTGTGTTTGAAGAACAGTAACAAAACCATAGCTCACTCCATTCCAGTGTAGGGAAGGAAAGATTTTTCCTCTAATACTTAGGTTCTGTGTCTAGGGCTGTGAACTGAACTGACAGAAGACAGATTAATGGAGGAAAAAAGTATATATATATATTTTTGTTGTTGTTGTTTATTTATTTATTTATTATATTTACATGGCCTGGGGTGGTGATGGAAGAATTGATTAAAAGAACTGAAAATCCCCAAAAAGTGGTTAAGCCCAGGGGCATATGTACCATTTCAACAAAGATCAATACATTATGGAGATATGACAAGACAAAAGAAAAAGAGGTTTGGGATAAGGAGGTAAATGGTGGAAAAATGACTAGGACATATACGGGGGAAATTAATGGAATACAAGAGTTATTTTAATAAGGTTTATTTGTACAGACTCGTCTTGGTGTCAACTCCCCATCTTCTATAAGAATGTCTCCTCTTCCTGGTACAAAAAATTTATGCCCTGCTTTTAGGGAAAAAAGGGGAGGCAGAGGACTCTTCCTGTATCTAGTGTTTTTCAAGCTCAAAATAATCAATATGCCAATGTGGTATATTTTGTGGTGGTATGTTCACCAGCCACACCTACCTTCTGCTGCTTATAACAATAAATGTCAATTACTTTCCCTTCACCTAAAAAACACTATACCTTTCCAGAAAATTTCTTACATGATTTCATTACCACCCCTAGTAGCCACTTCATATCCTAGTTATACTTCAAGACTTCAAGTTCCAGATCTCTTATTGCCTGAACTCCTATGGTATATCTTAACTAAATTACATACTATTTAGTTATAAACAGGTGCTTCATAGTATACTCTTTATGCATATATTAACAATTCTGTAGTAATAACTGGATTTAAAAGTCTAATTTAAAACTCTATACCAATGAATTAATAATTATCTGCATAACTTTCTAATGAAGTGTGAGGGTGCTATCAAATTACCAGTCTTTTGAAGTAGAGCTGAATGGAAATTTCTAACTGCCTCTACTTGTTACAAGGGAGTGAGATCATGGATAGAGAAAACATTAGACATCCTTGAACAACTCCTTTTTAACCTCAAAGGTGCAAACTACCTTTAAAAACGCTTGTAAATTATATGAAGGCAAATAAAATTATTAAATTACTAGCTTATATATAATACTGTTTTCATTTAAGTCATAAGGACTTACTATTTCAGTTTTTTTTTTTACCCCTGGTTCTCAAAGGATGGTTCAGGGACCAGCATTAACATTAGCAGTAGCAGCAGAGAATTTATTAGAAATGCAAATTTTCTGGCAACCCCCCACACCAACTGAATCAGAAACTCTTAGATGTGGGACCCAGCAGTGGTGTTTTCAGCAAACCCTCCAGGTGATTTTGACACACTCTACAATTTGAGAACTCCAGTCTTAACCTAAAGCAAATCTCTCAAGACCATGTCTTTGAAGTTAATCAGTGGCTTGAAAAGTCCGTAATATACTTAAATTATGCTATCTTAAGCAACTGTTTGGCACCATAACTTAATGTAATTATCTTTAAGAAGTAATGTCCAAATAAAAAATCTGCTTTGCTTTACCTTAAATTCAACCTAAAAGTTATCTTTTATTTTACACATTCACATAATTAGTACTAATATGTTTTACCATAATGATTTAGTCCCTGATCCCAATTCAGTGTTACCATTTGAGTACTGAAGTTCAAGTACCTATATAAAAGTGTTCAAAGGTATCCTCTGGAAAACTAAACACCAAACTTGTTTGGTGTGCTGCCCTCTGCTGATTCATAAGGCAAACTTCACCTATTTAAAGCACTCCTTAATAATCCCAAGGATTATTTTATCAAACTACTCATTACACATGAATAAACTATCACTTAGCTGTAAGAAAAAA
Organism: Halichoerus grypus; assembly: GCF_964656455.1. NCBI lineage: Eukaryota > Metazoa > Chordata > Mammalia > Carnivora > Phocidae > Halichoerus > Halichoerus grypus. The sequence continues at coordinate 104,720,451 of NC_135714.1, forward strand.
TTGGGTGAACCTCTAAAAGGTTAATTTTATTGTTAGTTTGAAACTGACCTGCAACTCCTACTTGATGTGTAGCATATCCTGGTAATCTGCTGGGTCCCTCTCCCAGCCACAGTGTCAGCGTGGATGAATCCGATTCTGCATGGTGAAAGCAGAAACCCAGGGAAGCAGCAGGGGCAATAAATCGGCTTTGGAGGATGGGAATATGCAGCCACACCGCTATCCTACCTTCTGATCTCCATCGTTGTACTGCAGCTAAAATGCAGATGAGGATAAAAATCTGTAAACGTTTTCCAGTGAAACGAGTGGAAGATCTCAGGTATCACCTCTTCTAAAAAGCCATCCTAAAACATCCACCTCTCTTAGTAGTTAGCTTGAAGGCGATGGGGGAGGGGAATCCTAAAATGCTCTGTTCACATCAACAGCATGGGAACTATCATGTTTTATTGTAATTAGTACCTTGCTTATGTGATTTTTCCATCAGACTGAATTCCTTGAGAATAGAGTCAGTATATTCATATCACCTGACCACAATGCTTGGCACATAACTGGTGCTCAATATTTGTAGAATGAACAAAACACTCGATTTAAATAAAATACCATTTTAATGCTGTTCCTTTTAACATCCTTAGTTTTAATCTTTATAAATGACTATTATGGGCTTCCACTTACACTTTAAGAGTTCTGTTATAGTTTTTTTGGCTTATAAATTTCAAGGTGCTTAAAACTCTTTGTTTTTAAATAATGTATACCAGTCCTAGAAAAAACTGAAAATATAATGAAGAAATCAAAACTTCGTATCTTACTAGCATGCAGAGATAAAAATATAATTTTGACATTTTTCCATGAATATAATTTTGGAATTGACATCACACCATATATAATTTACAGCATATCTTTTACTACTTATTATAAACATTTTGCTATGTCATTAAAATTTTTAATGAACATAAGTTTTTAATGACTGCATAATTTTCCTCAGATAGGTACACCAAAAGCTACTTAACCAACCTCTTACTCCTACTCTAAATACCAAGATGAATGTAGATTTTTCTGTTTTTGACTTTTGCAAATTCTCTTATTACTTAAGATTGAGCCAGAAGAAAAAGATTCTAACATTTGGTCCTTACTAAGTTCTAGACACTCTACATATATTATCTCATTACGTTCTCACAACCTGAAAGGCAAGTATTATCGCCCCTAATTTATGGGTGAAGAATATTGCGGTCTTAGAGAAACTTCTCAGATCACTTTCTCCATCCATCACCTCACTTAATCTTTACAATAATCTTGCAAATTGTGTGCGTGTGTGGTGGTGGCAAGGTTTGATTATTTATTTAATGGTTAAATTTCTTTTCCTCCTCTTCTCTTCTCCAGCTGTGCAGTAAGTGACTCCCTCGTTACGGACCCTGTTCTCTACCTCTTTAAAAGGCAGTGGGTCTAATACAGTGACAAACACATGGGAGCCTTTCATAAAAGCTTCTTGATTTGGGGGTTATGGAGTCAGATCCTTCTCACCCACCTCTTTCTCTGATTTAAATCCTTTTAAAATTGATGTACAATTACATAAAGTGAAGCACACAAATCTTGAGTGTACATTTAATGAGTTCTGACATATGCATACACTTATGTAACACACTCCAATAAAGATTAAAGAACATTTCTATTACTTCAGAAAGTTCACATATCCTCCCTAGTCATTCTAATCAAGTGAAAAAGCTAGTTTGACTTAATAACAAAATTTGCGCTAAGCTCTTAGAGGCAGCATAATGCATTAAGAACAGATTCCAGAGCCAAAGGAAGTTACTTATCTCTCTGTGCCTCAGTACCATCACCTTTAAAATAAAGGTAATAGTATCTACCTCAGAGTTGTTATGAGGATTGAATGAATAAATATTTGTAAAGTTCTTAAAAGTGTTTAGCAATAGGAATTCATAAATGCAATAGAATGTTTTATTAAAACATTAAAATGTTATTAAAACATTAAAATGTTTATTAAAAACTATAAAAAGTATATGGTACTACACAGATTATAAATTAGTTTCCTATAATTTATCTTCGATCACATGTATCCAGTAAAGTAATTAGGGTTGGTATTATTCACGTACGCAACCTAAGAGGCAAATATTTTTAGTGGTGGTTTGCCTACTACCCAGCTAAGCACCTGTCAGAATCTGGGGTTGAAACCCGGATGTGTGACTCTAAACCCAACCCTCATGCTTTGCCTTTCTAAGAAAGTGCTTTAACCACCTGGCCACTGACATGTGACAAGTGTGTGCAATAAATACCTGTATCTTCCTATACTACACATAGGTAGATGTATTAGAGTATGAACATTGACTTGATTCTCCTACTGTTGATATTGTTGGGAGTCAGCAATTATTCACAGTAGGAGAGAAAATGCGGTGAAGAGGTAGTTTGGGAAGGAGAATGATTAAAGAATGAAATAACTAGCTCAATTATATTTACATAGACCCTCACTTGCCTTATTAATAGCTCAATAGGATAAAGATTATCTGAAGTTTCCTTTTAGAGTGAGAGAATCTTTCCATGGCTGAATTTCCGTGCTAGGCCTTCAATTCGAATAGAAGAACCATCAGGGGCAGTCGGAAAAACTCCCAACCAAATCACGGGCTTCTCTCAAACTGAAGGCTCCTCCATCCAAGCTTTCTTTCCTCTCTTTGGACTTAGGTTCAAGAAGAGTGGAGAGTTTTCTTATTGAAGACTGAAACCGCCCACTACCCTCCCTTGTTAACCATAAAAGACTTGTTGTTTTGTCTCTAGCAAACTCTAGTTCTTGATGTGTCAGCCTGACCCAATTTGTGTACAAAAATGACCACTTAGTATCTCTCTAGTCCACTCATTGTCCACCACCTGTATAGTTCTGTCTCGGGCAAAGTGCCCCGCAGAACTAAGGCCCGGTAAATGATAGTAAATAATAATGAAATAATATTAACATTACTGAGCGTTAAGTATGTGGCAGAGACCGTGATATGCACTTTATATGCATTACCCAACTTAACCCTCAGCAATCCTTTGCGATACTAACCGGTTTTATGGTAGGGGAAATGATAGTTTACAGAACTTGCCGAAGGTCACACACTAGAAAGTGCAGCAGAAACTCGGGCTGCCGATCTCAAAGTCTGGGATAGTTACTGTTTCACCCAACCGCCCCAGAAACCTCCCAGCAGGGGACACAAGAACGAAAGGGGGCGAAATTGGTACGGGTCACACCTGCCCTCTCTCCCTAGGGCTCGGTACTTGATTCGCGGAGAGCGTGTCAGGTGAACAGGGGCCCCGGTTACTTCATTAGAAAGGCTCCGGAGGCAGGGAACCCCTCGGCCCAGGCACACTTGCCCTGCAAGCCCCTCTGGAATGAGGCGGCGTCCAGGCGGTCCAGCGCGCCGAGCCGCGCAAGGCGCACCGAGACGCCCCCGAATCTGTCCAGCTCTCCCCGCAGCTCTTCCACTCCGACAGGAGGGTTCCACTTGCAACCCGGACCGCCGGAAGCTCCGTGGTGCCCCAAAAGCCTTGCGCTGCAGGTTCGCAGGAGCACTGCGCGCCAAAAACGCCCACTTGCTAGTAGCGGCATTTAGGCGTCCGCGTCCCACCACTAGCTCGGCCCCTAAATTAACCTTCCTTTGAGCTCCAGAGCAGAGGTCTCTACCGTAAATTTTAGAAGAGTGCCACCCATTTTCTCGAAGTTGCGCTGTTACCACTTTTTTTTTTTTTTTTTTTAGCGCTGTACTGAAGTGACCGCGAAGTCCTGTTCACCAGCTCCTCTCAGGAATATGCCCGGTTCCAGGAAAGCCGGAGAGAAACTTTTCCACCACTTTCTTTTTCAGGTTTAAGTCAACAGACGTTTGTTCAGGGATGGGATGGGAAAGGCGGGCAGAGATGACAAAAAAAATCCTGTCTTTCAGGAATTTACAATCTAAATGACCTTGTGTCCACGTAATCCGTCTTTCTTTGCAAAAGTCAGAACCCCTTCTTCCAAGATGGCGGGTTCTGAAAATGCTCAGGTCTCCCTTTTTCTACTGCGCTCCACTTGGGGGATTACGGCGCAGGGCGGAGTCTCGCTGACTTCTGCCCCGGAAGTTTTTCTTCCCCAGAACCGAGCACGTTGGGAGCCGGTTTTGGGGTGGTTTTCCTAGGCTGCCTCCTGATCATGTCTTCCAAGAAGAACAGAAAACGGCTGAACCGAAGCGCAGAGAATGGTTCAACCTCGCCCCCTTCTGCTTCCTCTCCTTCGGGGCCCTCTGCTCCTTCTGCTGGGCCAGGCACGGCGGCAGCGGCCGGGATTCTGGTGGTGACCAACTTCTTAGAAAAGGGTAAAGAGTTCTGGGTGGGAGACCTGGGGCCGAGGGGGCGCAACCTGAGAAGAACGTAGACCTAGCGATGCCGCCTTTAAGGTGCAGAGGCTTTTGAGAATTGGGCGAGACACAGGTGTGAGAGTGGCACACAAGTTTGTACACCCGAAGCCGTGTCTGCATTGGAGAAGTTAGACAGAAGCGGCTTCTCCGTGGATTAAGTCATTTACTTTTGTAAATTGTTTTGAATTTATAAGTTGCACTTGAAACGACTTTGCCTCGTTTAGGATTAACGACATATTTAACTGTAACATTGCTTAAAGGTAGCGAGCATGGGATATGTATACCAGAAAACTAAACACTCAGTAAAGATGTGGGTACATCCTTCCTAAGAGATATCGCTGTGTCTCTAAGAATGAAAGGCTTTAGGGTTTTTTCTTCTACTACACAGGTTCTGATATTTAATAACAGCTACCAGTTACATAGTATTGTTATCAGTAGGTTGGGTATGTCACATATCTCATTTAACCTTAATAGAAGCCCTGGAAGATGGGAATGTATTATTATGCGCATTTCACAGAGAAAGAATAGTTAATGTAATTGGCTCCAGGTTCCACAGGTACTAAGTGGCAGGCGGTACTTAGCTTTAAAGCCCTTATTCTAGATCAGAGCTCCCTTGAGTTAGGAGAACGGATTTATCGGAAAAGTTAATTGGTAAAGCTTCTGTGTGTTGAAGATGTGTTATAGCTTTGAAAAAAACGGAACACCAGTTAAACTGGTGGCAAGAATTTTATGTCTAATGCACAACCTCATGACAATCTTAGAGTTAACACAGTGTTTTCAGTTTCATTTAGGGATCAGAGGATAACTTGTTCTGTCCTGAATATACAATCTCTTTTCAACTGGATCCTTCCCTTGAAATTTAAACCTGCTGATTTCTCTTACATCTTAAATCAAAACAAAAGTTCCACATTTTCTTCTTACCACCACCCTCTCTGTGTCCATCCTTTCATTGCCAAGTTTCTTTCTTTCTTTTTTTTTTTTTTAAGATTTTATTTTTAAGTAATTTCTCAACGTTGGACTTGAACTCAAAACCTTGAGATCAAGAGTCGCATGCTCTACTGACTGAGCCAGCCAGGTGTAGCTCATTGCCAAGTTTCGTAAATGGAGTAGTCTCTGTCTATTCATCTGTCACCTACTCCTTAGCCTATTTAAGTTTTGCCATGTTGATAAATACAATGGACAGTTTTTCTTTACTTCCCTTACTTGACCTCTCAGCAACTTCTGGCATTGTCTACCATTTCGTTTTTCTTAAAACACTTTAATTTTGGGGGGTGCCTGGGTGGATCAGTAGGTTAAGCGTCTGCCTTCGGCTCAGGTCATGATCCCAGGGTCCTGGGATCAAGCCCCTCGTGGGACCCCCCGCTCAGTGGGAAATCTGCTTCTCTCTCCCCCCATGCCCCTCCGCCCGGGTCATACTCTTTCTCTCTATCACTCACTCTCTCTTGCTTCTCAAATAAATAAACAGAATCTTAAAAAACAAACAAACCACACTTTAATTTTTGGCTATGTGCCATTAAACTTTCCTAGTTTTTCTCCATCCTTTTGTTGGTAGGTAGATTTTCAGTTTCCTTTGCAGGCTCATTTTCTACTTGGCTGCCAAATGGCTAAGTGCCTCAATTCTTAGTCCTAAAACCCTCTTTTTCTCTGTATAAATCTTTCTTTGGCAAGTTCATCCAATGTCCAGAGTTTTCCATCTATACTTTCATCATTTTCGAATTTATATTTGTAATTTATACTATTTCTGAGTCTTGGTTCAGGTGCCTTCTAGGCCAATACTACTCAAATTCTGTAGGGAAAGTTTTTAAAATATGATATGTTGGGGCACCTGGGTGGCTCAGTTGGTTAAGCGGCTGCCTTCAGCTCGGATCATGATCCTAGGGTCCTGGGATCGAGCCCCGCATCGGGCTCTCTGCTCATCAGGGATCCTGCTTCGCCCTCTCCCTCTGCCCCTCCTCCAGCTTGTACTCTCTCTCGCTCGCTCACTCTCTCTCAAAAAAAAAAAAAAAAAAAAATATATATATATATATATATATGTCACAGCTTGGCACTGTTGTAAAATACAATAAAAACAAATTACTAGAAAAATAAGTTTAAAAATAGAAATTTTTATTGGATTCAAGAGATGTAGGATTACTCTGTCCAATTGTAATAAAAGCTACTAAACCCTTATTTGCTGTACTTATCCCATCATGAACCAGTAACAAATAGTTTGCTGACCACACTTTGTATAGCATTGTGCTGTACATCTTTTCTTGGATTTTTCTTTCTTTTTTTAACATTTTATTTTTTTAAAAGATTTATTTGCTTAGAGAGAAAATGAACGAGCTGCTGCTTGCTATAGCCTACTGCCCCGGGAGGTCTTGATGTTCTTACGTGGCCCCTTCTTGTCTCCTGCCATTTTGCCTGTACTCTTTTCTCAGATGCACAGTGCTGCCTTCTTTCCAGTACTTCTCTGTACAAGCTGTTCTCTTTGCCAAGAATTATCTTTGTTTTCCTCTTTGTTTAGTTAATTCCTACTCTTCCTTTGGACTGAATTTAAACATTACTTCCTTGGAGAAGCATTCTCTGTTTCTTCCAAATTAGATTCCACATTATAGGCTTTCTCAGCACTCTTAGTCATTCTTACGTTGTAGTAATCTTAGCTTACAATTACACAGTTATTCAGTGATTGTTTAATAACTCTCTCATCCTATTAGATTATAAGCTCTGTGAGGCCAAGGACCATCCACTTCTGTTCACTTTGTATCCCTAGTGCCTAACGTATTATTTGCCATGTAGTGGGATGTTAATGTGGGATAATAAATGTTTGGATGAACAAATGAAGAGTGGGTGGTTGTTTGAAATTATCTTTACTAATCTGGCACATGAAGTGCTCAATAAATGTATAGTTAATTAATGGGGAGAGTGGATGTTGAGATGTATTTTTAAAGTACAATATTGGAGGAATGAGGACTGGTGAAAGAAATTGTGTGGAGTACAGCTTGAGTAGATTTGAATGCTGTAAGAGAACGCATGGAGATGTTTTAGGAAATAAGGTCAGTGGATGAGAATTTGAACGCGATCTTCATAGGGAGGAAGTGGAGGTATTTAGAGAACCTGTGATTTGTCAAATCCTGGTGCATGGTGAATGTGCAGGATAGAATGGAAGGAAGAGAAGAAGAAAACCTAGAATATTGCCAAGGACTGAATACACCTGTGAGGTACTTATCAAGAGGGAAGGGTAATTCATGGGTTTAGGAAGAAAGAAGTGGCAGAAACAACCTTATGAGGTCACAAAAAGGATGCTTTGCTGTTATTGATGAGTATGCTATGTAAGAGACCTAATGCTCATAGGAAAGTTGAATTTCTTTTCAGCCTCATTATGAAATATGCTTATTCTATAAATGCTCAGTACTGTTTATCTTAGCTCCATGAGATGCTTTGTTTTTCTAGATTTGTTCAGCTGATGACAGAAGGAAAATACATATGTTGGGTAGTTATTTTGTAATGGCAAAAATAATTAAATCAGACATGGTTTTGCTTTCATTGACTTTGTTCCTTTTAAATTACAAAATATCTGTGTTTTTTTTATTATGCTATGTTAATCACCATACATTACATCATTAGTTTTTGATGTAGTGTTCCATGATTCATTGTTTGCGTATAACACCCAGTGCTCCATTCAATACGTTCCCTCTTTAATACCCATCACCAAGCTAACCTATCCCCCCACGCCTCTCCCCTCTAGAACCCTCAGTTTGTTTCTCAGAGTCCATAGTCTCTCATGGTTCGTCTCCCCCTCCAATTTCCCCCCCTTCATTTTTCCCTGCCTGCTATCTTCTTTTTTTTTTTTTTTAACATAAAATGTATTATTTGTTTCAGAGGTACAGGTCTGTGATTCAACAGTCTTACACAATTCACAGTGCTCTTTTTTATTATTAAGGAACACTAATATTAGAGAAGTATGATTATGGTATATGTGTCTAATAATAAATTTTATAACAAAGTTTGTGACGGGTTAAAATTTTGTGTCTCATGGATTTTGTGCTGAAAAGAAAAATAGTGTGTAGTCATCTACTATGTTCATTGATTTCATGGATATCTATTATGCAACTTCTATATTTGATGCACTACTAGGCATTGGAGATACAGAGATGAATTTGACCCAGTTTGTGCCCAAAGCAGCATATGGTTTAGGAGAAAGTCAGACTATGAAACGAATGTATATTATGATGAAAATGCTAGTATCTGGCAGCATAGGGTGCTGGAAGAAGCAGAGGAAGGACCAGATGTGGACCTTGAGGAGGTGAGGGGGCAGGGTGGACATGTTAGCACATCATTTTCAGAGGTGTTGCCAGCTGGGCTGAATTCTTGTCCCCTTCCTTGGCCAAAAGTTGAAAACAGTAATGGTCATTTTAGTCAGTGTGTTGCTTACCTAAGGAATAAGACCTGTGCTATTATCTTACTCATGTATTCTTGGCATTAGAAAAGAAAAATATCTGACTGGTATCCTGTGGATCAGAAGTGGAAATGTAATTTAACCCTCTAGAGCTAAATGCCAGTACCCCAGCTCAAGTCTTTGAATACCAGTAGTCAACTCAACTAGAATCTATAGTACAAAAGGTTACTATGCAAGTATGAGAAGCCTATTTCATGTATGTTCAGTTTTTAAAGAAATTAGAGATTATTTTTCTTAAAAGATGAAAACTAATACCTAGCCCATAAGACATCTTTTTTTAGTTAGCACTCGTATTGTCAGTCAGTGGACCCTCAAGAAGATTTGGTTTTAAGTCTTTTTGTTAAAAAAAAAAAAATAAGGATTGGAACTGTGGTTTCTCTAGGGTATGGTAAGTGCATTCATGTGGTTATGTGGAGAGAGGATTTTTATTTACTCCAAAAGAAAGCAGGCTTTAACTTCAGCTATAAAATAGTATGAAAATAATTTTCTTTCCCTTTTTGGTAGATGACAAAGTTCCTAAAACATTCCAGAATTCCCTTGTTCAACTTGGACTCAACACTATGAAATCTGCAAATATATGTATAGGTCGACCAGTGTTGCTTACCAGTTTGGATGGAAAACAAGAGGTAAGAGTCTTTTTCATTTCCTTAGTTTAGAAAGATTTGAGATGTTTTTTATTTTAATTTTCAACAAAGCAGTAGTAAATGAAAAACTATATTTTAAAAGATCCTCCCATCTATATAAACTTTTCCTTCCTTTGATGTCTATGACTATACTGGGAATAGTAGCCCCTAGATGTCATAATGTAGAGAGAGGCCTTTCTTCCGGAGGTAGTGACACACATAGTATCAGCCCTATCCCCCTCAGTCTGTTAGTTATATTTTTTTCACAGAAATGCTGTTTGGGAATATGAAAGTGATCTCTTTTGTGTACAAATATTTGATTGCCCTCCCTGTTTTCAGCTGTTTGTTCTTGCTGCTATTCATCATACTTGAGGCTGGAAGCCCAGAACCTTTCCTGGTTCTGCCCTGCTTCTGACATTTTTTCTGCTGCTTCATTAGCCAGGGTCCTCTCATCCAGCGGGGTCCACCGAAAATGATTTGAAATCTGTTATGTGCTGATGGCACACCACTCATTCTTTTCATTATTCTTAAAAAGAAAAAAAAAAGTCCTTTGCTGTGTCTTGTGGAAGACTACAAATGTATGAGCTCAGCCCACTATTTGGAACTGGACGTCTTTGCTCCTCTCCCTTAACATTTAAGTCTGACGAGATCCAGGTTCTCATGAAGCTCTTGTGCCAGGTCCTTCCCTATTTCCTGGATGTAGTTCATGCTCCAGGCTGGATTACCTTAACAGTTAGTCTGTAGTATTTTTTCCTCTTTTCTTCTTATTGCATGTTAATGCCTTTGTCTCTTTTCCTAAATTACCTTTCAAATCTTCAAACCATTTTCACTGTGGGATCATTCCTAATCTTCACAAGAAAATATAATATTTATCTTAAAAGTTTTTTCTCTAACTTCTCAGATTGTAACTCCTTGGGGTTAAGGACTGTGTTTTGCAGATCCATATGCTTAGCTGTGCTTAGTTTTCTGCTTTATAAATTAATGATACTCTATGAATATTTATTTTCTCATATTTGAATTTCCTGTGTTCTGGGCAGGTCTATACGGCCTGGCCTGTGGCAGGATTTCCTGGAGGTAAGGTTGGCCTGAGTGAAATGGCACAGAAGAATGTGGGCGTGAAGGTTGGTGATGCCATCCAAGTCCAGCCGTTGTTGGGTGCTGTGCTACAGGCTGAGGAAATGGACCTGGCACTCAGGTTTGGCTCTTTTCTTTGGTGACAGTCTGGATCAGTGCTGCCCAGTAGAAATAGAACAAGAGTCACAAATGTGAACCACATATGTAATTTTGCATTTTCTGGTAGTCACATTTAAGAAGGAAAATGAAATTGGTGAACTATTTCATTTAATATTTAATTTAATCATTATTTAAACATTATTTAATATTTAACTAGTTATAAAATTTTAAGTTATAATAACTATAAAAAACTATTAATAAGATACTTTTCAAACTAAGTCTTGAAAATCCAGTGTGTATGTTATACTTGTAGCGCATCTCAATTTGGACTAGCCACATTTAAGCTCTTGGTAGCCACACGTGGCGAGTGGCTAGTGGTCTACTGTATTAGACAGCACAAGCTAGATGAGTCCACCTAAGGTATGAACTAGAGACTCTCTAATGTCCTGTGGTTAGAGTATGCCCTGATATTTTAGGTGAGAGGAATTAGTATTGGTGTATATTTAACAATAGTTTTCATCTTGTTTTACAGTGTAATCAGGGCTGTTGTAAAGAAGGGAGTAGAGTACTGTGAATAGGCAAGAAACAAGTTTTAATCAAGACTGTTACAGGGGTGCCGGGTGGCTCAGTCGGTTAAGTGTCCACCTCTTGGTTTCAGCTCAGGTTGTGATCTCATGGGTCATGAGATTGAGCCCCTCACCCTCCCACGGGCTCTGCCGCTCAGTGGGGAGTCCACTTGAAGATTCTCTCCTGCCCCTCCCCTGACTCATGCACGTGCTTACGCTCTCTTTCTCTCTCTCTCTCAAATAAATAACTTTTAAAAAAAAGGACTTCAAGCAAAGTACCCAATTATATATTTTAACTCGTTGATTATTCAGTCTAATAAAACAGTTATTTCTGTCAGACTTTGAAATAGTCCCTTACCAAAGACTAATTGAATCACCTTATCAATACAGTTAACGTTTATCACTGATCCTCTTGGATACTCTGTGTCTAATAGGATTGTAACTCAGTTTGCATATGCAAGTCTTACCAAAATTTGTTTACAAAAAGCATCTTTTGATACTTTAATACTAGCTTACTAACAGTTTTGGGGGTGTGTTTATATGCAAGAATCACAAAACATTTAACAATCATTAACTTGATTTTATTTATTTTTTAAAATATTTTATTTATTTGAGAGAGAGTGCGCGCCAGTGCGTGCGCAGAAGCAGGGGGGAGGGGCAAAGGCAGAGGGAGAAGCAGGCTTCCCACCGAGCAGGGAGCCGAATTCGGGGCTGGATCCCAGAACCCTGGGATCATGACCTGAACCGAAGGCAGACGTTTAACGACTGAGCCACTCAGGTGCCCCTCATTAGCTTGATTTTATTATGTTTTTGTCTCTGTTGCTACTTTTGTAGATTACAGGCTTGAGCTTCATCATATTTTTTTTTTTTATAAACCAGGAAACTTTTTTCAGAGGAATTAATAACATTTTAACTAACAATAAAATAAAAGGAAGAGGGAAAAGAGAGCTCAACATGTGTTGTGCACCAGCACACACATGCACACACACTTTTCCCCTCTTCTCTCATTTAATCCTCCTGCAAGGTGCCCATATTGTCCCTTTCTTAAAGATGAGGAAATGGGCTCCGTGAGTTAGGTAGTAGTTCTACTCAGATTAAACATTATTAATCGTTAGACTGTTCTGAGACAGTGCTGCAGGTTGCAGTCATCAGTTGACCAGATTTTTTGATGATCTAACTAGTGTGACCTCTTGAGGGAACAGCAGTCTTAGGTGATAACGATTGTCTGCTATAGAGGAACTGTATGTTTTAAGTGGAAGCTTGGTTTTTAAAATTTTACTAAAAAAAAAATCTTGTGTTTTGAATGCGGCAGCAGAGCTTAGATAAGAAACTTAATTTCCAATCAGAAAAATCAGTAATTTTATCCTGATTAAATCCTTCAGTTGCTTCTGAGTTTTATTAGTAAGGTTAGGGCTCCTTCTAGTGGAAGTGATTTTATCTGCACCCATTCTTTTTTTAAAAGCAAAACTCAGTATTTTTACTCTTCTTACACATATTTGTAAGTATCTTCAATTCAGAGTTTAATAAATAGGAATGATTTAAGTAAGTATAACTGGTTTCAGAGTTCTATAGACAGAAGTGAATTTAAGCATTTAAGGAGCTACAACTTCCTACATAGTCTATATATACCTTTGATTTGAAATTTCCTTCTTGTTCTATTTTTCTCTCTCTCCTTTATATGAATATGCAGTCAGTTTTCATTATTAGCGGCAAGTACGTGCTATAAAGTTGCTGTGAACACTATATTAGCAAATACTGAACCATTGCTGCTAGGTTTATATTAAATGTATATTTAACATATATTATTTACAATATATACTAATATTAATATATTTAGTGCATATTTAATATACAAATATGTATATATTATATGTATTATAATCTTAAAGCAACTAATTCTGATAGATTTTGTCTTCTTTATTTTATAAAAGAGAAGCAGTAGTTCATAAGTGTTATGTGACTTGCCTGAGGCCACCTCACTAAGAGATGTCAGAGTTGGGATTCAAACCTCCAGCTGGCACAAGACCTGGGACTTTTTGCTGTACACTGCACTGCCTCCTACTGTCTCCACTCTCCATCCTCTTGTTACCTCTGAGAGAATTGAAACGAGTACTTTCTCAGCCTCAGCTAGGAAAGTGCTTAGCAACTCGAATTTTTTTGCCTGTTCTATGCATGTCTATGACGAGGAAACCTCTGCTAGTATTGATTTTAGGGTTACAAATAAATTTTAGCAAGTAGGTGAATCTGCAAATAATGAAGTTGACTCTATTGGTTTTGTTTTTTGCTGATACAGTATTTGGAGAACAAGGCTTATATTTGGACCAGATGGGTCTGCTAATATACCTCTTCCTGAGCTAAACTATTGCTTCTCCACTGATCTCTGGCAGAGCTCTCAACTGTGGGCCTCCTCTGCTGGTATGGGCTACTTGCGTGTGGGGAAGAAGGAAAAATGCACATATTCTGAGAACTCTCCAAGGACGTGTCTCTTTACAAGTGTAATGATTTTTAGATATACCTACTTCCTGTACTCAAGCAACCTTCTAGGAAGACAGTCATTAGTAGAAGAAGGAGTTCTCATTTTTCCTTTTCTGGAGAAAGGTCCTTTCTCCAGAATTAAATTCCATTACACTATTACTCTCCTTTTTTCTTATTTCTACTTTTTCAGGTACTATCCTATAAAGGACTTAATTTTCCTGAAAGTTAATTTATAAATTATAGAAAGGGAATGAAGTAAGCTATTAATAAAAGCCTTTCTCCAAGCTAGGCAGTTTCAGAAATGGAATGATTAATTCAGGCCAGTGTTTTTCAAATGTTTTTGGCTATGACACACAATAAAAAATACATTTCATTGTGATTCAGTGTATGCATACATCCACAGTTACAGGGCACATATGCACTCACATGTGTATAGCTGTAAACATGAGTATATAGAGGTGTGTGTGTGTAAGATGTGTATGTATAAGAAAGTAATGCTTTTCTAAGCAGTATTTTCCCTTTCTATGTGTGATATACTTTGACATTTTGTATTCTATCAAAAAAAAAAAATGCTGGATGGGATTGACTGAAATGATTTCATGATCCACTAATGTATAGTACTCAGTATTTTGAAGAACATTAATTTAAGTCATTAGGACACCAAATTGCAAATGATACTTTCATGGCTATTAGAAGTATCCGAGAAGCACAAATCATTCCCAAATTGTATAAACCATTTCCAGTTTGTAAATTATTCTTTTGACTAGGTCTGTATTACAGCCATGTACATGTAATTTTATATTACATTTAGTTTCTGGTGTACTTAATGCTGATTTCTATTTCCCCCACCCTTTACAGTGACAAAAATGTGGATATTAATAAAGAACAACTGACTGGTTGTCTTCTGAGAAAACTAGGTGAGGCATATATTTTAAATAGTTTTTTAAATTGTAAGAAGCAAGGTAGCAGTAAATAAAGTAATGTGTCTTTGAGGTCTTGTATAGATCATAATTTTCTTCAACATAATATGGAGAGTGGTCTTCTCAATGAATTAATGTTCTTTTGGGATAGGAATTTTTTTCTCCCCAATTAATTGGCAGTTGAGCATTGGAGAGAATATATGACTTATCTGTGGACAAAGTCAGTGGGAGAACGGAGACTTTTAACCCTTGAGCTCTTCCTCTTTCCAGTGAGAAATGTTACCTTGGAGTGCTAGTTAGGTGTGCCATTTTAGGTTCGTTTATTATTGGATGTGGAATGTCAGGTTATTTGTTGATACAGTTGATAGAATCCTAGATGTATTGAGTGTGGAGAATTGTAAAGAATTATCTTGTCTTTCTATCTCCAGATAGTGCTCTATCAAATGGGAATTGTCTCTTTTATGGCAATTATTTTATTAATACTCTTATCTTTGATTTAGTCTTTTCAGTCAGATGGTTTTGTTAATAGATGGAATAAATTGCTGTTTAAACATGAAATGGGTGAAAAGTTACACTAACACATATATTTAAAAATTATTTTCTAGATGGCAAGATTGTTTTACCAGGCAACTTTCTGTATTGTACATTCTACGGACGACCATGCAAATTGCAAGTGTTGCAAGTGAAAGGGACAGATGGCAAGATATTGAGAAGGCCTCAGAATGACTCTGACATTGATGCCCGGGGAATGGCCTATGAACAGTCCAGCATAGAAACCAGTACCCTGGATGTATCCCTACAACTAAGCCAGTTAGATCTGGAAGAGCCTCGGGACCCAACATCAAGCAGTACTCCTTGCAAACCAGTAGATGACAGAATGATAAATAAAGCTAGTGACATTTTGTCGGATGTTACACAGAGTCCTGCGGACAGCAGCGGACTTGGACTAGGGGAAGTCACAGGACTTAAATGTAGTTTTGAGTCAGCCAGAGGAAGAAATGAGCAACTTGTCAATGAAGAGAGATTGCTAAAGTCAGCATGTGTGGGAACAAAGTGCAACACTGATATTTTTTATTTTATTTCTTCAACAACAAGAGTCAATTTTACAAAGATTTGTACAAATTCAAAAGAGCAAGACAACCAATTCAAAGTAACTTATGACATGATAGGAGGCTTAAGTAGTCAGCTGAAAGCAATTAGAGAGATTATTGAATTGCCTCTCAAACAGCCTGAACTTTTCAAGAGTTATGGTATGATTTCTTCAGTGTATTGCACCAAAAGTATTAAATTCAAATTAAAAAACAGTTGGCTTATTCCACTTATATAATAATTGCTCATCCTCTTTTCTTGTTTTTCTTTCCTGAGTGGTAGGTATGGTAGGAGGTGTGAGTTGCTTTGGGAGATGCCAGTTAAGTGAGCCTTTTTCCATGCTTGATCTTTTTAGGTTGTAATGTGAGGTAGTTGCAGCCTTCCACAGTTGTTTGTATTGGAACTAGAATTAGTATCTTGTCATTCTAGATCAGCTGTAATGACCAAAGAAGTAAACCGAACATTCAAATATGTTAGATAAAACTTCTTTGTTAGGAAATATAATTGTGTGCGATCTCTTTGCGTTGAAGCAAGTGGTTAAGGGAGTGATTGGCTCCTAGGAAACTCAGGGCTTCCTCTGTGTGGTAACTGCCCAGATCCTCTGTATTTGGTGCCTACCATCTCTTTCTCTGCCTTTTCATTTTTCATGAATCTTTATATATATAAAGATTATATATATAAAATATATGAACCCTTTGACATTTTGCTAGTAATGCTTATATAGTCTAAGATGGCTAGTTGGATGAAAATTAGAATTTATGGCTTGCTCTGGGTGCCCTTGTTCTTGTCTGAGCTTTGTGTTCTGATCATTGAGCTGTGCTGTGTGGGATGGGTCATGGCAATTGTTTGGCTGGTGTCCAGCCAGTTTTTTACCAGTGTGCCTGGCCTGTCTATAGAGAGAGAGAAAGTCATTGCTGGAGATCAGTGTTTGGGCCAGTTAGTACATTATGGGGGGAGGGGGCAGGGGTAGAAGGTCTGACTCTTACTTTAGTTTTGTGATACAAGGTAAATTTATATTTTATAACTCATATTTGCAGTCATATGACAACACAAGAAACCTAATAATGCTGAATCCATTTTTCTCTTCTTTTTCTTCTAGGAATTCCCCCACCTAGAGGAGTGTTACTCTATGGCCCTCCAGGTACTGGAAAGACAATGATTGCCAGGGCGGTTGCTAATGAAGTTGGAGCCTATGTTTCTGTAATTAATGGTCCTGATATTATAAGCAAGTAGGTGCATAATTTAATAGAATAAACAGTGTTATTAAATACTTGTTTTTTTTTTAAAGATTTTATTTGTTTATTTGACAGCGAGAGCAGGTACACAAACAGGCGGAGTGGGAGAAGGAGAAGCAGGCTTCCCGTTGAGCAGGGAGCCTGATGTGGGGCTCGATCCCAGGACCCTGAGATCATGACCTGAGCCGAAGGCAGATGTTTAACAGACTGAGCCACCCAGGCGCCCCTTAAATACTTGTTAAAAGTGATTTTTAAAAATGACTGCATAGCATTCTGTCTGGATATTTCATCTGTTGAAATACTTCAAATTTGCTTTTAATTGTGTATACAAATTAAGTTTGGAAAATAATTTTTGAAAGTAATTTTAAGTATTCTGGAAGTATTTGAAGTTAGATGAGCTTTTATAGACAAAACTTTAAAAACACTTAAGAGTTGATCCTTAAATGTATTTTATTTGTTACAGATTCTATGGGGAGACAGAAGCAAGGTTACGTCAGATATTTGCTGAAGCCACTCTACGGTATTTACATTTAGATGTTTGTAATTCGTAGTCAAGGCTATGTTAAAGTAGAGTTACTAACACTTTATATGAAACATGAAAGAAAACTACAAAAATAATACTAATAGCACTAGAAATGATTGTAAATCTAATGAAGTTGTATTTAATCTGTTTTTATCTAATATTGTTTTGGAAGTTTGATCAATGAGTTATTGAATTACATAAAGTAGGAGAACTAAGACAGTGTTGTATAAGTCATATGATTTTACTTGAGCATATATATTTATGATTTTCTTTCTTTAGAGTACCTATAGTACTTAGGCATATCCAGTTTGTATTATAGTAGCCCTTTATGCTTAAAACTTTTATTATGGTTTGCTTCAAAGGGACAAATCTTTTGCTCTTTAAAAACAATTTTAATTGATTATTCCTCACTTTAGACTACCATATTACATTGCAGTGAGTATAAGAGTGTGGCCTATTACTTGGCCTGATACATTCATAATAAGGCTATGTCCCTACCATTGTTTTGGTATTTAACCTATCATAATTCAGCTCTCATCAAAAGAACTTTCATTTTTTTTAAAGATTTTATTTATTTATTTGAGATAGAGCGAGAGCAAGAGAGAGAGAGAACGAGAGAGAGCGAGAGAACACGAGTGTAGGGGGAGGGGGAGGGGCAGAGGGAGAAGCAGGCTGTCCACTGAGCAGGGACCCCGACATGGGGATCGATCTCAAGACTCTGGGATCATGACCTGAGCTGAAGGCAGATGCTCAACTGACCAAGCCACCCAGGCACCCCCAAAGAACTTTCATTTTTAAAGTTTTTTTTTCCAGAGATAGCGGATGAAATAAGGTAGTCCCTTATAAAGTTGGTAGTCCCAATACTGAAAATTTGAGAACCAGTGGTATACTGTATCGTGTAGTGTGTTTTCATTGTTGTTTTGTTCCTGGCAGTTGAAGCTTTCTATTGCGAGAGAATTCACACCTTTTTATGGGAGAACTGATCACCTTGAAAGTTTTTTTTAATAGGCCAAAAAAAAAAGAGAGAGAGCACATTTGGAACTTCTGTACCTTGGACTTTACACCTGCTCCAGGGGACATATCTGGCCTCAGATTCTGAATTGCAATCATAACAATTTACTGGGTATTAGCGGGCAAGGTCTGTTTGGGCATAGACTCATCTCATGAGCAGTAGACTATTCTTAATAGTCTGCTTTTTATTGAATTCAGATTTGCTAGAATGTGATGAATTAATAATTTGGGTTAGAATTAATGTAAGGTTTTTCAGTTTAACATCCTGTTGTCTTTGTCTTTAATATTATTAACTGAGTCCTAAATTTGATACATTGCATTTCTTTTTTTAATTAAGTTTTTATTTTAATTCCAGTATAGTTTACACTGTTGAATTAGTTTCAGATGTACAACATAATGATTCAACAATTCCATATATCAGCCTGTGCTCCTCATGACAATTGCCCTCCTTAATCCCCATCACCTATTTCACCCTTCCCTCTGGTAACCATCAGTTTTTTCTCTATAGTTAAGAGTCTGTCTTTTGGTTTCTCTCTCTTTTTTTCCCCTTTGCTCATTTGTTTTCTTTCTTTCTTTCTTTCTTTTTTTTTTTTTAAGATTTTATTTATTTGTTTGACAGAGAGAGACACAGCGAGAGAGGGAACACAAGCAGGGAAGTGGGAGAGGGAGAAGCAGGCTTCCCGCTGAGCAGAGAGCCTGAAGTGGGGCTCGATCCCAGGACCCTGGGATCATGACCTGAGCCAAAGGCAGACATTTAAGACTGAGCCACCCAGGCAACCCTCATTTGTTTTATTTCTTAAATTCAACAGATAATCATATGATTTTTGTCTGTTAGTTATTTCACTTAGCATTATACTTTCTAGCTCCATCATGTTATTGCAAATGGCAAGATTTCATTCTTTTATATGGCTGAATAATATTCCATTGTGTAGATATACCACATCTTCTTTATTCATTTATCAGTTGATGGACACCTGGGCTGCTTTCGTAATTTGGCTATTGTAAATAACGTTGCTGTAAACATAGGGGTGCATGTATCCCTTTGAATTAGTGTTTTTGTATTTTTTGGGTAAATACCCAGTAGTGCAATTGCTGGGTCGTAAAGTAGTTATATTTTTAACTTTTTGAGGAACCTCCTCAGTGGCTGCACCAGTTTGCATTCCCACCAACAGCGCATGAGGGTTCCTTTTCCTCCACATCCTCACCTACACTTGTTTCTTGTGTCGTTGCTTTCAGCCATTCTGACAGCTGTGAGGTGATATCTCCTTGTAGTTTTGATTTGCATTTTCCTGATAAGTGATGTTGAGCATCTTTGCATGTGTCTGTTAGTCATCTGTGTATCTTCTTTGGAGAAATGTCTGTTTGTGTTTCTGTCCATTTTCAGTCGGATTATTCGTTTTTTGGGTGTTGAGGTGTATCAGTTCTTTATACATTTTGGATAGTAACTCTTTACCGGATATGTCATTTGCAAATACCTTCTTCCATCTAGTTTTGTTGATTGTTTGCTTTGCTGTGCAGGAGCTTTTTATTTGATGTAGACCCAGTAGTTTATTTTTGCTTTTATTTCCCTTGCCTCAGGAGATATACCTAAAAAAATGTTTCTATGGCTGATATCAGAGAAATTACTGCCTGTGCTCTCTTCTAGGATTTTTTTTTTTTTTTTATTTATTTATTTGAGAGAGAGAGAATGAGAGACAGAGAGCATGAGAGGGAGGAGGGTCAGAGGGAGAAGCAGACTCCCTGCCGAGCAGGGAGCCCAATGCGGGACTCGATCCCGGGACTCCAGGATCATGACCTGAGCCGAAGGCAGTTGCTTAACCAACTGAGCCACCCAGGCGCCCTCTTCTAGGATTTTTATAGTTTCAGGTCTCACATATAGGTTTTTAATCCATTTTGGATTTATTTTTGTATATGGTTCAGTTTCATTCTTTTGCATGTGCATTTCAATTAAAAACTTAAAAGTATTCAGTTTTAATTGAAATACAATAAATCAGGGGCGCCTGGGTGGCTCAGTTGGTTAAGCAGCTGCTTTCAGCTCAGGTCATGATCCTAGGGTCCTGGGATCGAGCCCCGCGTCGGGCTCCCTGCTCAGCGGGGAGCCTGCTTCTCCTTCTCCCTCTGCCTGCCTCTCTGCCTACTTGTGCTCTCTCTATCTCTCTGTCAAATAAATAAATAAAATATTAAAAAAAAAAAGAAATACAATAAATCAAATTTAAAAATCAGATGTATATTAGAGAATTCATTTTACTTGTTTGTTTTTAGGCACCCATCAATTATTTTTATTGATGAGCTGGATGCACTTTGTCCTAAGAGAGAAGGGGCTCAGAATGAAGTGGAAAAGAGAGTGGTAGCGTCACTCTTAACACTGATGGATGGTATTGGTTCAGTAAGTATAGCACCAGTATCGATTCTGTGTAGGAAAGGGTTGACTCCTAATAATATGTATGTAGTAGCAAAAAGTATCAAATATGTCTGAGCTTTGGGGTATTCAAGGATAGGGAAAAATATTAAAAACTAAAGGAAAGACCCATAAAATAATTTTCTTCAGCAGATATCTTAGGAACTTCTAGGAGGGTATAATGCCATGTTTTTCTAGCATATAAAATAATATACAATGATGGATTTCTTTTGTAGTAAATGGTATTAACTTAAAAGCCTGAAGCATAAATCAGTAAGGTTCAGATCAATAAGAAATTTCGTAAGTCTTATATGCTCATGTAAAAATTGATTCTTTTGGGGCTTTAAGTTTAACAAGTGAAAGGAAAGTAAGAATAATGGAAAATATGTACAACATTTAAAAATAATCTACCCATGTTACCAGTTTCTCTGATAGGGCATACACTCACATATTAATAAAAACTACGTGCTGATTATGAAAGGAAGATTCATAGGAGTGAGACAAGAATGAAGAAAAATTCTCTCAGACCCCTCACAGCCATTTACCAGATACATTTCTTATGCAGGATTGTAAATAATTCATTTTTTTAGAGTTATAATATGTTAGAAACAAAGGAAATTTTAGAAATCATGTAGTCCCAAACCCTCCTTTCTTTGTGCATTAAAAAACTGGATAGTTGGAACTTTCTGGTTTTTACTACCTATTGGTAGAAACTAAACATGTGAAAATAATGTGAAGGTTGGGTTTTAAGTCTCCATTATTTGCTAACATGTGTTACAGTTTTTTAAAAAAAACTTATTTATTTTAGAGAAAGAGCATGAGCGCTTGTGAGCGCATGTGTGCAGGTGGGGGGAGGGGCTGAGGGAGAGAGAATGTTAAGCAGACTCCCCACTGAGCGCGGAGCCCAGCATGAGGCTCAGTTCCGCAACCCATGAGATCATGACCTGAGGCGAAATCAAGAGTCAGACACTCAACTGACTGAGCCACCCAGGAGCCCCAACATGTGTTAAAATTTTAAGAGTAACAGAAGACTTGATACCTGAGGAAGGCTGGATGACCACCTGGTTCTTAGTCTTGGTGCAGTAACTTGGTGTGATTATGTCCCAGGTTTGGTTCTCAGCCATTAAAATTGGAGAATTCAATGATGCTAGTATGTTGGGGGTGGCAGGGCTCTGAGGACTGCACCACAGTAACAATACTCACGAGAGACATACATTAAACTGGGATGCCAGTTTGTCTATTTACAGTAAGTAGAATCATTAAGCTGACCAAATATCTTTGTTTATGGATGACTCTTTCCACCTTGAAGGCTAATATGAATGGAGAGCTGTATTATAATTAGAAGAGTTCTGGTGAGTATGAAATCAGATGGAAGGCTTTGTTTTAGAGGATCTTAATTACTACATTATTGCTGCCTCTTTCTCTGCTGCTGGGATAGGTCTGCTCTGGACTTGTGTTTTTGCCCATGGGAGGACTGGAAGCCTGTGACATGGATATTTTAGTATGAAAATGCTTGAGGGCCTGTATTTGTCTTCTAAATTCATAATTCATAGATTTATTGTAATCCATGCATTTTCTGTTGGCACAGCCAGTATAAGTGAATAGGTTTGAGTTTCCTTACTTTGAATCACGTGTCAGTTAAGCTTGTCTCTGTGAGATTATACATGGGTCATCAGAATAAAATCTTGGATAACTTTCACAGATGGCTGATCATTATCTTAGTTCTTTATAATTTGTTGTTCCAAATTTCATTCCTATGTGAAAAATTCATATGTATTCAAGGGTGGCTGATACTCAGGTGTTGGTTATATCATCTGTATTTCTCGGAATTTAAACATTTATCAGAATAAAAAAGTACAGTCCATATATGAATAAGATTTCTTAGACAACTGTATAATAGAGCCTTGTTCTATTTGAATAATATGCAGGTCATAGTCTTTGCTTTAAAATAGGGGAAAAGGACAACTTAAACAAATTAGAACAACTATATGGTAGGATGTTATATGTTCCTATTTATGAAATGGTGAAGTTTAGATGCCAAAAGTGGGAAAGAAATCACTTACTATAGTTGGAAAGGTGTGTAGTGGAAAACTTTCTCGGTGAGGGAGTATTTAGGCTGAACTTAGGCAAATGTGGGGTGAGTAATTAAAGTGTAAATGATAAGACAGCAGCCTGGACACTTAGATCTTGTTTATATAGCCAGTGCCTACATATATACATATATACACACACACACACACACACATACATATATATATATATATATATATATATATATATATATATATTAGAAGAATGTGTAATTTATTCTCATTTTATTTTGAAAGGAAGGAAGTGAAGGGCAGGTGTTGGTCCTTGGGGCCACAAATCGCCCTCATGCCTTAGATGCTGCACTTCGAAGACCTGGACGATTTGATAAAGAGATTGAGATTGGAGTTCCTAATGCTGCAGATCGGCTAGATATTCTCCAGAAACTGCTTCAAAGGGTACCCCATTTGCTCACTGAAGTTGAACTGTTACAGCTGGCAAATAGTGCTCATGGATACGTTGGAGCAGACTTGAAAGCCTTGTGTAATGAAGCAGGTGAGAGTGCTTTGCTACTGTGAGTCTGTATTGATGGGCTTCATAAATCTGGTTTATTTACATACTTATAATTTATATCTTATTTCTTAATGGAAATAGCTAATTTTTTTCTAATCATAAAATATATATTGAAAACTAGATAATTCAGAAAACTATAAAAAAGAAATAAAAATCACTCGTACCTCCTAAAAGTAACCACTATGGCAGCATATATCCTTTCACACTTTTCCTAAGTACACACAGACACACACATACACATGGATCATCGGATGCATTAATGGCAGTATTGATGATAACTATTTATTGATATTGTGCTATGGAAATTAGGGAGAAGTGCCTACAGGAGGATCAAAATTTTCCTTAAGGAGCAGCTTTGTATTTTTTGAAGTGCTGAAAAAGTACTTAGCAAAATCTAAGAATTCTATGCCTCAGAGTATGTGATGGTGATGTTTAAGTCTGAAAATATATAAGGACTGTTATTAATCAGTTGACTCTTTGACTTTAAGAACTTCACCACGGCATAAACTGTCTTGGCTTTGGAAGCCCTTAAGACCTTTTAACATTTGTGTAATTTTTCAGAGTAATTTTAACCATGAAAAATGTATTCAAATCAGGGCAGTTTTTATAAGCTATTGAAATATTTCATCAGGCAAATAAGAATTTACTGAAAAAATATCTGATTGTTGTTTTTGTTTTTATTTGTTTTTTGGTCCTAAGAGGATGTGTTTATTTTCTGGTAACCTCTAAAGGCTGTTCCAGTTTGTGACCTATCCAACATTTTCAAAAGGTGTTTTAAAGAAAGTTTAGCCCTTTTAGGTAATGGAAGAAATTGAGGTTTTTTAGTTATTTTAGAGCTTTAGTATAGAAATATGGTAACTTCTTTAGTTATTTTAGAGCTTTAGTATAGAAATATGGTAACTTCTTCCGAATTATTGATTCATAGTTAATATGTAGGCTTTAAAGACTCTTCCTTTAAGTCCTTTCATCTTTCTAATCTGGCTCGATATGTGCAGAGAAGAGAATATAGAACAAAAAACAGGTTGGAAAAGAAAATTTGGGAGGGATATTTAGGGGTCTTTGAATATCTTACTCCTGGTGGAGAAAATCAGTTTTGTTTTATTCTTTTTGAGCACTATCACAATTTCCATGTTAGAGGACTCACAGTTGGGGGGAACTATAGGTTATGTAGATTACAAGGCAAACGTAAACATTCTTTTGGTGCATTTTGGTCTAGGACAGGTCCCTTTCTAACTAGTTTCTTGTGCTTCACAAGAAATGGTGGATTTAGTCATGGAAATGAATTCCTTAGCAATCAAGAAGCAGAATTATCAGTGGATAACTTTGCTTCCTTCATTCCATTAGGTGAAAATGAAGAGTGTGGATTACTGTGTAGGTATTGCTTTTGACTTGCCCATCTAGGCAAGGATTCATTCTTCAGTACCCTTTATCAAACATTTGTTTTACTTTCTCATATATTTCATGCACTCTAGAAGGCTCTGGGATTCTTGCTGTCCAGAAACACACAGTCTGAAGAAGGAAAGAGATTTGTGAATAACTACTTACACAGTGAAATATGTACTCATAAAACTATGGAGAATGTAGTGACTTTCCCTTTGGGGAAAGGAAATGCTGTGGTTATTTAGAAAAAAATCATATCTAAGAAGAAGCTTAAAAAAAAAGTTCTATAGGCAGAATGAGGGGTGGTGAGAAGGTGGGAAAGGGTAAACATTTTTTTGACTGATCCTCACATCAACCCTGTGATATAAGTATCATGCTCAGGAGAGGTCTCATAGCTGGTATGTGGCAGAGCTAGGATTTAAACTTAAGGTCATTTTATTCCAAATCTATGCTCTGCATCAAAATTAAATCATAAAACACACATTTTTGTCAAAGTGGTGTAAGGCTTTTTTGATTTAATTTTTTATTTCAAAGGTAAGTATAGTCCATAAATTTTGTGCTAAGACGTTGAGGGGAAATGTGATAATGTAATTTACATACTAGATGTAAATAGGATCATCTACTTTCATGGGCACTATAGTACCCCCAAGAACTTTAGGAGGATGACAAGAAGATTTGAAAGATTTTACCCTTTACTTTGTTACATTAATTGAAAAAGTTGTGAAAGGATCAGAAGGAAGGATGGAGAGGGGCCTCCAACCTGAAGATAGATAGATAGATAGATAGATAGATAGATAGATAGATATATGGGGTATACTTGGTACATACGAGCAGTAAATAAATATTAACTTCTGTTAATGTGACTTAATAGTAATTTCAAATTATCAGTATTGAACTGATTTTCTTTTTTCCTCTAGTCTAGCAATGAATTGGTTTATGAGAAGGTAGTTTTTAAAAAGATTAGCATTGGGCACCTGGGTGGCTCAGTTGGTTAAGCGACTGCCTTCGGCTCAGGTCATGATCCTGGAGTCCCTGGATCGAGTCCCGCATCGGGCTCCCTGCTCGGCAAGGAGCCTGCTTCTCCCTCTGACCCTCCCCCCTCTCATGTGCTCTCTCTCTCTCATTCTCTCTGTCTCAAATAAATAAATAAAATCTTTAAAAAAAAAGTAAAAAAATAAAAATAAAAAAATAAAAAGATTAGCATTATAAGTAAAGTGTAGAGTAGGGAAAGTATGTGGTTTTGTGTATACTGTCTTAAATACTTATGTATGTTATGTAGTATCATTCTCTGTATAGCAGAATAAAGTTTAAGAACAGTGTACTAGGATTTTTTTGCAAGGCATTTTTCTAAAGAAGCAGGGAATGTAGTAGAAAACAGATTTTGAAAGTTGGACAGACCTGCTTTTAAAATCAGGCTTGTGATCTTGGGCACGTTCTTTGCCTTATCTGAGCCTTAGTTTTCTCTATTGGTAGATTTAGGCGGTTGTGGCAGATGATATCTAAGTGCCCTTGTAAATATGACATTCCCTAGATATAAGGGAGGACAAGAAAGAAAGGGGGGAAATCAAAAGGAAAGGATAGGAAGGATTAGAAAAAGGAAAGGGGAAAATAAATACCCAAGTTATTTACTAAATGTGTGCTGGCCTTATTAGCTACTTTCTTCCTACACCTGACCTTTCTGCCCTTTATTGTGTTCTCTTTTGTACCTGTTTTTCTGAATAATTTAAACGTAAGTGATTAGTCAGGGCTTTCTTCCCCAGCGTTCTTAGAGATAATGCCACAAAGCAGACTAGTGTCAATTGTGAAGTTAACTGCATTTTCTCATTGAAACAATTTTATAATTTCTGCCTATGCACTTTACATGAGTAAATTATAAATTTGGTTAATAGTGCAACTCAAAGGGAAAGATAAAACAACTCTAAAACTCGATAAGCATTAAAAATAGTAGGATTACATTCCAACTGCTGTAAAATAGACATAAGCGTATCCTACATACTGAACACACGGGTATCTCCATATATTATGATGTATGTATTGAGCATAGGAAGAATAAACTCAGCTCTGTGGTAAATTTGAACTAGTCTCCTAGTTATTCTCCACGAAATCCACATTCATTTCATATGTTCTCCATTCAGGATGGATCACTTGGAGCAGAGGTTCTCAGACTTCACCATGTATCAGAATCTCCTGGAGAGCTTAGTAAAACGGATTGCTGGGTGTGCTCCTTTCCAAGAGTTGCTGATTCAGTCTTGGCTGCTGCTTGTGAATTCTAACAGGTTCCCAGCTGATGCTGTTGGTTTGGGGACCACACTTTGAGAGCCGCTAACTTAGGACATTGGTTCTTAAACCTCATTGTGCATCAGGTTCACCTGGGAAGCTACACACACATTCCCTCTCCATGTTTAATTAAGGGAAGTAGGGAACTGGAGCCAGTATTTATGTTTCCCAACTGATTTTAAAGCAGCCAGTTGCAGTTGCTGTGAGCAAATATTCTAAATTACTGGTTTAGGCCAGTAGTTCTCCAGTTTAAACCTGTCTAAGAATCACTTGTAGAGCTTGTTAAAAGACAACTCTGGGCCCCATCCTACAGGTTCATTAGGTCCAGGTGGGGCCCAAGAATTTGCATTTCTATCAAGTTATAGGAGATACCAATGCTGTGGGTGCAGGGGCTATACTTTGAGAAGCAGTGATCTTGGCCCACTAACCCTGATTTTTGGAGACTGTAACTGATTTAAATAACTGGATAAATTTAGAGACTGTAAATCTCTGCCAACCTCTGATGGTGTTGAGTTTTTCCCAGAGTGTTTATGTGACAGTAATGTACTATTCTGAACTATATCATTTAATTCTCCTTCTAGGAGAAAATAAGTGTCTAAGTTTGTCCTGTAGGTACATATAATGGTTCTGAATAAAACTTTAAAATGACAATTCTGAAAGATAGAAAAGCCACAATTAAGGAAACAGGAATTAACAAGAATACAAATAAAAATATAGATATATGTTTTTCCTAGAATGTTCGCTTGCTTAAGATTTGTGGACCTGTGTGTTCTTTGAGTTTTTTGTGCATTGGCTGTCTGATGGTTTTCCTTCTTCTTGGACTGCCTTCTAGCCAGAGAAACCTTGCCTTTTTTAACAAAGGGTGGTGCACAGATGTCTAATAATAGCATACAAATGAAGTGGTTCAGAATTTCATATAACCTAAGTGAATTATGTTTCCCATTGTTTTTGTAGTCTAAAGGTTATTGTTTGTGGGATACTAATACAAAAGATCAAAGTCCCTGTAGAATAAATTTGTTTGTGCATGCTTTTCCAGAGGCTAGAAGGTTTACAGTCTATTCCATAGTTTGTGAGAGTAATGCTGTCATCTTCTACAGTGTGCTTATCTCAGTTTTTCTAATTTTTTATTCCAGTGTTACTAAATATTTTCTGTATCTTTTAACTTTGTTTCCATAATGAATGTGAAAATTGGAAATACTACAGTAGTGTTGCTTTCAACACTTGGATCTTTTATCTGAGCAGATACAATGTTTAATGTTGAGCGTTGGGTGTGAAACTTACTTTCAAATGTTATTTTTTTTTATAATTAATTTCTGAGCTAGAGTGTGGTTTGATATGTTGTGACTTGTCCAAAAGCCTAATGTTTTGTAGCTCACCTTTTTAAGCAGAGAGCAGCTGCATTTTGAAATGCTTTATCTCAAGTGGACAAGTTGTTTACAAGTTCAACTCTGACACATCCTGACATTTAATGTCTATGTTTGTATTCTTCCTGGGATTAGGCTGCCTTTCTAATTAATTAGTTGCATAGCCTTTTATTAATTCCTTCAAAATTTATAATGTTTTAAAATAACAACATAGATAAGCATACCACACTTTTTTGGAAAACATGAAATGTTAATTATGTAGCAGAGACATGAATTATATAAACTCTGCTGAATGTTAGAAGATGCTTAGCAACAATGTTTTCCAAATATAGGGATTTATTATAAACTTATCCTTCTAAGGCTGCCTGTGCCATTTCAGGATAGTGAATATAAATAGAGCTTGATTTCTTCAAGAAGTGGACTCAGTCATTTTGTTTACAGTGAAAGGAAGTACTTGCTTCACATCCTAAGAATTTATCTTTAGCATCCTTGTTGATTACATATCATTTCAACATGTTCATACCAAATATTTGGGCCTTGATAAGATAGCATCACAGACAGGAAGAATTAAAAGTCTTATTTAAACAATGATTTTGTCATTATTACACTTAAGTAGGTCTAAGTAACAATCCTGAGTCTAATTACTATAACATAACTTTTTTTGAGGTGGAAAATTTTATCTGTCTTATACCAGAATTCTGAGATATTTATATCTGCTACTCCCCTCTCCCACCCTTCACTAGCTATTTTAACAGGAATTTATGGAAGATCTACTATGTACAAAGTATGCAACTGTCCAGCTCTTATGAAAGGATTTTTCTAAAATTTTCCACCATTTCTTGAATTCTGCCAATGTTGTTTTCTAAGTTAGAATTAAAATAATTGATTCTGCAAAAATTCAGTATTTTTAAATGAAGTTCAGGGAAGTAATGGTGTTTTGTGGTAAGCTTATGGTGAGCTGTAGATTCAAATGCTACACTACTCATTTAATTTCTTATTTTCTGTTTCCTCACCTGCTAACCAGGGATACCATATTTTTTTAAGAGTTCTTAGGTTTAAAAATGTAGTCTGGCTGCAGTAGTTATGATATATACAGAACCTCGTAATGTCACTGTCTCTCTTTAAAAAAAAAAATTCGTATTTTGTGTGTATTTGTTCATTTCTCTGGTGGATGCTTATTTTAATTTTGGCAGTACTAGTATTTTATGGAGTATTCTTGGTTATCCTAGTACAGGAGATGTTAGGGAAATCTGGCAGAATCCTTTACCTTGCTAGAGAAGTAATTTTTCCTGAATTTGGATCAGTAAAAGTCTTGCCCATCAATAACAAAATGCAAACTAGAGATAATTTGATAGGACTTGTTTTGGGGTGCCTCCCTGACAGATTTTCTTGCTGAACTTGGGAGCTCTCTATGTCATACACAGGCAGAGTTGCAGACTCTTCCTGCCCCTCTCCATTCCACATTGAGTCTGCCGGAGGCCTGCAGTAGAGCAACAAAATGAAATTGATGTATCACGATCATCATTTTAATTAATGCTTCTTATAATGGATATCTTTATTCATTATTGTAGCTGGGCAAACAAGCAGTAATTATGCAGTGTAAAATCTCCTGAAACAATGAATTTTCTCCTCTGTTTTGTAATTATGAAATGTAGTGATAGTTTTATGTGTGATGTTGTGAACAACACTGCATAAATAATGGCAGATTTTTTTTTTTTATAAGAGGTAGAATTTTTTTTTTTTTTTTTTTGGTCAGTGAATTGGGTATCTTAATATTACTTTTGTTCTTCATTTGAAACGACTGAAGCCAAATGGTTTGTTTCAGAGAAACAGGTGGTAGTTTTGATTCTGTTTAAGCTCTCAGTGATAGATACCATTTACTTCACTAGTGGAAACTTCTCTGAGTTGTCTTGCCAAGACTGTAAAAGAGGAAACTTGAGGAAAGGTTTTCTTCCTAATTGAAGCAATCACAGAAATAAAAAATCAGTCTGTCTAAATAAGTTATTTCTAAGAGTTATTTTTTATTTAACCTTTATCAGATCCTGTCAGCTTGATTTTCAAAATTTATTCAGAATTTGAGTTTTTTTAAAAAAAATGAACTGTTTCTTTTGTGCTTGTCTGCACTGTGGTGTTACCTGCTCCCTGCCCAGTCTGTCTTCCACCTCCCAACCCTCCTTATCCTTACATTGTCTGAGGTGCAGGACTTTGAATTGCAGGCTTTGGAGACGGGAGTCTTGGTTAGAGATAACTGTCAGCAGTTAGATGGTGATGGAAGCCATTGAAATGAATGAAATCACTTAGAGTAAGTGGAATTCAGACATTTATTCATTTATTGAGCCACACACTGCACTGGGTGCTAGGTCTGCCTCAATGAACAAGACAGACTTGGACCCTCTCCTATTAGAACTCAGTGTGCACGGGCAAGTACTGCAGAGTAACAGGTTATCACAGTACCTGTGTGTGTTGGGTGTTTGTGAGTGATCAGGAAGGTTTTAGAATGCTAATAAGGAGAGAAGAAGGGTCCTGGGGAATACCACCATTCAGTGGTTGGCTTGTTAGAAAAGATCTGGTAGGGGCACCTGGGTGCCTGAGTCTGCCTTCGGCTCAGGTGATGATCCCAGGATCCTGGGATCGAGCCCCGCATCGGGCTCCCTGCTCGGCGGGAAGCCTGCTTCTCCCTCTCCCACTCCCCCTGCTTGTGTTCCCTCTCTCACTGTGTCTCTCTCTGTCAAATAAATAAATAAAATCTTAAAAAAAAAAAAAAAGAAAAGATCTGGTATAGGAGACTGGGGAGTGGCTAGGAGATGGGAAGAGAACCGAAAGAAAGTGGTGACTCAAATGAGGGAAGATTGCAGAGAGGAAGCAATTAGAATTAATATTGTGTTAGTTACCACTAATCCAATGTGTTAGCCATTGCTTGAATTGCCTTACACATATTGATGCATTTTTTTACTCACCGCATGCCTTATAAGGTTATCTTCATTTTATAGGTGAGGAAACTTAGGTTGGAGAGGTTAAGGAACTTTCCTAAGATCACACAGGAAATAAGTAGTGGAGCTAGGATCAACAGTATTCGTGACCACAGTGACATCAATCGGTTAGTTTCTTACCTGGGAAATCGTGGGGGCCTTGGAAGAGAGTAGTTCTAGTGGGGTGCTGTGGCTAGCTGCTAGACTGTGATAAATTGAGAAGTGATTGAAAGTTGAGGGAACAGAGATAGTACTTGTGAACTACTTTTTCAATTTTAATGTTGTGTTGTTATTTAGAGTTTTGTACGTTCCGGAAAAAAGGGATGAATATAGTTGGCCTGCCCTCTGCCTTTGCCGCATCTGTGCCCCTTTTCCTCCTCATGTCAAAATCAGATCAGGTTATATTCCATCATTATTTTCCTGGTTCCTCTTCTCTGACCTGGGCCTTGCTCTAGTCCACCAAGCTGTAAATCTTCAACCTGTCTTGGCATAAGAATTGTGCTGTAGTCAACTATCTTTTTTATTTTTTTAAACTCAACATTGTAACATAAGTAAATAATTTGATATTAAAAATTTGAAACTAAAAGCTATATTTTTAGGAAAGTTTGTTAAACCTGGGAGTGGTGAAGTGAATTTATCTTGATGTTTTAGAACTAGAAGACCCTCTCAGAAATCATTACTAAATTCCCTTATTTCATAGATGAGGACAGACTATGTGATCCATCCAGGTTCAAGCAGTGGGTGAAATCTTGGCCCAAGATTCAGGTCTTGAGACCAGTATGCCTTCTGTAGTGCTATTACTTTTAAAAGCAACTTTTGAAAGTGATAGTGGCTTCAGAATAGACTTGGCTTCTGCAGTCAGCTTACGTTACACCATTCACTTGAGGTATAAATAAAGCAAGAACCACAATACCCTCTTTGAGGGTATTTTGTTTGATTTCTTTTCTATTAATGAGCAGTGAGAAATGGAACTCTCCCAGTGATGTATCAAGTGATACTTACCACCTTGTCTGTACTTAATATTGAGTTGAGGGAGAGTAAAGACTCCGGATAAAACAGAAATTTTCTATAGTTTGGATATTTTGAAAAAAATATATTTTAAAGAAGGAGACTTAAATTTTATTATAGTTGCTTTCAGACTTCATGTGCCTGAGGAAATTTTACGCTCAACTTTTATAATTCAAATCTGACATCCAGATGCCATGTTTCATGTTACTTTGTCATATAATTAAATGTCTGTAGGGTAGGTAGTAATTCTGAAAAGCATTATTATTCCTGTGATCCGTTTAAGTTCATTGTTAGTTTCCAATGAAGGAACTTAATTGCAGTCTCAGAAATAATGTCATTATTTAGTAAGCACTGGGTATAAAATTGTCGATTCCATATGTGTAAGGCAAGATGATATTTGTTGATTGAATTTGGAGCAGATGGTTTTGAAGAACATGAATTTAGAGTAATTGCTCTTATCCGGAAGTGATTATTTCTGGATAGTGATGCAGAGCTTGAGGGGGAACATGTTTTAGACTGGAAAGAATGTGTTGGCATTAGGCTTGCCTGAGGCATTTTGACTTTTCTTCATTGTGTCTTGTTTTCCATTCTCAAAACTTTTGAGAGCACTGGAAAATAGAATAATTAAAACAAAATGACCCAAATTTATTGTTTTAATTAACTACACCTGTTTTTTGTCTCTCAAAGTTGTGTTTTTTAAGAACATAGATGTACTGCTTCTGTTTTTGTTTACATTTTAAAAATTAACTTTAAACTTCGTAAGAAAAGGAAACGTCATAGATTGCTTGCCCTAAGCTATATTCGCTGATGGTGTACATGTGTCCATTTGCTCCTCTAGTTAATTGTGTACTTCTGGTTTATAAAAATATGTGTATTTTTTAAAAATTTAATTTCTTGGCAAAGATTCTAGTATTGCCTGATTAGGAATGGATGATGTCCAGTCATTTAAGCTTAGCATCATAAAATTTTAAAGCTGAAAAAATAATTTAGATAAAATATATTTTATTTTTTCCATTTAATAAGTTATTGAGATAACATATGACCAAAGAGGCTAAGTTTTATGTAGTGACACCTGAGCTAGTAGCAGATCTAGGACCACAGAGAATTGGTTGCATTAATATAATAATAGCTCCAGGGATTTTTAATTTTTGCAAGCTCCGATATACATTTAACATTTAATTCATATAAATTCTGTTTCAACTTGTACATTATTTTCAAAAAGCATTTGTATAAAATAGAGTAGCTCTATATAGAGTCTAGAATCATGGAACCTTAGATTGGGAAAGAATTAGAAGGCCTATGGCAGGAGTTTCATGGATCCCTTAAATTTTTATAGCTTTTACAAATCTGTAATTTTCCATATTTTTTTTTTAAGATTTTATTTATTTATTTGACAGAGAGAGACACAGCGAGAGAGGGAACACAAGCAGGGGGAGTGGGAGAGGGAGAAGCAGGCTTCCCACTGAGCAGGGAGCCCGATTCCAGGACCCTGGGATCATGACCTGAGGCCGAAGGCAGATGCTTAAGGACTGAGCCACCCAGGCACCCCTCCATACTGTTTTTTTTTTTCCGTTTCTGACAGTGCTGCATGTTGTCTTCTCAAATATCTGTGAACAAATTAATAGAGATGGATTTAGGTTTATTTAAAACATACTGTTTTATGTTTCTAAGTGTGAATTCTTTTAAGGACAGGGGTTTTGTCTTTTATTGTTCTACAGGGCCTCATAATCTCTAAAGTTATGCTAATTCTTGTCCCTAGGCCTTTTTATATACTATTCCCTCTGCCTAGAATATTCTGCTGCCTCTGTGGCCTCAATTCTCACGTTACCAGTTTAACATCAGCTCATTTTTCAGGTCTGACTAGGTTGGACCCACATTTTAGTCTCTCTTCATTTGTGAAATAGAAGAATGTACTAAATGATTTCTCTGAAGGTTGTCTAACTCCAAACTGTCACTAATCCCACAAAACTGGGTTAGATGTCCCTGACATGTGTTTTTGTACCACTTTGTTCTTTCCATGTCATAATATTCGGCACAGTTTATAATAATTGCCATTATGTGTCTTCTCTTTTAAACAGACTATGAGAGTCTTATCTGCTTCTTGCTCTTGTGGACTCATACATGTAAGAGCTCAATACATTTGTTGAATAAATAATGTTTAGGAGGTACTCGGTGAATATTTTGAATGAGTGAATAAATGAATTAATATTGAAGAAGAGTGCCTGTGAAGGAGTAACTTGTGGTTGATGAATGTATATTTTCTCAGTGGCTAATATTTTAATAGTTGCCTTTAATATGAACTGTAGCTGAATTGGCGAGTAAGTAATGCAGGTATGGCATCGTGCTTCTCTTATCAAGAACTTTTTTAAAAAATACTTTCACATTAATTAAACATAAGGAATGCTCTTATCTCTCCTCAAGTCCTGTTTTTTTTTTCTTTCTCACTCCCAGTCCCATACCAAACATATCCATTTGTATAAACATATTCTGAAAATGAAAACTCACTGTGAGGACTGTAAATCGTATACACAATACATACTGTGCAAAGTGTAGTATATTTGCACACAAGTCAACTTATTTACTAAGCCCTCACTGATACTAAGACTAATAAAGGCTTCTGTATAGACAATTCATAGAACCTTTTTTACTATTCAGGTATGTATTCAATTTTTCCATTGTGTTGCTTTTTTAAAAAAATCATTGATTTGTAGGAATTCTTAATATAGCTTGGTTATGAGACTTTTGGATATATATATGTATATTTTAATGTCTTCTGATTTTTATTCTCTTCATATTCTCTTTGGAGGAACAGAAGTTTGGGACTATATAATATATTTATTATAATGTATATAAATATAACGAAACCAGTTTATCAGTATTTTCCCTTGTGACTAGTGATTTTTGAATTCTGTTTAAGAAATCTGTTGGGGCACCTGGGTGGCTCAGTTGGTTAAGCATCTGACTCTTGATTTTGGCTCAGGTCATGATCTTGGGGTCGTGAGATCAAGCCCTGAGTTTCACTCTGCGTGCTGGGCATGGAGCCTGCTTAAGATTCTCTCTTCCTGTGCCCCACCCTGCTCACACACTCTGTTTCTCTCAAAAAAAAAAAAAGAAAGAAAGAAAAAAGAAATCTATGTTAATTCCACTGTCATGAATATTTTATATTATCTTCTTTAATCCTAAAGATGTTTTATTGTCTTTCACATTACCATCTATAATTTATACCCTTTTTCCATGTAGGTAATCAGTTTTACCAGCACCAGTTAATGAAATGAGCATCTGTCTTTCCTTGCACTGCATGTTACCTTTGTCATAAATCAAGAGTTTGAGTTTATTCTGAATTCTCTGTTCTGTTTCTTTGACCTCTTTATCCTTGTGTGAATTACTGAAATGTCTTTAATCACTTCAGCTTTATTAAAAGCTTTAATTTCTGGAGCATAAGTACTCCGCCTTCCTTTTTTCTTCTTCATCAGGGTTGTCTCGACTGTTCTTGGCCCTTTGCATTTACTTATAACTTGAAAAATCAGCCTGGCTGCTTAGGTTTCTCTCTCCCTTTGTTCTCCCCACCCCCCTGCTCCTCTCTGTCTCTGTCTGTCTCTCTTTCTCAAATAAATAAATCTTTACAAAAAAATCAGCTTGGTAGGCTTCCCCCACCCCAAACTGGATTTCAGTTGGAATTTTTAAGTCTCTTGATCAATTTGGGGAGAATTAGAAAGTTAACATCTTTGCAATCCATGAATATGGTAGATCCCCTCACTTATTTTAGGTCTTCAATTTCTCTCAAAGTTTTTTGTGAAGAAGTCTTGCATAATGTTCATTATATTTATTCTTAGGTATTTAGGGTTTTTTGAATGCAGTAATTTTACTTTGTAGTTTTGGGGGTTTTTTGCTGTTACCTAGGAAAAGTAAATTTTTGTGTATTAACTTTGTGTCTGCCTGCCTTAATAAATTCACTTATTAGTCTTAATAGTGTATAAATAGATTCTTTGAGTTTTCTATGTATATGATTATGTTATAGCTTTACATGTATACAGTCTACTGATAATGACAGTTTTATTTCATTCTTTTTAATCTCTATGCTTATTATTTCTTTTTTTGCCTTATTGCACTGGTTAGGATTTCTAACATCGTCTTTAGTATAAGTAATAAGTTATTCTTACTCATTCTTGATCCTAGGGAGAAAGTTTCTAACATTTTACAGTTAAGAATTATATTCACTCCATGTTTTTTGTAGCTATTCTAGTAAAGAATTTCCATCTAGTTCTGGTTGGTTTTTATAATTAACTGTTGATTTTTTTATGATATTACTTATCTGTGTCTCTTGAAATAATCAATATTGTTTCTCTTCTAATAATATGGAGAATGGTGTTCATTGATTTTCACATGTGAAACCAACCTCATATTCTTGGAACATAGCCATCTTGTCATGATGTATAATCTTTTATTTACATTTTTGCTGATGTTTTGGATGGGATATTTGCACATATGTTCATGAGAGAGCTTCATTTTTAATTTTGTTTACTTATAATGTACTCTTAAGATTTGAAGAACACGGCTATGCTGGCCTTATGAGTCAGTTTGGGAATTTTTCTGGCTTTTATTTTTCTCTGGAAGAGTTTTTGTAAGCTTAGTGTTATACTCATCCTTAAATACTTCGTAACATTTTCCAATGAAGCCATTTGTGTTTGGAATTTTGTCTGTGAAAAAAGTTTTAATTACAGAATAAATTTATTTAATAACTATTGGAATATTCAGTTATGTACTTTTTTTTGTTTGTGTGTTCTGATAAGCTTTTTCTCCTAGAAATTTCTTCATTTCATGTAAATTTTCAAATTATTTGCTACAAGGTTATTCCTAGTATTCTGTTACTGGCTTTTCAATATCTGTAGGTTCTGTAGTGATGTCTTATTTTTCATTCTTGATATTGGTAATGTGTCTTTTCTCACACTGGTGAGACCATGCCCTGATTCATCTGGCCATAGGTTTATATGTTTTATTAGCCTTTTCAGGGAATAAAACTTTGGCTTTAATTTTTTTTAATTATATATTTGTTTTCTATTTCATTAACTTCATTATTTCCCTCCTACTGTTTTTCTTTTTTGGTGTATTTTATTTTTCATTTTATAAGATGAGCATCTCATTGACTGTCAGCCTTTTTTCTTTCCTAATATGTGCATTATGCCCATCACTGTTTTTTTAGTACAGCTTTAACAACATCCCACAAATTTTCATGTTATATTTTCATTATTATTTAGTTTTTAAAAATTATAATGTTTATTTGATTTTTTTTCTTTGACCCATGAGTAATTTGGTAATATATTAACTAATTTCCAAATATTTAATGTATTTTTTGGTATCTTTTTGTTACTGATTTTTAATATTAATTCTTACTGTGGTCAGAGAACATACACTTTTTGATTTCACTATTTGATTTCACTACTTAAAATATACAGAGAGTTGCTTTTTTTTTTTTTTTTTAAAGATTTTATTTATTTATTTGACAGAGAGAGAGACAGCGAGAGCAGGAACACAAGCAGGGGGAGTGGGAGAGGGAGAAGCAGGCTTCCCGCTGAGCAGGGAGCCCGATGCGGGACTCGATCCCAGGACCCTGGGATCATGACCTGAGCCGAAGGCAGACGCCCAACGACTGAGCCACCCAGGCGCCCCTAGAGAGTTGCTTTGTGTCTCAGCATATGTCAGTTTTGGTACACCTTCCAGGTACTCTTGAAAGCATGGATATTTTACTATTTTAGATTTTTTTTTTTCTATATATGCCTATTAGGGTAAGTGGGATAATTTTATTTTTATATCTTCTATAAATATGTATATTTATATATCTATAAATGTATATGAGGGAAATATGTTAAAATTTGTAAGTTGAGTTGCACATTTGTCCATTTCTCCTTTCAGTTCTACTTAATTTTGCTTTTTATATCATGAGACTTTTGTTACTAGGTATGTATTAATTTAGAATTTTATATAGTCTTGTTGGATTGACCCTTTTATTATCCTGAAATGTTTAGTAATACCTCTTGCTTAAAGTCTGTTTGTTAGTCAATATAGGAGCACTCTTTTATTTTCGTTTATGTTTGCATGGTATTTCTTTCTCTATTTTTTTTTTTTTTAAGATTTTACTTATTTATTTGAGAGAGAGTGAGTGCACGAGCAGGGGTGAGAGGCAGAGGGAGAGAGAAAAGCAGAGTCCCCATGCTCAGGGAGCCTGATGTAGGCCTTGATCCCAGGACCCTCGGACCATAACCTGAACCAAAGGCAGATGCTTAACCGACTGAGGCACCCAGGCACCATCCCTCTCTATTCTTTTACTTTCAATCTTTCCATCTTTGTATTTTTAGAATACATCTTTTATAAACGGCACAAATTTGGGTTTTATTTATTTGGGGGAGGGGTTATTTTTTTAATCCATCTGTGCTGTCAGTCTTAATTCATGTATATAATACATTTAAATTTGGATTATATCTTAAATATTTAGATTTAATCTGCCTTCTTTCTATTTATCCCACCTTTTCTGTTTCCCCCCCTCTGTTTTCTTGCCTTCTCTTGGAATAGGCAAGTATTTTTATTATTTTATCTTCCTCCTGTTATCTTTTTCATTATACATTTTAATTTGTTTTTAGTGGTTATCCTACATATTGTATTATGTCTCCTTGACTTATTAGAGATTAATGCAAAAACAGTACAAACACTTTGGGAATACTTTGATTCTCTTTACCCCCCAAATGTTGTTTTATACAATTCTTATTCATTTGTATTTGTCTACATATTTGGGGTCTCTATGACCATGCCTAAGTTTGATGCTTCACCAGGAGGAGTCACAGGACTTAGCATATAGTTATACTGACTACTGTGATTTATTACAGTGCAAAGGATACAAGGAAGAGTCAACAAAGGGAGAAGGCACATGGGGCAAAGTGTGGAAGAAACTTGGTACAAACTTCTAAGAGTTCTCTCCTAGTGGAGACACATAGGACATGTTTAATTCCTCCAGCAATGAGTTGAGTCAGCATGTATGAAATGTTGTCTACGGGGATAATTCATTGGAGACCCAATGCCTAGGGAGTCACACAATGAACCAATTTTCCCGTTATTCAGTTACCAACTACTAAATACTCTATGCTTTCTTCACTGATTTGTGATAGATTATCAGAGCTTTATCGTATATTAAATTTATATATGTATGGATCTGTCTCTGAACCCTGTGTCCCGTTGTGGTCTCTTTGGTTTTATAACTTTTACATGCTATTTTTAATACTACTAATTGTAGTATATCTTAATATCTGGTAAGATAAATTCTACTTATTTACTTGCATTATTGTTGACTTAGTTATATATAGGCCTTTATTCTTCAATCCTATTTTTAGAGAAAGTTTATTCTGATTTACTAAAAATATACAATTGGCATTTTGATTGGGATTGCATTTAAAATAAGTAGATTGTTTTGAATATAATGGATATTTTTATGGTATTGTTTTCCCATTCAAGGACCTGGAATGTCACTCTTTTATTCATATCTTACTCTTTATTAAAATTTCTCCATAGAGGTCTTATATGTTTTTTTGTTAGGTTAATTTCTAGCTAATATATCATTTTTGTGATTATTGCAAATGGTGTCTTTTTTTTTTTTAATTGTTTTTTAAATTTGCTCTTCTTGGTGTAGAGAAGTTTTATATTGATAATTTTTTTGTCAGTCTTCAGCCTTGTTTAACTCTCTTATTTTTTTTATTTTTTATTTTTTTAAAGATTTTATTTATTTATTTGACAGAGAGAGAGTTAGCGAGAGCAGGAACACAAGCGGGGGAGTGGGAGAGGGAGAAGCAGGATTCCCGCCGAGCAGGGAGCCTGATGCGGGGCTCGATCCCAGGACCCTGGGATCATGACCTGAGCCGAAGGCAGACGCTTAACGACTGAGCCACCCAGGCGCCCCTAACTCTCTTATTAATTCTACTAGTTTTCTTCTGATCTTTTTGGCTTTTCTGGTTAGATGATTGTCATATGCAAGTAATGGAAGTTTTGTCTCTTTCTATTCTTTTACCTTTCTCTCACTTTTATTTTTTTTATATTCTTAGTAGCCAGGACCTCCACGATGAAATTATCCAGTAATAATAATAGTGGCATCTTTGTCTTGTTGCCAATTTTAGAGAATGCATATAAGGTCTTTTCATTAAGTGTAATGTTTGTTAAAGATTTCTGGAATATAATCTTAATCAAATACACTTTGCTAAGAGCCTTTTAAATTATTTTTATCATTACAAATAGATGTTGAATCTTACCAAATATTTTTTTTCTAGATCAGTAAAAATAATTACTCTCAATTCAGTCAGTGTGGTGAGTTTATAGTTTTTCTGAACTGGCCTTTTATTTCAGAGATAAACTCTTTGATTGTGAATATATGGATTTTTTAGTACACTGTTAGATTTAGTTAACTAGTATCTTCTTTAGAACTTTTGCCCTATGCCCATAAGGGAGAAACATTTTTTTCTTGTTCATATTTGGATTTGGGGAGTCAAGTTACATTATCCTCCTAAAATGTTTGAGTGATTTTGCTCTCACTTATTAAAAACGTCAGTCAATATAATAATCAGGAGAGAGAAAAAGGATAATTCTAAAAAAATCTCATGGGATTGTTATTTCTGTCATGATCCAATTAG
The DNA here is from genome assembly GCF_964656455.1 of Halichoerus grypus. Taxonomy (NCBI): domain Eukaryota; kingdom Metazoa; phylum Chordata; class Mammalia; order Carnivora; family Phocidae; genus Halichoerus; species Halichoerus grypus. Next base: position 104,761,537 of record NC_135714.1, read on the forward strand.
GAGATAGAACCTATACCAGTTACTTTTACAGAGGAAATTTCATATAAAGAATTGCTAACCAATTATAAAATTGTTAACTAGGTAATTGAAAGGAAGGTAGCAGCTACAGGAAGGAGCTGTCACTCCTAAGGCTGGGAAAACAAAGGGAAAAGTTGAAATTATTAAAACCTAGGAGATGAGCTGTAACTCAGATGCCTGAAGAGCACCAGCCTGATACTCTGAAGGCTAACTCAGTGTTCTGAGAAGGTAGCACTGCTAGGTTTGTGCTGGTGTCCCTTAAGGGTTGGTAGAATGATGGTCACGGGAATAGCAAACAGATGGGAAGTCTGTGGGACATAAAGTCCCTTCTTCCCTCTTCAGCTTTGCTCTAGCATTGGCAAAGTCTACCATGGAGCAAAAAAGTAGCTCGCAGTCTCAGCCTCAGAGCTGGGTATGGAAGCATGATTTTCAGGCTAAAAGTCAGTAATTTAATAAGTGGTACAATTGAAAACTAAATCAGATAATATTTAAATAATCTCTGTGAGCTACAAAAGACATCATACAGCAAATTAGATATTAAGAATAGAATGTTAGTAAAAATTCTGTTTTAAATATTCTCTAAGATGAAATCAGAATAAATATATTTTATTAGGAAATAAGGGTTAAAAATAACTGCTTTCAGCTTGAGTTATTTGGAAAAGATCAATAGAATAAACCCAAGAGGAGGGAAATTAAAAATATAAGGTTAGATTTAATGGAATACAGAGCAAAACAACAAAGTTAAAAAAATTAATTCTTTGAAAAGATTTTTAAGATTATGAAGTCAGACCAAGGTCCATTCAAGAGACAGGAGTATACTATTGGTATTTTTGGTGAGAGAGAAAAGAAGATACAAATGAAGGGATGCCTGGGTGGCTCAGTTGGTTAAGTGTCTGCCTTCAGCTCAGGTCATGATCCCAGGGTCCTGGGATCGAGTGCCACATCGGGTTCCTTGCTCACCAGGGGGCCTGCTTCTCCCTCTGCCTGCCGCTCCCCCTGTTTGTGCACTCTCTCTCTCTGTCTCTCTGTCTCTCTGACAAATAAATAAATAAAATCTTTAAAAAAATATTAAAAAAAGATACAAATGAAATACAGAGAGCAGAATTAACTACGGACAAAAATAGAGGTTTAAAAAACAAACAAATGTTCCTCCTAGATGTTAAAAACCCTCTCTGCAGAAAAATAATGTGGGATATCTATCTCATTGACTTTTCCTATTAATTTCTTGGCAGCTTCATGATTGACTTTACTTTGATTCACTCTACTCTTCTAATGTAAATACATGCATTAACATTTCCAGTATAATTACTAAAATAATAGAAAAAGAGTATAACTTCAAAACTAGTATAGGAGGCAAATGGAATGTAAAAAGAACAAAACATAAATCAGTCTGAAAGAACCCAAGGAAAGGAGAAGGTAAGGATTATATTATAGTTATGTTAATATTAGACCAAATAATTTTAAGGCAAAAAGTATCCCTGCAGATAAAGATGAGTACTGCATATTGATAAAATGTTCAGTTCATTGGGAAGGCGTAACTATTTTAAAGGTAGCTGTGAAATTTATAAAGCAAAACTTTCTGTAACTACAAGGAGAAATGAACAAAACAGCCATTTTAGTGAGAGAATTTTAATGCATTTCTGTCAGTGGTTGAGGATAGGGAAGATTTGAACAACAAAATCAACAAACTTGACCTAAGGGATACATGTTTAGAACAATGAAACCAAAAACATATATATTGAAGCACACAAAGAACATTTATGAATTTACAATTCAAAAAATTTCTTAATACAAACCTTATTCTCTGACCAAAATTCATTTAAGTTAAAAATCAATAAATTAGAAGATCTTATTGTTTGGAAATTAGAAAACTCTAAATAACTCATTGATTGAATTATAATATGCAAATTAAAAGCTGTTTAGTATTGAACAATGGAGATATATCAAAATTTGTGGTATATAGCTAAAGCAGTGCTTACAGGGGAATTTATAACCTGAAATTCTTAAATTAGAAATGAGGAAAGGTTGAAAAATAACAATCCGGGCATTGTAATTAAAAAATAATAGGCTCCCCCATGAGAGACGATGGACTCTGAAAAACAAACTGAGGGTTCTAGAGGGGAGGGGGGTGGGAGGATGGGTTAGCCTGGTGATGGGTATTGAGGAGGGCACATTCTGCATGGAGCACTGGGTGTTATGCACAAACAATGAATTATGGAACACTACATCTAAAACTAATGATGTAATGTATGGGGATTAACATAAGAATAAAAAAGAAAAAATAATAGGCTCCAGGGGCACCTGGGTGGCTCAGATGGTTAAGCGTCTGCCTTCGCCCGGGTCATGATCCCAGGGTCCTGGATCGAGGCCCGCATAGGGCTCCCTGCTCAGCGGGGAGCCTGCTTTTCCTTCTCCCTCTGTGGCTCCCCCTGTTTGTGCTTTCTTGCTCTGGCAAATAAATAAGTTAAAAAATCTTTAAAAAAAGAATAATAGGCTCTAGAAAACAAATATTTAATACAGATTGGGCAGAAATGAACAGAAAAGGAAGACAATTACAAGAAAGAAGTAGAGTGTTTTGTGTACTCTTTCATACTAACTGCATGCTCCCTTCCTTGCTACCTCTACATGGTCATAGTGGGCTCTGGGGTTATCTCAGCCTCTGCTCAGCATCTCTTGTTGATCTTATTACTTCATTAGAAACTCATCTTGAGCAGATTCTTTACCTCTATTTAAAGAATAGTTCTTGGTTTTATTGGGGATGGGAGGCAAAAACTTGCTAGCCTTTCTCTAGGTCCCAACTGCTTGCAGTCCTTAAATTACCCAAATCATCTCTCAGGGCGCCACTGCTCTTGTATTTGTTTCTTCTTACATTATCGCTGGCTCTTCTATGTTGCTTTTTTTTTTTTTTCTATGTATTTTGTTTCTTTACAGTGCTTGTTAGGAGGCATCCTTAGATATCTAGTGATCTTCGGGTGTTTTCTCATATTTGAGAGTGGAGTTCCTAAAAATTGATTAGGTGCTCTGAATTGCTGGGGCTTGTGAGCTTGTGGTCTTCCGTGTAGTAAGTTCTGCATGGGCCCTTTCCTTGGGTGAACGAACCCGTCAGTATCCTTAGTCTTTCCTCTTGGGCTGGTACCTTTGTAGAAGGATCTTTTACCTACATATGTGGCAGGTGTATCCTGATAGTAAACTCTGGGAGCAGTGGGGAAGAGCAGAGTGGAGAAGGAGGGAGGGGAGTCTCACTAATTTCTCTATTCAATATGATTCCCTTGTCTCTGGCTGTACTTTGGGTCCCCTCAATTCAGAAATGGTTTGTGTTACTTACTGAGAGAAGACATCTTTAGAGGTAGGGTACAGGAGAAGATACTTGACTCCATGCAATTAGGGTGGGGATCTTGATGATCTAACTGCTTCCTAATAGACTTCTCTCCTAACCTTCCATTTTTCTATTTCTAAGCCTGATTTTTCTCTCTTTTTTTTTTTATTCCAGAAGTGATTTATGCTGTCCAACTTTGAGCTTTTTTGATTATACGTGGGTAGGGTGAATAGGAGGGGCATCTATTGGCATAAATCTGGTTCCTCTCAGATTTTTCTCACTGTATGTTAGTGTGTCAGCTTTCCTGGGTCAGTTATATTCAGTTACGACTTGTTCATTTGCTGTTCAGTTTCCAAAATTTTTGTTGCTATTATATTGTTTTCTCTCCTGTTTGCCCTTCCAGGTTTATGTTTCTTTAAAAAAATCCCCTTATACTCATTGTAGTGGGGTTTTAGGAGGGAGCAAAAGTAAGTGCTTGGATTTAATCTACTGTCTTTACTAGCTTGAATGACTTTACTTCAAACCTTTATTTTTCAACTCTTGATTGATATGCTCAGTAGTGGCTCACTTTCGTCTTTTAATTTTAAATTTATTTGAGAAATAGTAGGTAAATATATGTTATCTATCATTTGGATGTGTTCATAACAGAATCAGTCTTTCTGTTTTACTGTTTTTTTTTTATAAAGATTTATTTATTTATTTATTTATTTGAGAGAGAGAGAATGAGAGAGAGCGAGTACATGAGAGGGGGGAGGGTCAGAGGGAGAAGCAGACTCCCTGCCGAGCAGGGAGCCTGATGCGGGACTCGATCCAGGGACTCCAGGATCATGACCTGAGCCGAAGGCAGTCACTTAACCAACTGAGCCACCCAGGCGTCCTGTTTTACTGTTTCTTAACTTTTGAAAACTCCTGTCTTTATTTTTTTGCCTTTCCTGTCTTTGGGAGTTACTTGTTTTTTTCTTGCTATCTTCATAGATGTGGAAATTTTTGCCCAGCTCTAAATTCTGTAGTTTGCATTTGAAATCACAGATGTTTTGCTATTTCATAAATATACACTTATAATATTGTATATGCTTTTCAAAACAATATATTGTCTTTTTTTCCAAACCCCTTCCTCACATTGAAAATAATTGATAGTTTCCTGGGAAAGATTACTATAGATCGATTTTCTCAATATTGTTGAGATATTCACTTTTTTTTCTTACTAGCAAATATACCTAGCCTTCTGTTTTGGGAGTTTGTGTCTGCTTTCCTTGTATCAATGCTTCTGTTTCTCTATAAAAGTTCAAATAAATGAAAGCAAGTAAAATGATAGTTATGGTATCATTTTATCTTTGTAAAAAAATTCACGGAGGCATAGCATCCATGTTTTAGACGAAAGACCGTTAACATTATGGAGCTAGCTCCTGTCCTAGGACAAGTTTGGATATTTAGGCTGAATTTCTAAGGGGTCTCTGAGACGAGAATTCTTCTAAGTGGACCTTCATCATTCACTGGAACACAAAAGTCTCACTTTATTAAAGACGCCAAGGCAAAGAGCACATAGCTAGGGACTTTGCTGCCTAGAGGTCTTTGTCACAGATCAAAGGGCTCTAAATCTGGCAACTTAGCTGTGAAGGAAGGGGAATTAGGACATTTAGTTCTGTCAGGGTTTAAAATGCAAGCAAATAGCAAAAACAAATAATTTGCATCTGTCACTTTCCAGGTCAGCATGATCTCTTTTAAGTTATTCTTGATTTCTCTAAATTTGACTTGGTTGAACATCTTTTTGGCTCCTGCAGTATTTTACTATTCTGATTCCACTCCTCCATCTCTTTGTATTCTGTCTTTTTTTAAAACCATCATTTCTTCTTATGCTTTTCAAATGATAGGCTTTCTTAATATTGAGACTTTAGCTCTCATTCTTTCATCCCTGGTCTCTTTCCAGCCTCATTTTATAGGTCTCTGCTATTCCTGTAATACCAGATCTCATGTGTATGCACACAACTCTAAAGTCGGATTCTTTCTTGAGTTCCAAAACCAGTTTCCAACTGCTGAATATTTCCTTTAAGATGTTCTGCCAATACCTTACAAAATTTATAACTCTGGGTTGAATTTGTGAATAAAAAGGGCAGAGGCAAGAGGTGTGTTATTCTCTAGGTTATTTAGATAACTCTTTAATGGTCTTTTTTGCGGATGTTGTTTTGTAAGTATTATTTCATGTTTATAAAGTATCTGTCTTTTCATATTTCATATCAGTTTGTCATATTTTTACCACCCAAACTAAGCATTTGGAGTTTTGCCTTCATCTCCCATATTCGTTAGGCACCTCCCCCCACCTCCATATATACACACACAAGCACACACAGTTTTAAATGCTATAATATGTGTGAAGTTTGGGTTCATTATTCATTTTTTGGTAACGATTTAGTCTGTATTTATGGGGCAGAAGATAAATCTTGTATTATTTTTCTCTTTACAGGTCTTTATGCCTTAAGGAGAGTCCTGAAGAAACAACCTAATCTCTCTGATAGCAAGCTGGCTGTATTGGTGAAGATTACTCTAAATGATTTCTTACAGGGGATGAATGACATCAGGCCCAGTGCCATGAGGGAAGTAGCAATTGATGTACCAAATGTAAGTCATTTGTACTCCCATGCTAGCTACACTGTTGGGATTGAACTCTGAAAGAAACTGAGACTCCAGGGAAAGAACCTACCTAGACTAAACTTTAAAAAAACTTTTTTTTTAAATTAAAATTTTTATGGATGTAATTAGAGCTTCAGTGCAGTTGTAAGAAATACTTTAGGGAGATCCTGTGTATTCTTCACTTACTTTCCCCCCAGTGGTAACATCTTATAAACAATACTATAGGATCACAAGCAGTATATTCATATTGATATAACCACTGATCTTATTCAGATTTCCATGGTGTTACTTGTACTGTGTGTGTGTGTGTGTGTGTGTGTGTGTGTTTAGTTCTGTGCAGTTTTATTACTTATAAAGGTTTGTGTGTCCATCACCAGAATCAAGATACTGAATAGTTCCATCACCATGATGATCCCTTGCTTTGCCCCTTCATAACTATACTTAGCTTGTTCCTGCACGCATTTCTAAAATTCTGTCATTTTATTTATTTATTTATTTTTAAAGATTTTATTTTATATATTTATTTGACAGAGACACAGCGAGAGAGGGAACACAAGCAGGGGGAGTGGGAGAGGGAGAAGCAGGCTTCCCGCGGAGCAGGGAGCCCAATGCGGGGCTCGATCCCAGGACCCTGGGATCATGACCTGAGCTGAAGGCAGACGGTTAACGACTGAGCCACCCAGGCGCCTCATAAAATTCTGTCATTTTAGAAGTGCTATAAAATGGAATTGTATAGTAGCAACCATTTGGTATTAGTTTTTCCCCATTTAGCATAATTCCCAGGAGATTCATCCAAGTTGCTATGTGCAACAGTAGTTTGTTCCTTTCTATTGCTGAGTAGTATGCCATGGTATGGCTGTACCATAGTTTGTTTAACCATTCATCTGTTGAAGGACATCTGGTCTGTTTCTAGTTGGGGACGATTGTGAATAAACCTGCTATAAACATTCATGTCCAGGTATTGTGTAAATGTAAATTTTTATTTCTCTGGAATAAATGCACAAGAGTGCAACTCCTGGGTTCTATGCTAACTGTATATTTACTCTTAAAAGAAAATGTCTACTAGGCTCATTTTAGAAAAAAAAAATCTTCTAGTTATGATGCCTCTACTATTGATGCCTGGTGTTTCCTCAGGTTCCTTTACATTTTCTTCATCACTGACATGCTTTGCAGAGTTCACACACAGTCACATCACCACAAGGGCAACAGAAGCTACCTTTTATGGGTGAATCATCTGCTAAGTTATCACCCAAGTGGGCCTAACATTCTGGAAAAAAATGGCCTTATAATTCTCTTTGAATATATTAATATTTCTGGAAAATGAACATTGAAAGAAAGCATTGACGGCATGTCCTACATTATATTGGGATAGGGAATGGACTGTTAAATTTGGCTTGATCATTAGGATGTTTATATCTTAGTGTAACTTGAGGGAAGTTTACAGATTGCTCTCTGACAGTTTTAGGAGAGCTCTGATGGAAGAATGGAATTTTGTGACTATTCTTTCCCTTTGCTGCAGTCATATCACTCCATTAGTTTTTCTTTTTTGAGTTAGTCTTATTGCTTCCGAGATACTCCCTAGCTCTAACATTACAGTTATTTGAAAACTTAGAGCCTTTTTAGAGAGCCAGGCATAGTTTTGTGCCCTTTGCCCCATTGTATATATATTAATAGTTCTCTTGGTCATTAACTAATGTTTTTTAATTGCTGTAAGCTAAAACAAACAAACAAAATAAACCCCCAAAAACTTAAAGAGACTAAAAGGGTATTAAGTCAGTGGAATAGACTGTGTGGAATGATATAGTGGGGCGAAATCAGTGGATTTGTTTTCACTTTTTTTGTTATTTTGTTTTGCTTTTTTTGTTTTTACTTGTAAGGATGTTCTTGGAAAATGTGTTTTGTAGCCAAATAAGTCCGGGAAATACTGGTTTAAATAAAATCAGTTGTATATCTTTGCTGCAGAGCTTTTCAGTGTCAAAAGAGAGCTATTACGGAAACTTATTTGGCCCTGGACCGTGTGGAGCAGATACCTTCTGCGTTTTACAGTGTGGTAGATTGCAAAAACAATGACGGCAGATTCTTCCCCTCACTGTATGTTGGCCCTTTTTGCACAGCAACTTTGTAGCTCCTACCATAAAAGAGATGAAGTCAAGCTTTCCATCCTTTGAATTTGTACTTGGCCATGTAACTTGCTTTGGCTAATAGAATATTAGCAATCATGATGCAATCAGGCTTGAAAGCACTGGGGCTTGCCTTTCCTTGCTGCTCTTTGAAACCCAGAATTAGTTATGCTGAGAAAACTGTGCTAGTGTCTTGGAAGATGAGAGACCATGTGGAGCAGAAGTGAGCCCTCTTAGCAGAGATCCCCTCCTTGCAGCCACTCTGCCAATTGTCACGCATGTGACGGACACTGTGCTTAACTGTCTCACCCCAGGCCAGAAGTTTACCCAGACCAGAAGAGCCACCCAGTTAACTCTTAGAATTGTCAGAAATGACGAATGTCTGTGGTTTTGAACCACTAAGTTTTATGGTAGTTAGCAAAAGCTTACATGGCAAAGACTCTTCTTGTTAACTTCCTACAGAACACAATTGTTTTGTAAATTAAGGTGGGAAACAGTGCCCTAGAGACAGGAACATCCCCAAGGACTAGCTTCTAGTTTAGGCAGCTTTATGTGATTTTAAATTCTTTTTGAAACTTTTTCAAATTCACTAATGAATTTACAGCTTAACTTTGGGGTTTTACCAAAGCTGTGTAACACAATGTGCTAATTTAGTATGAATAATTTGACAACTGGAATTATGTAATAATGAACGATTGATGTTGGATTAGTAGAAGTTTTCCATTTCTTTGGAATTTATGGTCTAAAGTTTGGGCACATTGGTATGAATACTTTTACTTGTAGTATTTACCTGTATTTTATTGGCTACTGTCGCATCAAATAATGGGTCAAGTAGAAGTCATCAAATGCCACATGTGAAAATTTTGGGTGATATGGTTATAAACCAACTGCACCATCCAAAAACACTTTAGTGTTTAAAAAAGTTTAGGAACTAAAGAAACACAGTAAGTTTTTTAAACTTAAAATTACTGCTAATGGAGAATGTGTTTAAGCAGTGGCTGTCCACTCTTGGAATTGCTGAACTGATTTATTCATCACAGGAACTGGTACTACAACTGCATTTTTAATTGCTCTAATGAAAGATTTTTTTTTTTCCTTTATTTTCTTTTGATACAGTATTTACAATCCATGGACTTGTGCCATTTTCCATTTGGCACTTTATTACTTGGCCTAAGGCCATGGTGTACTGTGATGTTACTCATGAGCTCCGGAGTGATTAGCCCTGGTCAAAATACTTTTTTACATTGCTTTTTATGTTCACTTCAGATTATAAAAATTTTCCTGAGAAGTCAACATTTCTATAATTGGATTCCTAAATACTCTTCTGCTGTCAGGGTATTACATCGACAAAAATACCTCCAAATTATTTCTGCAGAAGGTTTACTACTTAACTTTGCTATAGAAAACCTGTTTCAAGTAGGTAGTTAATTGTGAACATTTTTTAATAGTAAATTAAGCATTCAACATCTTTTGAGAAAAAATTTCAGTGTGTGAAATTAAAACTTGTAAATCACAGTTGCCTAGTTATATTTAAGTTTAAAAGAAATGTCTTAAGATGGGAATATTGCCAATTATAATATAATGCATTATTAATTTCAGGAGACCACAAGTGTTAGCCACTTACTTAAATTTAATGTTTCCTTTTTGTGCACTTTGTGAATTGGTGATTATACCAATTGGTGTATTAAAAGTCAAATATATTTTACAGTTGATTGGTAATTAAAATCAAATGTATTTCTTTACCACAGGAATCCTCAGAATCTTTGACTTTGAAAATTTTGAAATTTCAATTTTTCACCCAGAAATAACAACTGTTAACATTTTATTGTAGTTCCAATAGATTTTTAAAATTTTGATAGGTTGTTTTTCTGTGCATATAGTTAATCTTAGGATACATAGGGTTTTATATTTTGCTTTATTCATTTAAAATTATATGGTAAACATTTTACTTTAAAATTTCTCAGCAAACATCTTTTTAATGACTATAATAGACTGTTATGTGGATGAACTGTAATTGTTTTATCCTTCTCAAATATCTGGGGTTTTTTTTTTGTTTTTCTCTAAAATGATTATACACACATTTATATCCAAATCTTTGCATTTATGATTCCTAGAAGTGGAATTACCACACTAAAATATGTGGTTTTAAGACTTGGGACAAATGTTATTAAGCTCTCCCCCCCCATAAAGATTGTTTTAATTTATAATTATGTGATAAAAATTTAAAATTACAAGGAGCTTAAGTAAAATCTCATTTTATTTTTACTTTAGTCCTTTTCTCTTTTATTTGCCACTAGAGTTTATTTTCTTGACTGAAAAGATCTTTTTCATTATGAGGAATAATACTGGATAATCTTTTAAAAAAGATTTAAAAAAAAGAAAATGAACTGTCAATTGTATATGTTCTCCTTCCTATAAAAATGTTAAATTTTTAAATAATGGGGTGTAAACTGGATGATTTTTTTTATGGGATTTTAAGTTCCATGAGAGCATAAGTTCTTACCTTTTATTTTTATCCTTTTATTTTTATCCTAGCACATAATAGATGTCCAATCAATATTTGTTCAATGGACAAGTGAAAATCTATAATTTTCACAAAAAAAACCAGATAGTTAATTTCACATATATTTAAATATTGCATCATTCTTCTATACTAAAGTATAATATAGTCTATTATTGCCTTCATGTAACATTCTTCCGATTCTTCATATTTTATAAAGCAAGTTTTTTTTTTTTTTAAGATTTTATTTATTTATTTGAGAGAGAGAGACAGAGACAGAGAGAGAGAGAACACAAGCGGGGTGAGGGGCAGGAGGAGAAGCAGACTCCCTGCTGAGCAGGGAGCCTGACGTGGGGGCTCCATCCCAGGACCCTGGGATCACGACCTGAGCTGGAAGGCAGACGCTTAACCGACTGAGCCACCCAGGCGCCCAAGCAAGCTGTTTCTTTAGTGAATTTTAACCTTAGTGAGTTTTAACTTAACTGTTCAGTGAATTTAACAATTTTGAATAAAGATACATGTAATAGTGCCAAGCTGCCTATCCTGGAAGGATACAAAGTAGTCCTTTATATTTTCTGCCAAAACGTGTCGCTTTCTTGTATTGAAAATTCTTTTTATTAAGGTAACCAAAAAAAAAAAAAAAAAAATACAGTGCTTTTAATAGTTGTAATTACATATTATCTTTGCAGTGTCATTTTATGTATACCATAACAATTATCACTGATAAATGGCATTCTTAACCAAATATATACAGATTGATTACCATGAGGTTTAATTCCTTTATGCATCTTAAACCATCCCCACCCATACCCCCAGGCTTTCCCTATTTCATTTTATGTAGCTTTAGGTTGTTTTATTATTTGGAAATAATCCATCTTTATACTTTTGGTATTGCTTTTGGATTGCAGTTTTCAGAATTTGGACATTTGGTTCAGAATAAGCTAAAAGCCAATAAAAAGAGAGGGCTCTACTTTCATGTGAACCCACTTTTGTAAAGTGAACTGCAACCAGAGCCTCAAGACTAATTGTATAGCTCCAAACCTCTTTGTAAGCTTGGATCCAGGTTAAACTTAGAGGTAGGCTGCAGTCACGTTGAAGTGTATACCAAATGTCATTAGTTAAATAAACATATCTCATTGACTCCCATTTTAAAAAGTAGCAAACTTAATTATAAAAATAAAGACTGGCTGTTTCACTAATGACATATTCAAAATTTACTGATGTATTTTCATTTGGCATTCTTTCAGATGAGAATAGAACATCAGAATGTGACAAGGCAGTTGAATTTCATAGGATGAGCTCATTAGCATTACTTTTCTCATGCAGAGATTTGAGTTAAATAGTTTAATTGACCATAATTACATTTCATTCTTCATGTACCCTCAGGATAATTAGAAGGAATTTGAGTTTCTATTCTTTAAAAACAGTACTGTATTCTGTGTGTTCTTTCTTTTTTACAGATTCCAAGGATTGAGGGTTTTGTGATGCTTTACTAAATAACAGATTGCTTTTTTTGGAATAGATATACAACCTGTGGAAATTCTATTAATTCCATATTGGTTCTTGGCAGGGCTTTTGAATTCGGTTTCTTTTGATTTTGCTTCTTGTTGTCTAGACAGAAGAGTGTCTTCTATCACTCCCAAGATCCCAGTCTTCCCTGCCAACTTCTCTTGTGCATTTTTATAGTTTCAAGTAATAACAATTGAACAGGAAAGCACATTTGGGAAAGTAGATTACTTTTAACCAGGAAATACTCTGTACCAAAATCAAGGTTGTAGTTTTAACTGTATTAAATATTTTAGAAGTTTAACTCTTTCATTCTACCTTACTTTTCTCAGTCTTATAGTCTTGAGGAGGAATGAGAGAGATACAAAAGTTAGTGTAAAGATCAGCAGTTTCTGTTCTCAGCTCTGATCCTGGTTAACTGGTGAAATCAGACACCCTTCCTTTCAGATGATAGAATGAAAGAAAGTTCTTAATTTGCTCTTTCTGATGTCTGTCTTCTTTTGAATTTATAAATAATGTTGAGATTATCATAGAGGCATATGCTGCACTTGTATGTTATAGTTGGTTGGTACTCAATAAATACTTGAGTGTTTGCTAAAAACACAGATTTTCATTTAGCATAATTATGGGTTCCACTGGTAGGGTTGATGTGGTTCTTTTGCGGAACTATGTATCTTTACTTCATCTTGTACAGATACGGAGTAATTGCTCCCTCCCAACACTTCGTTGAGTAATTTTTCCAACAGAAATTACTGATCCGGCTTAAAAGCCATCAGCATGACTACCTGTTGATCATCTCTAGAATGAAGTCTAAGCTCTTTAACTTGCTATTCATAACCTGGTTCATGCCTCCTTCACTTTCTTCGTCTATTATGCTCTTGTCTTGTTGAACCACTCCTGTTTTTGCATGTGTTATCTTCTGTGCCTGAAAAAATTGTTTTCTGACCTCTCAGTTAAAAAGATCTTGTAACGTGATCCCTTACACACACACAAAATACACATATATGCCTTGTGGACATAATACACCTAATACACAAAATACACATATATCCCTGTGGACCTTTTGTCTTATTCACATTTGTTTCCCCACTGCTTGGCAAATGGTAATAACTAAATAATAGAAGTTTGTTAAATGACTGAATATTTTGTGAAGGATTTTTGTTCATAAACGTTCTTATTTTTCAGAAATAGTTTTTTTGCCCTTCCATATAAATATATGTTTATTTTTTGGTAATAGCTTTATTGCAATACAATTCACATATCAATTCAATCATTTAAAGTGTATATTTTCATGGTCAAGTATATTTAAAGAGCTGTACAGCCATTACTGCAGTCAATTTTAGAACATTTTTATCATCCCAAAAGGAAATCCTATTCCCATTACCCATCATCTCCCAACCTGCCCATCCTCACCAGCCTTAGGCAAACATTTCTCTCTTTTATATCTCTATCGATTTGCCTATTCTAGACATTTCATATAAATGGAATATAAGATATTTGATTCTTTGTGACTGGTTTCTTTCACTTAGCATAAAACTTTTGAAGTTCATCATGCATCATGTATCAGTACTTTATTGCTTTTTATTGCCAAGTAATATTCTATTGTATGGATGTAGCACATTTGATTTATCCATTCATAGACATTTGGATTGCTTCTACTTTTTGGCTATCATAATTAAAGCTGCATTTGAACATTTGTGTACAAGTTTTTGTTTGAGCACCTCTTTTCAATTCTTTTGGATCTATAAATAGTAGAATTGCTGGGTCATTGGTGACTCTCTGTTTAACCGTTTGAGGAACTAACAGTTTTCCAAAGTGACTGCACTATTTTATATCCCCACCAGCAGTGTATGGTGTGTTCCTCTTTCCTTATGCTCTCACTAAAACTCATCTATCTATTTTATTGTCTTTTTTTATTATAGCTAGCTTAGTGGGTGTGATATGATAACTCATTGTGGTTTTTGATTTGCATTTCTTTAGTGGCTAATGATATTGAGCATCTTTTTATTTGCTTATTGGCCATTATGTGTATGTTCTTTGGAGAAATGTCTCTTTAGATCCTTTGCCCATTTTTAATTGGGTTATTTGTCTTTTTATTATTGAGTAATAAGAATTCTTATATATTCTGGATAAAGTCCTTTATCAGATATATGATATCTGATATCAGGTATGTATGATTTGCAGTATTTTCTCTCATTCAGTGGGCTGCCTCTTTCATTTTCTTTCTTTTTTTTTTTTTTTAAAGATTTTATTTATTTATTTGACAGAGAGAGAGAGCACAAGCAGGGGGAGTGGTAGGCAGAGGGAGAGGGAGAAGCAGGCTCTCCGCAGAGCAGGGAGCCCGACGTGGGGATCAACCCTAGGATCCTGGGATCATGACCCAAGCTGAAGGCAGACGCTTAACTGACTGGGCCACCCAGGCGCCCTGCCTCTTTCATTTTCTTGATAGTGACCTTGGAGGCACAAGTTTTTAATTTTGATGAAGTCCAGTGTGCCTTTTTTTCTTTTGTTGTGTGTATTTCTGGTACCACATTTGAGAAACCATTGCCAAATCCAAGGTCATGAAAATTTATCTTATATTTTAAGAGTTTATAGTTTTAGCTTTTACATTTATGTCTTTGAGTAATTTTCCCCCCAGCTAGGGTTAACCCTGCTCTTGTGTTTGTAACCATAGCATTATAGAAACTACAATTATAGCTTGCAGCCATGACAACCCTATATGGGAAAAGTGGTGTTTTTTTTTTTAACCTGTGGTAAAATATACATAACATAAAATTTACCATTTTAACCATTTTTAAATGTATAATTTGGTGGCATTAAGTATGCTTACATTGCTGTGCAATCATTACCACCATCCATCTCCAGATCTCCAGAACTTTTTCCTCTCCCAAACTGAAACTCCATACGTATTGAACAGCAGCTCTTTATTCCTTCCCTCATCATTAAGTATTATGCTAGCTTTTTTTTCTTAAGTTCTTTATTAGGTTAAGTTCCTTTTTATTTCTAGTTTGCTGAGAGATTTTTTTTTTAATCCTAAATGGATGTTGAATTCTGTTGAATGCATTTTCAGCATCTTTGAAATGATCATAATGTATTTTTTTAGTCTGTCAATATAGTGAATTACATTGATTTTCAATGTTGAATCAGTCTTGTATTTCTGGATGAATTTCACTTGACTGTGATACAGTACCCTTTTTATATAATTGCTGGATTTTATTTACTAATATTTTATTGAAAATTTTTACATACATATTTATGACAGATAATGGTCTGTAGTTATTTTATGAAGTTTTTTATCTGGTTTTGGTATTAGGGCAATGCTGGCATTATGAAATGAGTTGGAAAGTGTTCTCCCATCATTTATGTGTTAGAAGAAATTGTGTAGAATTAATATTATTTCCTTAAATATACTCCACTGAAACCATCTGGGCCTAGAATTTTCATTATTTGGAAGACATAAGTACAATTTAATTTTTTAATAAATATAGGACTATTCAAGTTGTTTATTTTTTTCTTGAGTTAGTTTTGATAGTTTGTATCTTTTAAGGAATTGGTCCACTTTGCCTTAATAGTTGGATTAATGGAATTAGTCATTTATAGATTTCTATTGTTATCATTTTACTGTCTGCAGGATCAGTAGTGATGTTCTATCTTTTATTTCTCATTTCCACCCAAATTGCTTTTGCTCCACCCTTCTTTCTTTCTTGCAGTAGTTTTGAAAAGACATCTGCTGTCTCCATTTTCTTTGTTTTCCATATGTAATATATCTTTTTTCCTTTGGTTGCTTTTAATATTTCCTCTTTATCACTGGTTTTAAGCAATTCAGTTATCATGTGCCTTGGTAGTTTTCTTCATCTTTCTTGTGCTGGTTCATTGATGATCTTGTATGTGTGGGTCTATAGTTTTAATCAAATTTTGGGGGGGAAAATCTTGGCCATTATTTCTTATATTTAGTTTGTTTCTTGCCTCCCTCCCTCATTGGGGACTCAAAATATATATGTACATTTATCTGATTGAGATTGTCCCAAAGTTCAGTAATGCTGTGTCCATTTTTTTCTTTTTCTTTTTCTCTTTGTTTTTTTTTTTTAATGTCTGTTGTTGTACCTACTAGTTCACTAACCTGATTTACCCCCCTGAAATATCTAATCTCTTAGTCTATCCATTGCATTTTAAAAATTATAGACATTAAATTAGTTTTCTTCTCTAGAAATTTGATTTTAACCTTTTTATATTTTCTTTTCTACTTAGTGTTTTCAGTGTTTCCTTTATTTGAACAAACTGAATACATTTATAACAACTGTTTTAATGTCTTTATTCTATCATCTGTAATTTCTGGATCAGCTTCAATTTATTGATCTTATGGGCTGTCTTTTCCTGCTTCTTTGCGTGCCTGATACTTTTTTATTAAATTCCAGAAATTTTGAATTTTACCTTGTTGGCAGCTAAATAATTTTTATATTAATACTCCTAAAGTTTTTTCTGGGATGTGGTTAAGTTACTTGGAAATAGCTTGATTACTTGGGGGGGTGTTGCATCTTGCCTTTAAATTTTCTTAGGTAGGACCAGAACAGTGTTCTGTCTAGTACTGGGATAAGATCCTTTTCAGTATTATACCTAATGCCTGGTGAATTATGAGAGCAGACACTATTCCTTCTATTCATTTTGGGTCTCGGGCCTCTCTCACCCACCCTCCCCTGCTTCATTTTGTTTTTCTCACATGTGTTCACTGATAACAGGGTATATGAAGGAGACCCTCATCAGAATTCAGGAGTTCTCTCCCTATGGACTTCTTTTATCTCTAATCCTCTGCTCTGTGATAACCTAGCCTCTTTGGCTTCCCCATACTCCTACCTTTACCTTCTCATCTCAGGGAGCCTGTGGGTTCTGCCTGTGTTTCCCCTTCATTACTATAACCTGTGACCTTTTTCCATGCAGCTGGTTGAGTATAATCAGCTCGTTGGTTTCCTTTCTCTCAGGGATCATTGTCCTTTTTTGTTGTGTTCTGAGAATTAATGTTTCATGTATTTTGTCAGTTTCTTCAATTTTTTTTTCTTTTTCAGACAGAAAGATAAATCTTTTTTTTTCTTATCTCTTTTACTCATAGGCCAGAAACAAAGGTCTCTATTTGGCAGGGTTTTTTTGTTTTGTTTTGTTTTTAAGATTTTATTTATTTATTTGTGAGAGAGAGAATGGGAGGGAGAGAGAGAGCATAAGCAGGGGGAGCAGCAGGCAGAGGAAGAAGCAGGCTCCCTGCTAAGCAGGGAGCCTGATGTGGGACTTGATCCCAGGACCTTGGGGTCATGACCCAAGCCGAAGGCAGATGCTTAACTGCCTGAGCCACCCAGGCACCCCTATTTGGCAGTTTTTAGAAGTGTCTCATATTTAATGATTTATATCCAAGCCACAGGGTGGAATGTATTCCAATATCCCATGTTAAAATTGCATCAGAATTTCATGTACTTTTCAAAAAAATGCTTTATAGTTTTTTATGTAGTTTGTTTTTGTTTGTTTTGTTTTGGGTATTAAGAATGAACCTTCTGGTTTTGACCAAATAGAAAGACCAGTGCTATAAAGTGGAATGGGATATGATGCTAAAGTGGGATAAATATGGTAGAGTGATTAAACTTAATCTGAAAATTAGCAGATGTCTGAGAACTCCACTATAAACTGGAGGTAAATTTAAAAAATAAGTTCAGAGGCCTGAGATAATATTTTTTTTTCTAATGTCCAGGGCTATAGATGGGTACTAGGAGGTAGGAGTGGAGTATGTGAGAATATGAGTTCTAGAGAATTCTAAGTTTTTTTAATAATGTAATCATCTGTCTGTCTTTGTTGGGGAGCCCCAAGACCACCCTTAGGCTTGATTCACTAGGATGACTAACTGGACTCAAAAGCCATTACACTCATGGTTATGATTTATTACAGTGAAAGGATACAGATCAATATCAGCAAAGGGAAAAGACCCATGGGGTGAAGTCAGAGAAATTAGGCACAAGCTTCTAGGTGTCCTCTCACAATGGAGTCACATGGGAACATACTTAATTCTACCTGAAGCGATGTGACAATATGTGTAAAGTGTTATTCACCAGGGAGAATCATCTGAATTTTGGTGTCCAGGGTTTTATTGGAGGTCAGTCATGTAGGCATACATCACCTCCATGTCTGACTTAGCTACTTAAATTCCAGCCATTTCCAGAGCAAAAACAGATGTTCTTAATTCACATTGTCACGGTAAGCTTATCTGGTCAAACTGGTATAGCTTAGCCTAAGGCTTCAGGTATAAAAACACTCTTATCAGGCACAATATTTAAAAGGCCAGAGATTATCCCTCAGAAGGGTGCCAATGGCCAGTCCTAAAGACTGGCCTTTCTTTAGAATGTGCAGGGTTTAAGCAAGCCAGGCCTTCTGAATTAAACCTTTTTGAACACTCTGTCTGCTTACTAACTGCTTTCTTTATTTGGATTTCACTAGTTTTTTTCTTAATGTCCTTTGTGTATTTCAGGATTCCATATAGGTTATCATATTACATTTAGTTATCCTGTCTCCTTAGGCTTCCCTGGGCTGTGACAGCATTTATTCTTAGCTTGTTTTTGATGGCCTTGACAGTTTTGAGTATACTGTCAGGTCTTTTGTAGAATGCTCCTTGATTTGAGTCTGGCTGATGTTTTTATTATGATTAGGCTAGGATATTATGGGTTTTAGAGAGAAACACCACTGAGGTGAAATGCCATTTTCATCCCGGCTTGACAAGGATATATTATTAATTTTGAACCTTTAATGATCTGATTTAAAAATCCCTCAGCCCCTCATGAGTACTTAACTAGATTTTAGGTGGATGCACTGCTCACATGCAGAATTTGTTTTCCGTGTTTTTTTTTTTTTTTTTAAATCCATGTTTAACTGTCTTACTACTTTGCTTTTTTCAGTGACGTGTCAGGATGTCTAATGTGCACAACTTTAGATTTCCCTAGCGATAGCAAAGAAAGGAAGCCAGGAAGGAAAATAGTCTTATTTGCTTAAGTCACAGATTAGGGAAGCTAAAACGGGTCTCTTTTATCAGATGGGAATCTGGAGTAAAACTCAAGTCCCTCAGTATGATTCTGCTATTATCTTCATATGCATCTCTTCTTTCGTGTTATTCAATTATTAATGCATTTGTTTGATGTCTGCCTCTTCTTCCAGACAGTAAGCTCAATGATGTAGAGACCATGTCAGTCTTGTGCATTCTTCATACCTCATTCTGTATACCTACCTATATTCGTAGAACCTGGCCAGACATTCCAAACATAGCAACCTTGCAGTAAAATGAATATATCAGAGTGAATGAGTGAATAAATAAATAAGTAAATGGATATTTGATATTAAAACCTCTACCAACTATACCTATGGGAGTCTGGCTCTCTCGTTGATACCTGTAACACATGAGCCCCCATACCTATCAGAAATTATAAAAGATACACAGATTCTACCCTAGGTTAGTCAAGTTTTGCTCAACAATCTACCACGTAGGCTTGCTTAGTTCCTGAGACTTGCTTGACCTGTCTCACTGAACTTACTACATGCCTAAAATATATGTCTCATTTCTCTAGGCAGCTTATTCCCCAGAATTGTCTTGTGGTATCTTTCAGACCTGGTTCCCAAGTTGGTTCTGTCCCACTAACATTCATACCCTCAGTTGTTACATGTAGCACATTCAGCATCCAAGACAAGCTTTAACTATAAGGTAACATCCTTTGTTGTTTTTGTAAATATTGACCATTAGGACTGTGCTGTAAGAATTATTTTCTGCTATCCCCTTTCCTCTGTCAGGGCTTTCTTCTCATACCTGTTGCCTCAAGCCAGAACATCAATAGTAATCTTCTTTCCCCAACATCTTGACTCTCTGGCCAGTACTGTTTTTTCTTCCATGTGGGAACTTCCTTTCTGGTCTATATCTCAAAACACAGAGTTGAAGCTCCTTAGGAAATTTGCTTATATAAGTTTGATCAGTTTTCTGACATAGAGGGGACCTCCTCCCTTTGCTTCCTATTTCACAAAAATTTGGAGCATCTCTTTGGACAGTCTTGGCAGGGGAGGGTTTTTCTTTCCATTATGCAAAAATTTTTATTGTCAGCCAACCATCAAAGGAGATCAGAGGAGATGGTTTGAATTTATGATCCAGCTATTTGGACAGATCTGGGCTAGAAAATGTCATGCAAGGCATATGTATAGCTTTGGTACACTTTTACATGTTAGCAACATTTTTTCATTAGGTCTGACCATACATGCTGGTTTATTCCTAATTCTCTCCTATTTTTCCCATCTCACCTCCTACCAGCCCATCCCCCTGCTATTTCTCCCTCTTTTGCCACTTTATTTTTAAAATAATATAAGAGAAATATGTGTCTGCCTATTAATTTATTCCTTTACTAGACATTGAGCATCTGTAATATACAAGGCACTATCTTAAGAAGGTCCTGGTGATACATGCCTATATAACAAAAGAGTCCTTCTGTTTGTTTACTTGTAAATTCCCTCAGAAGAATAATCAGGACAAAACTCATTTTAAAATTTTTACTATTTGGGCGCCTGGGTGGCTCAGTTGGTTAAGCGACTGCCTTCGGCTCAGGTCATGATCCTGGAGTCCCTGGATCGAGTCCCGCATCGGGCTCCCTGCTCGGCGGGGAGCCTGCTTCTCCCTCTGACCCTCCCCCCTCTCACGTGCTCTCTCTCTCTCATTCTCTCTGTCTCAAATAAATAAATAAAATCTTTAAAAAAAAAAATAAAATAAAATAAAATAAAATTTTTACTATTTAAAACATTTTCTTTTCTGGACATTTTATATTTCTTTAGTATTGGGACATTTTGTTACCTATTAACTGTGGTTAATTTAAAATTCACTTGAGAAACTTGTAGAACATATGCTTCTTTAGCACCTCGGTTTGGGGGGCCAGTCTGTAAAAAGTCCCTTTCTCTTTGTTCTGTTCTTATATTTTTCATTACCTTTATCCATATTCCTTTGTCTTTTCCCAGTTCTGCTATGCCAGAGAAGGAATGGCAGGGATTTTCTAAGCAATTTCCTTAAATATTCAAAGCATTTTCTTCTCTTCACAGTAAAATTATTTAAGGAATTTGGTAAATTAGAAAAAATATAAAATATTTTAATGAAATAGGAAGAATTTTCTAGGTGAGACTTTATATCATTTTCATGATGAGTTTTTACTTTTTTTTTTTTTTTTTTATTGCTGCTGTTGTTTTTTTTCTTGTTTAAAGTTTCCATTTTTTCTGAGATTTTTCCTGGACTTGCTTATCTGGCAAAAGTAGGTTGTGTTTTAAAAGCTCATTTTGGAAATGAGTAACTATTTTTTTTTTTTTTTAAGATTTATTTATTTATTTTAGAAACAGAGCAAGTGAGAGAACTTGCTTACTGTGAGGAGGTGCAGAGGGAGAGGAGAGAGAGAGAATTCCAAGCAGACTCCCTGCCAACTGTGGAGTCCCTGGGGGTGGGAATCGATCCCACGACCCTGAGATCACGACCGGAGCCGAAATTACAAGCCAGACGCTTAACCGACTAAGCCACCCAGGCACCCTTAACTATTTTTAAGTTGAATTAAATTATAGAGTTTTGTTATCTAAGGCAGGCTTATTTAAATAATATAATAATAATAATATATAATAATATTTATAAGATTCATACATACCCAGTTCTCTGAGAACAGATTATAGTAAATTTATTAAAGTAGGATTGTAAGGTAATGATATTTTAGAAATTGAACTCAGGTTTTAATGTAACCATTCAACTGATTATGAAATTTATACAGTTTGAAATTTGGTTAAAACATTTGCCTTTAAGTTGATCATATTTTCCATGATATTTGCAGCTTTGGGAGATATCTGTAATTTTTTTATTTGAATAGTTTATTTCTTCTTTACCATAATTTTTTTTTTTCCTTATTAACTAGGAGTTATAGGAGCATCTGGCTCCCATAGCCTTTATATGTTTCAGTGAGATCCTTAATGTGATTTACTAAAGAACAACAAAATCACCCAGATTAGTGGCAGTTTGCAATTAGTGGCAAAGTTTTGGTGTGCAGTTTCTTTTATTCTTTCTCATCTACTTTTTTAAGCTCCCTGTACTCTTACCTCTGAAATTGTTAGATATTTTCAACCAAGCTTGCTTATGCAAAATGGAAGTGAAACAGGAAGAGGGGGAAAAACTGAGTGGAGAGAGAAAAGGGAAGGAAAACATACTTAGAATACTTAGCGCCTCTTAACACCTGGTGCAGAGCACTTCTCTATATTTGTACTTCCCTCACAGTTCACCTACTTTATTTTCAGAGTCCTCACTTAGTTGTCTTTTTTGTTGTATTTTTTCTGAAGTTTTTATTTTTAATGGATTGGGTGGAGAGAAAGAGGCTGTAGATGGTTTATGGCACTATAGTACAACTGAAACTTTGACTTGTTTTTTTAAAAAAAACCTCCATAGACTGTGTTTTGAAAGCATGGGGGAAAATATTTTTTGTCTTTTCACTATATAAAGCTAATGGCTTTCACTTATTTTCACTTAGATCTAAGAGCACATTTTGAATACTTACTGCTTCCTAATTTTGCTTTATCTCCGTTAAAGAAGCATCTGGAAATGTATTGATCTTTCTTTTGGATCTTGGAGGTTGGGTTTTCTCAACTTACTTCTTTCTGCATTATTTAGTATCTTTAGTAATTTGAGATGTTTATGATTTCTAAACAAAATAAATGTATTTTAAATATTTAAGTTGGTTAAAAGTTAACATGTGACCCCGCAGAAAATTTTGAACAGGCGCTAACCCACTTGCTACTCCTGGCTCCTTGTCCTCCTGCTGGGACTTGTTAGCATGAAAGAACAAAATGAAAAGTACTCTTTGTCACAATATTTTCTATAAAAATAACACTTTCAAAAGAATTTTTTGTACCTGGCAGTGTAAAACTTGGCATGTAACAAATGTGAGCATCTTGGCTCACAAATGTAAAGACACTGTCAGTCCCCCTGGAGCTACTGAATTCCTCTCTCATAGTGTATCTCTTAATATCTGCATTTCTGTTCATTACTTTTTACTTTGTCCTTGTGGAACTACTTCGTAAGTTGTTGTTTTGTTTTTGTTTGTTTTTTAAATCTGATCATCAAGTCTTTTGGCCTCCGTGGGTATGCATTTTGAGGGTTTCTTTTGTTTTGGTGTTGGTTTGTATATTGCTGGATGGATGCTTGTCCAGAAAGTACTATAAGAAGTTTGTGGAGGGCATTTCCCTTGGGAAATTTACCTCGCTGCTCCGTCTATACTTGTTTGACAGCTGTTCCTTTACTTCTAACTTTATTATTAATTCAAAAAGTTATAAAGCCATATGTGAGCAGCTGTTCACTGTTTTCATTAGGACCAAGTAAGAAAGAAAGGACCCAGCTATTATCAGGAGTGATTTAAGTTAGATTTTAGGAATAATTTTCTGGCAGTTATGATATAGTATAACTTATTAAAAAGAGAGTTACAGATTTTTTTTTATTTTTTTAAAGAGCATAAAATAGTATTTGTTGAAAGATGAGAGGAGTTGAAAGATGAAATACTGTCTGAAGGTGGGATAGTGAACCAGCTAGTTTTTGAATTCCTGCTCTAGTTTTAGGATTTTATGATTTCATGCTGGTATTTATTCTTCTCTGACAGACTAACTTTTCCCATGACTTTCTGTGCTTTAAGATTCTTCCGTGCAATAGTAAGCTCTTTAAGCTGATTTATATTCATTTTTGAATTGATATCTTAGCTGTAGATTTATTCATCATTTATTTGGCATTTAGGTGCTAAATTAAAATGCAAAACTTATTTACCTTTAGTTTAAGATATGTAATGATCAGACACAAAGGAAAAGAATAGATAAGTTATAGTAGTTGAGGATTGCTCATGAAACTACAAATGCAATTGCCTGATGGGCTTTTATCTTTTGTCACTAAGCCTTCAAAATATAACTGTTCATTGTAATCATCTTTCAGACATTTAAATAAACTAATACCTAGTATTTATTAAATAGTTACTGTGTGCCAGGCAAAGTGCAGTTAATATAAACTATAGTGTTTAATTCTCATAATGAAACTGGGGGCTTAGATTTTATTATCCCCATATTCTAGATGAGAAAGTTTAGAGAGATCAAGTAAATTACCCAAAGTCATACAGTAACTGGAAGATCTATAATATGAAAAAATATATGAAGTTAAAAGAAGCAGAATATAAAATTGTGAATACATTATGATCTCAGTGAAAACACACACACACACATTTGAAAGACTAGAGGGTACCATTAACAATGACTACTTTTAGGTGTTGGGAAAACAGATAATTCTTATTATATTGTCCTTCCTAATTTCTTATAAGCTGTACCTATTATAAGGATAGCTGATATATGATCATATGAGGTGGGAATTGCCAATTTTTTTTTTCAGGAGTTACCCCAGATTGCTCTCATTCCCTCACATTCTATTCAATAAGTCCTACTGGTTCTACCTCCAGAATATATTCTCATGCCCAAATTGGCCCTCCTTGCCATCTCACTGCTGTAATCCTGCTCCAAGCCACCATCTAACTGCGTCTTCCATATCCAGTCTTGCCTACCCACCCCCCACTAAGTTCATTCCCCATGCAGTAATTAGAGTGATTTTATTTTTAATCTCTTATTTACTGTATTTTAACCCTGAGAGCAAGGATTTTGTAGACCATTACCTGGTATGAGACTGAGTATGGAGTAGGCACTTAGTGGTTTTTTGAATGGATGACAGTGGCATGGAAAGGTGGTCAGCTTCATTGCTCCCAGCTCACCTTGCAGCCAGTTGGAAAGGGACCATAGGAAACTGCTTTAGACTTAGTTGTAGCTAGCTCTCTGTGTGATTGACCACAGTAGTGGTTTTTTGGATGCATTTCTTTTATTGCTTTTCTTTTTCACTCATTTGCTATCATTTTCACATTCTAACACCTTGACATAAGTCTTACATATATGCACAATTTCCAAATGTCGGTCCTCACCATCTCACATATTTGAGAACTGTAGAACTGTTTTGTATTTTTTTCAGTAGATTTTGTATTACTTTGTTTGAAGACAGCTATTTTATGTCTTTAGACAAAGACGTTTCTTATTTCTTTTTCTGGAGTACAAAATTTTGAGGACATTTCCTCACTCATCTTTGTGCCCCTACAGTTACTAACACAAGTCCAGCACATAGAAGACATTTCTTGGTTTATTGAATTTATTTCACTCGTAAATTCCAATCACAGTATAATAATTGGAAACTATTCCTTAATTTCCAAACATGTTCCTTTTAATGTAACTTCCAGTTACTTAGTTGTCCAAGTCTGAATCGTGGCTGTTGCCCTTGATTCCATGTTCTTTTTTTACCACCCCTTCTTCAGATCTAATTAATTTTTAAAACTCATTGATTTGCCTTATTTAATATAGTTTACTATGGTTTAATAAGCTTTAATTTTTTTTCATCTGTATAGCCCCACTGCTACTTTAGTGCAGATAATCACCATCTCTTATCTGAATTACTGTAGAAGCCCCCTCCAAGTTCTAATCCCTACTCTGTCTTGTAGCCACAGTTGTCTTCCAGAAATCTGATTATGTCATTTCCATGATTAACTTGTTCTCCATATCTCTCAAGATAAAGTCTAAACTTCTTGATGCCTTATGAGTCTTCAAGGTCTGATAGCTTCCTCTGTTGCTAACCTTCTTTGTTTCTACTCCTTTCTATCCTTTCCTGGCTCCCGAAATTCTAGCCATACTGAATTACTTTTAGTTCTCCTAATTTATGATGCTTTTTTTTCTCTTTCTCCTCCCATGGCACCTACTGTTACTTTCAGCTGGCTAGTTTCATTTGATCCCACCTCATATATCACCTCTGAAAAGTTTTTTTGACCATACATTTAAATTCTGTGACTATAGCATGTACCATGCTATATAGTAATTGCCTAACTATGGAAATATATCCCTTTAAGGAAGTATTCCTATATCAGGTCAGAAGCTCAGTATGGACAAAAACTATTTTGTCCCCAGCAACCAGCATATTATGAAATAGACATTTAGTCAGTATTTATTAGATTAATTGATATTTCTGCAGATGATGTTGCCTTATGTTTCCCTGAGAAGCTAGAGACCTGGTGTAACTCCCTCAACTCCCTGCGTTTCCACCAGTCTTAAACTTTTTATCTTTATCCTTTCATTTTTAAAGATTTTATTTATTTATTTGACAGAGAGAGTGAGCATGAGCAGCGGGGAGGGGCAGAGGGAGAAGCAGACTCCCCGCTGAGCAGGGAGCCCGATGTGGGGCTCAATCCCAGGACCCTGAGATCACGGCCTGAGCTGAAGGCAGACGCTTAACCGACTGAGCCCCCCAGGCGCCCCTATCTTTATCCTTTTACACTCCTTTCCTACTACTGTTTGACAAGATAAATACTTAACTAAAATATAAAGTGGGAGATATAAATACAGTAGGAATAGAGGAGTATTAACTATCTTTCAAAAAGTTTAGTGGTGAGGGATGCCTGGGTGGCTCAGTTGGTTAAGCGGCTGCCTTTGGCCCGGGTCATGATCTCAGGGTCCTGGGATCGAGTCCCACATCGGGCTCCTTGCTCAGCAGGGAGCCTGCTTCTCCCTGTCTCCCTCTGCTTGTGTTCTCTCTGTCAAATAAATAAAATCTTTAAAAAAAAAAAAAGTTTAGTGGTGAAAAAGAAGGCGATAGAACATTAGAAACAGTATCGAAGGAAGGTTGTTTTGAAGGATAGGGAGAAACAGGGAATGTTTGTAGGCTGAGGAAAGAATATAGGGAAAAATACAATCAAGCAGTAATAGAGAAAGTACAACCGATGAAGCAAGAGCTCTCTCTTGGCAGAGAGGTAGGGGACAGGATTGTTTCAATCTTCTGCTTCAGCCTTCAGGGCAGTGGAACAACTCCTCAGCAAGACTACTAGGTCCATACAGTGGCATCAGTGTTTTGGCCTCTTCCATGCTAGTGAACAGTTTTCCGATAAAAGCATTCTAATTTTTCTTGGCGGACAAGCCCTCTCCAACTCCGGGTCCAGCTGACTCTGTTTGCTAGTACTCCCTGATCCTTATTAACTACAGAGATCATCTTTTATCACATGGATTTCTTTGTGTTTATATTAGTGATTTCCATGTGTGGTTCATGGAGGTACTTAGTATCTGATATTAAGTTCTTTTAAAAAACTCTTTTTTCAAGACTCTTTAAAAGACTGATTAAAAACCAAACATACACAAATGTATTGAAAACCAAATTTTATCGTGATGAAGATTTGCCAGATTGATTTAGTTTCATACAAACCTGAGAAAAAATACTCCCTAGGCATTTATAGGCATATAATTGAATCTTTTATAAAATGTCATTGATTAAGAAAGATATAGTTCTACATTAACCTTTAAGAAAATTTTATCTGTATATGTGTACTTATTTAAATTAGCTTAAATAAGTATTTTGCTATAATGCTACATTACTTAAAGTAAAACTCAGGGTGCCTGGGTGGCTCAGTGAAGCATCTGACTCTTGATTTCGGGTCAGGTCATGATCTCAGGTTTGTGAGATCAAGCCCCGAGTTGGGTTCACACACTGGGTGTGGAGCCTGTTTAAGATTCTCTCTCTCTCCCCCACCTCTGTCTCTCTCTCCCTCTCTCTTAAAAAAAAAAAAAAAAAAAAAAAAAGTAAAACTCAAACGTACTCCAAGACATGGAAAGTCCACTCCTAGTGGAGCACGTTGACAGTGTGCTCTTCTCATTGTATAGGTATAATAATTGCATAGTAACAACTGAATGAGCATCATGCAGGATCATAACAGTAACACACTATCATTTTAATTTTCACAAGTTTAAGGAGTGCTTCTCTGACTTTTACATTTCTGGTAGTTATTATAAATATAGCTCTGATACATTATATATAACATATATATACTGTCTGTATGTGCTCATAAATGTGTGTTTGTGTTGTGTGTGTATGTATATTCCACTGCTAAAAGGCATAAAAACAAAAACTGGTATATTTAAAGCATTCAGTTCAGTAACCCTGTTGTTAAATCTACTGACCACTACTTCTTTAATACTCTATACTTTCTGATCTCTCTATTTAGTTTTCTTTTTTTTTAAAGATTTTATTTATTTATTTGACAGAGACAGAGACAGCGAGAGAGGGAACACAAGCAGGGGGAGTGGGAGAGGGAGAAGCAGGCCTCCTGCTGAGCAGGGAGCCCGAGCACAGAGCCTGAGCACGGAGCCCGAGCAGGGAGCCCCGATGCAGGACTTGATCCCAGCACCCCGGGATCATGACCTGAGCAGAAGGCAGACGCTTAACGACTGAGCCACCCAGGCGCCCCTCTATTTAGTTTTTGATAGTTGTTGACTACCCTCCTTAACACTCTCTTCCCAGAATGTTTATTTCTATGAGAGTATGCTGCAGTATTTAGAAGTCTTGATATCTGCATCCTACTTTATTTTTTTTAAAGATTTTATTTATTTGAGAGGGAGAGAGAGAATGAGCAGTGGGGTGGAACAGAGGGAAAGGGAGTAGCAGACTCCCTGCTGAGCAGGGAGCCCAATGCAGGGCTTGATCCCAGAACCCTGGGATCATGACCTGAGCGGAAGGTAGACGCTTAACTAACTGAGCCACCCAGGCGTCCCCATCCTACTTTAAAAAGATTCAGTGGCAAATTTAAAAATTGATAAAGTATGTGTGTTTGTGTCTGTACTGTTGGTGTGTGTGTAGAGAGAAAGTGAGAGCATGCATTACAGCATGTGTGGCAAATATTAAAAATTGGTGAATTTTGGCAAAATGTATGTATACACTTACTGTATTGATTTTTCAACTTTTGTGTATGTTGAAAATTTTCAAAATTTTATTTAAAAAGAAAAAGGAAAAGAAAAATGAGAGACACAAGAAAGCAGAAGCAGGAACTACCCCTCAGGGGTGTGACAACTCGGCTGCACCTTGAGGCAGGCCTGGTTTTAGAAGTAACAGTCAGGGGCACCTGGGTGGCTCAGTCGTTAAGCGTCTGCCTTCGGCTCAGGTCATGATCCCAGGGTCCTGGGATCGAGCCCCGCATCGGGCTCCCTGCTCAGCGGGAAGCCTGCTTCTCCCTCTCCCACTCGCCCTGCTTGTGTTCCCTCTCTCGCTGTGTCTCTCTCTGTCAAATAAATAAATAAAAAAAAAAAAAAGATTTAAAAAAAAAAAAAAAATAGAAGTAACAGTCACCTTCTGTGGTAAACAGTCACTTTGATCCTGTATTTTTAGGGCCATAAGCTTATGTGCATTGATCTCAAGTTTAATTTTAGTTTTATTAATTGGTGAAATCAGAAATCAGGAAAAGAAAAAGGCAAAATAAAACCCAAGGCTGATGATACTGTAGGGAAACTTATACACGTATGACTCATGCTACTAAAATAGATAAGGCGGTTGGGATAGCAAACTGACATTATGCATCAAGAGACCTAAAAATGTTCATGCCTTTAATCCAGTAATCTTACTTTTTAAAACTAAATCCCAAGAAAACAATTTAGAAAAGAATAATTAAATCTGATTTCAGGATTATGGTTCATAATATAGCATTCTTCTGGTTCCGTTGACAAAAAAGAAAAACAACAAAGTCCCCCTCTCTAAAACCATGCAAGTTCTTAAAAAAAAAAAAAATAACCTTTTCCTGATATTAACAAACAAAACCTTTCTCTTTTTTGGATTTGTGAATTGTTTGTTTTTCTGAACTTTTTCTTCCTCTTTTTTTCCCCTTTTGCCTCTTGAATGTAGGTGGTGCCCAGCAATCTGCCTTTCACCCACATCTCTCCTCTCCTGGTGGCAATTTTAATTGATGTCATAGTTTTTATTATTTGTATGTAGAGCTCTCTGAAATTGAAATTCCAGTCCTGTCCTCTTTCCAGAGCTCCATTTGTGATGCTTAACATTCCAACTGCTCCCTTTTTGTCTCTTGAATATTCTGTGCTGTGTTTCAACTCTTTATATCCAGAAATAAAAATCTATCATATATTTTCCCTCTTAAAATTTATTTTTCTTTTCATGTTCGATCAACTCATCTTGAAATCTTCAGCTTTAAATTCTCCCTCTTTCTTACTCTAACCTCAAAACCCTTGTACTGTGGACCTGCAGTATCACTCTGGTGTGTCTTCATCCTCTGCATGTGGTTACCCTAGTTTAAGTTTGTTTTTTTATTTTAAGAATGTTTGTGATAGGTCCTTAATTGATCTCCCTGCATTCTTTCTCCTCTCTAAATGAATCTTGTCAGAGAAGTCTTCCTAAAGCACAGATCAGACCATATCACTTTCCAGATTAAAAATCTTCAAAGACTTTTTATGAAGAGAGAGGTTCTTGAACTCCATCATCTAGTCTTCAGGGTCCCCCACTATATAGTTTCAACTTAGTTTCCTTTTTAAATTTTTCTCCCTCATATCTTTTTTCTCTTATTCCTTCATACTTTCCTCTGAGCCTTTGTAATTTTTTGGCCTCTACCTGACCATTCCCCTGTTTTCACATTTCCAGATCTCATCTGTTCTTTAGAAGTTGACTTTCAGATTTGCCTTCCAGCTGGAAGTAATCTTTTCTTCCTGGGAACTCCCAAAAGCTTTTTCTGTGTCTTTGTTACTGTGCTTAGCATCCTTTCCATTGTACTGTGATTATTTATGTACACATTACTGGTGGTTGTTAAGTTCTTTAAAGTTTGTATTCATGTCTTATGTTTCTATTTCCTGTGTATATTATCTGATATGTAGTTCTTAATGGATATTTACTAAGTAAACACCATGTAAAGAGTTGTCTTATTTTGGTGGGTTTCTTTGTTGAGGAAAAGGAACAAAATTTTGAGGATACTTCATGAATATATCAAAGACAGAAAAAATCGTATGTTCCCTAAGAACCTACAGAAATATTTTTGGAAGTAATACATAATGCAAATAAATTTGCTAAAAAGATATATGCAGATGAGACCTTGCATCACTAATTCAAACCATTTTCAGACAGATGAAACTTAATTTTTCAAGCCATCTAGAAAAGAAGACAAACTTAACAGTTTGTTCAGTCATTTAAACAGTTATTTATACAAGCAGAAACTTTTTTCTTTAGTATTTCTGTAATATATAGCTCACATTTCATATACTCTAATTTACTTCTAGAACTTTTTAAGGATCTTCTAGATTTTTAAATGGTTCTATTCCCCCTCTTGCACTTTTTATTGATTCTTTTTTTTCCCTCTGTTTCTCCTGGCAAAACTTACATTTAGGTAATGCTCTGTTTTATAGGTATCCTGGTCAGATATAGGAGGACTGGAAAATATCAAACTGAAATTGAAACAGGCTGTAGAATGGCCCTTGAAACATCCAGAGTCTTTCATTCGAATGGGTATTCAACCACCTAAAGGAGTTCTTCTGTATGGACCACCTGGATGCTCTAAAACAATGATTGCAAAGGCTTTGGCCAATGAGAGTGGACTGAATTTCCTAGCTATAAAGGTAAGGTGTTAAATTTTTTAATTGCTACTTTGTCTTCCAGCGCCACTAACACCCATCCTCTGATTCTTACCCTTAGAAAAACATGAAAAGTCATCTTAAGGAGTGGCTGAGCTTTAAATAAACTAGTGCTTGTAATCAGCAAAAATGGTGGACTACTTTATTTAGTTTTGTGATTCTCAATATTTCTTATGTCTGTGTATAATAGAAACCAGTCTTGTTTAGTTTCTGTATTTTTTAATTGTGCTAATAACCTCTTTTGCTTAACTAAGACTTAATTTAAATATGACATGAATTTACTATTTATATAGAGAGAGTTTTCAAAGAAATCTGATAATTTATATGGTAAAACTAAATTCCTTAAAATACTTTTCTAGTCAGGGAATATCTGTACAAGGTTTATATTCCGAAACACACACATACATTATTTGTTCATTGCCCTACCCTATTACTTGGGGTAGATAATCTTATCTGACATGTAAGTAAGTCTTACTTGACTTGACTTTAGGGCCAGATATTTTTTTTTTTAAGGTTTATTTATTTATTTTAGAGAGAGAGAGAGAGCATGTGAGCAGGGGGAGGGGCAGAGGGAGAGGGAGAGAGAATCCTCAAGCAAACTCCCCTTGAGTGTGGAGCCCGACATGAGGCTCCATCCCAGGACCCTGAGATCATGACCTGAGCTAAAATCAAGAGTCGGACGCTTGACCGTTGACTGAGCCACTCAGGCCCCCCAGGACAAGATATTAATTTTTTAATTAACTTTTATGTAATATGATCATTTATCCAGTTACTAAATATACATATATAGAACCTTAAATCCATTAGTGGAATGGACTTTATCACAAAAATATGTACTTCAGTCTGTTAAATATCAAATTCATTTCAGGAAAAGCACATGATAAAAGGCTCTGTTTTGATAGTACCAGGGAATTTTTTTCATAACAAAATATGTTTTCTATCTTAGAACACTGAAATCCTTGGCAGTTTGAAAGCATAAAATTTATTTCAGAGTAGAGTCAATTTTTTACTTAAAATTTTTTTGGAATAATGTTTAGATATGTTTAGGCTATTTGCTTTTTAAGAATCAGTATCTTCACAATCACTAGTGATTGCATATTTGTGATTATCTTGTGGAAGATATTAGATACTGAAAATAGGGGAGGGGACCATTTTCACTGTGATCACTTACACTGAATCACTACCACAGTTTTAAAGTTTGCAGCTTTAAACGTTGGAGTAATGAGTGATTTTGAAATTTCAGAGACATTTTGATTTCTCTTTGGTGCCTTTTCTCTTATGTCATGGTAATGGACATAACTGTTTTACTGGCACTTCCTACTCTTTTTACTGTCATCTCCATTTTTCTGTGCCTACCTTGTTGTGTTTTCCACAATTGTATATTCATAATCCCTGAATTTTTTCTGTTTCCTGGATATCTGAAACTTACTTGATGAGGTCTGCACTCAGAGTTATTTATACTGGAATCTCAAAGAGGAGCATATGTATTTTCCTACAAACTAGTATCTCATTCTTATGTGATCTAAGATAACTGTTCCAGATGTTACCAGGACTGCTTTCTGGCCTATCTTAGGATTACTTAGAAATACATTTATTACTGTTTTTGAGTATGAAACATTTCAGAACTTTAGGCAGTTTACTTTTTTCACTGTGAGAAAATGTACAAAGATTCTTTGAAAGGTTTATCTTGCACACTATTCATGTAAAATAGCCACGTGTGTGTTAACTTATTTGAGCTTTTTCACTAAACTCACGTTCATTTTTCTTTTAGGTCATACTCGCACAAAGGTTAAGTGATGTTAAGAAATTTTCTTATTCAATTGAGTTCATACTTGCTTAGAGATAATTACGTATCCTACTTACTAGTTTTTATTTAAGGTGGATTTTTATTCAATATACATTTTAGTATAGTTTGGCAGTATTATTCAATTTTTGAATCTGGGTGGAGATTATATTTAATGAACAATGAATGTTCATTTTACTATTTTTTAAGTTTTCCTACATGTTTAAAGATTTCCAAAAGAAAAAGTTGGGAACATGAAAAAATTTTTGTTTTTCTCTGCATTTTCATCGGTCTTTTCATCTTGTCTGATCATTGCTAATGAGAAAAGTTTAAAGTAGCTATGTTATACAGCTTATGTATGCAGAAATGAAGTCAAAGAAGTTGGGAATTTATATTATATTCTTCCTAGTTTTTTTTTTTTTTTTCTATGAAGGAAAAGTTGGTTTTTGGTTGCAACATACATGTTTCTTTTCCAAGGGATTTAAGTGTTAAGTTTGAGCTTTTGAAATCACAAGTTTGACACATTTTGAAAATGACCAGAGAGGGGCGCCTGGGTGGCTCAGCCGTTAAGCCTTCGGCTCAGGTCATGATCCCAGGGTTCTGGGATCCAGCCCCGCATCGGGCTCCCTGCTCTGCAGGAAGCCTGCTTCTCCCTCCCTCACTCCCCCTGCTTGTGTTCCCTTTCTCGCTGTGTCTCTCTCTGTCAGATAAATAAATTAAAAAAAAAAAAAAAAAAGAAAGAAAGAAAATGACCAGAGAAACGTACATAGACAATGAAATTTTCTAGCCTATTGGAAAATACAAGTATCTTACATGTATTGAAGGGAAAAACTCCCTAACATTTTTTACAATTGTAATTACCTTTAATTCCGAAAATAAAGAATTTAAAGATTTGAAACATTTCTTTCTCTGAGTTTATGAAAGAACCCTTTAACTTCACCTGTGCATCTTTCCTAAACAGTGATTAGAAGATGTATACTCAGAGTTCAGACTGCACCTTGGCTTGTGTGGACTCTTAATATCCTTTGGCATCTGTATGTGTTGTTGTGTAGACTGTAACACTTGACATATGCTTAAGTTTAGTTTGTCATCTGTGTCAATTATGTCAAAATATTTTCCAGTTGAAGTTTCCTCTCTGCTTCTCTCTTGCTTTTGTCTGGAGTGCTGCAATAGATTAATTACCCTTGTGTAGTTGGGCCGCTTTACTTTATGAAGAACTGTTACTGATTCTGGAAGAAGGATGGTTAGGCATCTGACAGGGATTTTGAGCAAGTCCTTTATTAGCTGTTATTGGTGAGTACAAGAATGTAATGAGCTTAGTGTATGCTTGATTTTTTGAGGGAAATTTTCTTCTGATAACTTGTTTCAAGGAGGAATTACACAAAATACATCCCATTTTCAGGAAACTGTTTTATTCAAAAGCATGCACGATTCCAAGTACTTACTGTTCTTTATTTAACTAGATCTCCTACTATTCTATTATCAAAGGTACAAAATAATATGAATTTGGTAAGTTCCAAGTTTATCTTTAAGCTTTTGTTTTTAAATTTTGTGGGCTAGTCTATAACTCATAGAGTTTCCATTTTGCAGATACTGTGTGGAAAACTGCATAGATACACCTCTTTTATATACTGAATGCTTTAAGATTAGTTTCTAGGATTGCAA
Source organism: Halichoerus grypus (assembly GCF_964656455.1). NCBI lineage: Eukaryota > Metazoa > Chordata > Mammalia > Carnivora > Phocidae > Halichoerus > Halichoerus grypus. The sequence goes on from NC_135714.1 coordinate 104,796,591, forward strand.
ATGAAGATAATAATGTTTCAGACGGTGAAATGACTTTTCCAAGGTCAGAATTGTAGTGATGAAACTGAAATTTGATCTCAGGACTTTCTGAGTGCAGAGTCTAAACTCTGAACCACTGCATTATATAGTCTTTTATTCCCTGCCCCCGCCCCCCTTTTTAAATTTAATGCCCAGTCCTTTTTTCATTAATTACACCATGATACTGGAGGAGGTAGTTCGGGCAGTTTCTATTGGGCAGGTTCAGAGAAGTGGAAAGATGTTTCTGGGACGTTAAAAAAAAATTTGTTCCTGTAGGACAAAGAAAACTGAGAAAAATAACATGGCTTTGGAGAAGTTGGTGAAATTAATAAGAAAGAGTAGTCACTGCCAAAGAAACAGGAATCTGATGAATAAAATGGAAGTATATGGAAGGAGACTAGTGGTTGAATAAGGTGGAGCTTGAAATTTACCTATTACTATATAATTTGTGGTCTTGAAATCGTGTTACAATGAAAAGAGTACTAAGCCAGGATTCAGATAGCTTTGGTTTGATTCCTAACCCTTGCACTTGTTAGCTCTGTAGCCTTAAAGAAGTTCTCTTGGTCTCAGTTTTTTTTGTTTTGTTTTGTTTTAATCTGTATAAGCTCTTTGAGAGGATTAGTATATTAAGAAGTAAGTGAAAAAGTTTTGGAAGGCGTAACTACTCAATTCTTTAAGTGCAGCCTGCGTATAGTTATGACTTCCTGTCAAAGAGTTCAGTGTGAAAAGGGGAAGACTTACTTGACAGTGTAGAAACCTGGCAAACACTACCTCAGCCAGGTGATCAAGGTTAACATCTTCAGTGATTAGTCATGTTGATAGTGTGTACCCTTGTATGATGTGACAAGAATGGCACTTTATTTCTGGGGTCTTCCTCCATAAGAGTTATAATCTGTGTCTGACCATGAGAAAAACATCAGGCAAAACCAAATTGAAAGGCATTCTATAAAATATCTGACCAGTACTCCTGAACCTGTCAAGGCCATAAAAAACAGGGGAAGTCTGAGAAACTCACAGCAAAGAGGAGCCCAAGGAGACCTGACAGCTAAATAATGTTATTGTGGTTTTCTGGATGAGATTCTGGAACAGAAAAAGGACATTAGATAAAAACTAATCTGAGTAAAGTATGGATTTTAATGAATCAATATTGATACATTATTATTAGTTGATTATAACAAATGTACTGTACTAATATATGATAATAAGGGAAACTAAGTGTGCAGTGGGGGTTTAGGGGTGGTGTAAATATAGGAACTCAGTACTACCTTAATTCTTCTGTAAATGTTAAACTTTACCAGAAAAGGTCTGTTAATTAAATAAAAGAGTTTTAAGGTCAGTATCACAGATCCAGACATAGTTCAGACATTTAATGAATGTAACTGAAGTTAAAAAGCCTGGCTCATAACTCTGTACTGCACTACAGGAAGAGTGGAATGTATGGAAGGAGAAAAGCCATGGGGAGATTGCCAATTCCTTGGGTGAGGGCTTTAGGGGAGACCTTCTTTCCTATTCATCATCCTGCTGTTCATGGTGATAATGGAAAGTTCCTGGGAAAAGAAAGCCCTGAGAGGAAATTGGCTGGGGCATCTGGGTTTGGGGCTTCCCTGAGCTTGCCTATTTCACTGCAGTTCTCAGTTGAAGCCTATAAAGGAGTGTGTTGGTTCTGGCCCCAGACCCCACCATTATAAAGAATACTTTCTTTTAGTGTTTTGGTTATTTTTTCTTTCACCTTGGATATAGCTTCTAATTTAGTCTCACCAGGAACTATGTCCAGATTCATGCCTTTTGTGGACCCTAACTCATTATTCTCCTTCTATAGGTCCATTGCCATTTGGGCTCATCTAGAGTCTGAAATCTTTTGAGTTTCTGTTTAATTTCCTTTAGGGCTTTTTTTTTTTTTAACTTTAATAATTCCCTTGGCTTGTCCAAATACTGTTGTCTTATATGCCCCATATGCTTAAATTGGCAGTTATTAGCATCATTATTAAATATATACTTAGTTTTATCACTGTTTGAATGGCTCTTGGGGAAAAACGGTAATTGATTATTAGGACAAATAGAAAGATGTGCCATTGTCAGTATCACAAAATTATGTAGAAGTTAGATTGGATTTACTTAACTTTGGCATGATTTGTACACTATATAAGCTGACATGTTAAAGTTGAAACATCATATGTTAAAACTTCATGTTAATTTTTTTTGAGTTGGGCTTGTATCAGTCAATAAAACTGCTATATAAAAAAGATCCCTTGACATGAAAATACTATATAATATTTGGCTAAAAGCAAAAATTGATAATATGAACTATAATAACAAAACCTATAGCATTTGGAATCTTAGAAGACCTAGATTTAAAAAGAGAAGAATGCTTTCAGACTTCTAAGAAGTTTACTTAATAACAGAAAATTTTAAAGTTGGATTGATTTAACTTTTTATTCATGGATTCCAGCTAAGAGAGATTAGTCATTTTTTCCTTCTTTTAAATCTCTTGAATAGAATTTAATTAAAGTTGAAATGTTACAGTTTCATGTCTGTAATGCTTTAAAAACTATTTGTAAATGTTTTACAATTGCAACAGTTGTGTAACTCAGATTATTAAGCTCCTTCTATGTGTTCTGTGTTCTCTTGTTTCTGTACATGGTAAACAAAGATGCATTAGATGGGCTCCTTGCTGTCTATTAACTCATAGTTTAGTGAGAGAGACATTTGACTAAACAAGAGATATAATGAAATGGGTAATATTTAGAATCTTGATGATTAAATGTTTGTGAGAAATGAGAAAGAGAGACGTCAAAGGTGATTAAAATTTTCACTTTCAGTGACTGGTAGATGGAAATTCCCTAACTTTTGGAAGAGTTAGCACGTGAGGAAGAGAGGCAGATTAGAGGTGGGAAAGCAGATACTAGACTGGGATTTAGACATGTGGAGTTTGAAATGCCTGTGGAACAACATGGCAGGTAATATCCAAAAGGCCATTTTTAGTATGGGTTTGTAACTCAAGAGAATGGTCATTTCTAGTGATGAAAGCGTGGAAGCTGAAACCCAGTGTTTGCAATTCTGCATATTAGTCAATAAAGGAGTTGGAGAGTGACTAGAGTGGTCAGCAGTAATGTAAGGGGTTTCTGGAGGCATGTCTACATTCATACTTTATAGCTAGCTGAATTGTAGTCAGCATGGTACTGCTGTGCAGATTCTGAAATGTATCGTTTTTGTTTCCTGAATTAATAAATTGTGGGGAAGGTTTATGTTGTACTTTTTTTGAGAGGAACAGCTTCAATTCTGTTCCCTTCTCTGCTAGCCCTTCTCGCTTTTTAGGGTTTTTACTTGCCCAAGGCATTTCTTGCCTAGTACTTAATACCTGTTTTCAAACCTTTTGATGTACTTTCCCAAAATGGCCTTCTGTATGTGCTGATGCCGTACTTTTTATTAATTTTCAAGATCTTTTACTCATATTACATATATGTAATTCTATCTCATGTGAGTTTGGGTTTTTATGAGTATATTCCATAACATTTAACCATAGTTAACACTTAGGTTAACTTGCCTTCCCTAGACATTTTAGAACTTATAAAAACTTGGTTTGAATTGTAATGGCCAAAAGCAACAGGCAGGTGTCAGGCACATTTAAAAAGCCCTTGGGAAGACAGGAAAAAACCCAGTAGTGATTAAAGGGGCAAAATTGCAAGGCAGTTTTTTTGAGGTGTAAATATTATACTTGAGTTTGTGACTGATAGGATATAAAATCATGAAACAATAAAAGATAAGTCAGATTTAGTTCTCACTGGATTAATAGCACAGCTGGACAAATCTTTATGTGAATTTATGTTATTTTTGTTTTGTAAACTTGAACACTTGAAATCTTAACCGTGGAAACATGAAAAATAACATTACTCCAAAATAAGCCTACTTATGGTACTTAATTTGTTTTTGGTAGTATTTCTTAATTACCCTTATGAGTGAAGCACATTATCTGGGCAGGTGAAATGTGGCAGGACTAATATACCACAGTTATTTGGTAACTAAAATTGGAAAAGAAATAACCTTATCTAGTCCCATCAACCCTATCTATTCTCTGGATTTATATATTACTTTTTTAAAGACTTAAAAAAACCTATCAGCAAATGTGGCACTCATATTTTGATGTAAATGGTCTCGTTTATAATGGAAATCAATAAAATTCTTATTTTCAAATTAACCCATGTTAGCAGCTATTTATTGACAATTATACTTTGCACTTACCGCTTGTTCTGCTCCCGCAAATACCCTTGAATTTGAATTGCTGGTACCATGTAAAATCTTTTTTTTTTTTTTTTTTAAGATTTTATTTATTTATTTGACAGAGCGCACACAAGCAGGGGGAATGGCAGGCAGAGGGAGAAAGGAGGGTGAAGCTGGCTCTCCCCACTGAGCAGGGAGCCCGATGGGGGGCTTGATCCCAGAACCCTGGGATATGACCTGAGCCAAAGGCAGATGCTTAACCGACTGAGCCAGCCAGGTGCCCCACCATGTAAAAATCTTAAGGGCACATTTCCTTTTTTTTAAACTTTTTTTATTTTTAGAAGGGCTTGGAGCAAATAGAAGACATCATAGTTTTTAGAAAGAGTAGTTGTCTGTGAACAAAAATCCTGCATTTTTATCATTATTTTCTGCCATTTAACTTTTCTGGGGGTTTTGGCATTTCATTCAACTTCTTTGCACTTTGTTTTCCTCAGGTTTTAAATGAAGTAGGTTAGACTAAATGACTCCTAAAGCCCTTCCACTAACAACATTCTGAGTATGCTAAACATAGTGCTTATATTCTAATCTATTGCTTATCCTTTGTTCCTGTTGATTGCTGAACTTTTAGGGCATTTCCTCTAACTGTGAGGTGTGATGCTTAAGATACTTACATGCCCACTCTGCATTTATTAAGCTGTGTGACTTTGTGCAAATTACTTAAACTTGTTTCACTTCATATTTTTTTTCTGTAAAGTTATGATAAGAATATCCATCTCAGAGGACTGGTGTAAGCAGTGGAGGATAATACATATGAAACATTTAGCAAGATTTCATGAAATTAGTTGACAGTAGTTGCTGCTTTTTTTTGTTTTTAAGAATTGGATATATATTGGGCCTTAAATGAAACAAAAAAGTATAGCATAATAGCTTATAACTCCTTAAATTTTCTGTTAGAATAAAATGTAATATATGTCTTTGAAACCGAATTTAATCTTTTGCAACTCTTTGTACCAGCATACAGTGATTTTTAGCTATTTTAACTTTAAGCTCAAAATAGACCTTCCTTGGTTATGATATTGCCTTGACTTCTTATAGAATTCTGGACCCATGTAATATATCAGTGTAGCTACTGGATCGCATTTTGCAGGCCAGTCATCTAGGTAAGATTTATCAGCATGTTGGTCTCTGCAAAATCATATGTTCTGTAGGGATCCTATGGAAGTCTTTTTTTTTTTTTTTAAGATTTCTTATTTATTTATTAGAGAGAGAGCGTGATTACACGTCTGGAGGGAGAAGCAGACTCCCCGCTGAGCCGGGAGCCCAGGACCCTGGGATCATGACCTGAGCCAAAGGCAGCTGCTTAACTGACTGAGCCACCCAGGTGCCCCTCCTACAGAAGTCTTTTTATTACTGCTATGACTTATTAGTAATACTTGAATTATTCCAACCCATATTTTCTTTATGGTGCAAAATTCTTAGATTTTCAAATGTTTTTTTTTTTTTTTTTCCTTTTTGTTTTTTGAAGAAAAAAACATTGTTTCTTATTTACAGTTTTCTTGTAGCTTACCTCTATGTAGTAGAGGAATGACCCTTTACCGGTTAAGGTTATGTGCCATATTTTCACATTTCAACAAAATATCAAGTCTGTTTGCCTAAACCTCATATATTTAAAACATTAATTTTTTTGTTATTAGTAGCAGGGTATTGGTATTATTCTCAGAGATCATGAAATGATCATAATCTTGTACTTTTCAACACTGATGTTCAAGTCATCTTTTTTAGATAATCTGTGGAGAACAATAATTATTTCTCCAGGTTCTCTACTTTCCTTCAGTTAAGCCAGATAATTAGAAAGCAGTATATATGCGTTGTATATATTGCCTGAATATAAAGATATGTCTTCACTGGATTACTATTTTATGTCATGCCCTTGACATTTATAGAGAGTTGCTGTAAAAACAATAACAATAATTCAGATGTGGCATGATAATAATTACATTAAACACAACAGTGACACCAGCAATTTCCTTTCTGATTATTATCAGGGCGCACTTGCTTAATTAGTTACCGTAAATGGAATAACATTCTACATAAAAATTTCTCACCCTTTCTTCACTCTACCCTCTCTGACCTCCTCCCCGACAAAAACCCATTTTCCTAATTATCTAAGGTTTGTGTTATTGAGTGGGCCCTGTTTCTTGTTTTATTGTTCACTTTCTTAACTGTTTGTCCACAGTCTCCTTTGGGTAAAAGTGTAGTTTATCATGCTGTAAATGAATAGCACCTGCTTTATTTATTTGACTTTATGTATTATGAACCAGCAGACATTGTTTTGCACTGTAGTACCGGACTAAAAATGATCATGTGAGGTGAAACCATGCAAAAATGATCAATGGGGATTACAACTGTTCTACAATCTTTAAAAATTTGGTGAAAACATTAAGACTTCTCTTACTCTTGGTTATAAATATGTAAGGCAGTGCATTTTGGCTGCATAACAACAGCTTTCTTGCTGGTTTCCCTGCTTCCAAGCTGTCTCCTTAGTGTAGCCATCCATTTATACTCTAATGGTATAAAACTCCATTTTATGAGGACACTACAATTTATTTACCCATTTTTTTAATTGAAGTATGATTGGCATACAATGTTATACTAGTTTCAAGTGTACAGCATATTGCTTCAACAATTCTGTACATTACTCAGTGCTCACCACAATAAGTGTAGTCACCATCTGTCACCGTACTGTGTTATTACAATATTGACTATATTCCCTATGCTGTACTTTATATTTCCATGACTTACTTATTTTATAATTGGAAGTTTATACCTCTTCATCTATTTCACCCATTTTTATATTAATGAATTCCAGGATTAGGATTTATTTTTGGTTGCAAACAATGCTTCTGTAATATTCTTGTATATGTCTCCTTTGGTGTACGTACAAGAGTTTCTCTATGGTATATATACCTAGAAGTTATTGTCATTGGGCATGAACATCTTAAACATAACTAGGTGAAATTGCTTTTTAAAGTATCATTAATTTTTTTCCCTTAATGTTTTAATCAGTTTTCTTAATATTTTTAAGTCCAAGTTTTTTACTTACCAATCGTGTCATTGATATTTGCAGTGACTTTTGATCTTGTTGACAGAAATGAACTGTTTCAAATTGTGTGAGATTAATCTAGATCAAGGGTCAGCAAATTACACAGCCTTTGGGCCAAATCCAGCCTGCAGCTTGTTTTAATCTAGCCCTCTAGTTAAGTATGAATTTTACATTTTTAATGGGATGTTAAAAAAGAGAAATATGTGACACAAACTATATGTGGCCCATAGAGTCTAAAATATTTACTGTCTGGCTCTTTATATTTTGTCTTCTCAATTCCACAGTACTCAGGAAAATGCCTTCAAGTTTATTTATCTCACTGATGGCTATAAGTGTAAATTTTGTGTTCCTATTACATGGTCTAACATGTGTCTTAAAAACAAGCTTGGGGCACCTGGGTGGCTCAGTCGTTAAGCGTCTTGCCTTCGGCTCAGGTCATGATCCCAGGGTCCTGGGATCGAGCCCCGCATCGGGCTCCCTGCTTGGCGGGAAGCCTGCTTCTCCCTCTCTTACTCCCCCTGCTTGTGTTCCCTCTCTCGCTGTGTCTCTGTCAAATAAATAAATAAAATGTTTAAAAAAAAAAAAAAAGCTTGTAAAATTGATTTGGTACTAAGTCGTTGCTGTTTCTTCAAAATCCTTTAAAAAGTGAGAACGCTGTGCTTCAGCCTAACTAATGTTTCATCCTTTGTCTTCATTGAAATTAAATCTATTTTGGGATGCACTATTTAAGAAATTAAGATAATTAAATCATTAGTGATGAGATTAGAGTCATGAAATCTCTCTGTAGCATTTTTGGGGAAATAAGCTTAAAAACAATTTCATTTAGTAAACATGATTTCTTGGAGACAGTTTAGGTACCAATGTATAAACAGTTGGTATACTAATTATAAAGTGTAGTCATCAAAAGCACTGTCCCAAGCAAGTTTTCTTAAAAATGTGTTTGCTTACTGATGGTTTATGTGTTTCCTGGTTGTTTGTAGATTTCAGTCACAGATGTAGAAGTACCTTAAATGTTAGATGTTATTTTATAATATGTCATAATTATGTTTTTAATATATCTGCCCCCTAATTAGCCTCAAGTACTGATTTTTTAGATTATGTATAATCTATTACTCTGAAATAATTTTGAAAAGATTATTTTTAAAGAAAAGAAGAAAACAGACATAAGAAATAGATGAGAGGTTTTTTTGTTTTGTTTTTTAGGGAAACAGCTTTGTTAATGTTATATAAAATTTACTATGTATCATCTTGGATTAATAAAAAAAATCAGGCAGAAAGATAAAACTCTCTCTCTTATTACTTAAGGATTTCTATGTTGATGCTATCAAATAGCTCTTCTTAAGTGAACATGACTAAAGGCAGTATCCTTGGTGCAGCTGGGTTTTGTCAGCCTGAACGTTGAGATACTCTTCCTGTTCTTTTCTTATTCTTATCCTTGACTGTTCCACCCTAATCCCCATGTGTTCTAATGCATTCATTTGTTGCCATACTATCATATTGCACCCATTGTGGAGGTAGTATATAAAAAACAGTATTAAAGATCGTCTCCTTTTTATCAGGCATATTTATAATTTGAAGGACTTTTAATGCCTATAATTTTTGTCCGTTTTTCCCATCTGTTTTTTTTATTTTTTTTCCCTCCTGTCTTCTTTTGGATTAGTTGAGTATATTTTGGTATCCTGTCTTATCTCCCCTATTTTCTTAATAGCTAAACCTCTTTGTTTTACTTTTTAAAAAATACTTGCTCTAGGTTTATAGTACAAACTTAATTTATAGTTTACCTTCAGATAATACCATACTACTTTATGTTGTAAGATTCTTACAATTTACTTTCCTTTATGCTGTATTTGTTCTATACTTTATCTCTACATATATATAAACCCCACAGTATATTATTACTTTTGCTTTAGATGGTCAGTTGTCTTTTTAAGAAATTAATGAAATATATTTAGTCACATATTTACCATTTCCAACAAGCTTCATTTCTTTGTATTTGATACAAATTCCCTCGAGGCTTTTTTTTTTTTTTTTTTTTTTTTAAGGGGAGAGAGAGAGAGAGAGAGATGGGGGAGGGTCAGAGGGAGAGGGAGAAAGAGAATCTTTTTTTTTTTGCTTTAAATCTTTTTTGGGGGGAAAGGACACCACACTTCTACTCAATTAAGAGAAACATTTTTACAGTCTTGAGGTCTTTCATTTTCTTTACATTTATCATGCCATGAATGCATAGGGAATGGGTTCCAGCAGTTTGGGCTCCTTTCCATTGGTCCTCACAAAGTGTGCTTCTCTGGGTGGGGCAGGCTGGCGCTTCAGTTGAACCCAAGTACCTTTCTCTTTGGCTTCCTTCTTTCTCTGATCATTTTCCTTCACGCGCTTCAGGAAGCTATCTCGGCTCTTTGAGTGTTTAATATGTGTACGTTAATTCTCTTGGCAATAATCTTGCGCTGAACTTCTTTGTTTACAACAATGCCAACAGAATGCTAACATCGTAGACTCTTCCAGTTTTGCCATGGTAACATTTGTGGGGCATTCCTTTTTGAACAGTGCCCATTCCCTTGATGTCCACAATATCATCTTTCTTACAGATTTGCATGTATGTGGCCAAAGGAACAACTCCATGTTTTCTAAAAGGCCTAGAGAACATATAGTGGGTACCTCTCCTCTTTCCCTTTGTGTTGGTCATTTTGGTGAATTACTGGAAGATGGCGGTTCCACCAAAGAGAATCCTAAGCAGGCTCCACACCGAGCACAGAGCCCAACATGGGGCTCAGTCTCACAACCCAGAGATCATGACCTGAGCTGAAATCAAGAGTCCGAGGCTTAACCTACTGAGCCACCTAGGCGCCCCTCCCTTCTGGCTTTAGAACTTCCTTTAACATTTCTTGTAGTGGAGATTTGTTGGTGATACTTTCCCTCAGCTTCTGTTTATCTGATATAGTCTTTAGTTTGCTTGCAGTTTTTAAGGATATGCTATTCTACCTTGACGGTTGTTTTTTGCAGTGCTTTTGTCCTAATGTCACCTGGCTTATATGGTTTTGGATGAGAAACCAGTACTGATTCTTTTTTTCTGCTTACATGTAATGTGTCTTTATGGTCTCTGACTTCTCTGAAGATTATATCTTTATTGCTGGTTTCCAACAACTTGATCTTGTGATGTTTTTTTCTCCCATCATTTTTGGGGTTTGTTGAGGTTTTTTGATCTGTGGTTTCATTGATTTTATCAAATTTGTATGTATTTTTGTTTGTCTCCTTATGCTTTTGTCTGGATCTCTAATATACATATTTTAAATCTTTTTATATTGTTATATAAATCCCTGAAGTCTCATCATTTTTATTAAGTCTTTTTTGTTTCTGTGCTTCGGTTTGAATAGTTGCTCTGTCTTCAAGTTTATTGATTGTTTCACTATAGTGGCTATTATATTTATTATACCTGTTTTTAAGACATTGTCTGCTAATTTAATCATTTCTGTTATTTCTGGGTCTGTGTGTATCAAATCTTTTTTACTTGTCTCTAATATTTCTGTCTGTGGATCAAGTGTTTTTTTCTTCAACTTCCTTGAACTGTCTAAACTTTATAGAAAGTTTGCAGGAGTAGTCACAAATAATTTTTTTTCCTTAAAGCATTTGAGAATAAGTTGCTGCTGTATGCTCCATCACCCTGAATACTTTAGTGTATATATCTATAAAAAATACATCCTGTCACATAACCATAGTACAACCATCAAATTAGAAAAGAACATTATTATTACCACTTAAGTTTTATCACTTGTCCCTATACTGTCCTTTATGACAAAATGATCTGGTCCATAATCATGTGCTGTGTTTGTCATGTTTCTTAAGTCTTCTTCAATTGGGAACCGTTCCTCACTCCTTCCTTTGCTTTCGTGACCTTGACAGTTTTGAACATTACAGGTCAGTTATTGTGTAAAATATCTCTCAATTTGGGTTTTTTTTTTTTTATATTTACTCATGATTAGATTCAGATTTTTCATAGAAATAATGCTGTGTTCTCATTGCATCCTTTCAGGTGATACTTGATTTTAAATTGTCCCATTGCTACTAATGTTAACTTTGATTATGGGGGTGTCTGCCAGGCTTCTCCATTGCAAAATTACTCTTATCCCCATGAAGTTAACATTGCTTTATGGGTAGTTACTTTGAGACTGTATAAATAGCTTGTTCTTAACAAATGTTAATGGCAGGTTTCCATCTCTTTGAGCACTTTCTTACTGTCTAGGCAGTAAGATTTCCAGACTCATTTTGTACATCACCTATCCCAGCCTGGGAATCTGCCATTTCTTTAAGAGGCCCTGATACCTTTTGGTGGAGAATTTGGAAGCCAAGGTTTTAGACTTTAAAAGCCATGCTCTGGGTGCTAGGTATCCTTATAATTATTGGGATACGGCTACTCTCAGGTTCTCCCAGGGGACAGAGCTCCGGAATATGAGTGTGTATATATACACACACACACACACACACACACACATGCACACACACACACATACACACATGTACACACACACAGGTGTATATATATATGCACACACGTTTTTATATTTATGTCAATATATTGAAAATCTTGAATTTATACTGATAATTCCAATTTCAGTTCAATACAGCAGAATTCATTCTCAGTTTCTTTATTTAAATATTTACCACTCCTCTAATAGTGCAGAACCTGGCTACTATTATCCTTAATTATTTATTTGATCAGTCCTTTTAAATATAATTCCCCTTTACTGCCTCTGCCCCTTTTCTTCCAGAACAAACATATACTCCTCACCTGTCAGGGTGATGCCACCATCTTCCTTTCCCACCACTCCCCACCTCTTGTAGCACCATCCTCCTCCCACTGACTTGAGCAACCTCTGCTGGGCTGCTCTTCCCCACGTGTACTTTTCTTACTCCACTAGGGCTCTGATACCAAGTACAAGGCCACCCTGTCGCCTCAATGCTTTCCTTATCCTGTCCTGCCCCTCCATGTTCTTCCTTGACATCTTCCATACTGTACACCTGGCCACGTCCTACCCTTCCATGAGGATACCTGTCTTACCCCACTGGGGCTACAATATTCGGTATAATATTGCACTGCGCTGCCTTCTCATGTGGACACTTTCCTCCGTTTGCTTTGTGTCAGTACTCCATGCTGTTCTGCTCCCTTGTATGGGAACTCTTCCATATCATACCTTGTCCAGACCCTACTAGAGTGCTCTCCTCATTCCACTCAGACTGCAACACCTCGTGTTGAGCCACCCTTCGCACTGCGCCAAAGTTCTCCTTACCCCCTTGATCTCTGATACCTCATGTTAGGTGGCTGCTACCACTACCCCCGTGCTGATGTCCACTTGTCCGTCTGCGTTCCTCCCAACCCCCCTCCAGCCAGAGGAGATAACTCCCTTAGAACAAAGTCTCAGGACCACCAACACTGCTAACCCTCAGTCAGAGCATCACACCGTGTCAATGACAATGATTCTTGTCACCTTCAAGGTGTCCATTCATTCAGCCTCTGTCTGAATCTCCCTTCAGATATCTGCCACTCAGCACTTCATTCAGCTGATAGAAAAGCTCTTTTCCCTTCTTGTGTCCAGGTATTTTAGAAGGGGTACCAAGGGTGAAACGTGTGCACTTCTAGTAATAAAGTTCTATAAATTTTTACTAACTGGCCATCAACAGGGAGAATCCCTATAAAAGTGGCTCATCTCCAAGTGATACACTGCATATCGCTGATTCAAAGATGCACATTTTTTTTGTTTGTTCTGGAGGGTTTTTTTTTTTTGACATTTAACATTTTTGAATGTTAACATTTTTTCTCTCTTAAATATCTAAAGTATCATACATTGTATGAAAAACAGTAGGCTTTCCTTTTTTATTGCATACCTATCTACTGTCTCATGACACATAGGCATCACATCACAAAAGTCATGAGATAGTGAAAACAAGGGGTGCCTGTGTGGCTCACTCAGTTAAACATCCATTGAATTTGGCTCAGGTCATGATCTCAGGGTTGTAAGATTGAGCCCTGTGTTGGGCTCACTCACTGGGCGTGGAGCCTGCTTAAGATTCTCTCTCTCCCTCTCCCTCTGCCCCTGCCCCACCCCCCCAAAATAAAAAAAATAATAAAAAAATAAATAAAAACAAAACAACAAAACCCTGTTGTCCTGAGACCACAACTGTTCCCTTCAGACACTGGTATAAAGTTTGTGCTCTAATGCCACATGTCTTTCTCAGCTGTGGGAACTTTCTCTCACTGTACTCTTTTAAATCAGCTGAGAAGAGCATGTTTAGCCCTGCAGATTCATATAGTCAGTGTCTACATGGCCAAGTCAAGTGAGAGCAGAGAGCTCGAGAGTGGCATTGATACAGGAAATACTCAGGGACTGTAAGATAATATCATGGATTACATGACTTCCATTCCATTCTCAGGAATTATTATGGAGTCACAAGAAGAATAGCCCTGAGGTCTTGTTTCTTGTCAGAGAGGGATATTGATCTAGTGGACTAGGATCCAGAATGACATGTAGACCTGCTCAGAACCAGCCGCTGGTTAGATCTGGGAATACATGGATGGTATCTCTGTTGGTCTTCCAAATTAGACTGTTCTCTCTTCAGTACCTAGCACCACACCTGATAGATAGTAAAAATATGCATTGACAGATAGATGAAGAAGAAGAAGTTAAACTATTATGTTTAGTCACAGCCTTTCCTTTGCATTGATGTATAGTTTTTGGAATATGTTCCAAAATATTTTGGAAATATTTTTAATATTTGAGGCATAGATAACACCCAATGAAAATAAGTATGCTAAAGGAGCCAATTTAGTTAAGAGCAGATTTTTATTTTTTTCCTCTTTTTCTTCTTTTATGTATTCATTTTCTCTTTCATCTAAAGACATACATGTGGTTGCATTTACCAGGACATTGAACAGTTGTTTTCTTTTCATGCAGGGGCCTGAATTAATGAATAAATATGTTGGTGAATCTGAAAGAGCAGTTAGAGAGGTAAGATGATTATGCCTTGAAGTGGAACTCTGCATAGGGGAACCATCCTTCTGTCCTTCTATATGGTCTGCATTTTGTTTTGGGTTATAGATTCTGAAATTTCCAAATCTAAATTCTGCTATATTTGTTCTTCAGGCAAACATTATTTTATTATTTAAAAATGCAGTTTCGATCATCTACAATACTTTGTGTTTAAACATCATAATACTACCAGCCTTCAGTCTTACCAAATGAAGATTTTTAACAACTGCCGTCATTTCATTAAAAAAAAAAAAAAATCTGTACTTACAAAGATTGCTTGATCTCAGAATGAGATTTAAATCCTTTAAATTATGTAGTCCTTTAAATTGAATAAGCCTTAGTATATGAAAATTTCACTGTACTCTCCTTATTTTAATTATTTTACCTTTGCCTGGTGATTTAGACAATGCATCCCCCCTTCTAAGATTTAAAGCCAGTGCCTAATTGATAGGCCACTCATTCATATTGTGGAAGCTGCACAACTGGTAAATTCATGCAAAATCAGGGCACTTGGAGTTGGGTAGCTACAGCAATTTGACCACAGGTCTTGGCTTTCCTAGGCAGGGGTTGGCCTGCCTCACACAGACACCCTGTATTCTTACAGAAGCTAAGCAAGGACAAGAACACACTAACAGCAATGGAATGGATGGTCTCCCATTTGTGAATACCTGGGTGCCAACCCAAGAGTATTAGAGATTGGAATACTTGGTTTTTCATCTAAGAAAAAATCTTAAGTTACTTTTTGTTCTTTTTTTTTCCTTTAAAATATAGATAGTGTTAATTGTAGGAAACATTAACAACAGTATCATCATTGATTACAATAAGAAAAAGACAATGTTTATTAATATTAATGTTTTGGTAACTGTTCTTTATTTTTATGGTAGTGATCCTTGTGACCAGAAAATGGGGGCCTAGGTTACAGATAACACACGTTTGGATTTCTTTCTGCCTGTGCTGACTTTTTCTAGCCTGTTTCCACATTTTGCCCCTGTGGCTATTTGGCCAGTCCCTATTGTTGGTAGTCTGATAGACTTCTAGTCTAATCAGTCTGTGCTCTTCCAAGGTTTGGTCATTTTTCTTGTTCTGGCTTTACATCAACCATTACTTTCCTGCACAGTCTTCAGAGGAATGAGCAAGGAGTGTGGCTTTTGGGTTTATGGGTATTTTATATGCTAAGCTATAATTGATTTTACATGTTTATGATTTTTTTTTAAACGTGTTTATGATTGTTAATAATAGCTGTCATTTACTGAGCTCTTACTATGTTACAGGCATTGTGCTAAATGCTTTGCATTCTTTTTTTAACTCAGTTCTTAAAATAATCTTCTGAGGCAAGTATTTATCATTATCTCCATTTTTTAGATGTAGAAATTGAAGTTTAGAGAAGTTACCGGTGAAGGTCACGATTAGGCTGGTTGACTTGCATGTAATAGATTTAGTTCCTAACATAGTTTTCAAACAAAAGCCAACTGCAGAATTTTCTGAAGTTTGCTGATCTTTAGCTAATATGGCACTCTTTTCACCAGATCTTCCGAAAAGCGAGAGCAGTGGCCCCTTCCATTATTTTCTTTGATGAACTTGATGCCTTAGCAGTTGAAAGGGGCAGGTAAGAAATATTTAAAATATTGGCAATTACATTGTAAAGTAAGTAGCATTTCATACACAAATTTTATTTATTAATACATTTAGCCTAAATAAAGCATTTTTATAATTCACATAGTTTTTTTCTCTTACACCCAACTATTTCATATTATCACTTTATAATACTTTCATATACATTTTTTTTAAAACACTGATATCCATTTGGGGCATTTAAGTTAATTTTTATAGCTTATTATTTACAGAGACCCCTAGTACTGCCTGTCAATATTTGGGTTGTTATATACATATGATAAATGTAAATAAAATTCCATTAAGAATAATTATACAATACAGTAAAACCAATTATAATAAAGGTGTTATTTTACTGATTTTAGTATTCTCTGGATTATGTTTCCTAAAATATAGTTACAGTGGAATAAAAATTAGTATTAATAGTTTTGTTCCTGAATCTCAAGCAATAAAGATTGTATCATTTTAAACAGGTGTGTGTATATATACATATATATATGTATACAGATGTATATATGTGTGTGTGTATGCGTATGTGTGTGTGTATCTGAACTGTTTACAAGTATGCATTTTTTTCTTCTACAAATGTTTAGAGGTCCTTTTAAGGATTATATATTACAAGTACTTCATGTGGAGAATGTTAATTTGTGTGCTTTGTGCATACCTTCTTGATGGATATATTGATTAGAAAAGTTTTGCTTGGGATGCCTGGGTGGCTCAGTCGGTTAAGCATCTGCCTTTGGCTCAGGTCATGATCCCAGGGTCCTGGGATGGAGTCCTGCATCGGGCTCCCTGCTCATTGGAGAGCCTGCTTCTCCCTCTGCATGCTGCTCCCCCTGCTTGTGCTCTCTCTCTCTCTGACAAATAAATAAATAAAATCTTAAAGTTTTGCTGATGGTAATTACAGTGATGGTAGAAGGCACCTTTAGGGTTCCCAGTATTAAAGTCTGTAAGAGGCATCGGTGCTCTCTTCCTTCCCAGGTAGAGCTGCCTCATCAGATGAGAATATGAACTGTCATTAGGAGACTATTATTAGGAGGTAGTCTGCCCTGCTCTTCACTCTACCCATTTGATATCCTATAAATACCTACTGGTCTTTTTATTTTATGAGTTGAAGTACTTGGACTCTTTTATTACTTCTGAGGTGAGGTGTCACAAAAGGTTACAAATAGCTCAAGTTCACCTTAACTACAAGAGAAGAAAAAGAAGCCAGAGAAGTTTGCTGAAGCAGTGTGACCTGCCACATTTATGTGACATCAGAGACATTTTTGGAGCCTAAAAAGGAACAGGTGGGTTACACTGTTAAATATGAACCAGATGGGAGGTAGTATATGTAGCAGAGTTCTCATAAAATGCTTTTAAAATAAAATGGTGTGAGAAACCAGACAGGGCACTTGATAGGAATATCCTATTTTTGCAGGCAATTTGGCCCAGTAGGAATTTGCAAATATTTTAGAGATGCTAGTGATTTGCAGCCTCCAGATATCATTTCCCCTAATAGTCTTCATCATATTGTGTATTGTATACCTCCCTCCCTCAGTGTCTTATTCAAACCAAGGTCAAATAAATTCTATGGTGTTTCCTTTGTATAGAAAAATTTTTGGTCAGGTTCATTGATGTTTCAGAAAACAACAATGAGGGGTGCCGGGGTGGCTCAGTTAAGTGTCTAACTCTTGATATCTCAGCTCTGGTCTTGATCTCAGGGTCATGAGTTCAAGTCCCCCCGTTGGGCTCCACGCTGAGTGTGGAGCGTACTTAAAAGAAGGAAGGAACGGAGGGAGGAAGGAAGGAAACAACAAAACAACAAAACAAAACAACAAAACAACAACACAACAATGAGGCTGATAAACAAACGTAATGCTAATGGTCCAAAGTAGAGACTTGGCTGTTATCTTAGGTGCACTAAGTCTTACAAGATTGTTTTTTATAGCCATAAGAATCTCAAAGAGTGATAGTCTGTTTTCTCTTGTGGTTTTTTTTTTTTTCCTGTTTTTGTTTTTTAGAATTGTGTGATGGCCAGCATTGCCTAGAAAGTGATTGTTTATCTAATTAGAATGGCTGGCACTTAAAAACCGAAACATATAAAACCTCCACATTTATATTTTTGTTCTTCAGCTATTTGAATTGGACAGTTCCTAGAAATTGAAAAAAACAGCTATTGATAGATACCAAAAGTATAAAATTCCCAAGATACTAAACCAATTTTATGCATTGTTAAAGAAATAGAAAACATAGAAAGATTAAGAACTCCATAAACTAGGAGGCATCTCTACATAATATTGGGCTATAGAATAGTTATTGCTTTAATTTGTTTATTCTTTTTATGTTTTCTATGATAACATTCAGGTCAAACCCATATGACTGGTTAAAAAATGACAGTGCATAAAAAGACTGTTTCTTCTTATCAAGATTTTAATTTCTAAACTTAAAATGCTTAACAAATTGAGCAGAGAATTATGATATACTCTAGTCCCTGTTACCTGTGTGTGTTAAATCAATTATTTTGACTATTTGAAGTTACTCAAGTTAGCCATGAAACTGAGGTTTGCAGCCAGGAAGCACATTGTAAATAAAGCATTGATATATTGTTTGCTTAGTTTTAGAAATATTTGTGCTTTCAGAACGAAAGATTTTTTCATGCTTATAAAAGTATCCAGTTACAACCACTATTTTCTCCTCCTCCCTGTCCCCATTAAATTTCTTGATTTGAAAAATAAATAAGCCTGTTGTTTACTTTTTTTCTGAATGCCATTTAAATTATGGGTGTTCTGAATTCATATTGTGAGTTGGAGAAAATGTTATAAGATTCCCTTTATGAAGTGCTTTGATGATCTCTGTAAGACTTGGGAGAATTGAAAATGCTGTTAAAGTAGCAGAGCTCTTTGGAAAATAGATATTATATCAGGGATTATTTATTTTTATATTTTATATTATATTTATTGAATGCTTAGTCTGCAAAAGCACTGAGGTAGGGAAGAGATTTAAATTATACTGGGCTAATAATGATATTAGGTAATATTCATTTAGTGCTTGTTAGGTACTAGAAACTATTCTAAGTGCTTTATAGGTAAAGAAACTCACAGAAAGTCCCCTGCTTTTTTTTTTTTTTTTTTAAGATTTTATTTATTTATTTGACAGACAGAGAGATAGCGAGAGCAGGAACACAAGCAGGGCGAGTGGGAGAGGGAGAAGCAGGCTTCCCGCCGAACAGGGAGCCCGATGTGGGACTCGATCCCAGGACCCTGGGATCATGACCTGAGCCGAAGGCAGACGCTTAACGACTGAGCCACCCAGGCGCCCCTGAAAGTCCCCTGCTTTAATGCAAGGTAGGATATTATACAGTTGACAATTGGCTCCAGTACTCTGCCTCACCTCCCAACTAGCTTAAATATTTACCCTTTTCAGGGTCATAGTCAGGAGGAGAGAGCAAGCTGAGCAGTAAATCATCAGTCAGCCTTGTCTTAGGCAGCAGTCTTGTCCTCAGAAGTGGAGAGATATAGAACGAGTCCCCATATGCTGTATTCTCTTAGCCCAGTCCCCTCTGATGGAGAAAATGGCCACTGACTAATCTAGAGATGCCTAGGAAGAACTTTCTCTGTCTAGGACATTCTAGCTAGTCCCGGGATCCTAAATTATCCTCATTTGCTGACATTGATTGCCTGGTAATGCCAAACCTCAAGCAGGATTAGAAGAGGTTCGAAATCAGGAACATACCTCTGGAGCTAAAGAGGCTCATCTTGTTTGTTTAATTAACTTCCAAATAATGTGACTCTCTTTGTTTGGACCTCACTCACTATGTTATGGTCTTTTTTTTGTTCTAACTTCTAATCGTCACAACAACCTTAGAAGGTATAGGTCCTGTTTTCATCTCCATTTTACAGGTGAGAAAGCTTAGATGTATAGATGCATAAATACCTTAGCTCAAGGTCATGTATCACTAAGAGCAGAGCTGGGATTTGAATTTAGGTATTTTGACTCAGAACAGATACTCTGAGCCACTTTTTGACTCAGCTACCATACCACAGATGCTAGGATTCCAGGTATAAGTAGTTAACCTTTCAAGCTTGTATTTATTGTGCATTTTCTCTGTGACTTTAGTAACGACCCTGTTTGTCTAACTGGGCTGTTGTTACATTTCTCATTCATTCACTTGTTCAGTAAATATTTATTGAATGCTTAGTCTGCAGCAGGCTTTATGTTGGGGATAAAACAGTGAACAGTACCTAGGGCAATTTCCTTAATTTCCTTAACCTCTCTATGCCTTTGTTTCTTCATTTGTAAATTGGAGATGATAGTACTAACAAATTTTAGGTTGTTAGAATTAAATACACATAAAGTGCTTGACACAGTACCTGGCATTTTAGTAACTGCTTAAAAAACTTTAGTGTTTCTTGTAATGTCTGCATAGATATTCTACTACTAATAGTAATTATTTCCATATAGATAGAAATATAGTAATAGACATAGAAATGAATCCTGTCCCAACAGAGTTTACATTCTAGTGGATGAAACTGAAACATTCGGGAAATTAGAAAAAATATTCTACAGATGACAGGTACTATGGCGTTTCATCGATCTAAGATGCCTTTAGTTGTAAGACACATCATTATTGTATGTACCATTACTGATGAAAAATGTAGCCTTAAACTGTGATATGGTGCCAAGAAGTCACCAACTCCAAGAGACATCTGATTTCAAAAATTTAAAATATGAAAAAAAGGTTGTATCTTAGAAATAGAAGAAAGTGGAGTGCCTGGGTGGCACAGTCACTTGAGCATCTGACTCTTGGTTTCAGCTCAGGTCACAATCTCCTGGGTCATGGGATCGAGCCCCGTGTCGGGCTCTGCACTCAGCAGAGAATCTGCTTGGTTCACGTGCACGCATACATTCTCTCTCTCTCTCTCAAATAAATAAAATCTTAAAAAAAGAAATAGAAGAAAGATAGTAACTGTTATTTGGGAGAAAGAAGATAATCTATTCTGTTTTATAAAGTCAGTGCTTTTAAATATAAAAAATGTTCAGGATATTTTTTTATGACCAGAATGTAAAAAAGATGATTAAATATATAGAAAAATGAAAAAGAGTAAGTGCCCAGTTAAAAGCTGACTGAATGATAGCTTCTGTGAGGTGTTGGAGAATCTGTGATATTAACTACTTTCTTGTTATTGCACTTAATCGTCCGCAATTGGTACTTGGAGTGGTTGTGGAAAAAGTAAGAAGTTCTGAGTCAGCTTTCATTGAAAAGGAAGGTTTCAGGCTTAGCAACATTCTGAAAAGAGCTCTGAATTTTAAAATAATGATCAGGAAATGGACTACCCTCTTCTAACAGCATATCCAGATTTCAGGTGAATTCAGTGAATTCACGATACTAAGCACTGTAGAAGAAATTTTTGTGGCTATCATTTCTCTAAACGACACTTTCAAGGAGGGTTATACATTTTTCTAATGTGATATTTGTGGTAGTTTTAAAAATTTCATAAAATCATAAAATTTTATAGCTGAAAAAGTTCTTAGAAGTCATATAGTGCAACTTTTGTTCTTCTAGGCAACAGAAGCACCTAGATTTTAAGACAAGTGGCACATAATTCCTTTGTGGCCTGGACAAGACTAGAATTCATGTCTTCTGATTCAGTGCTCTTTGAACTGTACTACTGTTGCCTCTTACGCTATCAGGATTTGAAATAGAAAAAGTGTGTTTATGTTGTAGTAAAAATTCTCATGTATCTAAATATTTAAAGAATAGTTTTTATGTTTAAGAAACTCTAACCGCTTATTAAATACTTTTAACCACTCTTGTAAATCTGTATTTCAAGTTCCTAAATTAAATGCCTAGTTCCTGGTATGCAGATTTTCCTAATTTATACTTAATTGCCTCATATATAACAGTTTTCACATTTGTAAACTCTTAATATTAAACAAGTGCTGGGGAAAAGAGAGCAAAAGAAGATAACGTATAACATTTTTCATTATAATGGTTCCATAAAGTATAGCAGAGTTCTATGACTGTTTTTTGTTTTGTCTTTTGTCTGTGCGCTGTGGCTGAATACTATACCACAGATTAAAGGTACAACTTTCCTTAGAGAGATGGTCTGTTGCAGCACTTTATTGGAAATTGGCAATTATTTTTTGTTGTTGTAGGACACATAGGTCTCATTATGGCTGTCTTATCTTTGAAATGAAAGCTTGCTTGTGTTTCACACGCACTAAGAAAATTATCATAGGTAATGCTTGTGTTCAGAGTAGTGTGTGTTTGGCTAGCCTTCTGTAGGCCTTTCTTAGGTCTCTTCCAAGCATGAATACTGACTATGGGGGTGTGGGAGGTAGTTTTTTTTTTTTTTTTTTTAAGATTTTATTTATTTATTTGACAGAGAGATAGAGAGCACAAGTGGGCAGAGAAGCAGGCGGATGGAGAGGGAGAAGCAGGCTCCCTGCAGAGCAGGGAGCCTGATACGGGACTCGATCCCGGGACCCTGGGATCATGACCTGAGCCGAAGGCAGCCGCTTAACCGACTGAGCCACCCAGGCGCCCGTGGGAGGTAGTTTTAAGAAACAAAGTCAGATGCCTACCATTTAGAACTCCATGACATTTAAAAATGTATACTGGAAAAAATTTAACTTGGATAGATGAGACGCTGGTCTGTAATTTAGAAATCATGTCAAGGGGCAAATGATGGGGCATTTTATTTTATTGAAGGAGTTGAAAAGGAGATGTATATATCATTTTTGTGAAAATTTTAGTATTTAAGAATAAAATCTGTTTAATCACTGCCATCACGGCAGTGAGATCTTCTTAGGCTAGTGGTTGGCACACCTTTTCTGTAACAGGCCAGTTAGTAAGTATTTTTGTCTTTTTGGTCCATGGTCTCTATTGCACTTCTTCATCTCTGCTGCTGTAGTGCAAAAGCAGCCATGGAGAATATGTAATCAAGTAAGAAAACAGTTGGCTGGCCACATTTAGCCTGTGGCTATAGTTTACTGACCCACTTTAAGATATCATAAACATCCCTTCGGTCCATGGCACTGTAAGACTTTTGAATAGGAATAATTTGGAAAAGGGGCTTGACTTCTGAAGGGAAAAGAGAATTAATGTTTTAGGAAAGCCTAACTTCAATATTTTCTACAGCTGAACATCTTTTTTCCATTGTTGTGTTGCCTATCTGTAGCAGATAATAAAGTTTTATAAAATCATTTCATTATGTTAGTGATTACACATTTGTTTTTAAACTTTTTCTTGGAGTTGGTTTTGATTTCCTAGGATGTCAGTTTTATGGTTTTGTTTCCTACTGCAGCTTTGAAAGTCAGCCAAGAATATTTCTCAGCCCATAAAACATTTTCACTATGCTATTCTCCAGCTAACTCTCAATGATCTGTGAAAATAAAGGGCAAAGGAAGCATGGGTAATGGGAATCCAAAGAATTTCCTTCACCTAATCATCAACATTAAATACAGCCACCATTTGCTCTTATAACAAATAGCAAATTGGACAAGTAGGAGTTTCACTTCTTTCTGTTTAAAAGTGCCAGTTGGAGGTGTCAGTAATAAGTTTTTGAATATGAATATATTTTTAAAAATAATGAATTAAATAAATTTTCTTGGGGCTACACAATACCAACACAGAATGCAGAATTTTAAAACTCTAAGGATCTATCTATCACTCTATATATTTTCTAATTTGACTCCCTTATTCATACATGCCAGTAATTACAAAGTCCTCAAGGGAACAATAATATCTTTGTGCTCTTATCTCAGATGTCTAGCATGGTGCCTAGCAAAGAAGCACCCAGACATTTATTTTTTGAATAAGGGAATGAAGGCTTAGAGAAACTAGAGATTAGGTTCACTTAGCTGGTTGTTAGCGGAGTCTGACTTCACTATGTTTTAGTGTCTTTTGTGAACCAATTTTCTTTTAAAATTAAACACTGAGACTATCTTTCAGAATTTTTCTCACCTGTCTAATGTTCACAGAAGCACCATTATCTTCATTATAAAGAAGCATTTGTAAGCTTTGGAATATATTCACCTGTCAAAGAGCTCTAAAAAGAATTAAATGAAGTGCTAAGTGATACTTTTTTCAAAAAAATTCAATAGTTTTTATACACACTAACTCTGAACCTGGGGCTGGACTCACCAAACTTTGTCAGTTGTGCTAAGGATACAGGATGATAAATATTCTTTATAATGTACCTGATAGCAATGTAATCAAATGATAACAAAGGATAGCAATAATAATGAAGATCATATTTTTAAGTCAGTGAGGAGACATTTTGAAAAAGATTCTTGCCTGCCTTGGTATACTAATTAATTTTGTAGAAGGGTCACCAAGTTACCCTCTACCCAGAAGCCTATTCAGTAAGACTTATTTTATTGTAGTCCAACTTATTTTAATCAAGTTTTTTCTCAAGTAAGCAAGCACCCAAGTCTTTGGGTTCCAAATCCTAGGTGTCTATAGCTATACTTAGAGCATACAAATGAAGATCCTGAATCAGTATCCATCCCCCTCCACGCAAAAAAAAAAAAAAAAAAAAAAAAAAAGCTAAGTTCATTTAGAAGGCAAAAGAGAGCAGAAAAAAACAGATGAAGAGAACTTCTGTTGGTATAGATCCAAGAAATCAAACAAGTAGAGATTTTCTTCTAATTAGTGTTTCTTGATCCAAACATTTCTGTATCTGCGAACACAATCTTATAATGTATTATATTTGTTTTAGGAGGTTTTTCATTTTTTTAAAAAAATTTTTTAAAAAAAATCTGAGAAATATAAAAATATTCTTATCTGGAAATTTTAGCTATTCAAAATAAGTCATTCCTTGAGGACTCTGAGGAGCCCAAGCTACTATTACATTTGAACAGCTAATACACAGTTAACATTAAAATGTAAAGAACTCAGGGCGCCTGGGTGGCTCAGTCGTTAAGCGTCTGCCTTCGGCTCAGGTCATGATCTCAGGGTCCTGGGATCGAGCCCCGCATCGGGCTCCCTGCTCAGCAGGAAGCCTGCTTCTCCCTCTCTCACTCCCCCTGCTTATGTTCCCTCGCTCGCTGTGTCTCCCTCTGTCAGATAAATAAAATCTTTTAAAAAAATAAATAAATAAAATGTAAAGAACTTTAAGTACCAATGTATAGCAATCTCCTACTAATACGTCTTACAGAAACAAAGTATCTTAGTTTAGTTTATTAGGCTTACTGGCTTGGGTATGCCTAATAGTTATGAAGAGCTTCAGAAGATCAGTTCTTATCTTAGTATTATGTTGGTGGTTTTCATGGCAAAATTAAGGAAGTTTGATAACTTTCTACCATGTTGTAAGTAAATCTAGGTAGGGAACTGACAATATGAATCTGGATGTATGTACTGACCTGTGCTATACTAACTTCTGAAAATCTTCTACCAGTGGTGTCAGCAACCATTTATATACCAGTCTCCCCCTTATTAGTTTATTTGTTAAGATAACTTTAAGAAGTTATGGATTTCTTGCTTAAGCCAATTATAACAGTGATAATTATAATAATGATAATGCTTATAATGCCTACCTGTTAACATTTTCTTTGTGCTGAGTGTTGTGCTAGAGCCTTTATACATTTTATCTAATTTTGAGGAAGGTATGAGCCTACCCATGTTTTGAGAAAACTGAGGTTCAAAGAGATTTAAGTACCTTTTCCATAAGATTACACAAAAAAATAAGTGGTAGAGCTGGTATTTGAACTCAAGCTTAATGACTATCAAAGCTCTTTCCCAAATTCAAAGCAACCTTCCCAATGAGTACTAACCAGTGAAGGCTTTACTGGGATGATTTTTAAAACTTCATATTATATAATAGTTCATTATATCCTATGACTTTAACTGAATTCATTTATCAGTTCTAACAGTTTTTTGGTTGAATCTTTCAAGTTTTCTATATATAGAGTAACATGTCATCTGCAAATAGTGAAAGTTTTACTTCTTCCTGGCTCATTTGGATGCCTTTATTTCTTTTTGTTGTCTGATTGCTGTGACTAGGACTTCCAGTACTATGTTAAGTAACAGTGGTGAGAGTGGACATCCCTGTCTTGTTCCTGACTGTAGAGGAAAAGCTCTCTGTTTTTCCCCATTTAGATGGGAATTAGTTGTGGGGGTTTTTCATATATGGCCTTTATTGTGTTCCCTCTAAACCTACTTTGTTGAGGGTTTTCCTCATGAATCGTTGTTGTATTTTGGCAGGTGCTTTTTCTGCATCTATTGAAATATTCATATGGTTTTTATCCTTTCATTAATGTGGTATATCACGTTGATTGATTAGCGATTGAATCACCCTTGCAACCCAGGAATAAATCCCACTTGATCGTGGTGAATGATTTTTTTAAGGTATTGTCGGATTTGGTTTGCTAGTATTTTCTTGAGAATTTTTGCATCTGTGTTCATCAGGGATAATGGCCTTTAGTTCTCTTTTTTTGTGGTGTCTTTACCTGGTTTTGATATCAGGGTAATGCCATACAACATAATGAAGCAGCAGAAAGAGAAATTAAGGAATCAGTCCCATTTACAATTGCACCAAAAATAATACGATACCTAGGAATAATCCTAACCAAAGAGGTGAAAGACCTATACTCTGAAAACTATAAAACATTGATAAAAGAAATTGACGATGTCACAAAAAATGGAAAGACATTTCATGTTCATGGATTGGAAACACATATTATGAAAATGTCTATACTGCCCAAAGCATCCACACATTTAATGCAATCCCTATCAAAATACCACTAGCATTACTACTGGGTAATGTAGTGATACGAATGTAGATACAATGTATACAAATACATTGTATACAAATGTAGTGATCCGAAGGGGTATGTGCACCCCAATGTTTATAGCAGCAATGTCCACAGTAGCCAAACAATGGAAAGAGCCAAGATGTCCATCAACAGATGAATGGATAAAGAAGATGTGGTATATATATACAATGGAATATTATGCAGCCATCAAAAAACCCACAAAAAACAAAATCTTGCCATTTGCAACGACGTGGATGGAACTAGAGGGTATTATGCGAAGCGAATAAGTCAATCAGAGAAAGACATGTATCATATGACCTCACTGATACGAGGAATTCTTAATCTCAGGAAACAAACTGAGGGTTGCTGGAGTGGTGGGGCGTGGGAGGGATGGGGTGGCTGGGTGATAGACATTGGGGAGGGTATGTGCTATGGTGAGTGCTGTGAATAGTGTAAGACTGATGAATCACAGACCTGTACCTCTGAAACAAATAATACATTATATGTTAAAAAAAAAAAAGAAGATAGTAGGAAGGGAAAAATGAAGGGGAGAAAATCAGAGGGGGAGACAAACCATGAGAGACTATGGACTCTGAGAAACAAACTGAGGGTTCTAGAGGGGAGGGGGTGGATGGGTTAGCCTGGTGATGGGTATTAAAGAGGGCACATATTGAATGGAGCACTGGGTGTTTACGCAAACAATGAATCATGGAACACTACATCAAAAACTAATGATGAAATGTATGGCGATTAACATAATAAAATAAAATTAAAAAAAATACCACCAGCATTTTTCACAGAACTAGAACAAATAATCCTTTTTTTTTTTTTTTTTAAAGATTTTATTTATTTATTTGACAGAGAGAGAGACAGCGAGAGAGGGAACACAAGCAGGGGGCAGTGGGAGAGGGAGAAGCAGGCTTCCCGCTGAGCAGGGAGCCCGATGCGGGGCTCGATCCCAGGACCCTGGGATCATGACCTGAGCTGAATGCAGATGCTTAACGACTGAGCCACCCAGGCGCCCCTAGAACAAATAATCCTAGAATTTGTATGGAACCACAAAAGATCCTGAATAGCCAAAGCAACCTTTAAAAAGAAAAGCCTGGAGGCATCACAATTCCAGACTTCACGTTATATTACAAAGCTGTTAGTAACCAAAACAGTATGACACTGGCATAAAAACAGACACACAGATTCAATAGAACAGAATAGAAAACCCGGAAAAGAACCCACAGGTATGGTCAGTTAATCTTCAACAAAGCAGGAAAGAATATACAGTGAGAAAAAGACCATCTCTTCAACAAATGGTGTTGGGAAAACTGGACAGCAACATGCAGAAGAATGAAACTGGACTACTTTCTTACACCATACACAAAAATAAATTCAAAATGGATTAAAGACCTAAATGTGAGATCTGAAATCATAAAACTCCGAGGAGTAAACCCAGGCCATAACTTCTTTGACATTGGCTTTAGTAAATTTTTTCTAGATATGTCTCCTGAGGCAAGGGAAACAAAAGCAAAAATAAAGTATTGGGATTTCATCAAACTAAAAACCTGCACAGCAAAGGAAACAATCAACAAAGCTAAAAGGCAGCTTATGGAATAGGAGGAGAAATGCAAATGACATATCTGATAAAGGGTTAGTATCCAAAATATGTAAAGAATGTATTAAACTAAACACCCCCCAAATGAATAATCCAGTTAAAAATGGGCAGAAGACGTGAATAGATGTTTTTCCAAAGAAGACATACAGATGGTCAACAGACATATGAAAAGATGTTCAACATCACTCATTATCAGGGAAATGCAAATCAAAACTGCAATGAGAAACCACCTCACACCTGTCAGAATGGCTAACAACAACACAGGATAGAACAGGTGTTGGTGAGGATGTGGAGAAAGGGGAACCCTCTTGTACTGTTGATGGGAACGCAAACAGGTGCAGCCACTCTGGAAAACAGTATGGAGGTTCCTCAAAAAGTTAAAAATAGAACTACCATGTGATCCAGCAATTGCTGTACTAGTTACTTATCCAAAGAATACAAAAATACTAATTCCAAAGGATACATGCACCCCAGTCTTTATACCAGCATTGTCTACAATAGCCAAATTATGGAAACAATCCAAGTGTCCATTGACTGATAAATGGATAGAGAAGATGTGGTATATATATACAATAGAATATTAGCCATAGAAAAGAATGAAATCTTGCCATTTGCAAGGACATGGATGGAACTAAAGAGTATTATGCTAAGTGTAATAAGTCAGTCAGAGAAAGACAAATACTATATGATTTCACTTATATGTGGAGTTTAAGAAACAGAACAAATGAGCAAAGGAAAAGGGGGCAGGGCAAACCAAAAAACAGACTCTTGGCTGTAGAAAACAAACTGATGGTTCCCAGAAGTCAGTTGGGTGGGGGATGGGTGTGTGTGTGTGTGTGTGATGGGGATTAAGAGTACACTTGTTTTGATGAGCACCTTGTGTTGTATGGCAGTGTTGAATCACTGTGTTGTATACCTGAAACTAATATTATGCGGTATGTTAACTAAGTGGAAATTAAATAAAAACTTTAAAAAAATAATTCATTATAATAATTACAGAATTTTAATTTTCTGTGTCACCATTTCTAGATCTACGGCACTAAGAAATGATGCACGTTTAGAAGCATTTTCTCTGCTTCAATTATTAGACCGCTTTTTTTCAGAAAATTAGTTTGAGCCAACATATATTAATTTTCCTTATTATTTATTTTATTGGATTATGTTCATGACAATAGTGTGGGGATGTCCAGGAATGTGAAAAAAATTCTCTTAAAAAAATTGCTTTTGGCAAAGAGTAAATTGAACTGTGAGGTTAAGGATCACTTGTTTCTCTAACATTGTGTTTTAGTTAAAACTATACAGATGTAATGAGTATTGCCTTTGTTAGCTTGGAATTTTAGTGGAAGTCATGGCAAAATGGAAAAATACATACTTTTATGTCATTCTCTATGTTAACAGTTTATACAAAGCTACAGTTATGCAGAGCACATGCAGCTTCCAGAGCTTAGGACAGCTGGAGAATAGAATTCACTATCTATGTCTCTACTTTTATAGGATATCCTGTTAATCTAAAATAGCTTATTTACTGTCAGGTTCATGCTGAATATTGATCATACTCTGACAGCATAGTTTTAAGCTAGAAAACTCAAGGCATTATTGATTTTTGACATTCATTAGTTTTTGCTTTCAGGTTTTGAATTTTGGTGGTTATTTCTTCTTAATTGGCATCTATTTCTTCAGTACAGTTAAATGTTTTCTTTCAACTGTAATCAATAGGTCTCCCCCCTCACTGTGTGATGGTTTAAAAGATGGCTATTATAGATATTTCAACCTTACTTTGGCACATTAGTGTATATGGTTTGCAAAACTCTGAAGTTATTTATGCTTTATAGTATTATGGAAAGAGTATAGACTCTGGAATCAAGTAGATATGTATTCAGATCCTGCCTCTGCCATTTGCTAGCTGTGGAATCTTGGGCAAATTACTCAACCTCTCTGTGCCTCAGTTTTCTTATATGTATATGATGAGAATAAAAGTAGTATTTACCTCACAGTGCTGTTATTGGGATGAATAAAGTAGTACATGGGATGCATGGCACAGAGCAAGTTAAATACGTGTCATTCATTATTAACACAGTATCTGGGAGGTATTCAGTGAACAGTAGGTATTTTTTGTAATTACTTATGAAGGTTTTCCCTCACATCTTCTGGGAGAGATCAGAACTCTCCATATTCATGAGGCTTTAGGTAAGGCACAGATAAACTGCCTTGTGCAAGCAGAATATATACTGAGTTTTAATACTATAAGCAGATGGTTTATCAGGAACTGAAGAGCTTAATTTTTTTTTTTTTTTTAATGGGAATCAGAGATCTTGTTCAGGAGATTATTTTTAAGTCATCCCAATAAGGTGAGCAAGGAATCTTAAGAAATCTCTGATTTTAATAGACTCTTCAAATGTTTAATTATTAAATGTTATTGTCAGCTGCACAACATAGGTAGAATTTTAAATATATGGAATATTGTGGAATATGATACAGTTTTTCTTTTCTCTAGAATTTTTTTTCAAAGTTAGTCTAACATAAGTTAGATTTCTTCAGTTTAAGAGTTTTGTGGTATTGGAAATGAATTATTAAAAATAATGCATTGGTGGGGCTCCTGGGTGGCACAGTCAGTTAAAGTGTCTGACTCTTGGTTTTGGTTCAGGTTGTGATCTCAGGGTGATGAGATGGAGCCCCGTCTTGGGCTCAGCACTGAGTCTGCTTGACTTTCTCTCTCCATCTCCCTCAGCCCCTCCTACTTGTGCACTCTCTCTCTCCTCTCTCTAAAATAAATAAATAAATCTAAAAAATATATATAATGCATTTGTTTATGGAAGAGCCAACTTCTTTCTGAGGGATAGACTTATATTTTGTAGATGAATTTACTACTATAATAATCAACACTTTTTATTTGGAGTATAAAAGGCTTATATTCAAAAAATTTTTAATTGTTTAAAACATGTTTAATTATCAAAACAAATTGTTTAAACTGGTTAAATGTTTAAAACTTAAAATTTTTTTTTTTTAAAGATTTTATTTATTTATTTGACAGAGAGAGAGGCAGGGAGAGAGGGAGCACAAGCAGGGGGAGCAGCAGAGGGAGAAGCAGGCCTCCCGTGGAGCAGGGAGCCCGATGTGGGACTCCATCCCAGGACCCTGGGATCATGACCTGAGCCAAAGGCAGCCTTGGCCAACCAGCTGAGCCACCCAGGCGCCCCTGTAATGAAGGTTTTAACTTGTTTTATAAAGGGATATAAAATTGAAGAGATTAAATTACACAGAGATAGGTATATCAAGTTTCTCAATTTGGAATGTGCTGACCGTGTAAATGGCAGCAGAAAATTTCTCTGTAGACTCTGATTGGGCTTTGTATTTTCATTTCCTTGAAGTTAAGCCACTTTTCATCAGGCCTTAAAAGGAATCCAGCAATTACTCTTTTTTTTCTTTTCTTTTTTTTTTTATTTGACACATAGAGAGGATGCGAGCACAAGTAGGCAGAGCAGCAGGCAGAGGGAGAGGGAGAGGGAGAAGCAGGCTCCCCGCGAAGCAGGGAGCCCGATGCGGGGCTCGATCCCAGGACCCTGGGATCATGACCTGAGCCGAAGGCAGACGCTTAACAACTGAGCCACCCAGGTGCCACCAAAACTTTAAAATTTTTTTAAAGTTAAAAAAAAAAAAATCTGGTTACCTTTCCCAGCCTCTTTTGTCTTCTTTTTCTTTGCCTATAAGAAAAGATATTAATAATTTTAGTGTTTTCTTAAGTTACAAGCTGTATCTTTATAATAGATTTTTACTTTTTATACAGAATACTGGCAAAATTAATGTTTCATGTGATTTTATTTTTTATGGATTATAGCTTATTTAAGTATTCTTATGCTTGGAATTTTTTAAAATATAAAATAGTTTCTCCCTTAAATTTTTTTTACTTTATTTTAAAGAAACGTGTATAGAGGAGCCAGAACTGTAGTTACTGTTCTTGTAGTGTTATCATCTTCATGGTATTTATCTGAAGAAAGTATAATTCATACTCTTTCTGAACTTTGCTTTAAAACGGGGGAAAAATAAAAATCTTTTTCTATTTCTTTCTCTCCCCAATTCATTTTCTTTCAGGTGGTTATACCCACCTTTCATCAAAAAAATCCCAACTCCTTCCCAAGTATATAGGTTTCCTAATGAGATGATTCATTTTAAAAGAAGTTCACATTAGGCTTGTCAGGGTCAGGTAAAGAAAGTAAAAGCAAAATAGGACCTAGAACACTTGGATCTATTCTTGACGTTTTTACTGAGTAAGCAGTTATTGGTATATATGCAAACAAATGGTGCCATAAAATCTACAGTTTCTCTTACTAGTGGAATTGATACTTAAGACTGAGAAATACCCTGTTTGTACCTGTTTCAATATTAGCTGCTGATTGAAGAAGTCATTTTACAAAGAAAACTTTTGAAATAAACCTTAACTGTAAATTTTGATCGTAGACTGTCATCTCTAGTTAGCGGTAATTTTATTGGCTTCAGCATTTGAGAATCCTGAGTACATTCTTGATCTCTTTGATTCCTTTTGATAGTTCTGGGGGAATTCTCAGGTTTTATTTTTTCAGATACGGCTTTTATTTTATTCTCTTTTCTCTCTATGGAACTGTCTCATATGGCACTATATGTTTCTTAGGTTTTCCACTGGATTCCATATGTCTTTTACACTGTTTTTATTCTTTCTTTTTTCTCTTTTTGTACATCAGTTTGGATATTTTCTACTAGCCTGTTTTCGAGGTCAAGATTCCTCTGTTCTCCTGTGTCTAATCTGTTACACTCATCTTTTTAATTCTTAATTTCAGCTTTTACAGATTTGGGGTTTAGAATTTTCATTTGACTTTTTCTTATGGATTCCAGGCCCCTGATGAAATCCCCCCCTTTTTTTGTACAATTCATGGGAATTTTTGTTTTTACTATCTCAGTTCTATCCCTTTCTGTATTACATGTTGATTTAATATTGTTTTACAGATTCTAACTCCCTAGCATCTCTCCTCTTCTTAAGATAAAACTAAAAGGAATATGCATATTATGATTTTGTTGATAACTGGTATCTTGGGCTTCTCTCAGTTGTTCCATTTCTTTTATATGGACTCTATACCTAATACTTGATGTTGAGTTTAGTGTCTAAAGCAATTACGGTAATGGCAATTTTTCTATTTGTGAAATGTTTTACCCATTCTTAAATTAAATTTAGATTAGTTTATGTTAATAGAATGTGGTTGTGTGTCATGAGCTTTCAGCATCTAAATATGGCATTTGAAAAACTCCTTGTGGGGCATCTGGTTAAGCATCTGCCTTTGGCTCAGGTCATAATCCCAGGGTTCTGGGATTGAACCTGCATCAGGCTCCCTGCTCAGCGGGGAGCCTGCTTCTCCCTCTTCCTCTGCCCCTCCTCATTGCTCATGCTCTGTCTCTCTCTCTGCTCACTCTCTCGAATAAAAAATCTTTAAAAAAAAAATTAAAAGCTCCTTGCCTTTTTTTTTTTCTAATCTGTGAATTAAAATTTAGATTCAAAATGAAAAACACAAATGGTTTTTAGGGTTTTTTTTTTTTTTTTACTGATAATTTCATGTAAAAAGTGCTTATAATGAAGCTGATGTATACTATTCTTTCAGCTTTAAATCTGTTAATTTGTATAGTAATTTATGTTCACAACATTAATCCAAGGCTATAACATACTGAAGTTCTCTTTGAATTATATGATGAAAATTCATATATATTTGGAATGTATTCAAATTTTTTCATTTCATAAGATTTGAAAAGTTAAAATCTATTCATGTGTTTTAGTAATAATCTATATTTTTTGTTAACTCATTTTCTTATCCTCTAGTGTAATTGTTTTAATTTTCCTCTCAAATATTACCACATATGAAAGTGTATATTGAGTGGTATTCAAATTCAGTACTAGCCCTGGCTAAACCCAACATTGATAGCCATGAGATTGCTCTTGTTTTTCTAGAAAAGATTCTAAATGTTCTATGTAGTATGATCATTCATGGTTATAGTTAGAGCCACTTCTTCATTACTGATAGGGTAAGTGGTCATCTTAGTCTAGTTTATTTAGTTTCATATATTCTGTCCAAATTCTTGATTTAAATTAATAGCAGATGTAATCTATAGTTCTTGAGTCAGTCTTTGAGGAACTATTCTGTGTTGTTTATTTTGGAAAAGAAAGTAAATGTGATGTTTTCTTTCTGCCTTCTAGATTCTAAAGTCCTTGAGGGAATAGGGACTGGCTTCATAAGCTTTTCATTTCCATTTCCTAAAAATGTTCCTGGCCTGCTAGGTAATGAATGTTTATTGAATGAATGAGATGAATCGAATTGAATGAATTGTTGCACTTTCTAATGAAATTATTTCCCTCATTTTTCCTCTGACCCTCTCCCTGCACTATACCACAGTGGCCTTTGCCTAATCAGAAACAAAATCTAGTAGCTATTTGAGGGTTTTTTTACTTCTCAGATGGCCCAGCTAATACATTAACATTTATAGTAAGACATCTAGCAGTCTTAGTAATTCATTGGAAGAGGAAGGGAGAGTGTATAGGGCATAGCTAAGGATGGGTTCTCACATTATTTGAGCATAGCTTCTAGCAGCGGAAGGCAAAGAAAGCAATAGCACATGTAAAATTAGAGGTGATCTGGGCTCAGGATCTTTTCTTTTGCTGAAAGTAGGCTATTCACTTGGCGCTATTCATTATGTTACACAAACTCCTCTAGGTGGGACACAAAAATTAGAAGAATTTTGCCATTATTGAGTAGCAGAGTTAGGTTAACATTTTTTAGTCTTATGTGTTAACGCTATCCAATGTACAGGTTTTGATGTAGCTGTAAGTTTTTGACTCATTTGGGTAAATACCAAGATTCATGATTGCTAGATGATATGGTAGGAGTATGTTTAGTTTTGTAAGAAACTTCCAAACTGTCTTCCAAAGTAGCTGCACCATTTTGTAATCCCACCAGCAGTGAATGAGAGTTCTTGGTTTTCCACATCTTCATCAGCATTTAGTGGTGTCAGTATTTTGGATTTGGACTCTTTTAATAGGTATATAGTAGTATCTCATTGTTGTTTTAATTTGCAAGTTCCCTAATGATGTGATGTTGAGCATCTTTTTATGTTTACTGCCATCTGTATAACTCTTTGGTGAAAGGTCTGTTCAGGTCTTTTGTCTACTTTTTTAATTGGGCTTTTCATTTTTTTAATTTTTGAGTTTAAGAGTTCTTTTTATATTTTGGATATCAGTCCTTTATAAGACCTGTCTTCTGCAAATATTTTCCCCCAGCTTCTGGCTTGTTTTCTCATTCTTTTGATAGTGTCTTTTGCAGAGCGTATGTTTTTAATTTTGGTGAAGTCCAGCTATTATTTCTGGCATGGATCATGCCTTTGGTGTTGTATCTAAAAAGTCATTAGCATTGCCAAGATCATTTAGATTTTCTTCTCTCTTATTTTCTAGGAGTTTTATAGTTTTACATTTTGTATTTAGGTCTGTGATCCAGGTTGAGTTAATTTTTGTGAGGAGTGTAAGCTCTATGTCTAGATCCTTTTCTGCACATGGAGGTCCAGTTCTAGCAGTATTTGTTGGCAAGAGTTTTTGGTTGATGCCTTATTTTCTATATAGACAGTCATTTCACTTGCACACAAACACAGTTTTATTTATTCCTTCCCAATCTGTATATCATTTCTTGCCTTTTCTTGTCCTGTTGCACTATCTGGGACTTGTAGTACATTGTTGAAAAATAATGGTGACAGGGAACATCTTTGCCTCATTCCTGATATTAGTGGGAAAGATTTTTGTTTCTCAACATTAAGTATGATGTAATAGGTTTTTTTGTAGTTATTTTTTTTATCAAGTTGAAGAAGTTCTCTTTATTATTAGTTAGCTGACTTTGTATCATGACTGGGTGTTGGATATATATTTTTTTTAATTGAAGTATAGTTGACATACAATGTTAAATTAGCTTCAGGTATACAACATAGTGATTCCACAAATTTTATGCATTATGCTGTACTCTCCATAAGTATAGCTACTGTCTCTCATCATACAATGCTATTATAATACCATTGACTATATTCCCTGTGTTGTACCTTTCATTTACATTACTTACTCATTCCATAACTGGAAGCCCACTCTCTTCACCTACTCTCCTTCACCCATTTTGCCTGACCCCCTCTTCTCTGGCAACCATTAGTTTATTCTCTGTATTTTTGGGTCTGTTTCTGCTTTTTATTTGTTTGCTTATTCATTTGTTTTGTTTTTAAGTTCCATATATAAGTGGAATCATATGGTATTTGTCTTTCTCGGACTTACTTAACATAATACCTTCTGAGGGTCCATTCATGTTGTCACAAATGGCAAGATCTTACTTTTATCATGACTGTGTAACATTCCGTTGTGTGTGTGTATGTGTGACTTTTCATGTGTATGTACATCACTTGGGTTCCTTCCATATCTTGGCTGTTGTAAATAATGCTGTAATAACCATAGGGGTGCATATATATTTTCGAATTAGTGTTTTCATTTCCTTTGGGTAAATACCTAGTGGTGGAATTACTGGAACTGGATCAAATCGTATTTCTATTTTTAATTTTTTGAGGAACCTTTATACTGTTTTCCACAGTGGCTATACCAATTTGCACTCCCATCCACAGTGCATACAAGGTTTCCTTTTTATCGACATCCTCACTGATACTTGTTCTTTCTTCTGTTTTTAATTTTAGCCATTCTGACAGGTGGAAGGTGATATCTCATTGTGGTTTTGATTTGCATTTCCCTGATGATTAGTGATGTTGAGCATCTTTTCATATGTCTGTTGGCCATCTGTATGTCTTCTTTGGAAAAATGTCTATTTAGGTCCTCTGCCCATTTTTTAATTGGATTATTTGTGTTTTTTTGGTTTTGAGTGTTTTGAATTCCTTATATATTTTGGATATAACTACTTATCAGCAATATAATTTGCACATATCTTCTTTCATTCAGTATCATTTGCAAATATCAACTCCCATTCAATTGCCTTTTTGTTTGTTGATAGTTTCCTTCACTGTGCAAAAGCTTTTTATTTTTATAGTTTATATATAGTTTATATATATTTTATAGTTTATTTTTGCTTTTATTTCCTTTGCCTTAAGAGATATACGTAGAAAAATGTTGCTATGACCAATGTCAAGGAAATTACCACCTATGTTTTCTTTTTTTTCTAGGAGTTTTATGGTTTTAGGTCTTACATTTAGATCTTTAATCTGTTTTGAGTTTATTTTTGTGTATAGTATAAGAAAGGGATCATTT
The DNA here is from genome assembly GCF_964656455.1 of Halichoerus grypus. Lineage (NCBI taxonomy): Eukaryota > Metazoa > Chordata > Mammalia > Carnivora > Phocidae > Halichoerus > Halichoerus grypus. The sequence continues at coordinate 104,834,195 of NC_135714.1, forward strand.
CATTCTTTTGCATGTTGCTGTCTAGTTTTCCCAGCACCATTTATTGAAGAGACTGTCTTTTTTCCATCGTATATTCTTGTCTCCTCAGTCATAGATTACTTGACCATATAAACATAGGTTTATTTCTGGGGTTTTTAATCTGTTCTATTGCTTTATATGTCAGTTTTTGTGCCAGTACCGTGTTGTTTTGATTCCTACAGCTTTGTAGTATATCTTAAAATCTGGAATTGTGGTATCTCCAGCTTCGTTCTTCCTTCGTAAGATTTCTTTGGGTATTTAGGGTCTCTGTGGTTCCACACAAATTTTAGGATTATTTGTTCTAATTCTGTGAAAAATGCTGTTGGTATTTTGATAGCAATTGTATTAAATCTGTAGATTGCTTTGGGTAGTATGGACATTTTAACAATATTTGTTTTTCCAATCCATGAGCATAAAATACCTTTCTATTTGTGTTGTTTTCAATTTCTTTCATCAGTGTTTTACACTTTTCAGAGTACAGGTCTTTCACCTCCTTAGTTAAGTTTATTTCTAGGTATTTTATTCTTTTTGATGCCATTGTAAATGGAATTGTTTATTTCCCTTTCTACTACTTTGTTATTAGTGTATAGAAATTCAACCAATTTCTGTGTATTAATTTTGTATACTACAATTTTACTGAATTCATTTATTCTAATCATTTTTTTGGTGAAGTCTTTAGGGTTTTCTATGTATAGTACCATGTCATTTGCAGATAGTGACAGTTTAACTTCTTCCTTATCAATATGGATGTCTTTTATTTCTTTTTCTTGTGGACTGCTGTGGCTAGGACTTTTCCGCCCTGTGTTAAATAAAAGTGGCAGAAGTGGACATCCTTGTCTTGTTACTGATCTTTTTCACCATTGAGTATGATGTTAGCTGTGGGCTCTTCATATATGGTTTTTATTATGTTGAGGTATGTTCCCTTTAAACCCACTTTGTGGAGAGTTTTTATCATGCACAGACTGGGTGTTGGATTTTGTCAAATGCTTTTTCTACATCCATTGATATGATTATATGATTTTTTGTCTTTTAGCCTGTATGATATGATAGATTACGTTCATTGATTTTTGAATGTTGAACCAGTGAACCATACATGAGATAAATTCCACTTTATCACAATGTACAAATTTTTTACACATCGTTGAATTATACATACATTATTTTACTTTGTTGAATTCAATTTGCTAATATTTTTCATATTTATAGAGTTACTGGTCTGTAATTTTCTTGTAATGTCTTTGTCTGGTTTTGGTATTAGGATAATGGTGCTCTCATAGAATGATTTAACAAGTATTCCTTTTACTTCTGTCTTCTAATAGAAATTGTAGAGAATCGGTAAGATTTCTTCCTTAAATGATTGTTAGAATTTACTGTAAACTCATCTGGGTCTGATGCTTTCTGTTTAGAAGATTATTAATTCTTTTTTATTAATTCTTGATTCAGTTCTTTAATTGATATAGGTCTATTCAGATTGTCTGTTTCTTCTCATGTAGGTTTTGACAGATTGTCATTTCATCTAGATTATCAAGTATGTGGCCATAAAAGTTTTCTTATATTTCATAATTTAGTTGACTCTTGAACAATGTGGGGGTTAGGGGTGCTGACCCCCTGTGCAGTTAAAAATCTACATATAACTTTGACTCCCCCAAAACTTAACTACTAATAGCCTACTGTTGACCAAAAGCCTTACTGATAACAGAAACAGTCAATCAACACATACTTTGTATATGTATTATAGACTATTTTCTTACAATAATGTAAGGTAGAGAAAAAAATGTTAAGATCATAGGGAAGAGAACATACATTTAAAGTACTGTAATGTATTTATCAAAAAGAAATCCGCTTATAAGTGACCTGCGCAGTTCAAACCCGTGTTTAAGGGTCAACTGTCAATCCATAATTAAACTTTTAAGGTATGTGAAACCTATAGTGATGTCCCTTCTTTCATTTGTGATATTAGTAATCTGTCTTCTCTTGTTTTTCTTAGTTATCCTGGCTATAAGCTTATCGTTTTTATTGATCTCTTCAAAGAATGAGCTTTTGCTTTTGCTGATTTTTCTCTTTTGACTTCCTGTTATCAATTTTATTTCTGCTCTAATTTTCCTACTTTTTTCTTGTGTTTACTTTGGATTTAATTTGCTCTTTTTTTTTTTAATTTCCTGAGGCGGAAGCTTGCTGATTTTAGATCTTTCTTTTTTTCTAATATATACATTCAGTGCTATAAATTTCCCTTTAAGCACTACTTTTACTACATCCCACGAATTTTGATTAGTTGTATTTTCATTTTCATTTAGTTTAAACTATTTTTTTTTATTTTTGTTGAGATTTCTTCTTTAATCCATTTTTGGAGTGTGTTTTTTAATCTCCATGTATTTTGTAATTTTCCAAATGTCTTTTTGCTATTGATTTCTAGTTTAGTTTCTGGTCTGATAGCGCACATTGTATGATTTCTGTTCTTTATAATTTGTTAAGGTAGATTTTATGGCCTAGAATGTAGTCTGTCTTGGTAAATACTCCATATGCTCTTGAGATGAATATGTATTCTGCTGTTGGGTGAAGTAGCATTTGGATAGCAATTATATTGAGTTGGTTGAAGTTGCTGTTGAGTTCAACTGTGTTCTTACTGATTTTCTGCCTGCTAGATCTGTCCATTTCTGATGGAGGAGTGTTAAAATTTCCAACTATATGAGTGAATTCATTTCTTTCTCCTTGCTGTTCTATCAATTTTTGCCTCACGTATTTTGACACCCTACTGTTAGGTGATGCATATTAAAGATTGTTAATGTCCTCTTGGAGTATTGACCCCTTTATCATTATATAATAGCTCTCCTTATCGCTAATAATTTCTCTTGGTCTGAAGTCTGCTTTGTCTGAAAGTAATATAGCTGCTCCAGCATTATTTTGATTAGTATTAGAATTAATTGTGCATCTTTCTCCATCCCTTTACTTCTACTCTCTATATCTTTATATTTAAAGTGGATTTTTTGTCGACAACATATAGTTGGATCTTGTTCTTTGATCCACTATGACAATGTCTGTCTTAACGATGTGTTTAGACCATTGATGTTTTAAAGTGATTATTGATATAGTTGTATTAATACTACCATATTTGTTACTCCTTGTTTTTTGTTCCTGTTTTTGTCTTTGACTATTTTTCTGCCTTTTCTGATTTTAACTGAGCATTTTATGATTCCATTTTCTCTCCTTTCTTGGTATATGAAATATGTATTTCTATTTTTTCCCCTTTTTTCAGTGGTTGTCCTGGAATTTGCAATATACATTTACAGCTAATCTGCATTCACTTTCAAATAACACTGTTCTGCTTCACAGGTAGTACAAGTACTTTATAATAACAAAAAATTGAATTTCTCCCTCTAGTTCCTTGTATCATTTCTGTCATTCATTTCACTTATACATATGCTATAGTCACTGAATACATTGTTATTACCATTATTTTGGACAAACTATTACCTGTTAGATCAATTAAGTTGAAGTTTTTATTTTACCTTCACTCATTCCTCTCTTTCTTTATGTAGATTCAAGTTTCAACCTATATCATTTTCCTTTTCCTAGAACAACTTTTTTTTAAAGAGAGACAGCATGAGTGGTGGGGAGGTGCAGAGGGAGAGAGAAAGAGAACCTCCAGCAGACTCCCTATGTGGGGCTCAATCTCAAAACCCTGAGATCATGACCTGAGCCAAAATCAAGAGTAGGAAAACCGACTGAGCCACCTAAGTGCCCCTCTTGGAACAACTTTTTAAAACGTTTCTTGCAAGGCAGTCCTACTAACAACAAATTCTTCCAATTTTTGTTTGAAGAAGTCTTTATTTCTCCTTCATTTCTGAAAGATAATTTCAGAGAATATAGAAATTTAGGTAGGTGTTTTTCCTCTCTCAACACTTTAAATATTTCACTCTACTCTCCTTGGTTGCATGGTTGCTGAGGAGTTATCTAATATAATTCTTATTTTTGTACCTCTACAGTGAACTGTATTATTCCTCTGGCTTCTTTCAAGATTTTTTTTTTTTTTTGTCTTTGCTTTTCTGTAGTTTGAATATGATATGCCTAGAGGTAGTTTTTTGCCAGGTATCCTACTTGATGTTCTCTGGGCTTCCTGGATCTATAGTTTGGTGTCAGACATTAATCTGGAGAAATTCTCAGTCATTATTGCTTCAAATATTTCTTCTATTCCATTCTCTTTTCTCCTTCTGGTATTTCATTTGCACATATATTACATCTTTTATAGCTTCCATAATTCTTGGATATTCTCTTGTTTCTTTTTTTTCTTCAGTCTTTTTTCTCTTTGCTTTTTCATTTTGGAAGTTTTTATTGGCAAATAATTAAGCTCAGGAATTTTTTCCTCAGTCATGTCTAGTCTAACAAGCCCATCAAAGGTATTCTTTATTTCTGCTATAGTGTCTTGATTTCTGCCATTTCTTTTTGCGTGTTAGAATTTCCACCTCTCTGCCTATGTTGCCCCTTTCTTGAGTGTTGTCTACTTTGTCTGTTAGAACCCTTAGCATATTAATCATAATTTTAAAAAATTTCTGGTCTGACAACAGCATTTTTGCTGGTTATCTGGTTCATTGATGCTTATTCAGTTTCTTCAATTTGTGTTTTGTTTGTCTTTTAGTATGCCTTGTAATAGTTTTGATTTTGTTTTGTTTTATTTTGATAGATGGACATGATGATACTGCATAAAAGGAACTATGGTAAATAGGCCTTTGGTGATGTAGTAGTAAGAGTATAAGAGGCCAGGTGTTCTTTGGTCCTATGATTAGTTGTAGTCTTTTAGTTAGTCTGTGTTACTGGACTGTGAACTTCACAATTGCTTTTTAGTAACTTTCCTTCCCTTAGAGTAATACAGGATGGCTGAGAGGGCTGGAGTTGGGTATATCCCTTCTTCCAGCTCAGTTGGGTTCTGAGAAACCTGTCATAGTTTAGGCTCTGGTAAAATAGTTTCTCTTGAAGGCAGGACTTGTTAAGAAGTACAGAATATCCTGGCATATTCAAAATAGCTACTTTTCCCTTCCTCCTGCCACATGCACAAGATTTTCCTCAGGTCTTCATTGTGAGAACCTGCTATGGCTTCTGGAGGTAAAGTCACAAAAAAATGTAAGGGTCCCTCAATGATTGTGTTTTCTGGAGTATTTAACTCTCAGACTTGTCCACACTGCCTCCAGAAGTTCATCATTTACATTTCCAGTATCCTTACCCCAGCACTGGTTCCTGTGGAGGTTTCTGCTTATTGGTTTCTTTGTATCCAACTTGTCTGTCTCTCCAGTTTGCGGGGCAGTGGTTTGTCTTATTGCTATGGTCTAAATGTTTGTGTCCTCCCCAAATTCATATGTTGAAATTCTAAGAGGTGGAGCCTTTGGGAGGTACTTAGGTCATGAAGGTGGAGACCTCATGAGTAGGATTTGTGTCTTTATAAAAGAGGCCTCACAGAGCTTACCCACCATCTTCATGTGAGGACGTGAAAAGGTGTCAGTTATGAACCAGGAAAAGACCCCTCACTTAACCATGCTGGTGCCTTGATCTTGGACTTCCCAGTATCCAGACTGAGAAATAAATTTCTATTGTTTATAAGCTATCTAGTCTATGATATTTTGTAATAGCAGCCTGAACAGATGAAGACACCTGTGATCTCACATCTCAGAAGTATCTAAGAAGAGTTGTTATTGGACTGGAAAACAGATCAGTATTTCCGTTTTATAATCTGTTCTCCATACTGTAGCTGTAGTGGTCCTCAAAAACATGAATCTGATTTTGTCATATTTCTAGTTGAAACTTATCCATTTACGTTAGGATAAAATCCAAACTCAGTAATTTGGATAACAAAGCCTTTGTTATCTAGCCTTGATTTCTCTCTCTACATTGATCTTTTGCATTTTTCACCTTAACTTCTGTGCCCAGCTATTCTGAACTGATTTCCATTTTCAGTGTTCTGTATTCTCCTTCTCTCTTTTCCTCTTAAACTGTTTGGTTCTCACTCATTTTTCAAGGTTTAAGTTAGAAACCATCTCCCTGGACAGCCCACCTTGACTCTCCCAAAATCTGTTCGATGTGACCTTCCTTAGTGTCTGAAAATATAGGATCACAACTAATTAGCATAGTAGATATAATTAAAGGCCTTAGATATAATCAGTTGGCAGCCTTAAATATTTAGGTGCTTGTAGTTATTATGAAGGAATCCTTAGAGCTTTTGCTAACAGTGTTTCTGACAATTAAGCTCTCATGTGGAAGAGTTACATTATGGAGGATATTTTTTGAAGGGCATATAATCCATTTATTCAGAATGTTCAGAGTTTATTTTTACAATCAGATTAGCAAATCCATGCACCTGCCAATTAGTTATTTGCAAGAATTAGTGCTAGCCAAAATAAATCTCAGTGGCTTCTCTGGTATTCCTTTGTCCCAAACGTTTTAGACATTAAATTGACAGTCTGATTTACATTTAGACAATAAATTGACAGTCTGATTTACATAACAACCTCATGTGTGTTTGATTGATGTGAGTTAGAGGCTACTCTCCCTGTGTATACACTACATCAAGTTTTTGAAGTTGTAATGCATGTTGAGATCTACATTCTGTTAAAAATCCTAATTATCTAATTAAATATGTTACATGATGATTATACTAAGGTACACTTGCTCTGTCATCAGTGACAGAGATATGAGGTGTGTACCTTCTATCCTCTTTTCCTCTTCTCCCCCTCACCCCGTACATCTGGTTGAGTTTATATGTTTACTACACTTACAATGCTGTTATACTCTGTAATTGTCCACTCAGATGTTTATTACATATTTCTCAATTCTGAACTGTTCTTAGTAAATCCCAGCTGGTGCTAATGAGAATTGTTATTGTAGGGCCTTGACTGTGTAATATAAGGGTTTTGTTCATTGGTAAGACCTGTTGAATTTCCTTATTAATAATCAATATTTAGTTTTGTTTTGGATTTTTTTGTCAAAGGAAATGTGATTAAATTATAGTATGTCTGGGTAGTTTTGTGATTGACCTGGTACATTAACGGAAGGCACATAATAACATATCTTTCTTTGCCTGTTTCTCCAGATATGGGGATTGTGATCACTACCTATCTGCTGATGTTGCTTAAAAATATTAATATTTTAAAATACCAAGATACATCAGAAATATCCCATTTGTTATGGGTAAAGAGTGTAAAGAGTTTTTTTGTTTCATATAGGCTTTAAACTTCATGTGAGGAATGGGTTTTTAGTTTGTTTCTTTATTCCCAATTCCTGTCAGTATGTTTTCCATATAAAATGTAAATATTGTTTAAATTACATGATTGTGTATGTATTTGATGAACTGCTTTAAATAATCTTATAACTTGCTTCCCAGATCTTACATATTTCATTATTGGAGAGAAAATGAACATGGTTGTTGAAGGAGGAAAAGAAATGATTTGAATATAATTAATTTTGGGGTATGGTAATTCAACAAGTAATGAATTGTGAAGCAAGCATTTTATATTTTGAAACAGACATAATTTTTCTTGTTATAGAATATACAGTCTTTTAAAAGTAATAAAGTACTTGGGGATAGGTAAAGAGTTTTAAAACTATATTTTTAAAAATCAGTTCTTTAGGTGCTGGGAACGTAGCTGACCGTGTTCTGGCTCAGCTCTTAACAGAAATGGATGGCATTGAACAGTTAAAGGATGTGACAATTTTGGCAGCTACTAACCGCCCAGATAGGATAGACAAGGTAAGAAAGAAAGCAGTGCGAGTGTTGTAAGAACTGGATCATTTGATTATGTTAGCTTTTTTTCATTTAGTAATTACAAATTACTTTGTAATCAGTTTTTCATTTAGAGGATCCCGAAAATCTTAAACTAAAGGAAATGAAGAGAACAGAGTAAAGCTTCTATGTTTTTATTGCTTATGGTTTGGTAATAATGAAACTATTTTGTAACCCCTTGAATTTCCCCCCCTCATTGTTGCATCAAACTTTCAGATGGAGAATTGAAGTTCTGAAATTCTTTTTTTGTTTGTTTATGTCATCGATTTATTTTTGAGACGTTTTTAACATTTTCATTCCTACTAAGGTAAATTTCTGGATATTTAGGACAAGTTAGACTGAAGTTATTATTAACAGCTTTTTAGAATTCTTTGTCTGCAGTTGCTTTCAGAGTGATTAGAATAAGAGTGACAATGGATTTTATCTAAGAAATTACTTAGGCTCTAGCAATAAACTAAGCTATACAGTTGCAAAATTAACCCTTTCAAGGTGTTGCTACCACTTTTTCTCCCTAGGTCAGAGTTTAATAAAGGGAATTCACTAAATTTTAAATGTCTAATTTCTACCTAATGTATAATTTTTTGCAAGGATTTAAGAGTAAAAATTTTCTCCTGTAGCATGAACCAATTTTTCTTTTTTCTGTTCACATTATTCCTTCATATAAATGACCTTATGAGCTCCTCTCTCCTTCCCTGTGCATAAATATACCGACTTTTAATTTTACTAAAGTATTTTTTTTAAAGATTTTATCGACTTTTAATTTTAAAAATGGGATTTAGAAAAAATCCTTGCAAAGATATGAAAGGAGCTTTTATGTGGAAAGCAAGCTTTGCTTTCATTCAATTAGGTATTTTACTCTGCGATAAAGACCTTTGAGTCAAATACAGGTGAGAAAGCTTTTTTTTAAGAAGAAAGGTGTGTTCTGAGCACTTACAGGATCTGGGTCCATGCTCAGATACCTCTGATGTCTATGGAAAAGAAAAAAAAAGATAGGACTGTATTTTAACAAGTATCATAGAAAGTACTAAAAGAACCCTAGAAGTTACCTAATCCCACCTTTCAGTTTCACAAATAAAGGTGCTGAATCCAGAAAAAAAACTCCTGGTAAGAATATATTTTATGATATTTTCTCCTGGTTACCCCATGGGTAATGAGCTCTAAAATTTCTTTTGTTTCCTTCTCTACAATGCCTAATCTAATAGTTGTCTTCTTTGGTTTCTTAATAGAGTATGTCTTCACTGTTAGATACATTTCTTGAAATAGGGCTTTTGGGTTTACAATAAACTTCTCTGGGTTCATCTAAATCAAGCCATATGATTCAGCTTGATTGGTGCTTGTATTAGTTTTCTCTTACGTGTTACAGATTACCTCAAATTTAGCAGTTTTACACAACACCCATTTATTAGTATTTCTGTAGGTAGGTCAAAATCTGGGAATGGCACGACAGAGTTGTCTGTTCCAGAGGCTCACTACGGGCTAAAAACAAGGAGTTGGCAGGACTATATCATTGTCAGGAGCTGGTATTCCTTTTCTTTTTTTTTTTTTTAAGATTTTATTTATTTATTTGACAGAGAGAGGCACAGCGAGAGAGGGAACACAAGCAGGGGGAGTGGGAGAGGGAGAAGCAGGCTTCCTGCTGAGCAGGGAGCCCGAGGTGGGGCTCGATCCCAGGACCCTGAGATCATGACCTGAGCCGAAGGCAGACGCTTAACGACTGAGCCACCCAGGTGCCCCTGGTATTCCTTTTCTAATCTCACATGATTGGGTCAGAATTCATTTCTTGTGATTGTAGGCCTAAGGACTAAATTTCCTTACTGGCTGTCAGCTGGGAGCTACTGTCACTCCTAGAGACCCCCACATGGCCTCTTCCATCTTCAAAGACAGCAGTGAGAATTGCCATCATACTTTATCCCTCTTATGCTTTAAAATTCTGTTGCCAGGAAAAGCCCAGTGTCTTTTAGTGTCATCTGATCAGGTTAGGCCCAACAAAGGAAAATCTCTCCACCTCCAAGTCAGTGGTTTCAGGACCTTAATTAATTACATTTGCAAAAGCCCCTCACAGTAGCACCTAAATTAGCATTTGATTGAATAACTGGGAGAAGGTGTGAGTCCACTAGGGGACCAGAATCTTGTGACTCTACTAGAAGTCTTCCTACCACAGTGCTCTTCAGCTTCGTCCCCCCACTACTATCTGAATTCTGTTCCAAGTCCTAAGAACAACTTCTAACTTCCTCAGAGACCAGGTTATCCTTGCCTGTCATATAATTGGCTATGAACCAGCTCCTCTGAGATGTTTTTGTTCTGTGGAATCTGCTGTTTTCTCAGATGCAGCATTTCTTTGCCTTGCCTTGTCCAAATATATCTTTCTTCAAATTATACATATAATCTCTCTTAAAATAGGAAAGGATAAACAAATTTAAACTCCTTTTGTAAAGGATACATTTTTTCATGTTCTTTATATGTGTAACACTTTGTAGGTTTGTTACTTAATACGGTGGAATTGTTGATTTATAATCTGTTTTGCTTACTTTTCCCCCCGTAAGACCTAAACTGAACCCTAACTGTTGTGTTTTACAGTAGATCTAATTTATCCTAGTTTTTTACCAACACCTGGTACAAAAGACCTTTAGAAATTTTAAAGATAAACCTAGAGATTAGACGTTATTCTTGAGCCACTGTAAGGCTTGGGGCCTTTTTTAAAGCTCAGCTTTCTAAAGTCAAAACCTTTCCATTCTCTTTAGGATAGTTTAGTCTGTGGATATCTTGGATCTCTTGGAAAAAATACTTAACTGGATTTTGGGCAGAAGTTGTTTCCAAAGACAGGAGATTTAAGGAATGGAAGTGGTTTTTCTTTTTTTTACATTTCAAAGATTTTGCATTGTTTTTGTGTTTCTTGCCTGGTGATAATATTTGCCTTAGGAAGGCATATGCTGTGTTTCATTAACAGCAACTCGTAAGTGAGTCTTCAACATCACAGAGTTTCAGAAATTGAAGTTTGGGAAATACCTTGCCGAACTTCTAGCCATGTTTTTTTATCCTTTTTAAAATGTTACCTTGAATTCATCAGTTCTAAAAACATGTGATTGTACAAAATAAGTGTTTTAAGTATCAATATTAATTCATACTGTTAATACCTTGATTTATTGACCTCTTTAAGATGTTTCAGAGAGAAGTATAAACATATGCAAACATATAGTATGTATAGATCCATATTTGTATGTATGCTTGTATGTTTGTATGTATACATATATATGCATTTACGTACATACTTTGATGAGTTTTTGAATATTAGAAATCCAACTTTTTTAACCAACTAATTTTGGATGAGCACATTTAAATTAAGATATCGAAAGTATTTGCTAACTAGGTACAAAGACTTATTTTCACTAGGTCAGGGAGATTCAAATTTTTCAAAATTTATAATGTTTAATTTGTAAAGGATTAAATAATAAAACTATTCTTGGCAGCAAAACATAAAATTGGTAAATGGGAAAAAGCATTTTTGAGTGGTATAAGAATGGTTTCAAGATCATCAAATGATGTGCTATGCTTTCAAGTACAACTTTGAATTTAGTACATTGCACCAGGGTCTAAATGTTCTGCCTATTGTATTCTGTAATTGTGCAAAAACAAAAAAAACAAAAAACAAAAAACCCAAAACTTTAAATAATCAATGATTTTTGTAAAAAAAAATTAATTCTTTTCTATTTCAAGTAGAATTCCATATTTGTGTGGAATATGGATTTTTTCTTTTTTTTTTTAAGATTTTATTTATTTATTTGACAGAGAAAGAGAGATCACAAGTAGACAGGCAGGCAGAGGGAGAGGAAGAAGCAGGGAGCCCGATGCGGGGCTCGATCCCAGGATGCTGGGATCATGACCTGAGCCGAAGGCAGACACTTAACCGACTGAGCCGCCCAGGTGCCCCGGATTTTTTTTCTTAATTGTACTTTTGTTACTACTCATATGATACATACTATATCAAAAGTCATTTTTCTTTGCAGACTTTTTCCTCTGAAGAACTATTTTAGAGCATTATTTGTATATTATTTAATACTCCTAGAAAAAAAAAGTTTCAGTGCATGTGTGATTATAACATGGTGTTTGTTCAAAATGTGTCCTGAAGATCCCGGTAGAAACAAAACAATCTTAAGAGACAATATAAAAAATAAAAAAAAAAAAAAAAAAAAAGAGACAATATAAAAACAAAAAAACTTCCTGTTATGAAATGAATAGACCGTTTCCACCACCTGCCTTGTCTGGACGAAACTGTAATAGGAAGAGTATGGGTGACAGAAGAATTAAATTTCATGTGCTGCTAAAAAGTAAAGATTTTTTTTTAGCTTAAAACTGGAATTAAAAAAAAAAGACTGTTCTAGTGTCAAAGAAATAATACAGTTGGTCTAACTTTGGCTAAATTTAATTAGGGTGTTTGGCCTTGGAAATTAGCTGGCCTACTTTACCATCCTATTGTCTGTTAACCCACAACCTCTATGTCATGCTGACCTTAAGTTAGTGTGTTAAAAGGGTGAGGATTCTTGGACTGCCAGAGGAGTGAAATTGACATCATTGTGTCACCTATATGTTGTGTGTATTTAGTGTCTTTTATGGACAGTATTTCAATTTCATGTAGTTTGGGGAAACTAAAGCTGGAGTTTCTTGGGGATTCTGGTGGTTCAGCAAAGGAAGTAAGACACATAGCTCAAGAATCACATTGTTCTATTTCCTGCTATGTCATATTTACATGTCAAATACATTAGCTGTGATGTAGCACACTAGGCTAAGTAAAGTGATTGCTTGTGGTTCCTGGTGGTATCCTGAAGTCTCCATAGACTTTTATGCCTTGCCCTCTCCTCCAGCTGATAAGTGAGGGAAGAGAAGTCATATCCTCAAGTGTCCATTTTACATAAGAATGACAAGATGTGAAGGATAGATGAAGATTAATGAGATTGTATACTGTCAAGTTGACACATTGTCTTTAGATGGATGATGGTCTGGATTTCCTCAGCATCGAGAGACTTTAGAATAGCAAACAACTGAATTTTTATTGATGCCCAAATAACAAAGAGCCCAAACTGTAGGAGTTTATATTGTTCTTTGTTAGGCTGTTGATTATGTGGCCTCTTTAGAAGAATATAATATCCAATCCATGGTATTTCATGCATTTGTGCTGAATATTAAGAAATGGTCATGTCTTCTTTCCCAGACATTAAAAAAACCTCAAAATAGTTTAGTTTTATGAATATTTTTTAATTTAGTCATTTGGTTACTTTTAGTACTGATGCCTAGTATATAACAGGCTTTCAATAATTATTACTACTATAAAGTATATAGCCTATCAACCTAGTTTTCTTATAATAGTAAATTGGTAGAATTTTGAAAATTCTGCTCTGAGTCATCTATGGAAAAGATTGTTCAATTGAGGAAAATTTTGGAAGTTATATAGAAATATTGAATAATTCAGGGTTCAGAATCATTTTCTAACTTAGTATGTTTAGCTCATGGATATGGTAAACTGGCATTAATTTTCCTTCTGGTTTTTCTGGATGAGGAAATGTGCTTGATGGGTTAAATATGACATAACATTTTTATTTCTTAAATATTGCAAATTAAAAGTTGGTTTTATGGATATCTAACATGGGAAAAACTTAATTAGCATGTTTAGAAATGTTGGCAAATGAGAAGCTAATTATATGTGGCTCCCAATTTTCAAGTGACTTGGGTTCCAAAAATACCTTTAGAAGAGAGTATAGGTATGTTTGTGGATGGCTTTTCTCCTTACCTTTCCTAGTTGTAAGTGCCATTCTTTTAATATTGCTGTTCTCAGCTAAGTTGGAACTAAAAAACAAGCTGCTTGACCTAACAGACAGTCCTAAATATTAATTAATATTAACAATTAATATTAATCCTTAATATTGTTTATCAAAATGATGTAGAGAGTCTTGGGGATTATAAGGTGAGCTGCAATGTGGTCAGGCCTGGAAGGCCTCCTCCAAGTTCATCTTCCAGTTTCATCTTTACCTTCATTTTACAGGACTCTCAGAAGTGGTTTTATCATTATCAATAGGTGTTTGTGTGTTTGTTTTGTTTTTTTAAAGCTCTAAGTGTTTTCACCATATCTATTATGGTAGCAGCTGTAAGGGTTTCAGCTTTGGGGATGGATGATTGGGAGAAATGACAAGAGAAGTGGGTCAGATGTTGTATATATATATGGGTCATACCCCATTGCTACTTAGGTAAAGGCTGTTTATCCCAGCGGTCAGCAAACTGGCCAACTACTTGTTTTTGTACCTCTCGTGATCTAAGAATGGTTTTTATATATTTAAATGGTTGAAAAATATGAAAAAGAAAAATTATTTTGTGAGATGTAAAAATGAGGTGAAATTCAAATTTCAGTAAGTAAAACTATTGGGATCCAGTTACCCGAATTCGTTAATGTATTGTCTATGACTTCACTTGTACTACTGTAGTAGTTACAGTATCGTACAGTATTTATGGCCCATAAAGCCTAAATTATTTACCATTTGGATCTTTATAGAACAAATTTACTGACCATTGATCTGTCCTTGTAGGCTTTTAGAAGTTTAATAATGTCTCTTAATGTGTGTCATTCATACATGAGTCACAACATTTTTCTAAAGATTGTTTAAATATATTGCATTAATTTTCTGGGGCGTCTGGGTGGCTCAGTTGCTTAAGCATCTGCCTTTGGCTCAGGTCATGATCCCAGGGGTCCTGGGATTGGGTCCTGCGTCGGGCTCGCTCTGAGCTGGGAGCCTGTTTCTCCCTCTCCCTCTGCCCGCTCATTCTCCTCTCTCCCTCTCTCTCTTAAATACATAATAAGTAAAATCTTTAAAAACATATACATTGCATTAATGGCTTATAATAAATAATAGGAAGGTTGTATTCTTGTTCTTTCAAGTACATTCCATCTCGAAAGTTCTTTTAATATTTAACCTTTTAAAATGTTTTTTGGACTAAATAATTATTATTTTCAATTGAATGACTCACCAAAATCCATAAATCTAGAAATGCAGTTTTTTAATTATATGAATAATGTATTCATGGCACTTGAATCTTAAAGTTTCATTGGTTTTTAGTTTTTTATAATTGTGAGTTGAATGCCCTTTTTAGTATTATCATAGGAATTTTCAGGATGGGATATTTAAATTTTAAGAAATTAAGATTCTATGTTTAGATGTTTGGGGAATAATATTTGATTTCAACATGCAAATAGGAGTACATTTAATCTTCTGTTAGAGAGAGTGCGTATTGCCCTTGACACCCAGGTTGTGAAAGAAATTAATTTTTTCAAGATTGGAGAGAACTTGGAAGGCTTTGATAGTATAGTTATCCTTCTGATACATTAATCCCCCCCCATTGTAAAATTTCTACCCATCACTTCTCCATCCTTTTCTTATTACCAAACTGATGGGAGAGTGGAGACTTATCTCTTGAAATAGATTACTCCGTCTTTGTCTCAGACTATTTTTAGGAATTTTGTTGTTCTACTGAACCAGCTGCGGTGTGTCTCCCCAAAGCTTCAACATACCAGCCAGAAGTACAGTTTTTAATCCTTCTTCTAATATCGTTCTTCTTTATTTTTGAAAACTATTATGTGTTTTATCTTTACATTCTATCTCGCCAACTAGTCTTCTCTTCTCCAGGCTTGACATCTTGTTTTATTTCGTCTTTGGCATTCTTATCCTTTTTTTTCCCCCTCTGAACTGTTGTCCATTTGTTCCTTTCTCTCTGAAATTATGGCATCCACAGATGAATATACTGTAATAGGTTGTAGTCTGATGCCTTTAATCTGAATACCATGTCTTCTGCTAATGGATTCCAGGATTGTGTTAGTTTATTTGCCAGCTGAATCACACTGTGGACTGCTGTTGAATTTAAAGTCATCAAGAACAAAACAAAAACAAAACCAAGAAGCCCAAGTCTTTCAAACTCAGAGTCTTCTGCTAAGTTATAGCTTCCCCGCCTTGGGCTTGTGTTATTAATTTGATTTAAGTCTTAGAAGTTGAGCCACAGTGTGATTAGATCTAGAGGTCTTCCTTCAAGTTCAGCTCCTCTGAGCTTTTCCTACTTTTCATATGTTTCCCAGAGATTTGTTTTTCCTTAAGTCCAAGTGGTTTCCCAATAGTTTCTGCTAGCCAGCTGCTAGGGCTTTCATCCTTAGAAGTAGAGGAATTACTCTTACAGAATTTATCGTATTAGATCTGATCTTTCTGATTTGTCATTTGTGGGATTCTGTTTCTGCCATTCCCTATATGTGTCTTATATGTATTAATAGTAGAGGCCTTATATATCTTAATTATCAAGAAGAATTTCTGTATTCTGTAGCTTTCTGACTTTTTGAAAAATAGTTTAACCTGTATAATTTAAGAAAGTAAAAATTCACCTAATTTACCTTAAGAATACATATTCTGAAATGCTTTCTGTTTTCTCCAATGAGAATAGACAAGATAAAACTTAAATTATATTCAATGAAATTTAGAAATGAAATTATTTAAAAGTATTTTTTTTAGCTTTAAAACAGTGCTGAAATATGTAGTTAATGTCCTCATCACTTCCACTTTTATAGCTGCAGTTTCATGAATTTGTGATACTACAGGTATTGTATTGTATGAGGAGCTGTGTAGTTTTCTTCTTTGAACATTTTGTTTATAGTGTTTTGGCCTCAGGCCTTCCCAAACCTTAGCATTTCTAGATGAGTTTTTGGAGTATGCATAGCATTGGAGAGGGGCCTTTGCATCATGTAAGCAGTTTAACTGGAGAAATGAGTTTAGAGGAAAAGGAGATTGGCACATGTAATGGATGCCAAAGATGATAGGGACTAGAATGTTATATGTAGAATGTGATAGAAAGACCTGAAACTGATAGCAAGAAATGAGCAATGGGAGAAATGAGGCAGACAGACACAGATTTGGGGATCTTTGTTTCTCATTCTAGCTCTGTTGCTCACAAACTATGTATCCTTTGAAATTATTTAGCCTCTCTGGACAACTGTTTCTGAACCTGTCAAAAGTGTACTAGATAATTTGGGATATGTCATTAATGACCCCAAATTCTCTTATGTTGTGACTTAGAGACAGATAATAATAGATTTTCCAAATGCTACATAAAAGGATGCTATTTACCAAACAAATTTCTGAGTTTTTTTTTTTTTAAAGACTTTTTCAGGTGTCACCTCCCCAAACTTTCATGTTGCTGAAAAGTTCTTTTCTTCAAACATGTTATAAAGCAAGCAAATATCCAGGTGTGCAAAAATGACTTTTCTTTTTAACCACTTGATTGTCAGAAAAGGGGGGAAAGCCATAAATCAGCCTTAAGGCTGCTGTTGTGTAATAAAAACTTTGGTTGACAGTTGAAGAACACCTTAACTTTTTCACTGAAAATTTATTACTCTTAGAAAAAGGAAAACTTGTCGAGCTGCATATTTTCTCCTTTCACAGATGTCTGATCAGTTTTACAATATCTGTAATGTTTTGGTCTACTTAATATGCTGTTTTTTTAAAACTTCAAATGAATGTAAAAATGATTTTGAGTTAGAGCAGAAATGTCTAAATATATGATTATTTAAAGTTGAGTCACTTTTAAATTTGAAAAAGCTTCCTCACATGTATTTTTAATGCTCCTAGGATCTCATATTTGATGTTCAGTGCAGCCAAAAACTAAATCTGAAGCCCTGTATTGAATGTTTAAGGTCATTTGTAGAAGGGCTAATTTGGGGATTATTTTTTAAGTGCATAGATAGTATTAACAATACTGTGCCATTTTGGTGCCTGGCATTCTATTCAGAGAGAGAGAGAGAGAGTGTGTGTGTGTGTGTGTGCGTGTGCACGTGTGCACTTTTGGAAGGGGTATGCGAAAGTATCAGAGAGGTACATAATAAAAGAAACCTCAGTTCTTTTCTTTAGGATATGTATGATCTAATAAGAAATACAGGCAAATTTTGAAGCATTATTATCATAAAACATGCACAGTCTACACCTTGTTTGCAATATTTTACTGGCATATACATTCACCGTAGATTTGGGAAAAATGGATCTTCAATCTAATAGCCTCTGGTCTCTATCATGTGTTGGTCTCTGTGAATTTGGTATTGCAGTTACTTTGTTTGGACACAAGGTGGTGATACTTACCTGAAATGTTTTCTGAGTGCTGCATCTGCTGCCTTTAGAGGCTTCCCCTCCTCCATTCGGAGGATGAGTGGCTTAAGGAAATGAGTGGAACTGGCTTTGCTTTAAAAAAATAATAGTTGAAATTTGTGTGTGTGTGTCCTACCATATATAATTTATTTAACAAATTGTGATTTAATATTAAGTGTAGGTTTATGTAAATTTAGGTTGGGGTGAGGTAGGAACATTGAGAAAAGGGAAAGTTGAACAGCGGAGAGGGAACTAGCAGTCATTAGGTATATACTAGGCCCTTGTGTGCTGAGTGATATGCTTACGATCTCTAATTGATTCTAGTCAAATATAAGCATATGTATTTTACACAACACCAGTGTATTCCTTAGCTCAATAAATTGTGTAATATTAGTAGTGCTGTGTATGTTCTCTCTAGTAAAAACTATGGTATACCATCAGCCAGTGTAGTAGATTTTTTTTTTTCAAAGTTTAAGTGAAGTTATCAATCTTTTTTAATAAAAAGTTTACTATATAGTTAAATGTACACTTAAATATGTAGCAGTTCTACTCCTAGGTATTTATCCAAAAGAAATGAAAACATTTGTCTACACAAAGACCTGTAAGTAAATGTTTATAGCAGCAAAAATTTATAATCACTAAACAGCCCCAAATATCTATCAACTGATGAATGGATAAAGAAATTCTGCTATGTTCATACAATGAAATGCCACTTAGCCATAAAAAAAGAAACACATTTCTAATATATGCAGTAAGATGAAAGAATTTTAAAAGCATTATGCCAGGTGAAAGAAGCCAAACACAAAAGGTTACAGAATATGCTGACTGATTCTATTTATGCGACGATCTGGAAAAGGCAGGACCACAGGAACAGAAATCAGATCCGGGAGTTGGGGGGGAAGGGATTGACCACAAAGTGCCATGAGGGAACTTTTGGGGATGATGGAAGTATTCTACATTTTGGTTGTGGTGGCGATTATAGGACTATATGTGTTTGTCAAAACTCTTCTAACTATAAAACTAAACATGGTGAATTTTACAGTATGTAAAGCATACCTCAATAAACCTGACCATTAAACACGCTTGAAAAAAAAACTTTTTAATTGTAAATGCAAAGGAAAATGTCAGCTCTGCTTCAGCAACAGTTTCTCTTCACTTGGAGGTAAAGCATTTTGTATCTCAGCTCTTTCCCAGCCTTTGCTTATCTTTTGATAACCCATTTACGCAGACCTCTCTGTCACTGCCTCAGTAGACTCAGAACTACCCTAGCAAAGATTTTGCTTTCAAGCATTGCTACCCAGCTTTCAGTGCAGAAGGAGGTAGAATTTTAGTACTAGAAAGATTCTTAGAGAATTTGGCTGGCAAACTAGAGATTTTACAAACAAATCTTTTAGAGAAGTTATTCAGTAACAAAAGTCAGTTTGTTAGGCATATATTAAGGACAGTTTCCAGTCTGGTTCTTACTGTAATAAAGTATAGCTAAAATTATTAAAATATACTTTTATCCCCCCCCCCCTTCCTGTGCTAGATTATACTTCTGTCTCCTGGAAGGGACAGTGCAGGTGAACCAAACAAGTGCTTTGGATCATTATGTTGCATATCAAGTAATAGTGTTTACCTTTTAGCAGCTTTTCAATCTATTAAGCCAGTAAAATCTATGGCCTGAAGGTTACGTTTGATGACAGACTTATTCAGAAGTATGTTTTGTTATGGAAAAAATGCTAAGCCAATTATAATACTAGTGCCTTTTGGAAATCTTGATTCTGAAGCTTCTTTTTTTTTTTTTTTTACTGAAGTACCAAAAAAAGCGTATTTGATGTAATAAGATAAAAGCAAGAGATAGTATATTTTATCGAAGTAAAAAGGTGAAGAAAATTGAATATTAATGTTTGAGAAGCACATTTAGGATGCTTTTGGATATTCAGGAGTTCTTCATTAAATCCATGTTTTCAGGCTTAATGATGTATTTGCTTCCTCATGATGAAATATAGATGTGTTTTTTCAAAGGCCAAGTAGAAGGCTCATATTTTATTAAAAGTAGTATCCTATGAGGTAGTCATAGGTCATTACTGCTGAGGAACTATTATTTAAAAAGATTTAGTAAATGGCCTAATTCAGTGGAGCTGGCAGTGTAACAAATCCAAGCAGTTTAATTTCAGAACTCATACTTTAAACCACTAAACTAAATAAATTCTTAAATTCTGTGTTAGACTTAATGTCTTTGAATTGATTGTATATTTAATATTTTGATCAGCTTTTGCTTTGTATTTATAAACTTGAATTCCATCTCTGACATTTGCATTGTATTATCAGATGACTGGTAGGCCTCTGTGTATGTGTTCTCTCTCATAAAAACTATGGTATACCATCAGGCAGTGTAGTAGCTTTATTCACAGTTTAAGTGAAGTTATCAATTTTCACTTAACAAGCAAAAAGGGAGAAAAGGAAAGAGGGAAAGGAGAGAAGGAAGGAGAACTGGAGTTTGTGTGTGTTGTTGTTGTTGTAGTTATGTTTTGTTTATTCGATTTAGTTGATTAGAATTGAAAAAGTAAACATTAGCAAGTAAATAATAAATTTACTTTTATATATCTAGGAAAATTTAACAGAAGATTTAAAGCAGTTAGATAGATACAGAATGAACTAAGCAGAGATTAGAAAACTTCTGTGCTCTCTGCCTGTTTTTGTAAAGTTTTATTGGAACATAGCCACACTTATTGTTGCATAGACCAATTAGGCAACAAGATAAAAATATTTGCTATCTGGCCCTAGGAGAAAAAGTTTGCCAACCCTTGAACTAAATTTTGGATCAGTACTATTCAGATGAACTGTTTATTGGCTTAGAATGAGTCATCCACCAGATATTTATTGAGCATCTGCTATGTGCCAGCCAGTGTGCTAGGTGATGGAGAGGCAAAAACAAACATGTCCAACAAAAACGTTTGACTTTCTTTTTTATTAATAATTATAACACAGGTTACAAAATGCTAGGAATTGTAATAACCGGGAAATGCTCATAAGACAGATCTCATTTGTCTGAACCAATAATAATACTCCACCTCTTGGGCAGTGACCCTGTTAATTATCTGATGCTACAGATTCTCCAGCTCCTTAGCTCTCTCTGGTTCTTCTGATCCCCTTTTATACTACTCCACTGTTTTTTCTATAGATTTATTACCATACAGTTTACTTAATTATAGCATTTATTATTGTCTCTCTCCCCATGTAAGCTTCATAAGGGCAAGGATTTTTATTGTTTACTGATTTATCCAAGTGCCTAGAACTCATAGTAAGCAGTTAGTATGAAGGAGACCTGCCTTACATATTCTTATTAGCTGTATCAGTGCATTTGGAAAATATCAGGTTTTTCATGTCAGCTATAATTTTGCTGATTTGAAATGAAAATAATTTGCTGAGCTAACTTGTATATCTCTTTAACTTGTTTTATATGTTCTTCATTGAGAAAACTAGTATTTCTTACTTTTTTACCTCATTTTATCACCAGTAATACATTGTTTATGTAGTTTTTTCTTGGGAGTGATAAATATTTAGTAAAAGATGTTTTGGGTAGTTCAGTAATATATTTATTGAATAGAAAAATACATACCAAGATCAGAGCTTATGTTAACTACTCTGATGGCCTTGTGGAAGTAATGTGAGTGCACGCTTGATCACCATTAAAATAATTAAAAATAATTTCTCGTAAAACTTCTTTCTTTTAGTTATATTCATGAGCATATTTTGGTGATAATTGATTGCTCTGCCTACACAGTTTGCAGAATGGGTAAGAAGAAAAGTGTTTTGCAGTCAGGTTTCCTTATGTTGATATTTCACATCCACATTTGTGACCTAAACCTGCATCCAGTGAGAAAAGCCAAATGTTCTTATAAGCAACAAGGATTTTGTTCATGGAAAACAAAGAAGTAAAAATATAGTTCAAACAAAGCTATAATGTGTATATTGAATATTATAGATAGATCTATCTATATAAATATGAAAATATTAATATTGTATGTCTTATGCACTTAACTGTAGGATTTTTTCATTGGTGTTGTATTAAAGGAAAAAAATACAAAATTGAATACATGCAGGGAATCCAAAATCCAAAAATATAGCTGATAATAATTATCACCACTTTTAATTGAGCAGGCATACATCATCTGTACTTCTAATGACCCTGCAAAGTAATATTTCTGTTTACATTTTGAAGATCAGGAAATTGATATTCAGAGAGATTAAATGACTTGCCGTGGTTCAAGAACTAAGTCATAAAGGCAGTATTGCAAGGCAGGGCTTCCTGTTCCTCTAAATACCTTATTTTTTATCCTATAGCATGTCCATTTCTCATGTATTGTCATGATGTGCTACCACATGACTATATTCTATATCTGTATTTGTTTAAAAATTTTACATTTTATAACATTTACACTATATAGTTGTTGTTTTTTAAACTTTTTACCATTGTTTTATTGTTTATTCACTTTTTATTTTTTAATTTTATTTTAATTCCAGTATAGTTAACATACAGTGTTATATTAGTTTCAGGTGTATAATATAGTGATTCATCAATTCTATACATTACTCAGTGTTTATCATGATAAATGTACTCTTAATCCCCTTCACCTATTTCATGCATTCTCCCACCCACCTCCCCTCTGGTAACCATCAGTTCTCTTTAGTTAAAAATCTGTTTTTTTGGTTTCTCTCTTTTTTTTGTTGTTGTTCATTTGTTTTGTTTCTTAAATTCCACATATGAGATCATATGGTATTTGTCTTTCTCTGACTGACTTATTTCACTTAGCATTACAGCCTCTAGATCCATGTTGTTGCAAATGGCAAGATTTCATTCTTTTTTAGGGCTGAATAATATTCGTGTGTGTGTGTGTGTGTACACACAATCTTTGTTATCCATTCATCAATCAATGGGACACTTGAGTTGCTTCTGTAATTTGGCTATTGTAAATAATACTGCAGTAAACATAGGAGTGCATATATCTTTTTGAATCAGTGTTTTTGTGTTTGGGTACATACCCTGTAGTGGATCATAAGGTAATTCTATTTTTAATTTTTTGAGGGACCTCCATACTCTTTTCCACAGTGGCTGCACCAGTTTGCATTCCCACCAAGAGTGTAAGAGGGTTCCTTTTTCTCCACATCCTCGCCAACACTTGTTGTTTCTTGTGTTTTCTATTTTAGCCATTCTGACAGGTATGAGGTGATGATACCTCATTATGGTTTTGATTTGTATTTCCCTGATGATTAATGATGTTGAGCTTCTTTTCATGTGTCTGTTGGCCATCTGGATGTCTTCTTTGGAGAAATGTCTATTCATGTCTTCTGCCCATTTTAATTGGATTATTTGTTTTTTGAGTGTTGAACTGTATAACCTCTTTATGTATTTTGGATACAAACCCATTATTGAATATGTCATTTGCAAATCTCTTCTCCCATTCAGTCGGTTGTCTTTAGTTTTGTTGATTGTTTCCTTCGCTGTGCAGAAGCTTTTTATTTTGATGTAGTCCCATAAGTTTATTTTTGCTTTTGTTTTCCTTGCCTCAGGAAACATGTCTAGAAAAATGTTGCTATGACCAGTGTCAGAAAAATTACTGCCTGTGCTCTCTTGTAGGAGTTTTATGATTTCAGGTTTCACATTTAGATCCTTCATCCCTTTTGAGTTTATTTTTGTGTATGGTGTAAGAAAGTGGTTCAGTTTCATTCTTTTGCATGTGGCTGTCCAGTTTTCCCAACACCATTTGTTGAAGAGACTGTCTTTTTCCCCGTTGAGTATTCTTGCCTCCTTTGTTGAAGATCAACTGACCATGTAATTGTGGGCTTATTCTGGGCTCTCTATTCTGTTCCATTGATCTATGTGTCTGTTTTTGTGCTGGTACCATACTGTTTTGATTACTACACCTTTGCAGTATATCTTTAAATCTGGGATTGTTACACCTCCAGTTTTGTTTTTCTTTTTTAAGATTGCTTTGGCTATTTGGGGTCTTATGTGGTTCCATGTGAATTTTAGGATTGTTTGTTTTGGTTCTGTGAAAAATGCTATTGGTATTTTGATAGGGATTGCATTCAATCTGTAGATTGCGCTGTGTAGTATGGACATTTTAACAATATTTGTTCTATATTACATAGTTTTAAAATTTAAATTTTAATTATGTAATATACTTCTAAATAACCTGAGGAGAGTGTTATACAAAAGAAAATGGTTTCCCAATTCCAGGGAGTAGTACATGGAGGGGACAAATACCTCTTTGTCATTTTAAAATTAAAACCATTGTTGTCCAGGGGTGCCTGGGTGACTCAGTCAGTTAAGTGTCAGTCTTCGGCTCAGGTCATGATCCCAGGGTCCTGGGATGGAGCTCTGCATTGGGCTCTCTGCTCAGCGGGGAGCCTACTTCTCCCTCTCCCTCTGCCTGCTGCTCCACCTGCTTGTGCTCTCTCTGTCAAATAAATAAATAAAATCTTTTCAAAAATATTGCTATCCAATTTTAAACTGACATATATTCTTTTATTTTACCTTTCTCATCCCCATAATATTTATTAGGCCTTATATAGCCATGTATATACATACATATAATCACCATGATTTTTTAAGTTTGTTTTTGTTTAAAATATTTAATGATTCAAAAGTTTTTAAATAAGAGTTTTGTACATAAAGGAATTACCCAAAGAACATCTTTAATTTTTTTTTAAGGATTTTATTTATTTATTAGAGAACATGAACAGGGGGAGGGGCTGAGGGAGAGGGAGAAGCAGACTCCCCACTGAGCAGGGAGCCCAACATGGGACTTGATCCCAGGACCCCCGGATCATGACCTGAGCTGAAGGCAGATGCTTAACCAACTGAGCCACCCAGGCTCCCCCAAAGAACATCTTTATTATATAAATCAATTGATGAAGAGACTGGGATGTTATATGGTACTTTTATCACTGTAATCTATTTTGTTCATATCATTAATCAGGACTAGCATGCCATGTTAGCCAGGAAATTGAGATAACTTCATTCTGAAGCCGTTAATATAAGATTCTCTTCTAGTTCTTCTAAATTCAGATGTTTAGTTCTAAGAATGAATACGTTGCTTCATTGATGTTTTCCTTTTTTAAAGCATTAAGAAATAATGTATTGTGTTCACCATGATTTGAGGGTATATGACCTATGAACCCTTGTGTTCTGATTTAGTATAGAATTTTATATTATCTGGTTAGCATAGACACCTAAATTTGTGGATAGTCTTCAAATTTTACTTTTAGTAAGACAATGAAAAGGACTCATTAAGCTATTTATTTGGTGAAAGAGACCGAGGAGCCACAGGGCAGTGTAGGAAGAAGCACTTCTGATGAAGGTTATATATTTAAAATCTTGTGATGGCTTAAGAAAAAGACCACTAGTCTTGAAAAATTAGGAAATTTAACTTTTAGTAGTGTATTTAATTCTGTAACTTTAAAATGGCTCCCTATGGCTGCCTCCCATTCCTACCTCTTATCACAAATTTAACTTTTCCCCTTTCTATAGTAGATTATAAAGCCAGGAAAGAGTCGTCAGTTATATAGTGAAGATGTTTTGTACATACTTAAACATGATATAAATGTTCTTATTATAATTATTATAATACAAGGGCTTTATGAATACTGTTCCTTAATACCAAAGATTGCTGTAAGTTTATGTGTTGCTGAGTTTATGGATGGATGGATGGATGGATGGATGAATGAATTTTGGACCCTGGACTCCTACATTATTTAGAGCCTCCCTTGGAATGGAAGATCCTTCTCCTTGGTTTTGAAAACATTAAATTAAAAGGTATCTTAGGGGTGCGTGGGTGGCTCAGTCAGTTAAATATCTGACTCTTGATTTCAGCTCAGGTCGTGATCTCAGGGTCTTGGGATCGAACCCCACGTTGGGTTCTACACTCAGCATGGAATCTGCTTGAGATTCTCTCTCTCTCTCTTTCCCCCTCTCCCTCTGCCCCTCACCCTGCTCACGTGCATGGACTATCTCTCTCTCTCAAATACATAAATAAAATATTTTTTTTTTTAGGTATCTTAATGTTGGCATTGAGCTATTTTCTATAATCGTCAAAAAGAAGCTGTACAGTCCTCCTAAAGATAAATAAGGAGATAAAGAAAAAACACAGTGAGCTAAATTGTTAATTTTTGTTTGTTTTATGTATTCCTCAATTCATCAAGATTAAAATTACAAGCCAGATTTGACCACCACAGGCCATTTACGTACAAACCTTTTGAAATCTAACATTCAAATTATCCTCTAAATCCAAGAAATAGAACCTGAAGATACTATACATTTATTAACTTCATCAAAAGTAAATGGCAAATTCCTTCTGCAAAATAAAAATATCAAGAAAATAAAGCACATAGGAAAAATCTAAACAGAGTTTCTTTGCCCTAGGGACACTTTTGGAAGGACCTTTAAAACACTGGAAACAAACGAAAAAATGTTAATGCTTGGGAATCAGATAAAAAAGAACTTAAAAATTCACTATTCTCTATTTAAGTTTCTATCCTCCACATAAATTATTTTTAGCAACCATTCAAACAAAAGGATTCCATATCACTATTCTCTCTGATAGAAAAGAAACTGTAATTTTGATAATGGAAATAATTAAGTTTCACAGGACTTAAATGATACAGAAATAATAGACTATCAAAAAAATATCACATCCTGAAATCAGGAACTATATTATTACTGTCTGATACGGAAAACACCAATGTGAAACACTCTCACATTAACTCAAAAGAGGACTGCATCCCTACCTGAATTCAGTTACCGGGGACTGATGGGGAGTCATTTACATGTTTATATTTTCTGTTTCACATATTTATAAATATCTGGTGATTGTTATTTTTTCTTTAATGTGTTCTGACCTTCAAGGACTTAAGGCTCTGTGTAAATACTTATCTTTTTGTGCATTTCATTACATTTATATTCATTGGTTTTGAGTAACTTACTATACATATAAATGTACATTTTAAAAGATGATCCTTCTAAAGCTTTGCTTGTGGTCTTTGCTAGGAAGATGATTTAGATGCACGGAGAAGCTTGCTTGCTTTACTATTTATCATTTTCCCAGACAAATCCATGGAGACAGGCTGCTGATAGGATAGGAGAAAAACAACAAAAACAAATACAGTGCTTTGGCCTGGAACTGAATTGTATTATCTGTGCTGTCAGCTAGAGTCTTTGCTCACTTACCCAGACAATCTCCACAGGGATTAAAACTTCCCTCTGCATTAGTGATAGCCTTTAGTATACTGCAGCCTCATGTCCAGTTTAAAAAAAAAAATCTGTTATAAACAGTTTTTAATAGCTTGCAAAATCCTCACCAGTTCAGCCTTTGGGGAGAGTGATTATGCTGATAAATCAAATAGGTATATCATAATTAAATTGCTAATCACCTGGATTTCAGTTTTAGTTTCCATGTATAACTCCTCACAACCCCCAACTTTGGGCCGATTTGAATACTTACAGTGATGGGTATACTGCTAATTCAAGTTATTTTTAAGGACTTTTTTTTTTTAATAAAAAAAGGTTGTAAGAATTTTGATTCTGCATGAAGGTTTAGAAGGATAGAATTATAGTCACAAAGAACAACAACAACAAGAAAAATCTCAGAAGATTCTGTAAACCAAACAAAACCAGTTAGAACCAGCTTCTTCATCAAGCAGTGAATGTCTGAACTATCCAGGAAGGTGATTATCTATTTTTTTTTTAAAGATTTCTGCTAATACGGATTTTATAACCTTCTGTGGTTCTCAACCTGACGATTTTTCTCCCCAACCCCCTCCCCCGCCATTTGGTAGTATCAGAAGACATTTTTGGTTGTGGCAAATGGATTGATGATATTGGCCTCCAGTAGGTAGAGGCCACAGATGCTGCTGAACACCCTATATAATGTACAGAAGAGCTCCAACAACAAAGTATTAACCAGCCCCAAAGTCAGTAGTGTTGAAGTTGAGAAACCCTGCTCTCAAGCATGGATTTTTATCTTGATGGGAGTTTTTCCAAATGAATAGCCCCACTGATGTTTACAATGTTTTATAGGGAGAGTTTATTTGTTTGAGTTACTAATAAGAGAAAAAAGAGGCTTTAGACATTGAATGGGGGATTTATGAACATGGTAATAAACACAAACATTCTTTGAAAAATATTCATGGAGACAATATGCTGATCTCATGATACAAAGAAATGGAAAACAGTACTATTTCATCATAGAAGGACATGAGAAACTTTATATTTTTTTACCTTCATAAATATTAAAGGAAAATTCTACTTTGTAGGAGATGAGGTTATACAGAATTATTTCTATATTGGTGAATTAAATCACTTAATAAAAAAGTAATCACAATATGTGAAATTAATTATTTTGGTAAAATATTCAGTAACCTGAAGCTCTGAATTCATTTCTTAGATGTGACTGTTGGTAATTTATTTACTGTCTAAGCTTCAGTTAACACATCCAGGAAGTCAGGTGTTGCTTTAAACGTGTCAGATGGGTGTTTATTAATTTCTGTTTGGTAATTTGTATTGACACTAAAGTTTGTTTGTTTTTTTTTTTTTTTAGATGAATTAAAAGAATTGTCCAGTCTTTAATTGATTGCTGGGCCTCAGTGTAAGGAATAGGCATGCCCTTGTTCATTTCTCAAGTGGAGTTCAACAGTGCTTCCATTCATTTTGATATTGTCTACTCAATCATAATAATTTGCAGTAGAAAGAAGTATATGTAACCCCACATGTATAAACACAAACACACTTAGTAACTTAGTAGTGGTAGGGAAGTTAGAGACTGACAGAAAGTGTTTGTTTACATTGCCTTCCAGAGATTTAGGATTTGGGAACCTGACCTGGGATCCAGGGCATGCCCATAACAACCATTGAGGTTCGGGGAAGTAGTACATGGGGTAGAATATATAGCTTCTAAAGAGATTTAATAATATTCCATCCATTGTGCTAAAACAAAAACAGACTTTGGAGACTAAATGTAAGTGATATTCTTAAACCCACTATATTAAAAAAAATTGCAGTTGATCTTATTTTTTAAATAATCATGTTGTCTGCCACACCACCCACACCCCATTAATGAACTGAATGCATGCTGTTGAAAAAGTCATGCTTTTTGTAAAGGAGAGGGTGGAAAAAAAAATACAGCTTGAAGTAAAAAATCATAGCAAATCATTTTACCTTTGTTTACATGTTTAAGAAGTTGTCTCTTTTGGTGGAGACAGACAGGAAATCTGTATTCTATCACCACCAAAAGTTCTCTTAGGTTTTTGTTTTGTTTTGTTTTTTAAGTAAAGAAACCAGCCATAGCTATGTTAGTACAGAAAAAAATTCAGAGAAGAAATTGGATCTCAGCTAGAGATGAAAAATGTAAAGTTTATTGATTAGAGACTGTAATGTATAAAACAAGTTGTTCTAACAGAAAGCAAAGGAATAAATTTCATTGTTATTCTGTATATTCTTTTAGTTATTTTTTTCATTTCTAAAGAATGTTTTGTTTAGGTGATATTTTGAATAGGTAGTATATATTTAAATGCTTTAAAGATCAAATCTATAGAAAGATATACATAGTGATACCTTACTCCCACTTCTGTATCCCATTCTTGTCTCCCTTACCTCATTTTTATTAGTTTCTTTTTTCTTCTAATGTTTTTAATACAAGCAAATATGTATATTTATTTACTGTTTCCAATACTCATATTCCCCAAAAATATAAGATAGAGGAAACTATGCATATGCTGTCAAGTGCTTTGCTTTTTTCACTTAGTACCATATATTGGAGATCTTTCTTTCTCAGTACATGGCTATTTTCTTCATCATTTTGTAGGCTGCATAAACACAGAACTGCATACAAACAGTACCCCCCTATCAATGGACACTTGGACTGTTGCCAGTCTTTTGCCATTACTAACAACCTTGTCCAAGTGTTATTTTGTAGTTGTGTGGGTTTGTCATAAAGTGGGAGTACTGTGTTAAAGGGTAAATGCTTTTGTATTTTTGGTAGATGTTGCCTTATTTCCTTCTACAGAGGTTCTACCATTTCACTGTTTCACCAGTAATTTTTAATGTGTCAAGACTTGCGGGTTGGTAATTTCCAGGTAACTACTGGTTGGTAACCAATAGTTAGTTAATTGAAAAAATCAAAAGAGAGATTATTAAAATATTTTAGGTAAAGTTTGATTTTTTTCCTTAACATAGACATTTAAATATGCGTTAATTTGTTACTTATTTCAGGGCAAATGAGTTTCTTTGAGAATAATCCACTGATTGAAGTTCCATGATATCCCTTTTCTAAACCTCATTGTATTGATTTCAGTGTTTGACTTTTATATAGTGAGAATTTAGGACACTCTCAGTTTCCCCATTCTTTTACAGATGTTCTGCTTATGCCAAAATAGTTATTTTAGTTATTCACCTTTATTGAATTTTCCTAAGCATTTGCCTTGGTTTTTACAGAAATAGTCATGTTCTTTAACAGTCATATTTTAATGGTTTATATAATATTTATTTACGTCACATTATTTTAATGTCACATAGTTGTTAAGCTGTAATTTTTGAATCGTGATTTCTTAATCATTTTTATTTACTGATGTGTCATTGTGCTTATTAATCTATTGGCCATATTAAGTGCTCAGTAAAACTTATTGAATAGAAGAGAGGAAGGAAAGAGATAGTGTGGGAACAGACTCAACTGACTTTTGCTATGCACCCAGAACAAGAGCAAAGGTTTGGGGAGGAGGAGGTAGTGGGGGCATAGCGGAGGTAATCTTATTGGCCAGTGATTGTACCATGGCAGGTACAATCATGTATTGGAAAATTAAGACTTTTATGTTACTTCTTCCATAAAGAAATTGAAAGGGCGGTGGCCTAAAGGAAGCCTTAATTCTAAGTTCTAACTCATTTACTTAGCATAAGTGTCAGACTGGGCTAGATATCTTTGTATTATACTCTTGCCCAGCCAGCAGCTTATTTTTTAAAAAGATACTGGGACTAGCTGAGTGTTTTCTAAATTTTATTTTTCCCCATCCATCATCCATGAATTTGCCATATTCATATACCACTTTACTACTATTTACTTTATATTTTTCTTCAATTAATATTTTAAACACTTAGATAAATTTAATGAATAAGGATAATTTATATCTCCCTAAAAGGGATACTTGCCATAAATAAAAACAACAGTAAAAAGTAAATGCAATGAAAACAAAACAGTGCTATTAAATGAAAGTTGTGTGATCTTTGCAGATGGCTCTGAGTGAAACAAGATTAGCAAAGTGTTATGTGTCCCCCCACATACACCAAAAAAAAAAAAAAAAAAAAGACAATACCACAGAGTACAAGAACAAAGATAAGGCAGAAAGGGTAAAATGTTAATAATAGGTGAATTCGAGGGGCGCCTGGGTGGCTCAGTCGTTAAGCGTCTGCCTTCGGCTCAGGTCATGATCCCAGGGTCCTGGGATTGAGCCCCGCATCGGGCTCCCCGCTCCGCGGGAAGCCTGCTTCTCCCTCTCCCATTCCCCCTGCTTGTGTTCCCTCTCTGACTGTGTCTCTCTCTGTCAAATAAATAAATAAAATCTTTAAAAAATAAAAAATAAAAAAAAATAATAATAGGTGAATTCGAGTAAAGGTTATGTAGGGGTTCTTTGTACTCTTACTATTCTTAAAACTTTAATGTGAATTTGAAATAATCTCTAAAAAAGAAATTTAATATATACACTGGAATATTACTCAGCCATCAAAAATGAAGTCTTGCCATTTGCAATGATGTGGATGGAACTAGAGGATATTATGTTAAGTGAAATAAGTCAATCAGAGAAATACAATTAGCATATGATTTTGCTCATATGTGGAATTTAAGAAACAAAACAGAGGAGCATAGAAGAAGGGAGGGAAAAATAAAACAAGACATAATCAGAGAGGGAGACAAACCATAAGAGCCTCTTTACCATAGGAAACAAACTGAGGGTTGTTTGTGGGTAACAGGGTGATGGGCATTAAGGAGGGCATGTGATGTAATGAGCACTGGCTATTATATACAACTGATGCTGAAACTAATAATACACTATATGTTAATTAATTGAGTTTAAATTTTTTAAAATGCAAAAAACAAATTGATAATGCTCAGATAAAAAATAACAAATAAATTTGGATAATGCCAAAAAAATGATCCTGTGAATATTGGAAAATTAAAAAGGGAATAAAATTTTAATGTTACTTATTTAATGTAGTATCCATGTATCATCTAAAAACATTTCAGGTTATTGCAGGGATTCCACTCTTCCAGAAATAGCATGCTAGATCTCTAAGGTCCTTTCTGGTTCTTATGTTCAATGACACAGTATACATTGTATTCAGGCAGCATAATTAAAGCTACGTGCACTCCCAATTCAGTATTTCAATGAGTAACATTATGGAGGCCCAGAATGAGGAAAGGCTGTTGTTAGGTAAGATAGCCTGAGTGGGTTGAAGAGTAGAAGTGGCTTAGGAAGAAAACCCTGGACTGTTTCAGTTGTGAGAAAAAAAAAAATACTAGGTAAGAAAGTTTCTAAGAGGATTCGGAGAGCTTCTGCCTCACACACAAATTATTAAGTTTTTTATTTATTTTAATAATAGTGATCCTGCTATATTTGATTTCTAATAATAAGAGACTCTAAGAACTTTGGGTATGGATATATTTCTGTAAAATACTACTACCACCATTAATTGAGGATTTTTTATGTGCTGATACTTTTCTAAGTTCTTTATATAGATCAGCCCATTCATTTAGTTCTTACAGCAATCATATGAGATTATAAGGTACTCTTGATCCTTTCTATAGATAAAGAAAGTGAGGCACAGGGCTTAAATAATTAGATCAAATTTATATTACAGGTAAGTGATGGAACCACACTGTCTGACTTGAAAGTCCAGGGCTTTAACTTTTCTTCTCTACCATGTATATTTTTATAGTGTGTGTGTGTGTGTGTGTGTGTGTGTGTGTGTGTGTGTGTGTGTTTTATCATAATTAGGGACTTCTGCCTTTTAGTTTCCAGTTGCTACTGTGTCTTATTTTGTTCTATTGTTATGCTTTCATTTACTTTATTTCTTTATGCATATTAAGTATAGTCATTTTATATTCAGCTTCAAAAAAATTTCCAATATATTCAGTCTTTGTACATGTGATTCTTTGTCTTGAAATAACTGGTTCTTTGATGTTGTATGCCCTCTGTTTTGTGTGTGTGTGTGTGTCAGGTTTTTTTTTTTTTAAGATTTATTTTTAGAGAGAGAAAAAATAAACTTATGGGACTATATCAAAATAAAAAGCTTCTACACAGCAAAGGAAACAATCAACAAAACTAAAGACAACCGACTGAATGGGAGAAGAGATTTGCAAATGACATATTCAATAATGGGTTTGTATCCAAAATACATAAAGAGGTTATACAGTTCAACACTCAAAAAACAAATAATCCAATTAAAATGGGCAGAAGACATGAATAGACATTTCTCCAAAGAAGACATCCAGATGGCCAACAGACACATGAAAAGAAGCTCAACATCATTAATCATCAGGGAAATACAAATCAAAACCATAATGAGGTATCATCACCTCACACCTGTCAGAATGGCTAAAATAGAAAACACAAGAAACAATAAGTGTTGGCGAGGATGTGGAGAAAAAGGAACCCTCTTACACTCTTGGTGGGAATGCAAACTGGTGCAGCCACTGTGGAAAAGAGTATGGAGTTCCCTCAAAAAATTAAAAACAGAATTACCTTATGATCCAGTAATCCCACTACAGGGTATGTACCCAAAGAACACAAAAACACTGATTCAAAAAGATATATGCACTCCTATGTTTACTGCAGTATTATTTACAATAGCCAAATTACAGAAGCAACTCAAGTGTCCCATTGATTGATGAATGGATAACGAAGATTGTGTGTACACACACACACACACACACACACACACACACACACACTCTGGAATATTATTCAGCCCTAAAAAAGAATGAAATCTTGCCATTTGCAACAGCATGGATCTAGAAGCTGTAATGCTAAGTGAAATAAGTCAGTCAGAGAAAGACAAATACCATATGATCTCACTCATGTGGAACTTAAGAAACAAGACAAATGTACAAAGGAGACAAAAGAGAGAGACAAACCAAACCAAGAAACAGACTCTTAACTATAGAGAACAAACTGAGGGTTACCAGAGGGAGGTGGGTGGGAGAATGCATGAAATAGGTGAAGGGGATTAAGAGTATACTTATCTTGGAGCACGTAGGTGGCACAGTCTGTTAAGCATCCAACTCTTGGTTTCGTCTTGGGTTGTGATTTCAGGGTCATAAGATGGAGCCTTGTGTAAGGCTCTGCTCTTGGTGTGGAGTCTGCTTAAGACTCTCTCTCTAGAATAAATAAATAAATCTTTTTTAAAAAACTACACTTATCTTGATGAGCACTGAGTAATATATAGAATTGTTGAATCACTCTATTTTACACCTGAAACTAATATAACACTGATAACTATACTGGAATTAAAATTTTTTAAAAAATAGTAAAAGACAACTTTAAAATTTTGTGTCTGATATTGCTGTGTATAGGATTTTCTATTTTTTGGAAAGAATAAGTCTGTATAATTTTTAAGTTAGAAATATTTGAGACTTCAATGATTTTTCTTAAATTATTTATAAAAATGTTAAAGTAAAAAGCAAGATTGAATGGATGTCTTGTAAAGAAGGAAGTATTTATGGTGAGTTTTAGCTGATTAATTTAGTGTTGAAAGTGAAAATGTAAGTCTAAGTGTAAGCAAGTTTCTTGTATCATTTAGATGGTAGTTGTTCCACCATTTCAGTCCATGTCCTGTGTCTTACTTTCATCTAGGAGGAGCCTGTGAATCAATCTTAACACTCGCTTTGAGAAAAGTGAGATAAGCATGAAATATCCTTGATCTTTTCTGAAGAGTCTAGGGAATCATGTACTTTCCTCTCCATTTTCCAAACTTACTCTTCTTAGACATAAAAAAAATTTAGATGCAATAGTGTAGTATGTAGGGCCGGTCTTCATTCCTCATTTGGCTCTAATTTGCCACCTTGTTTATTCTTGAAAATCAAAACATTTCTTGCCAGAATTGACGTCAGGATGTGCCAGGGCTTACCTAACTTTAAACCGGATTACAAAGATGAAGGTTCAGTGTAGATAGTATTGTGTTAATGAGGCCATAATTATGGGATATTTCCTTGTAGTGACCAGTGATTTTCATCTTCTGCCAAATTTAACAGAATTTGTCATCAATCCTGACCAGCCACTTTGGTTTTGTCTTAGTTGTTGCAAGTATTGAATGTGAATGATCACTGTGAATGAATCACTCCTGTTGAGCAAATAATCCGTCATATTTGAATTTCTACAGTGATTCATTAACATAATTCCCATATTTAAAGTTCTACTTTTACCTTTTCTGACCTCTTCTGTCTAGTGTTTATCCAAATAACTTCTCAGAAAAATCCTAAAAAAATGCAATAATAATTAAGGGCTAATAATGAAGAAATAACTTCAGTGTGCTGGTAATATCATTTTATCCATTACTGTTTACCAGTAAAATTATTCATTAGCATTAACCATCCTTTCAGTTTATATATACATAAATTATTTTTCTTATTGTATGTGCTGCCATCATAAACATGGCATGTACATTGCCCTCAGGCAAGACTGAGTCTTGGTGAGTCAGGATTGTTACTGCTGTCAAATTCAAGATATTTTGTTTTGTAACCTTCTTGTCCAAATAGACTATTTTAATTGAGTCAAATTCAACAGGCCTTTTTGAGTCTCCTTGGAGTATAATGACCCTTTTCCTTTTAAGTTCTTAAAAGATTAATATATTCAAGGGTGATTGTTTACAGAACTTCATAGAGGGCAAATTTGACTTTTTATTTTAAACTAGTTTTGTCACTCAGGGATGTCATCGCCCTGTATCTTTAATTCTTGACACAGGTCCCATTCTACTTTCCCAATTGTCTGCTTGGTTTTTTGTTTGTTTGTGTGCTGTGTTTTGATGCCTTACTCATTTCCACATATCAGCCTCTACTTCAATCTGTAAATTCAAAGCTTATGTGTTTTAGTGTCTAGGGCAATATTTAGATAATTAGATAAATATTTCCCAAGGATTTGTGATGGGAAAGAACTAGATGTGCTCTGAGATACATTTTTTTTTAAAACTCTACACCTTTGGATATAATAATGCCTACTAAGTTGTCTAATGCAGTAGTAAGTAATGAAGAAAAATACCAGAAAGATTTTTGAGGTATTGATAAACTGTTCTTTTACACATAAGACCATCTCTTTACATTTGTAATCTCCTTTAATGAATAGAGTATAAAGCTATTATTTTGGTCATGTCCTCTTCATTGATTACACATTTGTTAGACAACATATTCAGTTGTTGGTAGTGTTTTGAAATCTACCTCTACTCTATCCAGATGTGTCCTACATGCAGTGTAGATTAAAATCTGCTTTGCACTCTCAGTTTTAAATTGTCATTCCTATTGTTTTATTATGTACTTTCTGAAAATTGACCTTTCTTTTTCTGTGTGGGGTGGGGAAGGGGGGAATCTTTTGTCAGAGGAACTTTTGTTTTTCAAAAGGCAATTACCTTGGAAAAATTCATTTTACTTGAGTTTGAAAATGGAAAACTGACACTTTTTTTTTTTTTTTAAGATTTTTATTGATTTATTTGACAGAGACACAGGGAGAGAGGGAACACAAGCAGGGGGAGTGGGAGAGAGAGAAGCAGGCTTCCCACCGAGCAGGGAGCCCGATGTGGGGCTCGATCCCAGGACCCTGGGACCATGACCTGAGCCAAAGGCAGATGCTTAACAAGTGAGCCACCCAGGTGCCCCAGAAAACTGACACTTCTAATTACAAAAGATGTTTAAAATATCCAAAATATAACTGTTGCTATAAAATGCGTTAATGTATCTAAAGACTAGAGGATAATATTCAAAGAAGAAAGCAATAGTTAATTCTTTTTTCTTTCTCTAAAATTTTATTTAATAACTTGTTTACTCTTTTTCTATTTAAAAGAAAAAAGATATCAGATCCCTGCCTATTTAACTTTAGAGAGAACTTAGTTTGGTCTATTGTATAGACATGTAATCAGTATAGCACTTTTATTCATTCCACAAATACTTAAGAGGTTTTGATGATTTTTAGTCTTTTCTAGGAAATATTAATTAGTGTTAACATCTCTATCAATTTATTGTAATATTTGGAATATTTGGTCATGAAGAAAAACAAGGCCTTGCTTCAAAACAACTGGTATACTCTCCAGTAAGTGTAATATGTTCTTTTTTTTAAAAGATTTTTATTTATTTATTTGACAGAGACACAGCGAGAGCGGGAACACAAGCAGGGGAGTGGGAGAGGGAGAAGCAGGCTTCCTGCTGAGCAGGGAGCCCGATGTGGGGCTCGATCCCAGGACCCTGGGATCATGACCCGAGCCAAAGGCAGATGCTTAACGACTGAGCCTCCCAGGCGTCCCAGTGTAATATGTTCTTATTGGACTTAATGTACATCGTAATGTTTACTTCATTACTTTATGAATGTTAGTTTTGAGAGGAAACTTCATTATTATGATACTCATTTTTTTAACAGTGACATTACAATGATAGAATATAGTGACCTTGGGCCAGAAGAATTACAAATGGATCTGCTCTCAAAGAAAATGAATTAATTGAAATCTAACTTCAAGTATTATAATTCTTTTAACAAAAATCCCTTTGCAAAGAAAAAATAACATAAAATCTAGAAATGATTTTCCATAAGGTTTTTTTGTAATTCTAGAATAAGTCTACTCTTTTATCTTAGGAAACATTAGTTTTCCATGAGGTCTTAACCATTACCACTTTTACCTGTGGCCTGTGAATATTGTCTACTCTTGAGTTGCATACTCGATTCCAGATGTCTTCACATAACTGTGTTTGGAAAGACTATATTTATATGTGTAGGAAACAGTGTCATTAGTGGGTCAGCTTTGAACATTTTTATGAAATAGCACACAGATTTTTCTAGACAGGGATAGAAAAATGAGAAGTCTTGGCCAAGGAAGCCATCCCTTGGGACTGAACATCTCCAGGAGAAACTGCACTCCTGGATAGAAAAGTTATATCAAATATTTTCCAATTTTGCTGAGTACTAATCTATCATTCTTATTTGAGAAATGAGTCTGGAAACCAGTTTTTGAGATAATTGAGAACATTTGCCATGAACTTCCTTATGTATCCCAATCTTTAACTAAACATTGCAATGCCCTGTTCTTTAAATGCTCCTCCTTTACTCTCAGAGACAGACATGTTCTCCTTAAAGTGAATTGCTCCACTTAGTTTCTCTATCTCATCTCAATTTTAAAAAATTTTCAACTCTCGGGGTGCCTGGTGGTTCAGTAAGTTAAGCACCTGCCTTTGGCTCAGGTCATGATCCTGGAGTTCCAGGATGGAGCCCCACGTCGGGCTCCCTGCTCAGTGGGGAGTCTGCTTCTCCCTCTCCTCTCCCTGCTTGTGCTCCCTCTCTCTCTCTGTCAAATAAATAAATAAATAAAATCTTAAAAAAAAAAAGTTTCAACTCTCTAGTTCCTCCTGATTGTACTTCATTAATAAAGTGAACTTATGTAAGTCACCAATGACTATTAAACAAAATTTAACGGCTTCTTAAGGGTTCTTACTTTCTCGAATTCCACAAATTTGATCCTGTTGACTACCCACATCTTGAAGCTCCAGTGATACTCCCATTTTCCCTTCTGTTAACTGTTTGTCTCCTACTTTTTTATTTCAGTTGACTTCAGCAGCCACAATATGGCATAAGAATCAGACAAAAATCCGTGTCCAGTCGAGGACACCTAGTTTTGTTTTTAACTCAAAATATTTCTCAATGTCAGTCTTGTTTTTCATTCCCATTGCTTCTATTCTGGTTCAGTTCTTTCTTTGGATTGCTAGAGTTGTCTCTTAACTTGTTTCTCTGCCTCCAATCTCTTCTTTCCTCCATTTCATCTTTGTTCTATTTCACAGTAGTCTTCCTAAAGGAATGTCTTTAACCAGGTTATTCTGCTGCTTTACCAGATTACCATACTGCTGAGGAGCCTACAGTGGCTCCCTGTTGTTTGCCTCAAGTCCAGCTCTTCATTCTGACCTTTTGAGTTTGCAAAAGTTGGGTCTACCTTTCACCATTATTTTCTGTGTTCATGAAACAGATTTTATCCATTTATTCTGGCAATTAAGTCTTCTAGTGTCATGCGTTCTGCATATGCCGTGTTCATTATTTCCTCCAGGCGTTTGCTGCTTTTGTCTCTTTTCCATTTATCTAACACCATCGTCGTTACTGTTTCTCAGCTGTTTCAAGTCTTAACAACCTTTTCCTTTTTTAAAAAAACTGAATTGGCTTTACCAATATCTTTTTCTCTAGCTTGCTTCTCTTGGGGACCACTTAGTTCAGTTCTTGATTTTTCTCTAGTAGTTTATTCTTTTCTAGATTTTTTCTAACCATCTAATAACTTTGAGGTATTTTGAGGTCAAAGAAATAAAACCCGCTAAATGTCAGGTAATAGACCACAAATATATGACCATTGAGTGGAAATATGCCCAGATCAAATATTTAAATCTCCTTAGTTTTCACTAAAAAATTGAAAATAATTTCTGAGTAGAAACAGTTTTTAAAAAAATGATTAACATCACAATTTTATCAAATCAACATTTGTATTTTTAAAATTCTCACATCAGCAGGGGGCACTCAAACCAAAGTTCATTCTGCCATTTTATGGAAGATTAAAATTTATCTCTGTAAGAGTTTATTCTGCTTGGGGTACCAGCTATACTTTATAATCACTTTGTAAATAAATTTTAAAATTCTTCAGTAGGTAATTTTGTAGAATTATATATATTTTTTTAATCCATAGAAGATAAATTGTGGCTTTGGTGGAAAAATGTGTTTTAGAACATGAAATGCTTTATCTGGTGCTTTTGTTGGATGGCCACTTTACATAGAAATTTGTTTTTCCTGCCTCAGAAACTGTATTTCAATTAAATTAACATATTATTAAGCTGTTTTTCATTCAATAAAATGTTAACTTTTATAGAACAGTACTTTCATTTTCCCCTGTGAACTTGAGAAAAATAAGGTTTTATTAGAGGCTATAGTTTAACACTGACTAAAACATAGTTTGGCAAATTCTTAAAGTTTCATTGAATTTTTCTTCCTAAGCCTTTCTTCTGGCAGACTGCAAACAACTAGGGGTATGTGTTTATAGATGTGCTCATATTCACCTCCTCCTCTTGGAGGTTAACCTAGTACTTATTAAGGGAGAAACACAGTTTATACTAAACAGTGTTTAACATATACTGATGGTATTACTGTATTTCCTGTTTTGTGTTCACAATAAGAAGATTCTGAAAAACTGCCTTTGTATAAATACTTCACTGACATTCCAGACAAGTATAATCTTGTCTGCTGGTAGGCAGGAAAGAGTGATGTCCTGGAATGCTGTTACAGAAGGAAATCTCTTTGTGTTCCACAAATGATACCCCTAAACCTTTTAAGAATATAATTTAAAAATGACAACTCTATATTTGCTTTTCCTTCCGTTTATTAACTTTGCATGCATTTAGTTCAGAAATGCAATTAGTCCAAAAAAAAAAAAAAAATTCCATTATGTCTGAGAAAGAAGCATCTTCCTGATGGTTTGCTGGAAATTTGCTGGTAGATGTGTCAGAGGTAAACATAAAAACTGATTTGGTAAGTCATTACTAGTTCTTGTTATTTTAGCTTAAAACTATTTTTGATACTTGAATGCGGCTTTTGTGAATTCTCTGCAGGCTTAAAAGGTGCAGAGTTTCCTACTCCCTTCCAAAATTTCCAGTGAAGAAATAATTTGGAGATTGTTTTTAGAACACAGATTATGTTTTTTAAGAGTTAGATTTGGAGTTTTTATGTTATTATTTAATGTGAGTCATTAAGATATATCACAATCAGTTGTGTAACTTAACCTTTAATATGCTAACGAATAGATTTTCTTGTACTTAATTATGATAGCTAAAGTCAGAATTGCACTGAAGTTTCTTTTCAATGACTGAGAAAAATAGTTAGGATTTAAATCCCTAAATTATGCCAAAGCAGACGTCATAAACTAGACCTGTGTCTAATTTCTAGGTTGGTGGTTCTTTTTCTTCTATCTCATTACTTCTGCCATTAACATGGAAAGTAACAATTACTTGCATTGATTCTCTACTTCAGCCCTCACTCACTCTAAAACCCAGCAAAATGGAGAATCACCTGTAACAATTTCCAAAAGGTTTAAAATGCGTGTTGACCACTTTCAAAATGTAAAAAATATCATAAGCTTTTTATGATCAGATAGTTCTTATGTTATTAATGTACTGGCCATATGTTATACCTTTCATTTAAATAGTGCTTAGGAATATGTTGACATTATTCTTTGTATGTGTCCCTTCTCATAAATATGTTGTGTTGAATTCTGAAATACTAAAGCTACTCATCTTCAGTTAAACAGAGTACCTTAAGACAACAGAGCCAGTAACTGATATGGTGGTTCTTTTGATGGTGTCAGAAACTCAGATTCCTTCTGTCTTGCTGCAGTACCATCCCTTAGCCTCATGTTTAAAAATCTCACTGTTACCTCAATTGGATTCTCATTTAGGTGAACAGGAATCAGGAGGTGAGGTAATAGAGAACTTACTCCCTCACTTGAAGGACATAACCCATAAATTGTATGTATCATTTACATCCCATTGACTGATCTTAGCTGCATGACCATATTCAGGTACAAGAGAGGCTGCAAAATAAATATGTTCTCTATTTTGAGTGCTGAGCACACAGCTTAAATTGAGGGGCTTTATTACTAAAGGAAAAAGGAAAAGCTAGCGGTCTTAGTCATTATCTGTTATTTTTGTTCACTTTCATTGTCCACTCTTTTTTCAAAATACTCTCTGGCTTTGTTTTACATGACACAATAGTCTCCTGATTTTTCTTCTATTTCTGCCCCTCCTGACTCCTTTACATATTCTCCTCTGCCTAATCATAAAATGTTACAGTTCATCAAGGGTGAGTGCTAGGACCCCTCTTCTTTCTTCGTTGTCTTCAGACATCTGCATCTATGGCTTTAGGTATCATGTGATTGCAGTTGATTTAGCTGACCTTTGCTCTGACCTCTCCAATGAACTGCCTACTTAGATATCTCAAAGGCATTTCAATTCAACATATCCTAAATTTTAGTCTTCCTCTAAGTATTTTAATCAATAAATCTTAACTTTATGAGGTAAATACAATTACCATTACTGATTCTACAGATGAGAAATTGAGATATAGAGAGAAGTTAAGAAACTTGACCAAGGCACAGAGCTACTAACTGGTGTATAGTCTGTGAGGTTTCGACAAATGTACAGAAATGTGTAATTACAATACAAAGCAATTTATTCACTCCAGTAATTCCTTCATGCTACCCCTTTGTACTTAACCCTCTTTCCACCACTAACCCCTGACAACTACTGATCTGTCCCTCAAGTTGCCATTTCCCAAATGTTATATAAGTGGAACCGTGCAGTATGTAACCTTTTGAGTATGGTTTCTTTTACTTAACATGTTTTTAAGTTTTGTCTGTGTTGTTATGTATATCAGTAGTTTGTTCCTTTTCTGTTGCTGGGTCGTATTCCACTGTATGGATGTACTACAGTTTGCTTATCCATACACCCGTTGAAGGACGTTTTAGATTGTTTCCAGTTTTTCTGTGAATAATGCTACAGTAAACATTAGCAGACAGGTTTTTGTGTGAACATAAGTTTTCATATCTCTAGGATAATTACTAAGAGTGGAACTACTGAGTCATAGGGTATCTAACTGTGTGTATAACTTTTTTGGTTTCTAGACTGTCAGAACTTTGTTGCCCCACCAGCAATATATGAATTCCAGGTCCTCTGCATTCTTGCTAGCACTTTGTATTGGCATTTTTTAAAAAAACTTAACCATTATAATAGGTGTGTAGTGTTATCTTACTTAAATTTGCATTTCTCTAATGACTGATGATATGGGGCATCTTTCCGTGTGCCATTTTTCATTACAATATTTTCTTTGGAGAAATGTTTTAGATTCTTTTGAGCAATTTTTACTTTTTTAATTGGGCTTTTTTTTTCTTTTATTCTTTATATTCTGATTACAGATCCTTTGTCAGGTATATTGCAAGTATTTTCTAGTGTGTAGCTTCTCTTTTCTTTCTCTTAACAGTGTATGTCAGAGTAAAAGTTCTAGATCTTGAAGAATCCCAGTTTCCTTTTTTTGCATTTTGTGGTTTGTTTGTTTGTATTTTTTTAAATCAACTCTCTGCTTAACCCAAGATCATGAAAAATTTTTTAAGTTTTTTGTTGTAAAAATCACATAACATAGAATTTATATCTTAACCATTTCTAAGTCTACAGTTCAGTAATGTTAAGTATATTCACATTGTTGTGCAGACAATTGCCAGAACTTTTTCATCTTGCAGAAGTAAAGCTCTCTACCCATTAAACAACAACTCTCCACCCATTAAACAACAACTCTCCATTGCCCCCTCCACCCAGCCCCTGGCAACCACCATTGTATTTTATGTTTCTATGAATTTGACTACCCTAGATAAGTGGAAGTATGTGTCTTTTTGTGACTGGTTTCTTTTCTTTCTTTTTTTTTTTTTTTTTTTAAGATTTTATTTATTTGAGAGAGAGAGAGAGAGAGAGAGAGCATGGGGTGGGGAGGAGGCCTCCAGGGGTAAAGGGAGAAGCGGACTCCCTGCTGAGCAGGGAGCCTAAGATGGGCCTCAATCCCAGGACTCTGGGATCATGATCTGAGCCACCAGACACCCCAATGACTGGTTTATTTCACTTAGCATAATGTTTTTGTGTCATCCATGTTGTAGCATATATCAGAATTTCTTCCCTACTATTAAGGATGAATAGTATTCTGTTGTATGTATATAGTACATTTTGCTTATCCATTCAGTTGTCAGTGGACACTTGGGTTACTTCCACCTCTTGGTTATTGTGAGTAGTGCTGCTATGAACATGAATGTGCAAATATCTCTTTGAGATCATGTTTTCAGTTATTTTGGATATATACCCAGAAGTGGGATTGCCTAATTTTATGATAATTTAATTTTAACTTTTTGAAGAATTACCGTACTGTTTTCTACAGCACCTGTACCATTTTATGTTCTTACCAACAGTGCCCATGGTTTCCAGTTTTTCCCCATCCTGCTAATACTTGTTTTTGTTTGTTTGTTTTTTATTTTTTATTTATTTATTTTTATTTATTTTTTGAGAGTGAGTAAAATGATAGAAGTTTATTAAGTGAAGATACAGAAAAAGCTCTCAAGAGTGAGAGGGGTCCCGGCAGAGTTGCGCTGTTTGTTTTTTTAAAAATAGCCATCCTAATAGGTGTGAGGTGGTACCTCCTTGTGATTTTGATTTGTGTTTCCCTAATAATTAGTGGTGTTGACCATCTTTTCATATGCGTATTAGCCTTTTGTGTATCATCTCTGGAGAAGTATCTATGCAAGACTTTTGCCTATTTTTAAACTTTTTTTGTTGTTAAATTATAGAAGTCTTTTGTATCTTCTAGATATTAGCCCGTTATCAAATATGTGATTTGCAGGTATTTTCTCCCATTCTGTAGGTTGCCTTTTTTACTCTGTTGATTTTGTCCTTTGATTCACGAATTT
Source organism: Halichoerus grypus (assembly GCF_964656455.1). Lineage (NCBI taxonomy): Eukaryota > Metazoa > Chordata > Mammalia > Carnivora > Phocidae > Halichoerus > Halichoerus grypus. The sequence goes on from NC_135714.1 coordinate 104,878,881, forward strand.
TTTTCATTTTGATGTCAAATTTGTCTAGTTTTACTATGTTGACTATTCTTTTGTTGTCATTGGGAAACACTTGCCAAATCCAGTGGCACTGAAGCCTTTCCCTTTTTGTTTTCTTCTGAGAATTATATAGTTTGGGACCTTATGTTTATTTAGGTCTTTGATCCATTTTGAGTTAATTTGTGTATAAGGTATAAGTTAAGATTCCAGCTTCTTTCTTTTGCATGTGATGTCAAGTTTTCCCAGCACCATTTGTTGAAGAGATTCCTATGGGTTTTTTTGTAAATTTTTACATTTCACATTTAGATCTGTAACCTAGTTTTGATCTAAGTTTTGAATCTAGTGTGAATTAAAAGTAAAGGTCCATGTTTGCATATGGATGCAAAGTTGTTCTGGCATTCAGCTTATATATTATATTAAAAATTTTAAGCTTATTATTTCAATGAATGTTTTCCTGTTTTCAAATTGAGATCCATTTCTTTTCAGCCATAGCAAAGGAATAGGTTTCCAGAATAAAACCAATAGTTTAAAATACTGTGCCCCAATAGGGATAGGGCTAAAGTTGGAGAACTCCCATTCTCCCTTCTTTTCAGTTCACACAAAGCGTAAAACAAGATAATTTGCCCTGTTCATTGCCATCAAGACACATCAGATTTGTATGTCAAAGTAATAGCCCCACTCTGTCAGCCCTGTGTTGAGTAGTCTCCAGAATACTGTGTAAATCACAGGTGGATTGTTCAGGTGCTCAAAAAGCCCCCAGGAATAGGCAAATAATGAACTGACAGGTTATTGCTGCATCAAGGAATTTACCCTTTCCTTTGGCATATCATAGCTCATGAAGGCGAACTTTTGGTAACTGTTTCAGAAAAAAAAAACGTAGTATCTTTTCTTTCTTCCCTCCTGTCCCTACACAAAGCAAACAAACTTGTTTACAGAACATCCAGCATTTAGTTGAGTAAATGACGGGTAGGAAATTAAGCTGTTAAGACAGGAGGATGACTAAGTGAGGAAATCCGTCTTTTGTCAACTACTCTTATATTATTATTATTATTATTATTATTATTATTATTATTTATTATTATTAAAATAGAATCTGCTTTCAGTTTCAGTGGTTGGGAGTGTTAGATGTACATGGTTTAATGGATTTTGTACTTAAAATTCTGGTTTCTCTCTTTTACTTAAAATTCAACATCATAATAGAAAATAGTGCAAATAGTCTTCTAAATGATTGATATAGGATGATGGCTTAGGCTTAGTTATTGAGTCAAAGCTCCACACCTGTTTTGTGTCATAGCAACTTCCTCAGAGGATGAGTTTTAAAAAAATACTATTCTTTCTTGCAATGCCAGACGCATTATAAATCTCTAAATTGAAAAATGCTGAATTAAATTTGATTCTTATTTAAATCTGCTTAAAATTAACTCTTTGGGTACTTTCTGGTTTTTTAAAATGAACTGATTGTCACATGCTCTATATGTATTTCCTTTTTTATAAACCTTGATAAGATATTAATCTTGATATTCATGGTAATATGGAAAATAATCTTTTTTTTTTTTTTTTTAAAGATTTTATTTATTTATTTGACAGACAGAGACAGCGAGAGAGGGAACACAAGCAGGGGGAGTGGGAGAGGGAGAAGCAGGCTTCCCGCCGAGCAGGGAGCCCGATGCGGGGCTCGATCCCAGGACCCTGGGATCATGACCTGAGCCGAAGGCAGACGCTTAACGACTGAGCCACCCAGGAGCCCAATATGGAAAATAATCTTAAAATTATATACATTCTTCTCCTAAAATGAAGTTTACTGAAAACAAATTTAAAATTTAATAATTAATTGGGGTGCCTGGGTGGCTCAGTCATTAAGTTCTGCCTTCGGCTCAGGTCATGATCTCAGGGTCCTGGGATCGAGCCCCATGTTGGGCTGGCTCCCTGCTCCGCGGGAAGCCTGCTTCTCCCTTTCCCACTCCCCCGGCTTGGGTTCCCTCTCTTGCTGTGTCTCTCTGTCAAAGAAATAAATAAAATCTTAAAAAAAAAAAATAAGTTCACCAAAGTAAACACATATAGAATGAAAAAGATTTTACTTGTTTGGTGGTACATGTACATTTGAGCTCATATTTAATGTAAGTTAAAATTATCATGAACCTACTAAAAAAATACTCATGTCATTTTAGATTGCACTAACTATAGCATCCAGATTGCATAAACTAACAATTTTGGGATCTCATGGTTTGTAAATAAGTTTAGATATAACAGGTGTGGACCAGAGTATGTTTTTACCCAGGAGAAAAGAAGAATACATGCAGTACAGTTACTTGTTTAAATAACTTTGTATGTTTAAAAGCCCATCCTGTAGAAAAGACAATTAAAAAGATTTGGTAAAACAAATGGAATAACTTTCCAATGAACTACCGTTGTTCACTTAGTTGACTTCCTTGTTCTGGGAGGCATTGATCTCCCTGCTACTCCAAGTGTTTTAAAAAAAGAGTTGTGCTAAACTTCTGTTATATTGATTAGGAAGTTGGAAAAGATAACTTTTTTTTTTTTTAAGATTTTATTTATTTATTTGACAGAGAGAGACACAGCGAGAGAGGGAACACAAGCAGGGGGAATGGGAAAGGGAGAAGCAGGCCTCCCGCGGAGTGGGGAGCCCAATGTGGGCCTCGATCCCAGGACCCTGGGATCGTGACCTGAGCCGAAGGCAGACGCTTAACGACTGAGCCACCCAGGCGCCCCAGAAAAGATAACTTCTTATCTCTTCAATTTTAAATTGAATCGGCAAGCATAAAATGATTTCATGACAGTCACTTAGCACATATGTGAGTATTTGCAAATTTGGGATTTGAATTTTGAGATTAAGAAAATTACGTTTGGTTGGCCCTATGAATTTTCCAAATATTTTTGCTTTTCTATATTTTTCCTGTTTTTAAAAATAATTCAAAGTATTTATCAAAAAGAAAAAGAAGACGTCCAATTCTGGCCCAGGTCCTATAAATACAGTCTGAAGTTAGAGGAAGGAATAAGAATGAATAATACAGGTCCTCTGTTTAACATGTGAACCCCACTTACCCTGTCATGTGTGAAAGTTGCGCATAAGGAACTTAATAGAACAATCTAAGAACTTGATACTTTATTTGTAGCAAACATGGCCCTCCTAGCAAGGGCGCAAGGGCAATATATATGTAGATCATTCCTTGGCAGTATTGTCCTTTGAATGGATAGGCTTTTCCCATCATGCAAAACATCTTGACATTCTTAATGTTATATATATTTAAAAGAGCAGACAGTGAATAGAGGTATTGTTTGCAGAATTCAGCAAAGAGAGGCTGTTTAGCATTAAATATCTATATTACTATAGTTTTTCATTGCATTTAGATACTAATTAACACTGAGCATGCAGAAAATACGTATTACTTTGAGTTGCTCATTTGTGGAACATAGGCTTGAAAGAATGAATGTATATATGCATGCATCTATGTATGCATGTGTGCATCTTTGGTAGTACACTAAGTGCAGTAATCACTCTTTATTCATGGTTAGAATAGTTCTTGGCATTCTTAAATCTTGGTGAACGTTTGTCATATAAATAAATATGTTCAGTTTAGATAGTATCAGATAGATGTTAGCTTTTGAATAAAGCAAATATATTATTTTTAAATTATATAAATGAGTAATTTTATTTCATCTTTAGATTATGATTTTTCTAAGGAATATATATTATGTGTATATTGCTTATATTACCGAGTCTAAAACAATTTTTTTTATAGATCTTTTAACTTTGGCAATCTGCTGTAAATGTCATTCCATTCTTGTGGTCATTAATTTAGAAGGATGGCAGTTCTTTTTTTTTTTTTTTAAAGATTTTATTTATTTGACAGAGAGAGAGATAGCAAGAGCAGGAACACAAGCAGGGGGAGTGGGAGAGGGAGAAGCAGGCTTCCCACCGAGCAGGGAGCCCGATGTGGGACTCGATCCCGGGACCCCGGGATCATGACCTGAGCCGAAGGCAGACGCTTAATGACTGAGCCACCCAGGCGCCCGAGGATGGCAGTTCTTAATAGATGACCACTCAGTATTAACCTCCCAAGAGCTAAAAAACCAAGAGCAGTTATAAAAAGTAGTTCTTACATAATACAGGATGGCATAGCTGTTTTTTCTTTGTTTTTCCCATAAAATAATCTACAGTATAAATCTACAGTATAAATAGGTCTTAAATCATTTGAAGTTGGATTTGAATTCTATTTTGGCCTTTACTAAGTAATATGAAGTACTATTTGCTCATCTGTAAAATAGGAATATTACCTTCTTTGCAGAAATGTTAGAGGATTATATGTGGTAACTTACAAGAAATTTTAGCATAGAGCCTGTTACAAAGTGAGCTCTGGAGACACAGTAGCTATTGTTACTATTTTCTCCAGAAAAAAACCACAGAAAACGGAAGATTAAAATATGGATAAATACCTGTCTTTAGCACTTAAAATTTTAAATTGTTATGCCTTCAGTTTTACTTATTTTTCACTTTTATTTTTCTCTTTGAATTCTAATGTTCAAAAAATTTATCCTGTTATACAGAATATATCATCAATTACCCATTAGTCATCACTATTAAATGAATTGTACATTAAGTATTCCTTTGGGAGACCTGATGACATCTCCGTTTTCTCTCACATTGTGATGGCCAATGCGTGTCATATCTATGTCCCTTTCTTACGCCCTTCTGCACAAAAGTTTCTGAGCTCTCAAGGAATCTGCAATGGTTATAAGTATATATATATATGGTCTTCATCCATTGTCAGGAAACCAGCTTCTTAGGGGCGTTTCTGGTTTTTTGGTAAATACCTAAACAGATTGTTCTGATTACCTAAACTTGGAGACTAATCTTTTTGTATTTTTAAAATGGCCTGGATTGATATGAGTCTGTTTAGTGGAGGATAGGCTGGAAAGTGGTAAGCTAAAAACAGGAAGACTGAAGATTCAACCACCCTGGTTGTACACATTCATCATACACATAGTACATTATTTTCTCTCAGGTTCCTTTTAGCCTTTCTATGGCTCAATATTGACCCAGCAAGGGGCTCCTGGGTGGCTCAGTTGTTAAGCGTCTGCCTTCGGCTCAGGTCATGATCCCAGGGTCCTGGGTTTGAGCCCTGCATCAGGCTCCCTGCTCCGTGGGAAGCCTGCTTCTCCCTCTCCCACTCCCCCTGCTTGTGTCCCCTCTCTCACTGTCTCTCTCTCTGTCAAATAAATAAATAAAATAAAATCTTTTTAAAAAATATTGACCCGACAGATTTCCTTTCCCTTCTTCCCCCAACCCTATGGCTTGCTTTATACACATACACACATACACATTTGCCAATATAATCTATAATATATACCGAATAAACTACCGTTTATATCTTTCTATTCTAATCTTGGTTAACATCTGCACAGCACATCTGATAGAATTGCATGGAACTTATGAGCTTAAAATAAACATGATGAAGTTTTCTTTAGTCTAGGAACATTCATTCCACATTTCCAAAATACTTAAAATATTATTTTCCTACTACTAAATCATAGAACAAAAATTATATCGTCTCTTCATATCAGAACCTTTTTCAATTAATGAGTATTTGAAATAAGGACAAGTGTTTAAGAAGGCATGGTTTTTAAGTATTATTAGGGGAAAATAAGGAGAAAGTGTTATGTTAACAAATTTACATTGCATGCTCATTGTCAGTCTCCCAATCTGTATAAACATGAAGACTAAAATTCAGTGATTTGCATGTCTCAGAGAGTGAAAGACCAATTGGATTTTTAAACATAACTGGAGGAGAAAAGAAAAAACTTTTGAACCTAAAGCCTTGCTTTATCCAGGGATGGCATGAGTTTTTTCTTTGTCTGGCTTTAACCTAAAAGTATATTCATAATGTCAGGCCTCACCAGAAACACTACAGATGCTTTGTAGGGACTGTAGTTTTATCAGCTTGTATTTCTTAGCTGAGACTTCCTTTTAACACTAGAAAGCACTCACACCAATGTCGAATAAATGAATTTATGTGAAAATATATGCCTGAGGAAAAAGCAGTATAGAAGCTTTTGATATTTATTACTTTTCCTAATTATTCTGACTTTCCATAATCTCTCTCTTGTCTGAAATGCAACATTTACTAGTACCAGGTAGTATTATATAGTAAATATTACAATTCAGGCAACAGAGAGATTATGGAAAGTTAGAATAGTTAAGAAAAGATAAACACACATTAAGTATGTTTCTAATTTTTAAAAAATAATTATGTGTCAGACTAGGTAGTTTGCATAATAAAGCAGTTAAGGTAGGTCTTTTTCATACTATTTTGTAGATAAAGAAACAGGCTTAATAGAGGTTAAGTAACTTGTCCACTGTCTAACAGCTAGTAAATGACTCTACAAGGAATGTTACTTTGGTACATTTAGATATTCTTTCCAGAAATCAGTGATTTTTGATGGTCTTCAAAGAATTGGACTGGTTAGCAGGGTTGCTACTGACCTTGGGAGTTGGTAATGGATTTAATGGCTCTTGAGTGGGAAGTTGAGCAATCAGCTTAATTCTGTGTGCTAAACATATTGAATGGAGCACTGGGCATTATACGCAAACAATGAATCATGGAACACTACATCAAAAACAAATGATGTAATGTATGGTGATTAACATAACAATAAAATTTTTAAAAAATTTAAAATCCTGTGTGCTAAAAATAAGGCCAATTATAATATATGCCTTTATCACTGACCTGAAAATTTTCTGAGTGTCTAATCCTATGGTAAGTGATATTTGTCATCTAAAATTGCTTTACCTTTGAGAGGTACCAGTCCAGTCAAAGAAGTATTTACTTCTTGTTTAAGGTTTTAATTTGCTTGAGTGACAGAAATATATATTTGCAGCTTGAGAGGTTTTTCATGAATGGAGGTGTCCAGTAATATCTTTCATATAAGCATTTCTTAGAGTCATTAACAATGACATTTATGAGTTGAAGTAGAAATCATTTTATAATAGGCATATTAAGTGTGCCTGGGTGGTGCAGTCAGTTAAGCGTCCAACTCTTGGTTTTGGCTCAGGTCATGATCTCAGGATCGTGAGATCAAGTCCTGAGTCAGGCTCCACACTCAGTGCAGAGTCTGCTTGAGATTCTCTCTCTCTCTCCTTCTAACCCTCCTGTGCATGCATGTGCTACTCCCTTTCTCTTCTGTCTCTCTCTCTCAAATAAATAAATCTTTAAAAAAAAAATAATGGTCACTGTTAACTATGACATTGTTGGCATCTTTTTAGCCTACCAATAAATATTACAGAGCCATTTTTGCATGGTAATTTAAAAATTCTTTGTTGATTGATTGGATCTAAACTGGTACAGCTTGATATATAATGATTAAGAGCACAGACTCAAGACATAGGTTTGAATCCCAGTTCCATCCCATACCATATGTATGACCTTAGGCAAATTATTGAATCTGTGTGACTGTTTCTTCACCTATAAAATGTAAACAATAGTACCTACCACAGATAGTTGTTGTAAGGATTAAATGAATAATAAATTTGAAATAACTTAAAATAATACTTAATGTTGTTTACTACTTTTTTTAAAAAATTTGCCTCAGTTTATATTTGATTAAGCTAGGAGGCCATGAAGTTCTTTATGAATATTTTGTTCACTATGGTGTTGAAATAACATCATTGAATGTGGTTGATTTATATGTATTAGATCATCTATATATATATATTCTTTATTATATCATTGGTATTTTAATCTGGTGGGCTAATACAAATGTATTCTTTTTGAAAATTATCTGTGCTTTTAGAAATCTGAGATCCTTCCCAATATTTGTATATAATGAATTCGCAAAAGGAAACCAAAGTGTAATGTGCAAAGTTGAACATCAGATTTATGAGATACATAGGAAGGTTCTATTCCCAGAGAGTTAGTAATTATTATGAAATTCCTAATTATACTTTGTCATTCATAAAATACTTAACATTTTGAATTTTTGTTTGTTTGCTGGGTTTTTTGTTTGCCTGTTTTTACCTACTAAGAATATTTATTTGAGTCTTTAGTATTCACCATGCCAGGTTGTAGGAATATAAGAGTGAATAGCAGAAAAAGTCTCTTCTGATCTGGTGTACAGTTTAGTAAGTGGTGCTTATAGACAAGCAAGCGGGGAACTGCAGTAAAAGATGCTAAATAAATGCTCTGATGGCAGAAGTACAGAGTAGTCCAAGAGGAAGAGAGATGGAATAAAGAGAATACTAAAACTAGGTTTGGGAAAAAGGAGAAGTTTCTTAGAATGAGCCTGCTAAGAGGACTAGAAGTGATGGGGTGGAAGGGATTGGATATTTCAAGAAGAGAGTAGCATTAGGTGGAAGGCCTAAAATAGAGAGAACACATGATATATTTGTAGTTCAGGATGACTGGGCCATAGAGGGAAAGCTGAGAATGGCAGAAGTGAGGCTGAAGAGATAATCCATGGCCCAGTCATGAGAGTCTTTGAATGCTGTGGCAAGGAATTTGTATTTTATTCCGGGAGCAAGGATAACCATTAAGGCTTTTAAGCAGGGAGTGATATAATCAGATTTGTGTTTTAGAATTCTCTTGTACTAAAAGGATGGACAGTGAGGATCTGTTAGTAAGAGTAATACTCCAGCAATCTAGGAGGAGAGTCAATGGCCTGTACTAAGGAATGATGAAGATGGGATGAAAGGAAGTAATTGGCTTCAAGAGATCCTTAGTAGTAGAATATGCAGAACAGCATAGTTGGTTAGAATCAGTCTCATTTTCCCTAGAAATTTCCAATATGTAGTACAAAAAATAAACATGTGTATGGATATTTGTGTATACATAAACCTTTGTAGAAAAAAAAACTAAAAGGATATATATATATTCAAATATTAAAAAATGGTTATCTGTAGAAATAATTGTGTGTGTGTGTGTATTTCCCTCTGCTTTCTTATTTTTCTGCAGTGGATATGCATTTTTCTTGAAATTATTTTTAAAAGAGTAATTATATAATATAGATATAAAAACCTACTATCATAAAATTTTGATAATATTATAAATTAAGTCTCCTGAGCTAAATTTTCTGCCATACCCTGGCACCATAACCAGACACACACACACGATCTTACTTCTACAATGAGTTAAAGACAAATTCAACAATCATTGGGCAATGAAGAACTTACTCAGATGAAGCAAATGATCTTTTCCTTAAGTTCCAATAGATGACCTATTTTATGTAGGCGTATTATTTTTCAGAAAGTACTTAGGTGACTCCAGCTCATTATAATTGTCTCCATTAATGATTAAAATCTCTGATAGTTATTATGGGAAGACTATAAAGACCTGTATCTCTGTAGAGAAAACTTACTAACACAACTGAAAAAACCAAGGGTTATGGGTTTTGAGATTCATAATTAATTCTACAATTCTTAAATATGTTATACTGAAAATTAAGGCTAGCAAAAGTTAAAAATATTAATTTAACAGTCATAAAAATGAAACTATGTGAATATTCAGGTTTTGAGAATGTTTATTACTAAATCATCTGTTATCTTTTTTGAACATAAACCAAGCCACAAATAGTGGTTTCTATTGATTTTAACAATAAATACGTTTAATCAAAGTACTTTGCAAATAAAAACTCCTATTACTCCTTACTGTTACTTTAATCTGTTCAAGTCAAGAAAGTACATTTATAAATATGTATCGTCTCAGGAATTAAACTGTGTCCTATTTGCATCTCCAGAAAGAGACTAGTTTACTGTCTCTCACCAGGAGCATCAGGACAATTGACTTAATTTGCTAAGACATACTATGAAGTTATTAAGTGGTTGTTACTCCCTTTTATAAATGGAAAGACTTAGGAACAGAGTGTGTTAGGCAATTTGCCAGGAGGCAAATAATAAACCAGGGGAAAAGCTCAACTATTTTCTAGGCCTGTGGAATTCACAATTTTTCTAGTTGCTCTAGGAATCATTGAAATTATTTTGTTATTATTATACTGCCTTACAGACATGACAGAAGTTTTGCAAAGAGCACACATCTTGGAATTTTTTAACTCTTTATATATGTTTCATTTTTGAATATTCTCTCTAATAAATACATTTCTTTCTTGCTCAGCAAAGTTCAGTTAATTTAAGGATAAGCTGTATAAATGATCTAATTCAATTCATTTACATGGTTTAAGTAATATAGTAATGCTAATTATGCTTTCTCTGGCTTTTGTTCTGTTATTATCTGAGGCCAGATTATAGTTTTATATACTGTGTCCTGCACTGGGTACCAGATGCAAGGGAACGCAGTAAATAACTTAATAATATCCAGAGAAATCCCAGCTTTAGTTGAAAATAGAAGATACCTTGTAAGTGGGACTGTTGTAAACCACACAGTAATTATAAAGCTCCATAATTATAAAGGGGCATTTTCTCTCCTTTCTTTAACCTGTCTTAAGTGTTAGTTTTGATTAAAAGCAGAAGTGTTTCCCTCAATAAGGGGAAAAAAAAACTACTTATTTTTATAGTCAGTTCTTCAAACAAAAGAAAAAGCTCCTCTGGGATAAAAATGTGTCCACGCAGGGCCTGTCATGTAAAATTTTCCAGACTCATAGGGACTTGAACCTTTTTTCTTGGTATTTTGATGAAATTGTAATTGTCCTTGTATTCTTCTTTTTTTAAAAGATTTATTTATTTGAGAGAGAGAAGGAGAGAGCACAAGCAGGGGGAGTGGCAGGCAGAGGGAGAGGGAGAAGCAGACTCCCCGCTGAGCAGGGAGCCCAACGTGGGTCTTGATCCCAGGACCGTGAGATCATGACCTGAGCCAAAGGCAGATGCCCAACTGACTGAGCCACCTAGGAGCCTCCTATTCTTCTTTTTTATATATAATATTACAAACTCTGTCAGTTTTGGTTTCTCACATCAGTGGACAGACCTGTGGAAAATAGAACTTATTTAGAAAATGCATTGAAAGCAAGTATTTTGCCAGCCTTGAATAATTTATTTTCTCCTTCTTCCAATCTCTTGTAGAACATACTACCCAGAGTGTTTGCTGAACATTTAATGTGTATGGCTTTAAATTGCTATTTATCTTTTTGTTTATCCCTAAATTACAAGTTTCTAAAAGGCAGAGATTCACTCCCTTACTTGTGATGTTCCTAGGGCATGTATCTTACATAGAATTAGTTTTTAACAAATCATTAATAAATTATTGTTCTGAAAATTTCTCTTACCTATTATACAGTTTGAAGAATAATTTTATCTAGCTACACTGACAGAGCTGACATACATATACCAACTCTCTTTTACTCAGTTGCTCAGTTCTTTAATTAAAACTGAAGCTGGGGATAAGTCCTGGAAGAGGACCATACAGCCTGTGATAAAGACATAGGAGCCTTAAAGGTGGCTTCAGTTTCTTTATTTAATCTTGTAAATTACTTAGGAGTTCTTTAAATAAAGCTCATTAATGACAGATTGAACGGTTGGTGATACTGCACAACTAATAATAGCAAATGGTGTACTTTCAATTTGTTAATATGCTAAGCACTTTACATTACCTCTTTCTTTTCAAGAGAGGAATCTGAAGCTTGGAGAGTTTAGAGCGTCCACAAAGTAATTGTTAGCAGTGGATAGATTAATATTGTGTGAACTCAAAGCCAGTGATTTTAACAACGTCCAAACAACAATAATAACACAAATGAGAAACATTAGTACCATTTCTTGAGAGTTCTTGAGACAGACATTATCTCACTGAATTTTCCCAGCAATTCGCTCACAAATATTTTCTTTTTATAGATGAGGAAATTGATCCCCAGTGAGGTATATCTATTTGGTACACAGGTTTAAAAAATAATATAGCTCATTTAAGAGTGACATTCTAATGAATGGTGACAGAACTACTAAATTTTTTAGATTTAGTTAGCAATCATTTAATTTCAAGTATATTTTATACAGTATTTCTTAATCCTTGGACTTTTTTTTTTCTTTTTGGAGGTTGCATATGGATTACGCTTAATGATTTATAGCAGTGCTTTGAAGCAGTTTAGAAAGGTCCCAGCCTGGAAATGTCTGAAATGTTTGTATAGGAGTAATGCAATTTTAGTATCTAGAATCCTGCTAATGTATATGATAAATGTCAGTAGAAAACCATATATTTGCTGACTTCTTTATTTACATTTTATAAAAGAAAGCATTTCTGTTATGTTAGAAAATAACCAGGATTTCTCGTTTCAAAAAGAAATCACATGTAGGGGCGCCTGGGTGGCTCAGTCATTAAGCATCTGCCTTCGGCTCAGGTCATGATCCCAGGGTCCTGGGATCGAGCCCCACATCGGGCTCCGTGCTCAGCTGGGAGCCTGCTTCTCCCTCTCCCACTCCCCCTGCTTGTGTTCCCTCTCTAGCTATCTTTCTCTCTCTGTCAAATAAATAAATAAAATCTTAAAAAAAAAAATCACATGTAAGTTACTGTAAGTTGTAACTTTATATATTTTATAATATGTTAATTGTTCTAGCAGCATTCAGAAATCCTAGCGTTTATGAGTATGACTTGCTATAGATTCCCATGGCCCCTCACAGCCCCAGGTCCTTGAAACAAATAAACAAGGCTTTACATAATAAAAATTGAAATAAAATTTAAAATATGACCCATCATAGGTGTGAACTTGCTTAAACTGTGGTTGCTTCCTGCTAGCGCATGAATTTTCAGGATGTCATTGCTAATTGTATAAGCACTTCAGGAGTCTAGTAAGAAATAATTTCAGAGCAAATCAGTGCTATGTTAAAAAGAAAAAGGAAAAAGGAAAAAATTTACTCTTTACTCAGTTTTAGAACCAGGAAATGTTAGACCTTAAAGAGACCTTAGAGGTGATCTTAGCCCACCTCCCAAACAGGGAAGTGGAATCAGCTTTCTCATGTAGGTGAAAGTCACCAACCATAAACCAGGTATAATAAGCTAAGACAAAACTTTCTAACTGAGCTCTTTTCTCTCCTCCATAATACCCTAGTACTTGCTCACCCTGTCTTTAGTATAAAGCAAGAAAGTAGCAGTCCATTGCCAGCTAGAGGCAGAACAATAGATCAGGACAGTGAGAGAGTTGTGTTAGTAATAAGTTCAGGCATCCCTACTCTCTCAACTCTCTTCACTCTGTGGATTTGACAACTATTGTAGAAGCGGGAAAGCCCCAATAATAAAAAATGCCTAGAGTGGAGGTCCTAAGAGATTTGCTAGTGGATAGAGGCCACGGGGAAGCGGAGGTGAGATTAGAGAGTAAAAATAGGAAGTGATTGAGTCGACACTGCGACATCAGAGGAACCCTTTAAAACTCATTTGGAAAGCACAAACTGGGGCTCCTCCTCCCAAGCAGAAATTACTACATGAGTCAACTAAAAGTCACAACAGAATAAAATAAGTAAAGCCAGTGATACAGACAGAATGTGAATTTATTTATTTATTTTTTTAAAGATTTTATTTATTTGACAGAGAGAGACACAGAGAGAGAATGAACACAAGCAGGGGGAGTGGGAGAGGGAGAAGCAGACTCCCTGTGGAGCAGGGAGCCCAATGCAGGGCTCGATCCCAGGACCCTGGGATCATGACCTGAGTCGAAAGCAGATGCTTAACGACTGAGCCACCCAGGCACCCCAGAATGTGAATTTAAAAATAACTATAATAGAATTAAAAAAAAAAAAAAAAAAAACTAGAGGAGTTAAATAACAGAATGGATGCAGCCAAAAAATGAATTCTAAATGTGGAAAATCAAGTCCAGAAATTCTTCTAGAAACATCAGGAAAAGATAATAAGATGAAAAGAATGTAAGAAAAGTCAAGGGGCACCTGGGTGGCTCAGTCGGTTAAGCGTCTGCCTTCTGCTCAGGTCATGATCCCAGAGTCCTGGGATTGAGCCCCCTCATTGGGTTCCCTGCTCAGCAGGGGAGTCTGCTTCTCCCTCTCCCTCTGCCCCTGTTTGGGCTCTCTCTCTCTCTCCCTCACTCTCTCAAATAAGTAAATTAAAAAAAAAAATCTTTAATTTAAAAACAAAGTCAAGAAATATGAATGATAGAAAGACACGTCATCATTCATCCACTGTAAGTCTCAGAAGAAGAGACAAGAAGTAAACTGAGGGGAGGAGATGTTAAATCACTTAATAACTAAGAATTTTTTGGAACTGAATACAGCAATTAAGATTTGAAGAGTTCAGAGAGAGCTGAAGAGTATAGATAGGAAAACCTACATTTCTAGACCTATTCTATTCAAATATTAGGACATCAAAGCTTAGGAAAAAACTCTAAAAACTTTCAGGTTTAAGGAAAAACAGATAACCTATATAGAGAAGCATGAATCAGACTGACATTAGATTAATCAACAATAGCAGATTCAAAGGGAAACTGAAATGACATCTTTAAAATCTTGAAGGAAAACAACTGTGAACCTAAAATTTTATCCAACTTAACTGTCAATTAAATGTGAGCGATAAGGAAGGATACTTTCTGATATACAAGATCTCAGAAAACCTACTATACAAAGACCCCTGCTGAAAGCTCTCAGAACATATATTCTGACAAGAAGAGAAGTGTATTCAGGAGGAAGTAGTGAGATATATAGATAGTAATAGAGAATACAGAATCCAAGGATGTGTGTAGTTTCATAGACAAGCAATGGCAAAAAACAACAACAACAACAACAACAACAAAACAAACAGAAGAAGGAGAGAAAAAGAAATAGTAATAACTAAGTATCTCATCAGTCTAGAATTAAAACTCCAGGTAATATTAATCTTTTGGGAGTTATGGGGGCAAGAGGGGTAAGGGAAGGGTGGGATTAGAGACCAGAGGAGGTGAAACTGTGATAAGGTTATTTTCTTTAGGGAGAGTATACAGACATTGATTAACTTTAGACATTTACAGTGAAAAATAAATACAGTTATAGAATTCAAAATGAATCTCTTTGCTTGGTAATAGACATCATAGATAACATGAACAGATTGTGATAAATTAGAAAAAGTTCCAGTATCAAATAAAATAAAGAACATTGATTTCCGGATGATTTTTTATCTGCCATGTTTGAGAACCATTGTGTTACTAAAACCAGGGCTCTAATATTTTTATTCCTTGAAATCACAAGGGGTGGGCACCAAATCTCCAATTTTTACCTCATTATTACACCCCAAGTCAAGTGCACAGTGACATATACTGAAGGGCTGCTAAGACAGTTTTATTATGTTGTCATGTTATTGTTTGTAGAACCTTGAGTAAATCTCTCACGAGCACACATTGGCAGTTCAAGACCCTTTTCTATCTTGAACCGATTTTCCTTTCTCCCAGCTGGAAGCTCTAAGATACATTTTATGAAAACCTTGATCTTGTTTTATTAATATAACATATTTGTGTTACAATTTTGCCCCTCAGTTATCTTGACTCTAACAATTAAATGATATCTAACCAATCTTGCAGAAGTTAGATTCTTTAATTTCATTAAACCAGGACATTCCACATGTAGGGTTGCATGGTATACATAGGAATGATAGTTTAAGGGAATCCATTTCTATATCTCTGATGCCTAAAAGTGATCTGCCTGAGAGTCCGTTTATGATGAGAGAGGAGATTTCCCATTTGCACACTTCTCTTTATAAACCTCTGAGGCACCAAACAAGAGGACAATGGGAAATAGAGGTTATGGGTCTGAGAAACTGGATGATTCTGAAGCACCAGTTTTCTACACATGGTCTGGAGATCATGATAATTACTATTTGCCTTTTTCACTCTTTCTCTGGAGTTACAGTGAGAAAGGACTTTCCATTGTCATTTTGTTTGTCATCTTTTCTGTTATTAACTCAAATTTCAAAGAATTGAGGGATGTTACTATGTAACAAACTTTCTTCTCTTACCTACTTATTTATGTGAACAAGTTCTCTGTACTTTATTATATAAAAAGTTGCTAGTATTCACTTTCAATTCTATTTCAATAAGTAGTAGTTAGTCCCCCATATTTACAAGAACTTGAAGGAGGAGACTAATGAGATAATTCCATCTGTCTCATTAAGAAATGAATCTCCATAGTATTAGAAGTCCTAGCAACAGCAATCAGACAACAAAAAGAAATAAAAGGTATTCAAATTGGCAAAGAAGAAGTCAAACTCTCTCTTTTCGCAGACGACATGATACTTTATGTGGAAAACTCAAAAGACTCCACCCCCAAATTACTAGAACTCATACAGCAATTCAGTAATGTGGCAGGATACAAAATCAATGCACAGAAATCAGTTGCTTTCTTATACACTAACAACGCAACTGTAGAAAGAGAAATTAGAGCAACGATTCCATTTACAATAGCACCAAAAACCATAAGATACCTCAGAATAAACCTAACCAAAGAGGTAAAGGATCTATACTCTAGGAACTACAAAACAGTCATGAAAGAAATTGAAGAAGACACAAAAAGATGGAAAAATATTCCATGCTCATGGATCGGAAGAATAAACATAGTTAAAATGTCTATGCTACCCAGAGCAATCTATACCTTCAATGCTATCCCGATCAAAATTCCAATGACATTTTTCAAAGTGCTGGAACAAACAATCCTAAAATTTGTATGGAATCAGAAAAGACCCCAAATCACCAAGGAAATGTTGAAAAAGAAAAACAAAGCTGGAAGCATCACGTTCCCCGATTTCAAGCTATATTACAAAGCTGTGATCACCAAGACAGCATGGTACTGGCACAAAAACAGACATATAGACCAATGGAACAGAATAGAGAACCCAGATAGGGACCCTCAATTCTATGGTCAAATAATCTTTGACAAAACATGCAATGGAAAAAAGACAGTCTCTTCAGTAAATGGTGCTGGGGAAATTGGACAGCCACATGCAGAAGAATGAAACTCGACCATTCTCTAACACCATTCACAAAGATAAACTCAAAGTGGATGAAAGACCTCAATGTGAGACAGGAATCCATCAAAATCCTAGAGGAGAACATAGGCAGTAACCTCTTTGACATCGGCCACAGCAACTTATTTCAAGATACATCTCCAAAAGCTAGTGAAACCAAAGCAAAAATGAACTTTTGGGACTTCATCAAGATAAAAAGCTTCTGCACAGCAAATGAAACAGTCAACAACACAAAGAGGCAACCCACAGAATGGGAGAAGATATTTGCAAATGATACTACAGATAAAGGGCTGGTATCCAAAATCTATAAAGAACTTCTCAAACTCAACACCCAAAAAACAAATAATCAAGTCAAAAAGTGGGCAGAAGATATGAAAAGACACTTCTCTGAAGAAGACATACAAATGGCTAAGAGACACATGAAAAAACGTTCATCATCGGGGCGCCTAGGTGGCTCAGTCGTTAAGCGTCTGCCTTCGGCTCAGGTCATGGTCCCAGGGTCCTGGGATCAAGCCCCGCGTCAGGCTCCCTGCTTGGCGGGAAGCCTGCTTCTCCCTCTCCCACTTCCCCTGCTTGTGTTCCCTCTCTCGCTGTGTCTCTCTCTGTCAAATAAATAAATAAAATCTTTAAAAAAAAAAAAAAAGAAAAAATGTTCATCATCATTAGCCATCAGGGAAATCCAAATCAAAACCACACTGAAATACCACCTCACACCAGTTAGAATGGCAAAAATGGACAGGGAAAGAAACAACAAATGTTGGAGAGGTTGTGGAGAAAGGGGAACCCTCTTACACTGTTGGTGGGAATGCAAGTTGGTACAGCCACTTTGGAAAACAGTGTGGAGGTGCCTCAAAAATTTAAAAATAGAGCTACCCTATGACCCAGCAATTGCACTACTGGGTGTTTACCCCAAAGCCACAGATGTAGTGAAAAGAAGGGCCATATGCACCCCAATGTTCATAGCAGCAATGTCTGCAATAGCCAAACTGTGGAAAGAGCCGAGATGCCCTTCAACAGATGAATGGATAAAGAAGATGTGGTCCATATATACAATGGAATATTACTCAGCCATCAGAAAAGATGAATACCTAACTTTTACTTCAACATGGATGGGACTGGAGGAGATTATGCTAAGTGAAATAAGTCAAGCAGAGAAAGTCAATTATCATATGGTTTCACTTATTTGTGGAACATGAGGAATAACATGAAGGACATTAGGAGAAGGAAGGGAAAAATGGTGGGGGGGGGGATTGGAGGGAGAGATGAACCATGAGAGACTATGGACTCTGAGAAACAAACAGGGTTTTAGAGGGGAAGGGGGAGGAGGGATTGGTTAGCCCGGTGATGGGTATTAAGGAGGGCACATACTGCATGGAGCACTGGGTGTTATACGAAAACAATGGATCATGGATCACCACATCAAAAACCAATGATGTATTGTATGGTGACTAACATAACACAATAAAATTTAAAAAAAAAAGTAAAAGAACAAAAAAATAAAAAATAAAATACATAGATTATGTCAAAAAAAAAAGAAATGAATCTCCAATAAACTTTAACCTTTTATGTGTAATATTTCCTCTAAATCTTTAATATATATAATTTTACATAAATAATTGTAATGTTAATTCAACCCAGAAGAAATTTAATACTTAAAACCTTATGTTCATGTGAAATTTTTTTAAAAAATCAATATATATATATAATTTTATTCCTGAGAATTATTACAAGATGATCAGTGAACAAAGGAAATTCTCTTGGGGTAGCGGAATGGAATATAAATTTAAGGAGAAAAAAAGCAATGCAAAGTTTCTCAAAGCTAGTTTTTAAATGGATACTAGTATTAAATCACTGTGGTTTCAAATCTACTGAATACATTGGAAAGAGTTGATGTAAAGGTCTTATTTTAAAATCTCAATATTTATAGTGCTCTGGAAATTACATCCTTCACAACTATTTAAACATGGATACATATGAGAAGGCAACTATCTCGATTTTCTTTTTTAAGTATACGTACAGTTCCTTTTTAGCACTAGTAAGAGCTACATGTGCACACTGATTGAGACCAGAACTCTACATTTTTGGAGAAAGAAAGGGCAGTAAAGAGAGAGAAATGCTTTTAAAATTAAACAGTGAAACTTTTCCAGGGAGTGGTAGAGTGGGTGGTTAAAAAAACGATTAAGGAAGCAGATCAGCCAGAAAGGCGAAAGGATCAGAATGCAGATATGGCAGAAGATAATGGAGTTAGTCCCTAGCCAGCCTGTAGCAGCTGCCTTATTATATTTTAATATATGCCATTAAGCTGTATATCTTGATTCCTTCAACTTTCTGCCAAGATGAATGACTCTTATTTCAGTAGTAACTAGAGTTGTGTTGACTGGACAACTGATAGCACCACAGCCTTTTCAAACCCATTGTGTATTTTTAAAGTGGGATAGGAGGATGGTGGTGTTCCTTTGATTATCATTAAAAAACTACCCACCTTGGCAAAATTTGTGATGTGATCGAACTGAAGTCAGTATAGGACATAAGCACACACACAAATAACTACTGGATTTTGCAGGTGGAAATGTGCTTTCATGTCAGTGATGTGGAAGTATAAACAATATGATTTTTATCATACAGCAAACATGTAAAAAATTTAACTTTCCTAAGCATTATTTTAGGAAATAGTTTTTTAAAATGCCTTTTTTAAAAAAGTAAAGATTTATTTATTTATTTATTTAGAGAGAGAGTGTGTGCACACGCATGAGCTGGGGGGAGGGGCAGAGGGAGAGGGTGAGATTCTCAAGCAGACTCCCCACTGAGTGCAGAGCCCGTTCTGGGGCTCGATCTCAGGACCCCTGAGATCATAACCTGAGCTGAAACCAAGAGTCGGCGCTCAAACGGCTGAGCCACCCAGGCGCCCCTTTTAGCTAGAATAATTTTGATACTACTCATTTAACAGAATTACAAGTAAAATATAAAGAAATATGGCAGCCATTTAAAATATGTAATCCCCAACGTTTCTTAACGGGAAGGGGATGCTGGTAGGTGGAAGGCTTTCTGCTCTATGCAGGCACACTTGAAAAGAGGAAAGCTAGGATTGTCCAAATTGCCCACCCAGGCAAGAGAATTGCTGACTTGACAGATAAAATAATAAAAAATAGGGAAACTTGGGATATAACAAGTAGTTACAATAGCTAACATTTATTGAACAGGATATGTCAGGCACAGTTTTAAATATTTTACACATATTAAATTATTTAATTGCCACAATAATAACCACACGTGTGTCTTACTGTCAAAGAAATGTCCCGAATTTTCTTATGTATTCTTTTATTGTTCAGATATTTATTAACTCTCCTGTTGTCCGAATGGGCAGTTGAACCCAGTCCTAACTTCCTCTTTAAATGGAAGCTTGACTGGCCTAGAATGTCCATAATGGCTCCTCCTTATGTCTGGCTCATCTGGGGCATTCTGCTGGAGTACCTTGGAGCTCTTCCACATAACCTTTCTATAAGCATGGGCTTCTGCTAACGTGGCATCTAGCTTCTAAAATGGAGCCATTTCAGCCTAGAAAAACTAAAGTTGAAGATCTCTTGAAGCTATACTGTGTCACTTGACACAGTTCCTTTGCCCTAATTTTGGACAGAGCATCTCCCAGTGCTGGCCCCAAATGAGTGGGAGGAGAGTAGGTTCATTCTCTTGATGTGAGAGGAATGGGAAAGTTTTTGCAGCCATCTTTAATCCATCGTAGATAATATGATGCTTTCTATGTTATTATTATTATTATTATTATTATTCAGCTCTATTTATGAGAGTGAGTCATCTCTTTTACTTGCAACACAAAAATATCTTGCCTCTGACCATTTTCTTTTAAGTCTTTAGACTGTTTGATAGTTGGATGAGATTTTAGTCCTGGAAGGATGGAAAGGAATGGGGCTGAAGGTGCTTGTGCAGGGTTTGCCTTAGACCTGCCTGACTCTTTACTCAGCCTCAGCATTCAAATGAACCACTAAGGAGTATGAGGCAGAGAAATTAAGATACTTTATCACAATACTTTCCAGAATGCAGAAGTTTCTATTTTATGGGGAGACAGAGACAGAGAGGAAGGTATTACTGCTTATAAAATCATTTAGTATATATGTGTCTATATCTATACTTTTCATTTTTGTATCTATTTCCATTTAGTTTTATCCATAGTAATACCCGCTCATATATTTCAAAGTTAAAAAGACCTACAAGGTTAAACAAACAAAAAACCAAAAAGGCTAAGAAAGAAAACAGAAGTCTTCTGCACTTTCCTTCCCATTCTCAAATTTCTACTTCCCAAGGTGAACCACTTTCTACTTACTCAGGTCCCTCCCCCGCCCCCACTTAACTTTTAAAATACCACGTTTCTGCTCTTATTTCTTGAAAAAAGAACCAAATGAAACTTACAGATCTGAGAAATACAAAATCTGAAATGAAGTATTCACTAAGTAAGTTTTACAGCAGATGAGACACTACAAAAGAAAGATCAGTATACATAGCAACCTACTGGCAAATGAACTCATTCCAGCTGAAGCACAGAGGGGAAAAAAAGGCAAAAAACCAAAGCAAAACCACACACACAAACACGAAAAAACAGAGCCTCAGTGACCTATGGGACATAATATTAGATAAACTAACAAATGAAATTGAATTCCTGGGGGTGGAGTGGGAAAAGGATCAGAGAAAATATATTTGAAGAAAAAAAAATGCCCCAGATTTGTTCAGATTTGATGAAAATATCAACCCAACAGAAAAAAAAAAAAAAAAAACTCCAAGGATAAGCAGGCACAAGGAAATTCAAGCAGGAGAAGTACAAGAAAACCACACCAGTGTATATCATAATAAAGTTGCTGAAAACCCATGATGAAAAGAAAACCTTAAAAGCAAAAGAAGGAAAAAAAGCTATGTTAAATGCAGGCACACAGGTA
Organism: Halichoerus grypus; assembly: GCF_964656455.1. Taxonomy (NCBI): domain Eukaryota; kingdom Metazoa; phylum Chordata; class Mammalia; order Carnivora; family Phocidae; genus Halichoerus; species Halichoerus grypus. The sequence goes on from NC_135714.1 coordinate 104,900,701, forward strand.
GGAATGATAGAAATAGTGCAAGCCAGGGGACAGTAAAATGATATCTTTACAATGCTGAAAGAAAAACTGTCAACATAGAGCAAAACCTATTCAACTTAATGAAACGTGTTGTAGAGGAAAATACAGAAGGAACACTTGAGCACAATAAATCTCTTGTAGAAGGAGTCCTTCCCGTTTATAGTCACGGAGAGTGATGCTGGAAAGGACCTTTGAGCTAATTAGTCTGTAGCAATGAGAGTGGACCTACAGAGGGGATTAGAATGACGGCCCCATAGACAGACACACTCTGGATTTGTCAGATATACCTGGAAGCCTTGTCACAGGCACACACACAGCCCTCACCCTTGCCCCTCACTGTAATGACAGTAGTGAGCCTATGAATAATGAGACTTGAGTGGGATCATCTCTGGTATGTTGAGGCAGAAAATAGGGTGAAAACCACTGACAGTCCAAATCTTCACTTTTTTATGACCATTAAAGCTTTGAGAGGATAAAGTGACTAGTCCCAAATACTTCTGGCAGAGAAAATAGTAAACCTGCATCTCAGATCAGGTTGTTCTCTTTCTTTTGGACATTTAAAAGTTTAGGAATCCCCTTAGAATTAGTCTGTGACAGTATATTTGCAATGAAAGGTGAACATCAGGAATTTCAGACCAAAGGTTGTGTTTATGTATGTGTACGTTGAGAGTGGATACTTATAGTTTTTGTATCAATGCAATTTTATATAAACTCTCAGTATAAAGAGTGGAGTTATTTAAGCTATTAATTTATTGAGGCATAACAATAGTAGAGATGAATAAAACATCTTTTCAATATTTCGTCTCTTCTTGACAAGTGAAGTTCCGGATGTTGTAATACCTATTATGTAGTGGCTCCCTAAAGAAGTTCAAGTCGAGAAGCACAGAGTACATAGGCAGTATATAAGCATGCTTATTGTTGCATCATGTCAGTGGAGGAAAATACAGAAGGAACACTTGAGCACAATAAATCTCTCCTGAAGAGAGCATTACTTGCTACAACCTGTCTGCAGCAATCAGAGGAAGGAAGTTAGCAAGAAAGGGAAAGAATGCCAGGTTGTAAGTGCCAGAATGTCTCATCACTTGCAACTGAAGGGAGAGAGCAGATTCCTTTAACTCAAAACAATGTTCAAATTCAGCTGCTAAAATTACAATAGTGTCCTAGATTTTAGAATCCATCCCCCCCTCTTTTTACCAATAAAAGTGATCTTTATCAAAACATCAATACTGAAAACCACAGAGATTAAGTGTTGAAAGAGACTTAAATCATGTCTAACCCTCTTATTTTCAGATAAGGTAACATGGATCAGAGAACATTATTTGACTCCTAGTCCATTACATTCTGCTGTGAAGAATAATTCTAACCAAATCACTTTTAGATTCAGGTAAATCATGCCCCACCAAAGGTGTGTGTCTTTTGTTATTTGATTATAACTATTAAGTGGTTCTGAGGAACTAATTCAGAAGGATCTACAGATAGTATTATTGAGGGTTTGTTTTTTGTTTTTTGTTTTTTTTGTAAAGGTTTTGAAAAGTTTTTAATCTGTTATTCTCATCCATTTGGGAACTGCCAGATGGTGCTTTTAGAAGTCTGTGTCAACAAAACAAAACAAAACAACAAAAAGATGTCTGTCAACTGTAATTTTTTTAAAAAGTCTCATTTTTTACTCAATTACGGTTTTGATAAAACAGATATGAGTCTTTTGGGTACATAGGAGCCAAGTTAGATGGAAGTCATAGAAGCGTTAAGCTGCTGATCGGAAGGTCCACCATTACTTTATAGTGGACTACTAAGAAAATGTAGCCCGTTAAGCTGTGATATGCATTGATTGCAAGACACATACTGATTTCTGTGGTGTTAAAGGACGAAGAAATGTGCTTCTTAGAATCATTGAAATATTGGAGGTGGTTGATTAGGAAAAGTAAGAACCTTTCTGAAGGAGAGGAAGCAGACAGGAGACAGGAATGCCAAGTGGAGTCTGGGCTGCAGAGTAAAGGGGCCTTGCTGAAGCTCACTCCCCTGGGGAACAACGAGAGGCAACTGCTAGGCGGCAGCAGCACGGGAGGCTCCTTGGGGGAGGAGGGTGAAGAAAGTGAGGACCTTGCCCAGACCAGAGCCCTTGGTCTTGAGCCTCAGCCTCCTGCTTCTGTTCAGTTATGAACAGGGGAATGTATCAGAAATCGAGTCTTAACAATTTAAATGGGAGAGCAACTCTCAAAATCTTTGGGACTCTCCTAGGATTTAGAAGACAAGTTAAAGGATTGAATGCGAGCCTAAAGCATTTAACCCTCATTTTTTAGTCTATAATGAGCCTCCGAAAAAGAGCAAAATAAAGTTAAACAGTGTTTTAAGAAGATGAATCTAACTAGCAAGGGTGTGAATAACTGTAATCTGCCAAAAATCTTGTCTCTCTCTCTTTCATTCTTTTTCTTTCTTTCTTTCTTTCTTTCTTTCTTTCTTTCTTTCTTTCTTTCTTTCTTTCTTTCTTTTTTTCTTTCTTTTTTTCTTTCTTTCTTTCTTTCTTTCTTTCTCTCTCTCCCCCCCTCTCTCTTTCTTTCCTTTTCTTTTTTTTCCTCACAGCAATACTCCCTTTGGAAAAATAGTAGTAGTGTTAGTAGTGTGATGACTAACCTTTTTCCTTTCTGTTTTACCAAGTTGTGCTACTTTTGAGAAAAATCCAAGTTCTACACATGGTAATAAGAAAGCTAGTAGTTATTTACATGAGATTTTAATCCACCCTCACCAGTAAACTCAGTTCTGAAACACAACATTCAGTTACATCCTTAAAAAAATGATTCATTTTGGGTGGAGTACAGACTTGCCCATAATCATCAGTTTTACTGCAGGCAAAATAAAGACACACCTCTTCCTGAAACACAGACAACACAAATTACTGTGGCCAGCTTCTTGCATTATCACCTTTACATCAGCTCATCCCAACTGCTAATCACCTAATACTACTAATGTAAACGCTGCCCTTTCCAAGCACCTGGCTTCCTTTGGTAGTATTCTGGGATAACCTCTCATTCTGCAGTATCTTCTGTGACATTTCTTATTCCTACAAATTCTCTAATCTCTGATAATAGTTTTTATTACCTCCATCATATCACTGTGAACAATAACTTGCTGAGCTATTTGTTTGCTTGCTAAATTCCTACTCATTCTTTGAGGATCAGGTCTCCTAACCACCCAACCAGAGACTTGGGCTGCTTCTGTGCATAAAAGAGTATTTGTTTGTTTGTTTTAAATAAATACTTCAGTTCTCTCATTGTATTGCGTGCTCCTCAAAGGTAAGGACCACATTTCTTCAGATTCACATCCCAAAAACTTAGCAAAGTGCCTGGTATATAACAGATGGTTACTAAATATTTGTTGAAACAATTGATCAGATGGAGGTTTATAGCTTATGCCAACTACAAAGTTTGTGTTTACCACACAGAGTATTAGCTTAGTAGGATATATTCTCTAGCTTCAATATTAGAATCTAATAGAAGACTTAAGACATACAACTAACTGAGGAGAAGGAAGCATGAAATAGTCTTCTAAAAAGAGGGTCAGGAACATCTAGATAGGACAGATTGCTCCCAGCAGGGATGACTAAGAGATAATAATTATACTAAGTCTTGGGGAAAAGGATGTAGGACACAAAGGAGAGGATTAGTAGGCATTCCATATGGAACTAACACTAGGCAAGGGACAAAGACGTGAAAGCAAGGAATGTATTTGGAGACTGGTAAATATCCTAATTGCATGGTTCAGAATTATAAATAGATCAAGGGGTGTGTGGACGGCTCGGTCGGTTAAGCATCCTTAAGCATCCAACTCTTGATTTCTGCTCAGGTCATGATCTCAGGGTTGTGAGATCGAGCCCCACCTCAGCTCCATGCTGGGCATGAAGCCTGCTTAAGATTCTCTCTCTCTCTCCCTCTGTCCTTCCCCCACCCCTTAAAAATAAATGAATGAATGAATGAATGAATGAATGAATAAATAAATAAATGAGATCAGTGGCAGATAAAGCTGGGCAAGTTGAAATCAGCATCTAGGAGAAGTTCAGATTTTAGTGTAGGCAATTGAGATACATAATTTCTGAGTAGAAGAAAGATATATCGTGAGATTTTAGGAAGATTAATCAATGTTCAGGCTGAATTAGAAGAGGCAGAAACTACAGGCTAGGATGAAGGCTTATAGTGTTTCTATAGGAAAGGAATTTAAGACAAGAAGCTAAATTAAAAACAAGAGAAGTATAAATATGAATGCCATTGTTAATGTAAAAAGAAAAAGGAAGTCTCACTGTATTGCATGTTGGTCAGTTTATATTTGAATCACCACTTAAGAGAAACCCAGACAAACCAGAGTAAATCCAAAGGAGAGTAACCAGGGTTTGGGCAGGAGGGAGGGGCAAGGGTCTACAAACTGAATTCCTGATTAATGAGGAAGGGAAACAAAGATTCTGAAGGAGTGTTGAGAGGCAGCTTCAGTGTTTCAGAGGGCTCTCTTCTGGAAGAGACAACAGAATCCTTACTCTGTCACTCCAGAGGGGCAGAATACTGGACTGCATCAAGAAGAGTGTTACCTAGGTGCGGAAAGATTTGGAAACCATGTCACACAGGGAGAGTCATTGATGTATTTTGAGATGTTTAATTTATGATAAAGATTTGTATGAAATTTGAACACTATCTTCAAATACATGAAAAGTCTGCCACATGGAAATGGGACTTGTAAACAGATTCAGTTAACTACACACATCAGAACCACTTGTAAGTTGTAGATAAGCAGCTTTTCTCTTTATTGTAGGAACTTAATTATAGCAGGCCATCCATCAGAAATATTATTAAAAGTGTGGGTATGTTAAAAATGGATATTGATGGTAATCAGTTTTAAAAGGACAAATTAATAGTGTCCATTGGATTAATTTTATCAATATCTCTAATATTAGAGGGTAAAAAAAGAAGAATCAATGGGCCCACCACATCTTAGAACTTAGGTCAATACTTTTTACTTATGTTTGTGAGTATTTCAGAATTTATAGTTCTCAGATGAACAGAAAATACAAAGAGACATATAAGTAAGTTTAGGTACCCATGTATAAATAACAAAATTTCTTTCTTAAAATGCATACCAAATAAGAAGGTATGGCATAGTATGAAGAGAGGTGGGTTGACATCAAGCACACCTGAATTTGAAGCCAGCTCTGCCACTTAGCTATTTTCACTTTGGCATATTATTTGGCCTCTCTGGGTCATGGTTTAATCATCTGTAAAACAGGGATATAATTACTCTCAGGGTTTTAATACGGATTAATAATAATGCTTATGCAGTACATAGAAAAGAACCTAGAACATTTTGATATTAAAAACTGGCAACTATTAAAATTATTATCTGAAAAGGTTTTAAATAAGCATACTACATAGACACAAAGTGGTTAAGTGGAAAGAACATAGGCTTTGGAGTCAGACTGACCTGACTTTGAAGCCTAGTTCAGTCACTTATTAGCAGTATGTCCATATTTAACCAATATGACTCCGATTCTTTATCTGTAAAACGAGAACAATACCTATCTACTCCATAGATTCAGAGTATCAAATTAGGTCATGTTTATTATTTCTGTGTTTAGCAGAGTCTGATACATAGTAAAACCTCAGTGTTCATTTCATTTCATTTCTTCAAATGTATGTGCAGGTAGTACCCCACTCATGACCTGTTAACACGTATTTTGTAGACTTAGACGGACTGGGAGTCCTGGCTGGGCTCCACAGTCCCTGAGGGAAGGGAGAGCTGCCAGTGCCGACTCCTGGGACTGATTCATCTAATGGATTGCCCTCTATTATGCAACCCTTGAAAGGAAATGTCTGAGTTTTAATAGATGAAGAGAGGATAGAGACTCATATCTTATTTTATACGAAAGGAAAGAATTGAAGTTACTAGATGTTCAGGCACACTTATTATAATTCCTTCTCTCTAACCCTTATCCAGTACTTCCAAAGCTCTACCTTTTCCAGAAGGGGATAGCAACCAGAGGAGAGATTTGAAGTCTGCCACTTATACCTACCTTTTTACCCTCTCATTTTCAGCCAAGTATCATAGTCCACTCATATTGACTGTTCTAATCAGGCTCATTTCCTTATGATTGAAATAATTTACTTTCTTCTTTCCTCTATGCAAATTGACCATAATATTCTTCTTATTTAGAAGACCACCCTCTTTGGGCCCTTATATAATTCTGAAACACACTTCAAGAGTCACCCTAAGTTCTGCTTCCTCTGTGACCTCTAGTGATCTTTCTAGCCCACAGTATTTTTCCCCACCTGACTTCTCTCAGCCCCAAATCTGACTTCACATTTTGTCACTTGTTCTCTATTTTGAGTTCTTCTCTAAGTATTCCGTGTGTGTGACTTATTTTTCCCAATAGAGATTTAAACCCTTGAAGGGTAAAAGACTATCAGAGTGTATTTCTATTATGTCCCCCTCATTGTGCCTAGGGAAAAAAACTGTAGTTTTTTATGGTAAATATTTGATTAAGATTTATTGAGTTGTTTAATGTTTTTGGATATTTGTTGAGGTCTCTATGCCATCATTTCAGTACTTTGGTTAGTTTATTTGCCTTTGAGAATTTTCTGAGCACTTCTGACTTATTTTCATAAGAGGCAACACTTTGAGGTGTCGTGACTAGGAATCACTTAGTATGAAAAAAATATTCTAAATATTCTGATTCCTAGTCCAGTTTTCTTTCTCCTTGATATGATACTGAAGAAAATAACAAGTGGAACTTCTACTTACTTAATGATTCTGTAATTCTGCCTATGTATTTTAATGGCAATAAGAATGTGAAGTTTGAAGGTTCTTTTAGTATCTCTGAAAAGTCTTAAAATTTTCCTTTTCATTCAATGTATTGATGGTTACAATCCCTGATAAACATCTGGGATATTCATTTTTAGTTGACTTTAGGTTAATTTTATTCTGAAAGTCCTATAAAAAGGTACTTTGGGCCTTAGAAAGATTATTCTTAGTGTAAAAATAACAAATTATATGATTGCATTTATATGAAATGTCCAGATAAGGCAAATCTGTGGAGATAAAAAGTAGATCAGTAGTTGCTTGGGGTTATGAGATGCTTAGGGGATTAACTGTAAACAGGCATAAGGCAACTTTTGGGGCCAAACAAAAATGTTCTAAAACTAGTTTATGGTAACAGTTACACAATGTAAATTTACTAGAAATCATTGGATTGTATTCTTAAACTTGGTGAATATTATGGCATATAAATTATTTCTCAATAAAGTTGTTAAAAATAACTTTTATGAGATTACATGGTTAAATTTTATTTTATAATAAATTGTCCAGAGTGATAATATTTCCATTATGAAAGGCAAAGATGTTGATTCAAATTATTCCATTAGAAAAACTATTGCTACTCTTTAATTGCTGTATCAGTATATTCTTTTATGTATTATTTCTATTAATAAATTTATATTGCACTGTTTAGTAGAATTTTCAAAAATAAAACTACTCATGTAAAAAATACCAGAATGATCTTTTTATTGTTTTATTTTTCTGACCTTTTTATGTCCATGGAATTCATATGATTTCTCACTGTTATCTGATTTTCTATTCTGAAAATAATTATTACTTGCCCTTTTTAAAAAAATATTTATTTATTTGAGAAAGAGAGACAGAGATAGCGAGAGAGAACACAAGGGGGGAAGACAGGGAGAAGCAGACTCCCTGCTGAGCAGGGTGGGGCTCTATCCCAAGACCCTGGGATCATGACCTGAGCGGAAGGCAGATGCTTAACTGACTAAGCCACCCAGACTCCCCTTCACTTGCCTTAGTATTCTTCCAGAGTTGACTATAAAGTGATTTTTTTCAAGGGAAATCTTAATTTTTCATATATTTCTAAGATTAAATTTGAGAGCTGTTCACACTGGGGGGAAAATCTAATTTAGTAAGCTATAAACTTTTGACAATGGAAGATTGAACTACTAGCTTAAATATTTGGTAATTTCTGCACACTATTCTATTCCCAAGCATAATAAGTATGTCCCCTATGTCTGATATCTTTTCGCTTCATGCTTTTCACTTCTATTTCTACACTTGTATTCTTATGTCCAGTTGAACAAAATGCTGATTTTTTTACCTCACAAATATGTACTTTCGGAACAGGAAAATTTGAAACCACAAGAGAATTTAGATATCATCCAGTCCAACTTATTAAATTATGCATTTGATATGAGACCCTCAGTGGTTAACGGACCTATTTGAATATATAGAGTTAAATAGTTAGCTTAATTTTCAAGGAATATTTACAATAAACCAGCACAATTTCCTCATCTGGTCAAGGAGAAGAGAGACTGATTTTTTCAGTGCCTTGAACTTCAGAATTTCATAAATTTATGAATAGTACCATGGCTATGTATTTGCTCATAGTCCAACTAACACTAATTTCAAATTATAATATGTAGAAGCTATTTATCTGGCTCCTTGCACTTTTTATAAGAAGGAGTATACCATAATAGTAAGATGTCAGGATTCATATGCGCTTGATCTGAGTCTAGGCCTGCCATTCATTTACTCTATGATTTTGGACAAGTTATTCTCTCCTTGGTATGGGGTAAACAGGCAGATATATTTTTAAAAAATAATCTTTATTTATGAGAGAGAGAAAGAGAGCAAGAGAAAGCACAAGCAGGGGGAGAGACAAAGGGAGAAGCAGGCTCCCCGCTCAGCAGGGAGCCTGATGCGATGTGGGGCTCAATCCCAGGACCCTGGGGTCATGACCTGAGCTGAAGGCAGACGCTTAACTGACTGAGCCACCCAGGTGCTCCCAGATAGATATTAATGGCTTTTTTCCCTATCCTTTTTAGCCTTTTTCTCTTCATAGATTTAACTCTGGGGCTATCTCTTAAATTTTAATTGTTTGGTGAAAATAACATAATTTTTTTTCCTATACTTTTATTAATCATTTGATTTTCTTTTGTGAGAAAAATTTAAAAATAAATTTACTTTTTATATCCTTGCTCATTAAGCTATTGAAACCTTGATCTTTTTCTTTATAAATTGTTTAAATTCTTTATATAGTTAGGTTATTAATCTTTTCTTGGAGATATTTTCCCAGATGGCTGTTTACTTTGGAATTTCATTTGTAATGTTCACTAACATGCATAAGTCATCTCTACAGATTCTTCCTGTGCTTTTAAACTTAGAGGATCTTGAGGGTAAGATATTTGGAGATAAAATGGGGCTTCTATTACATTACAAACCATTAAACTTTATGTTTTTAAAAAATATAAACTTCTGTTCTCCTTTAAGCAGTTCATTAATGAAGAGACAAATAATTTCAGAGGTCCATGTGGAATCTTCTTAACTGTAACAGATAAAGGGAAAGTGAGAAAGCAAATCTCAACCAGTTGTTTACATTTTAATTTTTATTTCAAATGATATAGTAAATGGTGTAATGTCCAGCTAAAAATGTTTGCAAGATGGGATTGCTAGTATTGAAAATAATTTGTCCAACTAAGGTAATAAGAGGTTAACTTTCAAAACCTGGGACAGTTTTCCAAAATAAGAATAAAGTTAAATTTTAAAACCTGACACATTAATGGTATATCATTGTCATTAATTCTACTAGGAGAAAAGGCAGAGTAGTTCTCATTTTCCCCTAAGTGAAGCTTATTTATATAAAGATAAAGATCATAAAGGACTATTGACTCCTTGAAATGGAAGATAATTGTACATAGAATATTTTGGGTATGTATGAGATAGAAGTCATTTAAATATAATAAGCATTATATCATTTTATAAATTCCTTTCTATAATTCTAAGGGAGAAAGCCAAAGATTCCTTTTGTATAGACAAAAAATGCAAATATTATTAATTTATGTCTATGGAAAAGGAAAAATTGGTATTTCCATAAACGTGCTCTGTTCTTCATATGAATAGTTGAAACTAATTGTAGGTGATTGGGATTTCATTTTGTCTCAGGTTATCATGTTTAGAGTCTTATCTTGTGACATGATTTGTTTTAGAGTAATGCCTGCTTGCGGTTAAGTACATCCATTAGCGATAAGTCTGGTTAAACAGTGCCTGTCCTCAGTTGGTAAACGTCTACTTGGATAATGATAATGCAGTAACAATCTGATGGATATAGCAACTGCAGTATTAAATCTGCCATGATGAGATAGAAACTGTCTTGTCAGCTGATATCATTTTCAGAGGGTTGCACTTTCAGTGGGGAAGGGAAAAGGATAATGTAATAACTTCTTGTTAGAAGTACAGTAAGTGAAAGCTTATATGAAGATCTCTTACCTTCCTTGAATGACCCCTTAAAAGGTGACATTTTTCATTTTTGCTTTCAATTCATGCTTATATAATGAAAACAAAGTGAGGAACCCGGAAGTATGGGTTTAGTAAACTCTCACTTTTATATACACATGCTGTTTTATTTTAATCAATGAGGAAGTGAATTTATATTTAATACCAACTTATAGTGTGCCTATATTTTAAATTATTAATCCCCACAATAACCCCATATGAACACTTGTCCAAGGTCATATAATCCTGAACCGGTAGAGCCTGGCCTAGAGCCATGTTCTTTCTGACTGTAAGACCTAACTCCTTTCCTCTTAAAGAAGTAGATATGTAGATATGTGACGCGTAATATAAAATAGATATAGAAAAGGTAACTGCCAGTATAGTGTGGTTTCTAGTTAGTGCCAAATGATTGGAACAAACAGAGAAAGGAGAGATTGCTCCAAACTGGAATACTAAGGAAGAGTAGTTATATGAGGACACAACTTGAATTGGACCATGAACTCTCGGTAGCTTATCATTAGATAGAGATAATGATCTCCTATGGAATGAAGACTAAGAGATTTTTGGAAGATACTTATATGTGTTTGAAGACAAAAGGGAGGATGGTCTCTGGGTTACTTAAGGGCGCCATCTCAGTTATGCGTGTCTCAATACCTAACACAGTACCTAATACCTAGGTAGGTACTTAACAGTGTTTAAATGGTACTTAAACGTGTTTGTTGAATTGAAGACATTCTGGGAGATAAGAGAAACATAGTTGAGAATGTGTAGTCTTGCAGTGTTGAAGGTAGCAGAATTAATAATGCTTTTTTACAAGTTGTTAGCCTGATATGGGGCTCGGGGGATGAGAATGGTGAGGAAGAAGAGAGTGAGGGCAAGTCAGCTTTTCCTCTAATTTAGAATGATAGGTCTAAAAAAGGAGGAATTTTGAGGTCATGAACAACATCGATGAAAGAGTTAACACCTGATACCCTCGGTCAACTTTGAAAAATAGGAGACATCCTTGGAACTTTGAGGGGAATAGAAAGGATTTGGATTAGCCACTGAGGCGAGGGCAAATAGGTTCATAAAAGAATAGCCCAATAGCAAGCAGCAAAGACCAAGTTGAAATTTTAAGAACTAAGTTTGGATTATGTTTATTCCATGAGGTTTTTCTATTTTCTTCTCAGAAATCAGAGGTGCACCCAGAGCAAATAATTCTGCCTTAATATTTACCATTACAAATCTAACATATGTAATCTTATCAGGTTCCATCCTTTTTTAAGGTCATGGGATTTGGCTGCAAATCTATCCCTAAGTCTTTGTACAGGGTTGAAACAGTGTGTAGGCACAAATTAAAAATATTCACCCTCAACAGTTTGTCTCAAGAATGCTTAGAAAAGGGGCACCTGGGTGGCTCAGTCGTTAAGCGTCTCCCTTCAGCTCAGGTCAGAATCCCAGGGTCCTGGGATCGAGCCCCACATCGGGCTCCCCACTCAGCGGGAAGCCTGCTTCTCCCTCTCCCACTCCCCCTGCTTGTGTTCCCTCTCCCACTCCCCCTGCTTATGTTCCCTCTCTCGCTGTGTCTCTCTCTGTCAAATAAATAAATAAAATCTTAAAAAAAAAAAAAAAAGAATGCTTAGAAAAGCTTTTGGTCACACAGCTTAGGTAGCAGAGCTGGAAAAACAATTTGGTGGGGAAAGCTAATGGGTTCATTTTCTCACTTCTGATGACTGTAGTATTTTTAGTAGTTGTGATGTAGAGCTCTGTCCTTCCCATCATCTAATTATAATGTGCAAGGACTGATTGCATGTGCTCTTTGACTGCAGTCCTTGGCACTAATAACCCTAAACAAAGCTGCAGGCACTAATTACCTCCCTTTCCTACTCCGAATTTTGATGTGCTTTTGAACTAGTAAGCCTTCTAGTGTTCTAAGAGGGCTTCCCTCATCATTGGAGAGATATTTACTTCCCCTGAATTCAGGGAACTAGATTTTGAATTATTTTTTGGAGGAGTTTGTAATGCTTATAATTTTGTAGCAGCACAGATAAATCAGTATGTCTTTGTTTTTATATACCCAAACTAGCATTGCCTGCATATAAGAAGGAGATAATTATAAAAGTTTATTTTAAGATATATTCTTGAGGTGTGTGCATGTTGATGACGTGGAGACAAGGAGGGTTCATTTGTCTCCTGATTGTCGGATTCCATCTATCTAATCAATAATGTGATCCTGTATCTCTTTTTGATGTGCTATAACCTGAATTTCTTGTGGTAATACTAAGAAGATAGAATAAAAATTGACTTTGGGTGTATGTCAGTTGAAAGAAGGTGATTCGCTGAATTACTGAGCACATTGGAAAAATGACAAGGTAGAGTCTATTTATTCCTTTTTGGCTAAAGAACCAGCAAACACTTTTGACTGATGACATTGCAATGAGTCAGAATTACTAGCTTGAAGCACAGAACTGTTGTTTTTCTTCAAAGCCTTGACCAAGAGAATATGGTCTTGTGTGAAAATAAAGATAATTTAGTTTGTGATTTTTCTTCTCTCCTAAAAATTCAGTTTTTCTTAAATTTTTTTCTCACTTTTTAAAAATTATTTTTAGTTATGTGACTTGGGCAACCCATTCTGCTTTAATTTCTTTAACTTTAAATGGGGTTATTAACCTACCTATTTAACAGAGCCATTGTAAAGATTAAATGAGATCATATATGTGGAATGATTGGAATGACTAGAACAGTGCCTGGTAATTACTCAGTAAATACTGTTTTCATTTAAACCAGTATGGCTTCAACCACAGTGGCAGGGATAATTTTCCAGCTTGGCCCTTTACTAGCTATGCAACCTTAGGAAATTTACTTAACCTCTTTGTACCTCAGTTTCCACATCTGTAACATAAGAGTAATATTGATGTCTACCTTATTAGATTTTTGTGAAAACTTAGTTAATGCATGTTAAAGTGCTTAGAACAACCTGACACATAGTAAGCCTATTATTGAAATTATTTTCAACATTATCACCATTTTTTTAGGACACATATTTTAACAATGCAAAAACGTACTTAAATGTATATTGTTCTGCATCATGGCCAAGTAGGGAAATAAAAAAAAGATAAGGTAAATTAGTAAGACATAAGGGACAAGAAAAGAAGGCAAACTGATAGGAATAGCCAGGAGCGTAAGTAGTACAGAAGCAAACAGTGCAAAACAAAAACACCCAGCAGGAGAAGACAGATGAGATAGGAGAGCTGCAGAAAGTTCTTCCTACTTCTAAAATTCATTTGTTTATACACATGCGCGCACACAAGATAAAAATCCTACGCTGCCTTACGTGCTCTATAGGCTACTATCTCCCAACACTTGATAAATTTTTTTTACACTGTATTTATTCTGTTTACTTGGTTAACTGAGCACCTTCCCCATCAGACTGCAAATTCTTTGAAGGCAAGAAACACGTACGTCTTGTTCATCTTTTGGAATCATTGTTTCTTGCCCACAAAAGGCACTCAGTAAAAAAGTTCAAAAATAGGGCTTTGCAATACTAATTTGTATTTTTCTTTGAAATTTTTACCTAATACTTCCCATAAATATGCCTTGAATATAAAATACATTTGTGTGTGTAGGTACCTTTACTGTGTGTAATATTTTTGTTTCTAAATTTTTATTTTCTTTTTAATTTGGAAGTCTCAGTACTTACTAAAATTACATACCTATGCTATTTGACGTAATAATGCCACCACATCTTTATGAAAATACAGTAATCTTGTTCACCGCACTTTATGTCATATGTTAATTTTCTTGTTATTTCTTTTCTTTTTGAGTCTATTGTTCTTTTTGTTTGTAAAACAGTATATTTGATGTGCAACCAGGGCCTTTTTGCCATGCATTCTTAGTAGTTCTTGGAACATTTGGTTTAGGAAGTAGGATAATTAGTATATAAACATTGTGTAGCAGAACTACTCTAATTAGTGCCTTTTGGCTGGGGTTGAGTGATCAACAAAGTAAGATGCACGTTTATAAAAATCCGGTTATGGACCTATGGGACAGCATACACAAGCTATATGGAATATTGTAGTAGTTGAGACCATGAGAAAAGGTTCCATCATATCAATTTAATAGTCTCTATATAATAAATTAGCTAACCCTGCAGACTTTCGTTAGTCTTAATTATTCAGAAATCTTAAATTTAGCCATCAAAGTATATCCCTAATAACTTTTCACATCTTTAGTGAAATGTTTCCTCTTTAATCTATACCTGAACCCATTTCTTTATGTTCCTGTAATCTACTAGTTAAAAGAAGAGCATTGATTTAAACCATCAAAATGAAATAGATTAAAAAACCAGGTACAGACGCAAAAAATTTTCACTTACTTTATGGAGCCTTCAACAAATTTTCTTCAGTTGAATTTACTGTTTAAGTCCCTTATTGCTATAGAGCATTTCTTCTTATTTTTGAAGTATAAATGCTCAGAACATTTTTCCCATTAAGATGTTGTCCCGTTAGTCCACATTATTCAAGCTGCTATCTGCATATGGACAGATAATTTTTTATAGAGAGTAAGAACAGAACTTTCTGCTAGATAGCTCATTTTTTTAGAGGCACTTTGAGTTTCAATTTGGGGCTAGGGTATAAAATCTAGGTACCAGTTTTTAGGAATCTCATTTGTACTCAGACTGTCAGTTGTTCAGAAACTTCTTTGTGATTAATTTCCTTGTATGAAACTGCTGAAAACAGAAAGCAAGTATCTTTTAAAAAGTAGAAAACTTAATACAAATTTGGCAAAGAAATTGAAATGATAAAGCTCTCCCTAAATTTTACACTTGAAATAAACACTTGAATAAACAGATGTACTTTCCCAAGTTGAATAAGTTATACAAGATACTTCTACTAAACTTTCAGGAGATACAGCTCCAGTCTCATGCAGATAATCAAAGAAAGAAAAAAAAAGTTGGATTGAAGGAATGCTTTCTGGCTAATTTTGCAAGACTTTTCAACCTTAATTCCAAAAGGATAGTACAACAAAAGAGAATTATAGGTCAATCTTTTACAATGGTGTAAGTGTGGGAATTCTAAATGAAATGTTAGCTAACTAAATCCAACAGATTTTTTTAAAATGCAGTTATTTATCTCTGGACAGCAAGGATGGTTTAACATAAGAAAAGTCAATGAAATTAGATTAATGGTGAAATATATAACAGACAAAAAATTACGTAATTATCTAAAAGAAGATTTTCAAAGTATTTGATAAAATTTAACTCCAACTTACGACTAGTAGTCATAATTCTAGAAAACTAGGAATAGAAGGAAACTACAATTGATAAAGGTTAAATACTAAAGTCTATAGCAAACATCAAAACTAAATCTTTGAACTTTAAACAAGTTTTAGACAAAGCAAGACAATTATACCTAAGACTGATATTCTTGATAATAGGTCTGGCTAATCCAAAAAGGGAAAAAAAAAAAGTGAAATAAAGATGAGAGAAAAGAGGGGAAAGAGAGAAAAATATAACCGTCTTTATTTGGAGATTATATGATGTCTACATAGACAAATTATTAGAACTAGCAAAAGCAACTTATATACTTTCAGAAATCAGTAGTTTTGTTTTTCCACACTAGCAGTAACTACAGTCCAAAGTTCACAATAATTATAAAAATTATAATACATTTAGGCATTAGCCTAAAAAATGCATAACAGCTTTATAAAACAAATTGTAAAAATTTACTAAAGGACATAAATGAAGCCTTGAATAAATGAAGAGCTATAACATGTTCATTGGTGAGGCACATAACACAAAGATGTCAATTCTCACCAAATGCAATTCCAATTAAAATTTTAATAGGATTTGGGTGGGGGGGGGAGACTCAAACTGACTGTGATAAAGAATAAAAATCCACAAATAGCTAAGCCTCTTTTGAAATATATCTGGAAGAAGAATGATATTTTGATCAAATTTTTTTTTTTTATTTTGATCAAAATTTTTTTTTTTGATCAAATTTTAATCCATATTAATAAAAGCAGTTAGGAACTGGCACAGAAGCAGTCAGACTAATGAAACAGAGGTGAGTGCTCAAAAACACCCAACATGGGGAAGAGGTGTGTTGCTTAATAGGTTCTTGGAAAGACCTATTTACCAGACGAAACAAATAAATTTGGACCCCCTCCCTCATATCATGTACTATATGAAATCCAGAGAGAACAAAGACCTAAAAGTGACATGTAAAACTGGAGGGCCAATAAAAGAAAATGTTAGAGAAGATCTTTGTGACCTTGATGTGTGGAAGAATTTTAACTCTACTCCAAAAGCACAAACTATCAAGGATAAATTGGTAGCTTTACAATGGCAAAACTAATTTTGTTTTTTGTAATTTCTGTACAGTGAGTTCTAGGATAAAACAAACTTCACATGGAAGGAGCCTCCTGAATGGCCAAGTGTATAAAGAAAGATATTCAACCTTATAAGTAATTAGAGAAGTGCTAATTAAAATAACAGTAACATATCGGGCGCCTGGGTGACTCAGTCGTTAAGCGTCTGCCTTCGGCTCAGGTCATGATCCCAGGGTCATGGGATCGAGTCCCACATCGGGCTCCCTGCTCGGCAGGAAGCCTGCTTCTCCCTCTCCCACTCCCCCTGCTTGTGTTCCTGCTCTCGCTATCTGTCTGTCAAATAAATAAATAAAATCTTAAAAAAAAAAATAAATAAATAAAATAAAATAAAATAAAATAACAGTAACATATCACTTCACACCCATCTAATTGGAAGAAAAGTTTTTGAAAAATCAGTAGGTAAATAAAAATGTAGGTGAAGATTTGGGGTAATGGGACATTTAAGTACCACTGGTGGAAATCTAGGCTGATGTAGCTGGTCTGAAGAGCAATCTCATAATCCTTCATAAAAGTAGGGTCTAACTTGTCACTCAGTAGTCCCATATCTGTGGACATACTACAGTGAAATACAGCTCAGGTCTATAATGGGGTATACTCCAGGATGTTTATCTCAGAGTCGTTTGTGGTAGAGTTGAGGACCAAGTGTCTGTCATTAGGGGATGGTTACAGTGTGATGGGTGCATCCTGTGGCACACTCTGTAGCAGTCAGGAACAATGAAGTAACTGGGGCAATGCCCTCTAGCCAGGGACCCTTGGGAACACATACTTGGAGTGGAACAAATTGGTTTTATTACTTGTAGGGATGGGGTAACCCACACTGTGGGGAACTGTGGGACATCTCAGCAAGAGGATGTTGGGAAGCACTTACAGGATCTGAACTTGTGTTACATGATTGGTTGCAAGGGTTAAAGGTGGGACTTTGCTTTGACTTGGATACTGTCAGAAAGCAGAGGTAATTCTAGGATTGGTTATCTTAATTAAATCATCTATTAGGAAGGAAGAATCGAATGAGGCAAAGCTGTAATTGGCAGAGAAGTAGCAGTCAGTAGCCAGGATAGGGAATTTGGGGTTGTTTTTGTGGCTTGGACAATGTTCATATTTTGTCTGTGTTCAAACATGATTATGTAGTGGTCTTGTGTTTGTCTTGATTCATTATGGACAGAGTGGCCTTTTCTGATGTTTATGTTTTGTGAAATGGCCTATGTTAAGCAGAACACCAACCAAGTGTCAGACTAGCTTCTAATAGAATGAAGGCCTTGCTGATAATACCAAGCCAGCTCCTAGATGTAGTTTTCTCTTTTGTAGTGCTACAACAACACAAAGAGAACTTAGAAACATGATATGATAGATTATTATTAGGGGCGCCTGGGTGGCTCAGTCAGTGCAGCGTCTGCCTTCAGCTCAGGTCATGATGTTGGGCTCCCTGCTCAGTGGGGAGTCTGCTTCTCCCTCTCCCTTTGCCCCTCCCCCTGCTCTCTCTCTCTAGTAAATAAAACTAAATCTTAAAAAGAATGATAGATTTTTTTTTAAAAAGATTAGTGAAAGGGCTGACAAAATATACAGCATAATATTATTTATGTAAATTAAACACAAATGAAACATGTATTATTCAAGGATGAATATACATACAAGGCCCTTTACCAAACACATAGCTTTTCCTCTTTAGTGAGGGTGGAAGGAAGGGGCCAGTGGCCAGATACTGGGGCTAAAAGGAAATATTAAATAAGAGAGGAACCGTGATAGTGTGCTATCGATTGAAGATTATAATAATTCAGTCTCAGCAACTGAAATCTAAAAAGCAGTCTCTACATCAGGAGAAATGTAGTAAGGGAAAGAGTGGGAGCCTGTGGCCCAGATTCTTACTTGAATTTACTGCCGTTGCTGTGTGGGAGGTGGGGGAAAAGGAGGAAACCTTCTTTAAGGTTTTCCGAAATCTCTTTCATTTCCCTCATCAGGAATGAGCTACTGTAATGAATGATAGCATGTTGATGCTAGTTGAAGTAAAACATGCTCCCCCCCAGCATAAAATGAGAGCATTAGTATTTTATGTGGAAACTTGATTCAACTTTAAACATACCCAAAAGCTTTGGAATTAAAAACAACAATGAAAACAAACCACCCCCCCCTTTCATATTAGCTGCAGAAAAAAGCTAGTTTATTACATTTCAGGTAGAAATCTTTTACCTTAAAATTCTTGTGTTAGTATCTTAAGATTACTTTTTAGCTAGAAAAGAGCTTGTGATTTTAAGAAGTAAAGAGACTTCCTATCTCCCATTCCCACCCCCCGCTTCTTATCAGGGATTCGTTAAAAGCAAATGTCCTAGTTTCTTGAATGAATTTCCTTCAACTTCTGTAATAAATATTTAGAGGTAGTATTATAGGTAGTAAGATCAAAGATTCTTTAATGTAGGAAGGGAAACTTAATTTTTACCTTAACACTTTTCTCCTCAATTCTAAAGTGAACATGTACGTGTGTCTCCTGAGGTTCTTGTTAGGCTTTGCTTTGTCCAGTATTTCTACCACATTGAGGCCCATACCTTCCTAGGCACGTTTTCAAGATAAGCTAATGTACCTATGAAGGGCACGCTGCCTCTGTGTCTTGTCTTACTATTCATTCTTATTCTTCATTGCCTGTGTTTTGAAACATGTGTCTTGGTGTTATTTTTGAAACATTTGTTTTTTTAATTTATATCATTTTATAGTCAGACGGGGCAATGTATACTATGATGGTTCTTTTTTTTAAGTTTTCATTTAAATTCCAGTTAGTTAACATAAAGTGTAGTATTAGTTTCAGATGTACAATAAAGTGATTCAACACTTCCATACAACACCCAGTACTCATCACAAGTGCACTCCCTAATCCTCATCACCTATTTAATCCAGCCCCTCTCCCACCTCCCCCCCGATAATCATCAATTTGTTCTCTATTGTTAAGAGTCTTTTTCTTGGTTTGCCTCTCTCTCTTTTTTTTTTTCCCCTTTGCTCATTTGTTTCATTTCTTAAATTCCACATATAAGTGAAATCATATGGTATTTGTCTTACTCTGACTTATTTCACTTAGCATAATACTCTCTAGCTCCATCCATGTCATTGCAAATGGCAAGATTTCATTCGTTTTATGGCTGAGTAATATTCCGTTGTGTATATGTATACCACTTCTTCTTTATCCATTCATCAGTCAATGGACATTAGGGCTCTTTCCATAATTTGGCTATTGTTGATAATGCTACTGTAAACATTGGGGTGCATGTACCCCTTTGAGTTTTTTTTATTTGAGTAAATACCTACTACTGCAATTGCTGGATCATAGGGTAGCTCTATTTTTTTTATTTTTATTAATTTTTATTTTATTTTTAAGTAAGCTCTACACCCAACGTGGGGCTTGAACCCATGACCGTGAAATCAAGGGTCGCATGCTCCACCAGCTGAGCCAGCCAGGCACCCCTCTCTGCTTCTTTTAAGTTGCTGGCAAAATCAGAGGGGTCAATGGATACATATTGGATTAAAAATAGAGTTCTTGGGGTGCCTGGGTGGCTTCAGATCGGGTCATGGTCCTGGCGTCCTGGGATCGAGCCCCACGTCGGACTCCCTGCTCAGTGGGGAGCCTGCTTCTCCCTCTCCCTCTGCCTGCCTGTCTGCCTACTTGTGATCTCTCTTTCTGTCAAATAAATAAATAAAATCTTAAAAAAAAAAATAGAGTTCTTAATTTGCCATCCACACTTGGTTGTGTGTGTACAATGTTGTCTCTTTCCCCAAGGTGGGAGGGCGTAATGTAAAAAGGCGATAATAGTACAAGGTGATGCTTGTTAATCACCACACATGGGTGCAGAAAGTGCCCGGGGAATCAGGGAAGGAAGAAGAGTTCAACCACAGGTAAATCAAATGGTAGGAAAAGATGAAAAAACAGAAAACCTAGTGTCTCTTATTACATGAACTCATTTCTTCACTTGTTCACTCAGCCTGTCCAAGGCTGCTTTTAGATAGAGTTGCAGTGACTTCTTCTACTGTTTCCTCTGTTTGTTAGGTCTTAAATATGCCTGGTCAGCTCCTTCAGTGTCTTCAGTTTTGTTTTGTTTTTGTTTTTGTTTTTTTGGGGGGGGTGTTATTTATTAACATATAATGTGTTATTTGTTTCAGGGGTACAGGTCTGTGATTCGTCAGTCTTACACAATTCACAGCGCTCACCATAGCACATAACCTCTGCAATGTCCATCACTCAGCCACCCTATGCCTCCCACCCTCCTCCACTCCAGCAACCCTCAGTTTGTTTAAAGATTAAAGAGTCATGGTTTGTCTCCCTCTCTGGTTTCATCTTGTTTCATTTTTCCCTCCCTTCCCCTATGATCCTCTGTCTTGTTTCTCAAATTCCTCATATCAGTGAGATCATATGATAACTTGTCTTTCTCTGATTGACTTATTTCGCTTAGCATAATACCCTCTAGTTCCATCCATATCGTTGCACATGGCAAGATTTCATTTTTTTGATGGCTGCATAATATTCCATTGTATATATACACCACTTCTTTATCCATTCATCTGTTGATGGACATCTAGGCTCTTCCCATATTTGGCTATTGTGGACATTGCTGCTATAAACATTGGGGTTCACGTGCCTCTTCGGATCACTACATTTGTATCTTTGGGGTAAATGCCCAGTAGTGCAATTGCTGGGTCATAGGGTAACTCCATTTTCAACTTTTTGAGGAAACTCCATACTGTTTTCCAGAGTGGCTGCACCAGCTTACATTCCCACCAACAGTATAGGAGGGTTCCCCTTTCTCCGCATCCTCGCCAACATCTGTCATTTCCTGACTTGTTAATTTTAGGCATTCTGACTGGTGTGAGGTGGTATCTCATTGAGGTTTTGATTTGGATTTCCCTGATGCCGAGTGAGCACTTTTTCATGTGTCTGTTGGCAATTTGGATGTCTTCTTTGCAGAAATGTCTGTTCATGTCTTCTGCCCATTTCTTGATTAGATTATCTGTTCTTTGGGTGTTGAGTTTGATAGGTTCTTTATAGATTTTGGATACTAGCCCTTTATCTGATATGTCATTTGCAAATACCTTCTCCCATTCTTTTTGTTGTCTTTTGGTTTTGTTGACTGTTTCCTTTGCTGTGCAAAAGCTTTTTATCTTGATGAAATCGCAACATTCATTTTTGCCCTTGCTTCCCTTGCCTTTGGCGATGTTTCTAGGAAGAAGTTGCTGCGGCTGAGGTCGAAGACGTTGCTGCCTGTGTTCTCCTTTAGGATTTTGATGGACTCCTGTCTCACATTGAGGTCTTTCAACCATTTGGAGTCTATTTTTGTGTGTGGTGTAAGGAAATGGTCCAGTTTCATTCTTCTGCATGTGGCTGTCCAATTTTCCCAACACCATTTGTTGAAGAGACTGTCTTTTCTCTATTGGACATTCTTTCCTGCTTTGTCAAAGATTATGACTACAGAGTTGAGGGTCCATTTCTGGGCTCTCTATTCTGTTCCATTGATCTATGTGTCTGTTTTTGTGCCAGTACCATACTGTCTTGATGATTACAGCTTTGTAATAGAGCTTGAAGTCTGGAATTGTGATGCCACCAGCTTTGCTTTTCTTTTTCAACATTCCTCTGGCTATTCGGGGTCTTTTCTGGTTCCATACAAATTTTAGGATTATTTGTTCCATTTCTTTGAAAAAAGTTGATGGTATTTTGATAGGTATTGCATTAAATGTGTAGATTGCTCTAGGTAGCATAGACATTTTCACAGTACTTGTTCTTCCAATCCATGAGCATGGAACGTTTTTCCATTTCTTTGTGTCTTCCTCAATTTCTGAGTATACAGATTCTTTGCCTCTTTGGTTAGATTTCTTAGGTATATTGTGGTTTGGGGTGCAATTGTAAATGGGATCAACTCCTTAATTTCTCTTTCTTCTGTCTTGTTATTGGTGTATAGAAATGCCACTGATTTCTGTGCATTGATTTTATACCCTGCCACTTTACAGAATTCCTGTATGAGTTCTAGCAGTTTTGGGGTGGAGTCTTTTGAGTTTTCCATGCAAAATATCATATCGTCTGCAAAGAGTGAGAGTTTGACTCCTTCTTTGCTGATTCGGATGCCTTTTATTTCTTTTTGTTGTCTGATTGCTGAGGCTAGGACTTCTAGTACTATGTTGAATAGCAGTGGTGATAGTGGACATCCCTGCCTTGTTCCTGACTTTAGGGGAAAAGCTCTCAGTTTTTCCCCATTGAGAATGATACTTGCTGTGGGTTTTCATAGGTGGTTTTTATGCTATTGTGGTATGTACACCTATCCCTACACTGTGAAGAGTTTTAGTCAAGAAAGAATGCTGTACTTTGTCAAATGCTTTTTCTGCATCTACTGAGAGGATCATATGGTTCTTGTTCTTTCTTTTATTAATGTATTGAATCACACTGATTGATTTGCGGATGTTGCAGCCCAGGAATAAATCCCACTTGGTCTTGGTGAATAATCCTTTTAATGTACTGTTGGATCCTATTGGCTAGTATTTTGGTGAGAATTTCTGCATCCATGTTCATCAGGGATATTGGTCTGTAATTGTTTTTGATGGGGTCTTTGTCTGGTTTTGGGATCAAGGTAATGCTGGCCTCATAAAATGAATTTGGAAGTATTCCTTCCATTTCTATTTTTTTGGAACAGTTTCAGAAGAATAGGTATTAATTCTTCTTTAAATGTTTGGTAGAATTCCCCTGGGAAGCCATCTGGCCCTGGGCTCTTGTTTATTGGGAGATTTTTGATTACTGCTTCAATTTCCTTAGTGGTTATGGGTCTGTTCAGATTTTCTATTTCTTCCTGGTTCAGTTTTCATAGTTTATATGTCTCTAGGCATGCATCCATTTCTTCCAGATTGCCTAATTTGTTGGCATATATTTGCTCATAATATGTTCTTATAATTGTTTGTGTTTCTTTGGTGTTAGTTGTGATCTCTCCTGTTTCATTCATGATTTTATTTATTTGGGTCCTTTCTCTTTTCTTTTTGGTAAGTCTGGCCAGGGGTTTATCAATCTTATTAATTCTTTCAAAGAACCAGCTCCTAGTTTCATTGATCTGTTTTACTGTTCTTTTGGTTTCTATTTCATTGATTTCTGCTCTGATCTTTACTATTTCTCTTCTCCTACTGGGTTTAGGCTTTATTTGCTGTTCTTTCTCCAACTCCTTTAGGTGTAGGGTTAGGTTGTATATTTGAGACCTTTCTTGTTTCTTGAGGAAGACTTGTATTGCTGTATACTTTCCTCTTAGGACTGCCTTTGCTGCATCCCAAAGATTTTGAACAGTTGTTTTTTCATTTTCATTTGTTTCCATGAATTTTTTTAATTCTTTAATTTCCTGGTTGACCCATTCATTCTTTTATTTTTTAAATTATGTTGTGTTAATCACCATACATTACATCATTAGTTTTTGATGTAGTGTTCCATGATTCATTGTTTACGTATAACACCCAGTGCTCCATTCAGTATGTGCCCTCTTTAATACCCATCACCAGGCTAACACATCCCCCCGCCCCCCTCCCCTCTAGAACCCTCAGTTTGTTTCTCAGAGTCCATAGTCTCTCATGATTCGTCTCCCCCATTCATTCTTTAGTAGGATGCTCTTTAGCCTCCATATATTTGAGTTCTTTTCAACTTTCCTCTTGTGATTGAGTTCTAGTTTCAAAGCATTGTGGTCCAAAAATATGCAGGGAATGATCCCAGACTTTTGGTACTGGTTGAGACCTGATTTGTGACCTAGCATGTGATCTGTTCTGGAGAATGTTCCATGTGCACTAGAGAAGAATGTGTATTCTGTTTGTTTGGGATGGAATGTTCTGAATATATCTGTGAAGTCCATCTGGTCCAGTGTGTCATTTAAAGTCTTTATTTCCTTGTTGATCTTTTGCTTAGGTGATCTGTCCATTTCAGTGAGGGGGGTGTTAAAGTGCCCTACTATTATTGTATTATTGTCGATGTGTTTCTTTGTTATTAATTGGCTTATATAATTGGCTGCTCCCATGTTAGGGGCATAGATATTTACAATTGTTAGATCTTCTTGTTGGATAGACCCTTTAAGTATGTTCACCTATTTTTATTGATTTTGAGGGGGGTTCTCTGTGCCTCCTGGATTTTGATGCCTATTTCCTTCCCCAAATTAGGGAAATTCTCTGCTATAATTTGCTCCAATATACCTTCTGCCCCCCTCTCTCTTTCTTCTTCTTCTGGGATCCCAGTTATTCTAATGTTGTTTTGCTTTATGGTATCACTTATCTCTCAGATTCTCCCCTCGTGATCCAGTGGTTGTTTATCTCTCTTTTTCTCAGCTTCTTTATTCTCCATCATTTGGTCTTCTGTATCACTAATTCTCTCTTCTGCCTCATTTATCCTAGCAGTTAGAGCCTCCATTTTTGATTGCACCTCATTAATAGCCTTTTTGATTTAGACTTGGTTAGATTTTAGTTCTTTTATTTCTCCAGAAAGGGATTCTCTAGTATCTTCCATGCTTTTTTCAAGCCCAGCTAGTATCTTTATAAACGTCATTCTGAGCTCTAGTTCCAACATCTTACTAATGTCCATATTGATTAGGTCCCTGGCAGTCAGTACTGCCTCTTATTCTTTTTTTTGAGGTGAGTTTTTCCGTCTTGTCATTTTGTCCAGAGAAGAATAGATGAATAAGAGAACAAAATGTCGAAAGGGTAACAACGTCCCCAGAAAAATATACACTAAACAAATCAGAAGAGACCTGAAACGGGAGGGAAAAGAAAGGAAAAAAAAAAAAAAAAAAGAGAGAGTATGATCAGGCTGGTGAATAGAACAGAGTCACACACTAGATTTTGGGTATATTTTGGTCTGTTAGAAGAAATTGCCTCTCAAAATTTTAAAGAAAGAAAAACATATATATATACAAAAATAAGGGTAAATATAATGAAGGAATGAAATATGACTGTAAATATGAAAATTTGAAAAGATTTTTTAAAAAGAATTGATAAGAAGTTGGTTGAAAAAAGAAAGAAGAAAAAATAAAAAAAAATATATAGGAGAGAATGTGATCAGGCGGGAGACTAGAACAAAGCCATACACTAGATTTAGGGTATATTTTGGTCTGCTAGAAGAAACTGTATCCCAAAATTTTAAAGAACAAAAAACTTATATACACACACACAAACACACACACACAAAAATAAGGTTAAATACAATGAAGGGATAGAATATGATTGTAAAAATGAAAATTAAAAAAAGATTTTAAATAAAGGAATTGGTAAGATGTTGGTTGAAAAAGGAAATAAGAAAAATTAAAAAAAAATAGAAAAAGAAAAAAATAAATTTTAAAAATTAACTTTGAAAGACTAAAGAATCATGGGAAAAAAGCCATGAATTCTATGTGCTGTATTCCCCTAGCGCTGGAGTTTTGCAGTTCTCATTGATCGGTAAACTGGATCTTGGCTGGATGTTTTTGCTGATCTTCTGGGGGAGGGGCCTGTTGCAGTGATTCTCAAATGTCTTTGCCCGAGGCTGAATTGCACCTCCCTTGCCAGAGGGCAGGCTCAATAATCTGCTCGGGTTTGCTCTCGGGAGCTTTTTTTCCCTGCAAGCTTTCCATACAACTTTGGAGGACGAGAATGAAAATGGTGGCCTCCCAATCTCTGGTCCTGGAGGAGCCGAGAACTTGGGGCCCCACTCCTCAGTGAGCCCCCAGAGAAAAGCAGTCAATCACTTCCATCTCCCTGGTCTCTGGCCACACTCCGTGCTCACCCGGTCTGTGACTGAGTGTTTCTATCTCTGGCACACAACCCCGTTTACGGTCTCCAAACCCAGCAGATCCCTGTGGTGTGCTCCCATGCCGCTCCTCCCAGGGGAGGAAGGGGAGTCTCCCCGGATCTGCCACTTGATGGGTTCCTGCTGGAAGAGTAGTAGCCCGACTGTGCCATGGGTCATGTTTTATGGCAACCGCAAGCTGAGAGCCCACTCCTCGGCTCTGTCTTTGCAGCCGGCTTCCCCAAGGGTCCTGAGACCACACTGTCCCGGTGAGGGTTCCTCCCCCTACTTAAGCTACTGGAGCGACGTCCCCCAGTGGAACAGACTTCTAAAAGTTCCAATTTTGTGCTCCGCTGTTCTATCACTTGCCGGTAGCGGCTGATGGAGGCTCCCTCCCCCCGCAGTCTATCTTCCCGAATATCACCTCGGATTCACTTCTCCGCACGTCCTACCTTCCAGAAAGTGGTCACTTTTCTGTTCATAGAGTTGCTGCTGTTCTTTTCTTTGATCTCCTATTCAGTTTGTAGGTGTTCAGAATGGTTTGATAACTATCTGGCTGAATTCCTGGGACGAGGTGAAGTTTAGGTCTCCTACTCCTCTGCTATCTTGCTCGTCCTTCCCAGGGTAGCTCTATTTTGAACTTTTTAAGAAACCTACATACTGTTTTCCAGAATAGCTGTACCAGTTTGCTTTCCCACCAAGAGGGTACCCCTTTCTCTACATCCTCGCCAACACCTGTTGTTTCTTGTTTATTGATTTTAGCCATTCTGACAGGTGTGAGGTGATATCTCATTGTAGTTTTGATTTGCATTTCCCTGATAATGAGAGATGTTGAGCATCTTTTCATTTGTCTGTTGGCCATCTGTGTGTCTTCTTTGGAAAAATGTCTATTCATGTCTTCTGTCCATACTATGATAGTTCTTGTGTCATCAAATATTGTTTAGTCATCTCTATAGTTATTTGAGCCTTCATTAACATTATAGGAACAAATATAGAGTTTAGTTTCTAAGCATTCAAAACCTTAAAATTAGTTTTTAAGGATAATTACTCTATACACTACCTTTATAAATCCCTGTCAGATCCCCCGGTTTCTTCCATGTCTGCTAATAAATATAATGAATTTTGATTTAAGAAACAAACATACCTCCATTCACATTCTTACACAGTCCCTCAATTGGTGAATTACTCTGGAATTTTGCTTATTAAAACATAAATTATGATATCTCGGAAGCTAAGCAGGGTTGGTCCTGGTTAGTACTTGGATGGGAGACATCTCTGTAATGTGTAAGACCTCTGTTTTCTTGGGGGAAACCACATTGTTTCCAATAGAACTTATTCAGACTTCTGGATTTGATCTCCTGAAATTTCTATGTGTTTCATCTCTAAAACTATTTAGCAAATTCCACATTTGTTTTATGTAGATAGGGTTGTATATAAATTATTTTAATTCACGTTTTCCTATAAAACAGTATGAAGAACAATAGCTTACAACCTATTTAAAACTCATAGCATGATGGACATAGTACATTTCCAATAAAGAATAGTAAGAATAAAATGTTGCTGCAAGCATACAGAACACTTTTTAATTCCACATGCCCCTGTGCTTCATTAATACTTGCTGATAGGCTTCCCACAGCTGCATGTGGTCCATTCCAGATTCTGAAACTTGGTTGCATTAAAATATGAGTGAAAGGGTGATGGGTATTAAGGAGGGCACGTGTGGCGATGAGCACTGGGTGTTATACCCAACTAATGAATTGTTGAACACTACATCAAAAACTAAGGATGTACTATATGTTGGCTAACTGAACATAATAAAAAAATAAATTAAAAAAAATATGAGTGAAAATGCTTGAATTGCCTTTGAGCTTATGGAATAAAGGGAGCTAGTGGACAGCATTACACTTTTATCCACCCCCCCCCCCACCCCCGGGCAAGCTTGCGTTCCAAGACCTATTTATGTTTTTTATATCCCCTACATCCTTGGGCCCAGCATTATAAAGTTCAGTGAGAAGCCAAAAAAAAAAAAAAAAAACCTTTTGGGAAACTGTTTTCTACTTAGTGTACCTATATAGACAAGGACCATATAGGTACACTACATCCTGCACATCTGCATCCTGCAGATGCTAACAGTATGGAAGAAGGAGTAGAATAGGAGCAGACAGGTTGCCTCCTCACCTAAATATCTGAATGTTGTTTTTTTGGTAAAATCTTCAAATCATCAACTCACACACCACACTTTAAGTAAGACTTTATTTAGTATCTCCAAATCAGGAATGGAACTTGACACAATTTTCCATACATGTGCACACACATAATAAATGTCTCCCTCTTGTAACTGCTATAAGATTAGTGCTTACAACATTGGGCATTCTGTTAAAATCATTAACTTGAAATAGTGTTCTTTCCAAGGGAATTTTATCAGAAAGAATATAAGGTGTTTTGAGCATGTGATTCCAAAGGAAAGGGAAAGCTAATAAAGAACTTAGTAGTATAACCACTGATTTAGCTATTTTACAGGTACAATTTGGAACTAAAGCGATCTTTTAAAAAATAGCTACTTTAGCCACTATGGTGGTAGGAGACAGATTTAATATTTATAGAGGTTCATATGTGGTACATTTGGCTTTAAAAGTAATTGTGGTTGGCACTGTAGTAGGAAGTCATCTTGGGTCACTACTGACAACTAATATCCAATGTTTCTAGTAGGTGTGGGCCAGAGTTTGATTTGTTTTTTGAGGAGGGGATTATATATCTATTTAGGCAAGGTAAGTTTTATTTTTGGCATTCATACTAGAATTTTCTATTCTGGTTCTTATGTTTTTGCACATTATAGACAAGTAGTAAATCCCATGATTCTCCAGTCAGAGAAATTCCTGATAACACAGGTGTTTAAAATCTGAAAATAGCTTACTTTAAAACATTTTAATGTTTTGAAGGAGAAAAGAATACTGTCTTTAATTCCTTCTTTATAGAGAAGTTTTAACTACATTTTCAAATTGTATTTTATTACCTGATATACTAGTATGTATGGGTGGTATTCTTTTTGTTCTTAGGTCTCAGTGTCTCTGCTTTTCTTTTAAATGAGGGTCTGCAAACTTTTTCTGTAAAGGCCCAGATGGTAAGTATTTTAGGCTATGCAGGCCACATATGGCCTCTGTCGCATCCCCTCCCACCCCATCGTCTTTTTCCCCCTCTTTCTCCTCCTCCTCTGTTTTTTACAACCTTTTAAAAATGTAGAAACCATTCCAAGCTTGAGTGGCCTACAAAAGCAGATTTTGACCCACTGACTGTTTTAAGTGAGCCCCTAGTTCCCAAACCCAGTTTTGCCCAAGCTCACTTGTGATTTGGGACCATTGGTACGTTCGGCTTTGGCTTCCCTGACCCTTTTATGAAGAGAACCTAATAGTCTCTTCCAGCTTGCATGATCTATGAAATATCTATATCTATACATTTGCTTTTGTTTTGTCATTTTAAGTACATAGTTTAATTGTTACAGAAGATACATTTGTTGCATTTCATGTATCTGGGTTAGTATCATCTAGGGCTAAGCTATCTGGCATGTGAACTTTAGTGTCAGAAATTCTGAATTTGAGTCCTTGATTTGCCACTTACTAGATTCTGGTCTCAAGCAAGCCACCAACCACTCTAAGTTTCAATTTCCTCTTCATCAAATTGAGGAAATGACACCAACTCTGCCTATCTCTTAAAATTGATTATTCTCTAATTGAAATGTAGATACTGAAAATACTTTGTAAACTACTAACATAAAATATTATAAATCATTCTTTTAAGCTACATGCTTTTTGTAACTGTGAATTTCCTTAGAATTTTTTATTATAGGAAATTTTTTTTTTTTAATTTAAAACTGCTAACTTAAATAACATTAGACAATAAGGCCAATAGTTCTTAGTATAAGATTTGGAAACGAGTAGACATTCACATGCCTAGTTCTTCAAGGTAACAGTAATTTTTTCCAACCAGGATACTTAAATTTTGATTATACTATTCCTTTTCTAATGATATCAGGTGTTCTCTAGAATATAGATAACTCCGTTCTTAATATAATGCCTTGTGCACAGTAACCTCTCAAATATTTGCTGACTTTCTCTAGGACCTTAGTCTGCTTCGGCATCAGATGTTCCTATTTAACCTCTCAGCTGTAAATAATTGCAGTTTTATACTTGGAGTATAAAACTGTTGGCTTTCCTTCCTTCGTAGTTGTTATTAAATTCTCCACAGATGTTTGCTCCATTCCCTCAATAGTTCTCCTTTCTTCTTTCTTCAGTGACAGAAGAATGGAAAGAAAAATATTCCCTAAGACTGGACAAGTCTTAACAATTACAAGATAGTTAATTCCCAGTTTGTTTTTTTTCTTAAACCCCTCCCATCAGTTTTTTCCATCAAAAGCCACTTTAAACCAATTTTCTTGTAATAAAAGCTATGCCTTGGTTAATGGAAGCCGATCCGAGTGGGGGCAGGTGGAAAGGAAACTCTAGAAATCTGAGATGGATTTCTCAGATTTATTTAGTTTTGTGATATATACAACTTAAAGGGAAAAAAAAAAAGCAGACTGACCTACTTCTGTACTCCCCAAGTCTGACTGTACATTAGAATCACCAGATGAACTTTGAAAAACCAAGGATTTCCTGGCCCTGCTGCAGACTTACTGAATCAGAATCTTAGAAGGGGTCAGGCCTCGGAATCCATATTTTTATAAAGACTCAGCCAGTTGGAAAGCAGTAGAGTAGTTACTAGCCTGGTCCTTAGAGTAGGACAGTTGTAAGTTTGAATTCTGGCTCTGTTATTTACTACCGATATGAATTTGAGCAAATTATTTTATCCAAAAAAGTAAAGATAATAATAAAATTTTATGTTGTAGAAGTTTTCAAGGATTAAATGAGTTAGTATAGCATTTAAGTGCTTGACTCATAACACTCAATAAATTGTTTATTATTGTACATAACTGTATTATTTTTCTTACAGATCCTATATTTCTTAGAAAAATGTTAAACAGAATTTAAATTTTGAATAGAATTTTACTTGAATTAGAATTAGAAATTTTTTTTAAGATTTTATTTATTTGACAGAGATTGAGAGAGAGAGAGAGCACAAGCAAGGGGAGCAGCAGACAGAGGGAGAGGGAGAAGCAGATTCCCCACTGAGCAGGGAGCTTGACGTGGGGCTCAGTCCCAGGACCCTGAGATCATGACCCGAGTCTAAGGCAAATGCTTAACCGACTGAGCTACCCAGGTGCCCCATTGAATTAGAATTTGAAAAGAAATTTATTTCATCACAATCCCATATTAAATTAGTTATGCTACCTCTGAATTTTCAGCATCATCTTAATAAAAATATCAAGCTATATATTCAGTCTGTAGTTTTCTTATGAAAACTTGGCACTTTTTTTTTTTTTTTTTTTTTTTTAAGATTTTATTTATTTATTTGACAGAGAGACACAGCGAGAGAGGGAATACAAGCGGGGGAGTGGGAGAGAGAGAAGCAGGCTTCCCGCGGAGCAGGGAGCCCGATGCGGGGCTCGATCCCAGGACCCTGGGATCACGACCTGAGCCGAAGGCAGACGCTTAACGACTGAGCCACCCAGGCGCCCCAACTTGGCACTTTTTATAGTAGTAGCATATACATGTTGCCAGTAGGCCAAAGAGAATAGACCTGTCCATTTGGCAGAAACTATTTCGAATTCTAATCTAATGCAGTAAAAAAAAAAAAATTGAAAAGAAAGAGTACAATTTTTTTTTTTATGTTCACTGCTTGATTTCCAGTAGGCCCAACTGATTTTTTTTTTAAAGACTAAAGCCACAAGGGGAAGCTAGTGCATGTGAGAATATGAGATATAGATGTTAATTTTAGCAAACATTTAGTTTTCTTTAAAAAGCTAATTTCAAATACTATAGGAGAAAGAAAGAAATGATATGTCTGTTATATGTGTTAAAATAAGTATCTGCATAGACTTCTTTGGTTTTTAGTATCCTAAATATTGTGAGATCCTTTAAGAATATTTTTACCCTTGGGGTGCCTGGGTGGCTTAGTCAGTTGGGCGTCTGCCTTCGGCTCAGGTCATGATCCTGGAGTCCTGGGATCGAGCCCCGCATCGGGCTCCTGCTCGGCGGGGAGTCTGCCTCTCCCTCCCTCTGCCTCTTCCCCTGTTCGTGATCACTCTGTCTGTCTCTCTCTCTCACTCTCTCAAATAAATAAAATCTTAAAAAAAAAAAAAAAGAATATTTTTACCCTTTTATGTTTGTCCATGCTTTGAGGAAGTTAAGTCCAGTCGTGAAAAATAAGAGTGCTTCATGCTTCACACATTATGCCATGCTAAGTATTGTCTTACTTTTAAAAAAAATCACTTGCCTGGTAGTTCGGATGTGTTGTATGAAACACTGAATTTTCTACCACAGTTATGTACTGAGAGGGTTCCATTCAATAAGGTCTAGGATAACCATTTCTAAAATGAAAATAAGCAGTGAAAAGCCATTATAAAACAGCCAATCATGTTGGTTCTTTGGTTTAGAATAATAAATTCCTAGGCATAGCTGTATAAATTATTGCATCAGTTGAATTTGGCCAAGTCAAAGCTCTAGTTTACAGAAGAGGCAAGCTTAAAACTTGGGCCTTCTGGTGGAAGCTATCCCTTTATTTAGAGGATGAGGCCTCAGTTATGACAATTTGGTGCTCACCTCTTCCAAGAAATAGATTTGGTTGATGAACTCTCAGAGAATTGAGACCAGGTATCCAAAGAATTGGAATAATAGTAGTAGTTAACAGTTCACCTTTATTCAGACACTGAGTTGGTGTTTTACCTATTTCTAATTTAATTTATATCCTATCATCTTATGAGATATTGTTATTATGTCCATTTTAGAGTTTATTATCTACTTAATATTAGTAATTTTGTAACATTAAAAACAGCCATAATATTAAGTATTATTAGAGTAGCTACTGTAGGACCTTGTATTTGACACTGCCCTTTACTTTGTGTTTTACATATTATTTCCTTTAACATTCAGGATGACCTTGTGAGAGTGTAAGTATGAATAGTCACGTTTCAAAAATATCTCCTGACACTAAACTGGTTACAGTAACTTACTCAAATTCATACAAACTGAGGCTTGAACTCAGGTTTGATTCCAGATTTCATTCCTGTCCCTCAGCTTTTTTTGCCTTTTCAGAGCTACACTCAGTGCTTATTAAAAAGTGGTATTACTTGGGCAATAGGGTAGGAACGTTAGAGCAGGACATCATCTTTTCTTAAACATGTAGGAGTTCTCCCAGTTTGTATGCTTTAATTTGCTAAGATAAAAATATGTTACTGTTTTATTGTTGTCCAATTGTAGAAAGTCAGTTTAGTGCTACAATATAAAAGAACTTTAAAAAGTTACTTAGAAGCTAAGTGTTGTATTGGGCTCTCTATGAATTATTCATAAATCTTCTCCAGGTATGTTTCAAGGGGACTTTTGTTTGGTGAATTTGGAGCATAGATTAAAAATGCTAAGCTTTGGGGCGCCTGGGTCGCTCAGTTGGTTAAGCAACGCCTTCGGCTCAGGTCATGATCCTGGAGTCCCGGGATCGAGTCCCACATCAGGCTCCCTCCTCAGCAGGGAATCTGCTTCTCCCTCTGACCCTCCCCCCTCTCATGCTCTCTGTCTTTCTCTCTCTCGCAAATAAATAAAATCTTAAAAAAAAAAAAATGCTAAGCTTTGGGTCTTCTGTAGCTAATCTGATTGAACATTAAACATTTAAAGTCACAAATTCAGCACACCTGGGTGGCTCAGTTGGTTAAGTGTCTGCCTTCCGCTCAGGTCATGATCCCGGGGGTCCTGGGAAGGAGGCTTGTGTTGGGCTCTGTGCTCAGCGGGGAGCCTGCTTCTCCTCCCCCCGCCCTTCCCCCTGCTTATGCTTGCTTGCTCTCTCTCTTGCACTCTCTTTCTCTCTCTCTCAAATAAATAAATGAAATCTTTAAAAAAAAATGAAGTCACAAATTCATGATAAGAATGTAATATCAAGGGGCTCCCGGGTGACTCAGTCGGTTTAGCGTCTGCCTTCGGCTCAGGTCATGATCCCCAGGGTCCTGGAATAGAGCCCCACATCGGGCTCCCTGCTCAGCGGGGAGTCTGCTTCTCCCTCTGCCCCTCCCCCTGCTTGTGCTCGCTCTCTCTGTCAAATGAATAAATAAAATCTTTAAAAAGAAAGAATGTAATATCAAATTTTTTATAGGTTTTAGGAAATCCTGTGTAAAAATTATTTAGGAGACATGATACATACATTTCTATTTTAGTTCATAACTGCTAATAGTATGATTGATACTGATAATATATTGATTCATCTCAGATGGATATTATGACTACAGAATAATTAAAATAAGGGATGATTTTAACACAAGCAGTGGAAAACTGAATAAAAATTATTAAGGATGGAAGTTTTACTTTTATGTTTCCAAGATCATGGCTTTCAGAACATGAGGCAGTTTCACATTATTATATTCTGCCTAAGACAGCTCTTATTTACTAAAATACTAGCTTTTAGTAAATAATTATAACATGTTCCGGTAGAAGTTGGTGGGCATGTCAAAGCTGGATGCTTCATTTTCTTTAAAGGTAATGTGCTCTTCTGATTTGTAGGCTTTAGTTTTCTAAAATCTAATAACCTTGTAAAAGATATATCATTTTTAATTTGAACGCTAGTTGGAGTGTCTAACTGAATGCCTTCAGTCATGGTTTATAGTTTGCCTTAAAGCTTCATTCTTTAAAAACATTGACCTTTAGGATCATGAAAGGAAAATAATGAAAACTGTATTTATGAAGTATAAAAAACAAACTGAATATATATGTCTTTGGGGATGAGGAGTGTAAAGCCTTTTGAGATGTTCCTAAAAACACTGCATGCTATTTGACCATTTAAAAATGGGAGTACAGGTATGGGCGGTGGGGGGGAGGGGTGCAGAATATGTACCTGCAAAGCTCTGATGAATGGCACCCACTGACATGTGAGAGGAATGTTACTTATGATTGCCCAGTTCTGCTTTTGACCAGGAATATGCTGAGATTTTCGTTTTCTCTTTGTAATTAGAGTATTACAGAGACAGTACAGTCTTTAATTTATTTATTAAGAATATTAATATTCTTTTGGATATTTCTATTTCAAGCTTAGAAAATTCTGGCACCAAAACTGTATTTATTACTGACTCTAAGTAATAATTGAATCATTTTATCAATTGTATCTAAGCTAAAGATCCTCCACAACTCTTTATGCCCTAAGGAAAAAAGGCCGAATTTAATATTTAAGTTATATATGTATAAATATAATATAATATGCAATATTTAAATATTAGATTATTTAAGTTATTTAAATATTATCCTTCTGGATTTTAAGAAAAAAAGAAATGAAATTCCTCTTTTATTCTTAATCTTTCGCTTTTATTCCCTATTGTTAAATATATAGAATACAATATTATGTAGTCCATGTAAATTAATATTCTGTATATTTTGAGGATTTATATATTCTTGTATCTGTTCCTTAATAGAATGGATGCATTCCTACAAATTTGCTCTGCAGCAGCTTTCTATTTGTTAGAGTGATTTTTTTCCCAGTAATTTCCATTATAACATTAAAATTATAAGCCATTCTATTTCTGACATCTAACTATCAAAATCATTTTCTTATTGAAGTATAGTTGACAAATGATGTTTGTTTTAAACATCTATATCCTTAAAAGCAATAACTCTCCCATAAAATATTAACAGTCTTGAAATATTAATAACATTTCTGCAGTACACTCAAAAGCCAGAATCTTTGGCAGAAAGATTATCATTCTCATTGTTTTCTTTAATCATGGACAATCACATGAGCTTTAGTGATTAGGCTACACTTTTATGCTAAGTGTGGAACTACTTTGTCACTTCAAATATTATCTCCAGGTTAACAATATTTTTTCCCTTAGTCTTTTTCCTTCCTCAGAACCTACTGATCTTTTCCAAAAGTCTTGATTTGAATCATTCTATTTTAAAATGCTAGTCATAAAAATTAATTGTTTTGATGGTTTATCTATTATATATCAAATCATAAAAGCATCAGATTATATATCATATATATATATGATATTATATCAAATTACAGTTAGGCATCATAATAATTGTAGACTATTAGATGTTGTATTGGGCTCCCAAGTTCTGTAAATCAGCTAGTTCTTGCTCTGTAAAACAATGTTGAGGCACTTGACAAATTCCTTAAATTTGCAGCTTTATCAGATAAATTACTATTCATTATTCCTAAATGCACATCCTTCTTACATGGCGAAGTATATGAGATAATTTCTGTAAAACACTAAAGAACCAAACATATTTGTTGGTTATGGCTATCACAACTTCATGTTGTCATTCTTCCCTGGGTCACAGTTTCCCTTTTTTTCAAGGGCTTTCTGGGGCTTTTATATGCAGCTTCAAAAAAACAAACAAACAAACAAAAAACCACTGTTATTTTCTCAAATCAATATATTATACACCTGAAACTAATATAACATTGTATGTCAGTAATTTTTTAAAAATAGCATTATTTTGTGTTGATTCAGGTTAACTCAGCTGCTGAGCAGAGGTACATGATGAATGGCTGTAAAAGGTTAAGAAATGCTGAGACTATTGCACAAACACTTTTCCAGTCTCTTCCTTTTAGGAAAAAAGTTCTTGTATTTGTCTTTCTAGTAGTGTCATGGTAACCCATTTAATAATACATGAAAAAGAAGGATCATTTAGATGGAAGAAATAAAACAGGCAGAGGCAAATAGTGGAAATTACTTATTACTCCCCAACTTTTCTTTGAACATCACCCCATGTAAAACTATATTAATGTAAAATAGCAGAAAAATAATATTAAATATGAATACTCCCTGGTATTCCTGGCCAGCCTTGTTTATTGGCTTCTTGATATAATTCCTGAATTTCAGAATCCAGGTATTAGCATGTGCTTAGTTAAATATTTTTTAAAATTTGAGATTCAGGAAGTAGCATTACATATTTGGTTTCCAGATATTAAAATTCTAAGCTCCCAAACACAGTTTTATGTAACAGTCTCCCTCAATTTTACTAATTTACCATGTAGGGGAAGGGTCTTAAGATCTTCAGGAGCCAGTTAATTGAAGGTAAACCTTATGCTCCAGATCCTTCGGTTCAGAAAAATGATTATGTACATATCTCCATTGCTTTGCGTTTGTACATCATTTCCCCTTCATGGAATGCCCTGTCCCCTGTCAGCCTAGCGAGCCCTGGCTCGTCCTATAAAACACAGTGTAGGTGTCATATGTGCCCCAGTACATCTTTCTGCCCTGCTCACACCTCAGAGATATTCAGATCAAGTTGTTAACAACAAGTAGATGCTTTCACTTTCCACACAAATATTAAGATGGACTATCCAGTATGACTATACCCTAAGTTTCCTGCCACTGTTTCTCTCCAATTCCCTGACCATGCCTGCTCACTTTGACTACCACCTTAGCCTTCATTCCTGATCACTGCCTTCCCCTTGTCTACACTGACCTGTTGCCTGGATTCTTCTACCAGTTCAGTCTGGGTTCATTTTAATCTTATCCATTTGCTAAAGTCACTTGAATATTAGAAATACATTCTTCCTAAGTAATAGGCTCAGGATATTATAACAATACTATATTCTCTTTTCAAAAATGCACATCAGTTTAAATGTTTAAGAGATGGTGAAGAGAAGCTCCTAATGATGTTATATGCACCAGCAGTTGAAGTAGTGGACATATCTCTGCTTCAGTAATAGCACTTTTGGCATCATACCAGCATCCGAATTAATTCCGGAAAAATATGTGTCACGTTTTGTTTCATCAGTCTTCCATCTCAGCACTAATGATTGAGGCAAAAAATAAAGCGGTGTTCTTTCTGCATCTAACCTCATCTGATTTCGTGGTCATGGCCAGATTTCCTAGAGATGAATAGAGGACTTTGAAGTATCACTTTTCTAGTTAGATTTCCATCTTTCCTGTGTATGTTTCATAGAGCCAGCAGAATGAGAAAGGGTCTGAAGGGTACCTCTATCTTCTCTTCCTCCTTTGCCTCTTCCAATGAAAAGACTTCCTCTCATAGATTAGTGGTTGGAGTTAATAATACCAGTATTCACAGGAATAAAAGAAGAATTGACGACTCCTGAAGGAAATCAGGTGCTACTCTGGGTGGGTTTATCAGATAGAATCATGACTTCTATACTGTCTAGTAGTATTGGGGGCATTTTGTTGTTCATATTTGTTACAAAATCCACTCTTTTGTTGTGTGGATGTTGTAAAGAATGTTCATAAGCCAGTTTGTGGATGAATACTGCCTCAGATTTCATCAAGATCTGTGCTTAAGGGATTCATCCCTTTCACTGTGATGATACAGAAGGGTTCCATCTCTTTGTTAGCTGAAAATTGTGTAAAAGAGTACAGAGATTTAAAAAGCTGCTTCCATGCAATATTTGCAGAGATGTCACTTTCTACCCATTACTCTAATAAATGCCCTCCTCATGCTGTCCAGGCAGCACTTTTCATAGACTGCTAACTTGTAGTTGTCATGTATCGATTACAGGCAGTTTAGCAAAATAAATCAGAAAAGTAAAGGAAGGGACAGTGTTGTTTGTATTCATTTAGTCATTTTAAACGTGAAATTACTATTTGACTCATACAAGTGATATTATCACAGAAGAACTATAAACCCTGTCTTTAGATATTTTTGTCAAGTATTATCGACTCCATAATGTTAGCTCAATTCTATGAGAAGGAATGTCTTAACTGATTGATCGATTGGTTTGGGTAAAGGAACTGAGAATGCCCACCTCCACCCATCTGAGCTTTTCTCTTTGGAACTGCCTAGAGGCAGAGAAGTTCTGTGATGCCTACTGTCCCTTACTGTTAGTTTATAGAGAAAATTTTGCCCCTGAGGAAGAGCTTGCAGAGGCTGAATAGGTAGAAGCATCTAATTCAGGGGTGAAATGTTAAGAAGCCCATGTGACTATACACAGAAGCTACATTCTCCGGTAAGAAAATACCTATTTTGATAAGTTGATCTCTGTATTTCTTTCTCCTCTGTGTTCTCTCATCCTCTCATATCTTTCTCCCTCTCTTCTTTTCTCCCTCCCTCCCTACCCATCCCCTGCTGTGTTCAGATCCATGGGGAAGATAGGATTATATTGTAGCACACACTGCCTCCCAAAATTTTAACAGTATCAGTGCCATTTTTTTTATCGTTTTCTGTGAATAATTGTCCTTTTCCTATTACTTTGTGGGTCTTCATATATTCTGATTTCTAATCCTTTGTCAGTTATATGTAACTCAGATGTTCTCTCCCAGTTCTATTACTTACCTTTACTTTGTTTATATTTTATGTAGTTTAATTATCGGGGAATTTTGTACTTTTATGCAGTCAGATTTATCAGTCTTTTCCTTTTTGTGTTCTTTATGTCTTCTTACAGAAATCCTTCTGTACACCCCAAATTATACTTCTTATTAAATGCTTTAAAGTTGCCTTTATATGTAGGTCTTTAATCAGTCTGGAGTTTCGACATAATATTCAGTGCTGCAATAAATACTCATGCATCTCCTCATACAGATTTGCATTGTCTAATCAGAGGCTACTGGCCACATATAACTCTTTAAATTTAAATCAAAATTGAACGAAATTTAAAATTCCATTCTTCAATCTCATGCTAGCCTTATTTCAAATGCTCCATAGCCACTTGTGGTTAATGAGCATTCTGTGGGACAGTACAGATCAGAACATCTCCATCACTACACTAAGGCGTCTTTTGCTCTCTCCTAGTGTCCTTACCACAATCCTCTTCATAGTAGGCTTTGATTCCAGTTTCTCTCCTCCTGGACCCTTTTCAAGTGTGTTGAAAAGGCAGCTAGCTTCTCATCTTTCAGGAGCTTCTTCCATGAATTAGAGCTGCTCCCACGTGAAAAACTGCTCTAAATACAGGACTCATCCCTGTATTCCTCCTTCTCCCATTATTACTTGTTCGTTTTCTGATTTCTTCAATGAAGTGTCTTTCTCCAGTTTTTCTATTATTCTGAGTGAGCAGGAGGGTTTGTTCAAATTACCCAGATCTCCATTATCAAAAATGCAACTTAACCCAGCATTCAAGCTTGCATTCATTCCTTAACTAAAATATTGCTCATTTATATAAAAGTTTGATTCTTTTACCCTTAATCTGGAGCTGACTCTATTTGAATTAAATATTTTATTTTTAAGTCAATATATTTTTCTTTCTAAATCCAAATCTAGTTTTTTATCCTACCTTTGATTAGGCCTATTTGTCAAGTAAACAAATTGGTTCATTAAAAAATATACCAATTCAGCATTAACTTTAAGCATAAACATAAATTATAATAGAATATCTGCTTAATATTTCTAAGGTACTCGTGAATAAATAAAAATAAGTCTAGGTTTTATCTGAAAAAGTACATTGTTCATTTCTTTTTATTGTTGAACAACTTTAATTCTTCTGAGGATCCCAGTAAACTGCTTGAGAATACAAGTGGTCTTGGAAACCTGAAGGTTCTAGTAAAACTTTGCTGAAACATGATTTTGTGGTGAGAATTATAAACTTTGCAGATTAACACAGTGAGAACAGTCCAACTTGCAGCATTAAAAGCTGAACTGCCTGATACTGATTTCAATAAGGCTATTGTTAATGTAAGTACATGTTAACATCCTCAGTGACATTAATGCAGTGCTACCAACTTTAAAATAAATATTCCAGGCTTCAGTGCATTCAGAAAGCATGTAGGAAATTGAAAACACTGTTCTTAAAGTTTTTTAAACACTCCCTAATGTTACAACATTTTTATATTTTTATCCATATGAATTGTTGACCTGCAATGCAATATGCAGAGAATATGATTGAAGATAACTGTTATTACTGATTATTGCTAATTAACTTTTAGTTGCTGAATGCTATAGTAATAACAAGCTTCACTTTGAAGTACTATAGATAAGAGAAAAGCATATCATTGAATAGCCAATGAATAAATGATTTCACAGTTTAAAGCATTTAATAAGACTGAAACCCACAACAAAGCTGTTCTCTGGTATACGATTACCAGAGAGGCTCA
The DNA here is from genome assembly GCF_964656455.1 of Halichoerus grypus. Lineage (NCBI taxonomy): Eukaryota > Metazoa > Chordata > Mammalia > Carnivora > Phocidae > Halichoerus > Halichoerus grypus. The sequence continues at coordinate 104,942,250 of NC_135714.1, forward strand.
CTAGGTCAGAGTAAAAGCAAGGAAGATTGGTCTTAATATCTAAAAGGCAGTGTACCTTTGTCTCTTAATCAAAATGTGAAAAAGGACATGAAATACAGACTTGTACTTTCATCAGGACTTAAACCAGAGTTCACATCTTTAAAATATGCCTCAAAAATTAGAAGTATAGAAATGTCATCACTTACACAAATAAGAAAAAAATAACACATGTATAGCCCATCTGAATCATTCCTGAAAACAGACCACACACAAACTTAACATTTTTAAGCCAAGAAGGCTTTAAAATGTAAAGGGGGAAAAAGAGACTTAATGGCATCAGAACTAATGTCCCCTGTGTATTGAACGGAAAGGTATAGTGTAATAAGGCAAGTATTCTTCCATCAGCCTCTCAGTTTACTTTCCACTGTTTCCTAGGGCGAGAAAGTAATTAATTCTCTGTACTTTATTGAATCATAAGGCTCTATTAAGCAACAACTTGAAATGACCATATAAAATGTCTTATTATATATGAACTGTAGTCTTGGACAAACTAATCATCAAATTCCTTTTTATAAGGTAACTTAGAGTTGTACGGTTTTTATGTTAATATGTAACTCACAGGCTGCTTTATGTTTTACCATATTTTATAAGTGATTCTTGGAAATTTTAAAGAATTTGTACCAATTCATTATTTGTTCTTGGGTGGCTTTGGGGATTTAAGGGCAGGAGAATGCCAAAGGGAATCATCTGCTTTCCTGCCATAAGAAACAGTAGCATTGGGGCGCCTGGGTGGCTCAGTCGTTAAGCGTCTGCCTTCGGCTCAGGTCATGATCCCAGGGTCCTGGGATCGAGCCCCGCATCGGGCTCCCTGTTCAGTGGAAAGCCTGCTTCTCCCTCTCCCACTCCCCCTGCTTGTGTTCTCTCTCTCACTGTGTCTCTCTCTGTCAGATAAATAAATAAAATCTTTAAAAAAAAAAAAAAAAAAGAAACAGTAGCATTAGCGAAGAGAAAGCATGTTTGATGTAAGAGGTAGAGAAAAACTCACTGAAACCTCAGGATTTCTTTTTACTTTTTACGGTAGCTTTTTTTAAGGATATTTGATATTACATTAAGACTAAGCCATTTAAAAAATACATGTTTATAGGGAAAGCAAATTTGTCTCAATGAGTTATATAAAATCTAAGGGGTTTCAAAAATCAAAAAGATATAAAGGAAATATCAGTATTTCAGTTGCATTTTGATTAACAAGTTCACTTATTTGGATTTTTTAAGAATGTTTAAATTTTCTAATAGCTATTCAAACTTGATGATCAGTGTATGACCTTAACCATGAGATTTCCTAGTTTTATGGTGATGACAAAAATAAGTAGCTCCTTGGCTCTTGGGCAAGACTGGTACTGATTAACAGAAGTAGAAGTAGTGGGGCTCCTGGGTGGCTCAGTCATTAAGCATCTGCCTTCGGCTCAGGTCATGATCCCAGGGTCCTGGGATCGAGCCCCGCATCAGGCTCCCTGCTCCGCGGAGAGCCTGCTTCTCCCTCTCCCACTACCCCTGCTGTGTTCCCTCTCTCACTGTGTTTCTCTCTGTCAGATAAATAAATAAAATCTTAAAAAAAAAAAAAGAAGTAGAAGTAGTAATGAAAATAATGATCTCTTATAATTAGAATAATACTCCTTACTTAATTACCATCTATTTTCCAATTTTCTTTTAGGATACCCCCATAATATTATTATTCCTAAATACTAATAGGGAAGATAAGGCCAAGACAAGTCAAGTAACTATAAATTTTCATCATCCTTTCATTCATTCACTCATGAATTTTTTTATTCCCCGCCTAGATATTAAACTACTACTATCTTAATGATAGACATCATATGGTGACTGAAGCAGTTAAGCAAAGCAGTTGACAAAGTAAAACAAAAGCATAAATATTTTATACACTTCTCTCATCACTGAGGTATCATGCCAGTTAATCAAGTAAAAAATAAGCAAATAAATATATCAAACCAATTTGTTTTATGTAGAGAAGAGCTGATCCAAGACATTCCCTTTTCTCATGTTGATTTGCTATCCTGAGAATTCAGTCTGAATCATGTTAAAGCTAATGTATAAGATATATATCAGAACATATCACAAATATAAAGCTCCATGAGGTCAGCCATACGAGTTTCAAATTTTGTTTTTTTCTAATACTAAATATACTAAATATTTTTTCTAATACTAAATATACTAAATATACTAAATAATAATAAATAATAAATAATAAATAAATATAAATATACTAAAAATACTAAAATAAATTGTTTAAAACTTACACTAAGAAGTGTCAGATTCAATTAACAGGTAATACTTTTTCATGGAAGTAGTTCAGTGGAAGAATCTCAATAGTAAATGAATGTTTGAAAATATAGGGCATGTAGAGAGGGGTTTATAAGTTTATATATGTGCAGTATACATTTATGTTTTTAAAATCTAGATTACAAAACTGACATAAAATTCAAGTTTAACGACATACTGCATTAAGATAAGAATCTTAATCCTCTATGAAAAGAAAAACAAAACAAAGCCCAGATAACAGGTTTCTTTTGGTGGTGATCTACCAGGTATTAGGGATGTGATTTCCCTCTTGTTCTGCTGTCTCCGTGTCCCTCAGTCATCATAGGTAGAGCATCAGTCCAGTAACTCTTCCTGTCAGTATTGGTGGCGACAGCCAGTCTGACCTGAAGAGAAACCAATACTCCTTACCAACCTGGAAATGCTGGTAATTTATTTCACTAGTCCCCACTCCCTGAAATCCACCCCCACCCCCCCCACCAGCAGCAGGTTTTGTTTACTTAAAATGCAGAATACCTCTTTCACATGTAAGACAATTGGATTCTTTAAATACTAAGTGACTTAACATAGGTTTCCTGAGCATTTTACATGAAAAGAAAAAGCATATAAGTTTTTTTTCCCCACGTTAGACCATTACTTCTAAACTTTAAAGAATTTCATATGGTGCATGCTCAATAGGATCTTGGTTTATTTGCTCTTTGTTGTTCAAGTATAACCAGATGGGAGAATGAAGAGAGTTAAAGTGAAAATTACAGAAGCATACTTCTGATACTTTGGGTTTGTTACCATTTAATAATATTAGAAATAGTGTCACTGTAATTTCCATTTCCAGCCCTATATGTAGTGTTAGATTCTTGCCATGGGTGTCTTTACTCTTTCTAGATTTGTAGCAGCCATTTTTCTGTCAATCCAAACCTCTCTCTTAAACGTAAAACCCTGAATAAAATGAGTTGAAAGATTATTAATAATATTCAGCAAGGGGACGCCTGGGTGGCTTGGTTGGTTGGTCTGCCTTCAGCTCAGGTCATGATCCTAGGGTCTTGGCATTGAGTCCCGCATCAGGCTCCCTGCTCAGCGAGGAGCCTACTTCTCCCTCTGCCTGCTGCTCTCCCTTCTTGTGGGCTTGTGCTCTCTCTCTCTCTGACAAATAAATAAATAAAATCTTTAAATATATATATGTGTATATATTCAGCAAGAGTGCTATCCTTTTGTCTCAAAGAAGATGATGTTATCAATACTAATATTAACAGTGGCACTTGCTTTAAAAGACTAACTATCCTACTCCTGTTTTTCATTAGAACTATAAGCGAGAATACTAACAGTCTTTATTGCAATAGTCAGTCATTTGAAAGAGTTGTCTAAAACCATTGGATTTACACACTTTACGTTGGCCATACCCAAGTTTATTATAGATAGTTAAATACATTTAAAGTACATATTGAAACCCATCAATCCAGTCAATATGACAAGGAGGGTATTGGTTTTTGTATTTTAGACAGCGTGAGCTCAAATAATATGAATAACCATTAGTTTTTATTATAATTGTGTATTTTTCCCTACTTATCCTTAGTTCATTTCTGTTATTTCTTAAATCCATCCCTAGGTTGAGAACAAAGATGTTTGCATGTGGCAGATACTATAAAGACAAATAAGATTAAAAAAAAAAAAGTCAAAACATATTAAATTCCCTGTTAGGCTCACTGACCATGCTCACTATTTTGACTTTAGTTCCTTTTTCAAAAGCATATGTACTTGACTTTCAACAATACTTTAAGAGGGAGGCAAGTGTTAACTTATATAAAATTCAAAGCATTAACTCTATAAATTAAGTTTTTGAATGCTGACTTACAAATTCTATTTAAATAACATTAACGTAGGATCTCTGGGATCTTGAAGTCTCCAACATAACTGTCTTAAGATGATAAGAAACCCAAGTTGAGGCATCCAGCATACAATTGCCCAGAGCCCCCTCCCTACATCACGTGCCCAGTTTGCTTGGTATTGGGGGAGGGGTACACATACATGTGTGTGATTATATCTGTCTGATTAGAGTGTTCCTGTCTCCCTTGGGTCTCTGGCTCCCTAGTTGAACTCTGCTTGAGACCACTGCCCTGTTTGAAGGAATCCTGCCAGACTCTTCCTAGAATTATATCTTCGTTTTTTGAGTTTATTTCTCCTCAGATGGATATCTTTGAAGCAGGACTTTACACAATACTAAAAATCACCACTAAGTAGGACCATTGAAAGTCAAAATATCTTCCTACCCTAGGATTGGGTTCTTTTCCCAATGAAAAGATTAGTATGTGTTAAAATGGACTTATATTTTTTAATGTATTCTCTTTCACTTTTTATAAAATAGAGTAAGAGAGGGTTGGGAGAAGAAAACAGGTTAGGGGATATATTGACATTTGTGGGGATTTGATCTAGATGATGAAAGATGATCTGGAAGGCTGGGGCTTCTTGTGGTAGTCTGACATAACATAGATGAAGGGCAACATGAAATTAGTGCTGCTAGATTCAAGGCACAGATAGTAGTGGTGACAGTGTGAGTGGTGGGAGGAAGGGAGTTCAGGTGTTTGTGGCTCCCTCTTGAACCTATCTATGAAGGCTTTAATGGTCTAGGGCAGTAAATCTAAGCCTCAGTGCATAGAGTTCATGCTTAACCTCTCTGGAGCAGGGCATGCTCCTTCTCTTATAGGTCAGGGCTACTCCTTGACCTCTGTGGGTTATAGACATTCTGAATCAGTTCATAGATAATAGGTATAGAAAGAGAGCCTGGTTAGGCATATAAAATACAAATCCTGATCTCCCCAGACTAAATATAAAATAATGTAAATGTTTATAATTATACAAAAGGACTTTTATACAAACTGAACTTGGAGAATTTAGATGACCCACAGAAACTGAGTGATTTTCAGAATTGTTGATAACATCCTTGTTTTGAAATTATGAAAGAATTATACTGGTAATGTAAAGAGACTATATAGCTCTAAATAGATAGTGCCACATTAATTTTTCCACATTAAAATTTTAATTTGAGATAAATGCCACCATATTATAAGCACTAGTTATAATAAATTATAGAATTTTTCAATGATATACCCAGATTTTTAATGTTTTATCTGTTGTCTTTCCTACAAACCCAAAACCACATATAGACCTATTAATCCTTATGGCAAAGTGTATAAAAATATTTGCCTTTATGTAGTCCATATTCTGTGTGGAATATTTGTCTAAACAAGACTTTGGCTTTCTTCTGGACTTTTTCAAAGGTATTTTAACATATACATTTAACATTATTCTAAAGGAATGAAAAACATCTTTTAGATTCCTTTGCATACCACAGAACACTTTTGTTAATTCTGTGTCCTTATAGATATCTACCTCTCTACCTTCTCTCTGTATTGATATGTAGAGCAAGACCTAATTTTTCTCTTTTTCAAATTTTGAAGTAAGAAATATGTAGTAGTTTACATGTTTTGATTATTTCAGAGATGAACCTGACTTCACAGGACTTTAGTACACACCAACCCTGAAGAAAATAAATAAAACACTAACATCAGTTACTCTGTTTCAAAAGGAAAGTCCACATTATGTGAGTTAATTTATCTTCTCTCATAAGCATTTCATACGATACTCAGTGTCATGGGAAGAGTTACATTTATTTTCTCCACTCTTCCTTTACATTCTCTTGGAAATCCAAGGGAATGTTGTGTTCAGAACAGCAATTTGTGCTTATTTCCAGTGCATACTGATAACATACCACTAACATTACTGAGGGTAGCTGAAGAGCTGAAGCATATGTAATCTGCTAAAACATTTCTTTGAAGAGAAAACTTGTGTTCGCCCATGGTGCCCGGTTGGGAATGCTCCTTTGTATACCATAAGCTTGGCCCTCAGTTTGTCATTGCTCATGGTTTGGAGTAGCTCCTTTCATTGTTTGAATTTGGTTGCACTGAAAAAGTAAGCCTGTTACTTAATTGTAAAAAGAAAGTGCTTGTCCAAGCACGTTGCATGTTGGCAGTTTAGAGGCTGCTCTTTTGCTGTCTGGAACTTGGACAACTTTTTAACAAACTCTCCAAGGCAAGGTAGCTATGACAAGGTGTCAGTTACTTTCAAAAAGCAAATAAATCACAGGCTTTGAGTCTCAGTATAATAATAAAGATCTAATGTCCTCACATGAGTTTCTCATTCCATGATTTTGAATCATATTTTTTGTAGTGAATGCTCTACCTTCAAAGTAAAATCTTAAAAAGCACAATTTAGAGAGCCAAGTACTCTAAGAGGAAGATTTTTAAGAATTCACAATGAAAGAACAACGAGTTAACTTTAATAAAATGAACTAAAGAACAAAAAAAAGAAAAGTGTATTTGAAATTTAATCTTTCCTTGCCTATTTTCCTCACCAAATCAGGAAAGACCAGTATAGCTGTAGAGTGAACATCCTTGTATTTGAGGGAGTGACTTTAAATGTTTTAAATATTTTGTAAGCCAGTTAATTACTTGCTGTAAGTTCACCTAAGACTTAACAAACTTCCATGAATAATTCTAAACTTACTCTGTTGAACAGTATCTCAAAAACTGACAAACACAGAGATAAGAGTCTTGATGGCTTAACTCTTTGATTAGCTAGTATCTAACAACAGTCTGCATTTGCCAGGTTCCACTCCAAAACCATAAATTGTATTTTTTCAGAAAGGCATTACAAACACTAATCATTAGTTGCATAAAGAGACTATTTGGTTGAGAACAAAATGGTCTGCAAATAAATGAAGATTGAGTTTGCTAATACTTATCGGTAATTTCCAGTGTTCTTCAAGTATGTGCTGTAGAGCAAACATACCTTGCTAAGCAAAAATTGGGTGTTTCAGTTCATTTTCATGTGTTCTTATAACCTCCAAAACTATTGCTAGTGTTAATTCTAAGTCACAAATTATCTAAAAAAGAATAAGAATATACAAAGTATTGCTAATAATAATAACATACATGAATTAGATGAAAAGGGCTTTTTATAGCTGATTGAAAAGTGTGTTAGGATTGCCTTTTCTAGAAAGAAGCAATATAAACTACTAATTGCTAGAGTTGGGGGTGCTTCATTTCACTGCTACTTACCATTTTTAAAATGTTATTTTTAGTATACTTGCTGTTATTGCTTAATGCTAGATTAATATTTTGGAGATGACATTATATAGGAATGCCATATAGCATTTTGTTTTTCACTGTTTAATAAAGATATTTTAATAATACTTAAGAGCAGTGGCCTCTAAACTTTTTTATTGCATGTATCTATGAGAACATTATAGCACGAACCACCAATATGTGCATATTTATTTAAATTATATACAAGTACATTATACAACATTAAAAAACATAAAAATTTAAACAGATAAAATTTTATATCTTAAGTATCTATTCTAGTATCTTAGTTTTATACCCAGCAGATTATTTTTTCTTTCCCCTTATTTTCTGACTTTTTATTTTGACATAATTATAGACTCACAAAAGGTTGCAAAAAATAACACATAGAGGGGCACCTGGATGGCTCAGTTGGGTAAGCATCTGACTCTTGATTTCAGCTCAGGTCATGACACTGGGCGTGGAGCCTGTTTAAGATTCTCTCTCTCCCAGGGTGCCTGGGTGACTCAGTCAGTTAAGTGTCTGCCTTCGGCTCAGGTCATGGTCCCAGGGTCCTGCTCAGCTGGGAGCCTGCTTCTCTTTCTCCTTCTGCCTGCTTCTCTGCCTACTTGTGCTCTCTCTCTCTCTCTGTCAAATAAATAAATAAAAATCTTTAAAAAAAAAGTCTCTCTCTCCCTCTCCCCCTCCCTACCCCTCTTTCTCCCTTTCTCTCTCTTAAAAAAAAAAAAAAAAGTGTACATAGAATCCCATGAAACCTTTGATGAGAAAATGGAGATTCAAAGACTTTTATTTCACAAAACCATACACCTCCTCAGTTTCAGAGCTGGAATTCAAATCTGCTTTACAGGAGATATCCAGGAATAACTATTAGAAAACTTGAAAAGCAGTAGGGAAGACATACTGAAATATGTTTCAAATGGATGTAGTGTCATACTGTTTCCAATTAAGTGTCCTTTCTATCCCCTCTGCCCCTATAGGAAGTTTTAATCCTTGTCTCCAAATGTCATTATATAAGATAGAATTTGCAAATTTGTGCTTTCTGGTCTAACAGTAGCTGTTTTCCATTATACTAGTACAGCATCCTTTAGTAAATATTTTTGAAGTGTCTGCTACAAAAGAATTAACAAAATGTATTGGGAAGTTTGCTAGAGCTTTTTGCTCTTGCTTATCTCATGGAATCAAGTGAAAAATTAGACTTTCCTAATATATTTCATTTACCATGTATTTCAATTCACAAGAAAGTCTACTTTAATATGGCAGTTAAACTCTGTATATCCTAACTGCCAGCCTCATGGAATCATACGGTATTGAAGCAATGACTTTTAATTTATGTTAGGAAGAAATAAATTAGGATGAAAATTATAAATGAAATGTTGAAACATTCTAGAGAATTCTATTGAAAATTAGCTACTAGATCACCTTTGCATGAAATGTTCCAGAAAAAAGCAATATGATATTCACTCAAAAGTGAGACCACATTCTGGCCATCCTGTTTCCTAGGTGATACTCAAATTACCTTAGGTTGTGTTTCTATACACCAACAATGAACAATCAGAAAGTGAGATAAGAAAGCAATTTCAGGGTGCCTAGGTGCCTCAGTTGGTTAAGCGTCTGACTCTTGATCTCAGCTCAGATCTTGATGTCAGGGTTGTGAGTTCAAGCCCCACATTCGGCTCCCCACTGGGCATGGAGCCTACTTGAAGGAAGGAAGGAAGGAAAAGAATAAAGGAAGAAAGAAAGAATGAAAACAGAGGCGGGGGAGGGAGGGAGGAATGAAGGAAGGAAGGAAGGGAAAGGAAGAAGAAAGAAAAGAAAAAAGAAAAAGAAGTTTCATTTACAGTAGCATCCAAAAGAATAAAATACCCAATAATAAACTTACCCAAGGAGGTGGAGTTGAAATACTTGAACACTAAAAACTACAAAACATTCCTGAAAGGAAATAAAGAAGATCTAAATAAATGGAGAGATGGCCCATGTTCATGGATTAAAGACCTAATATTGTAAAGATGTAGGTATCACCCAAAACAACCTACAAGTTTAATATAATCCCTATTAAAATTACAGCAATGTTTATTACAGAAGTGGAAAGGTCAGACCTCAAATTCATATGGAGTACAAGGGGTCCTGAATAGTCAAAACAATACTGAAAAAAAAAAAAAAAGAACAGAGTTAGAGGACTTACACTTCCCAATTTCAAACTTACTACAGTCTACAGTAATAAAAACAGTGTGGTACTGGGGCGCCTGGGTGGCTCAGTCAGTTAAGCATCTGTACATCACCTGTCTTTCTTAACTGTTCCAGTTATTCCATTATTTTTGTTCTATGCCTTTGAGAATGTATTGTTTACAAATAACTTAGTTTTTAGGTACCTTCAAAACATAATAGTAGGCAAGAACATATATAAATTCTCTGAAAGGAGTTTATCATATAACTAGGAAATGTTGGCTTTCAATCTTAGATGAGAATAAAATTGGAAATTGTTGATATTTTATAATATAGCTATAAGTCCTTCAACAAGGATTCAGAGCCACAGATATTTTTAGTCTCAAACTAAAGAGGAAAGTATATATAGCTATGTATTGTTTCAGAGATCTGCATTATCAGAGTAGCAACTTTCACCTGGAGAGACATTTGCATGGAAATACACTGTGGTTTGAGCTTAGCCTCTGCATCTGACTCCACTTTTCAGTGTCTGACCTCGCCGAGTTACTTAGGCTCTTTGAGCCTTAATTATATCATGTTAAAAAAATTCAGAATTTTGGGGCACCTGGGTGGCTCAGTCATTAAGCGTCTGCCTTCATCTCGGGTCATGATCCCAGGGTCCTGGGATCGAGTCCCTGCATCGGGCTCCCTGCTCAGCAGGAAGCCTGCTTCTCCCTCCCCCACTCCCCTGCTTGTGTTCCCTCTCTCACTGTGTCTCTCTCTGTCAAATAAATAAATGTTTAAAAAATAATAATAAAAAAATAAACTCTGCATAACCTTGCTATTTATTAACAGTATGACTTTTGTTTTAAATTTCCTTGTGTGTAAAAAGAGGGTAAAAATAAACTTTAAGCATAAATGTCAGTTCTAATCCTCCTTCCATCTTCCTCCTCGTTTAGGAGTCCTTAGCCATTCTTGGCTCCATAATAGCTGAAGTGAATTCCTTCCCAAAGGGTGTGGGGTCATATTTCTCATCAGCAACTTCCTTAGCAAAAGTAATGCTGCCAGAGAAGTGGAAGGGGGGTAGAGGGAAACCAAGATATTGACAGAGCCCAGGGGAGAAGTCAGCATGGTGATCCAGAGCAGTATTGGCAAAGTCCAGAATTATGTGGCAATTTTAAAACTGTCTTTAGTTTTACTCATTGTTTAGAACTTGGTCATGTTTTAAACATTCTCTTGGTGAATTTCAGGAAAGAAACACCATCTCTTTCCATTCATTTGGACTCAGCAATTTTATTTTTTGGTATATATATAGGGGAGAAATTCCCTTGGTTAAAAAATAATTTTTTGAAAGAAGAAACTTTAGACAGCCAACTGAAGTAAATGGTACTCTAAGCTTATGTGTGGAGGATGTAGTGAGTGACAATGTGTCATACCCCTCCCACCCACACCAGAACCTTTACCTTGAGACATGAGTGCCTTTCCCTGACTATTTTTAGAAATAGTCATGTTATTTTAGGAGTACTGTATCATCAACTCTGAGGGGTTTAAAAAAACAAGTCAGACAGGGTATCCTGCATTGCAGCATGTGACTCAAGCGTTTATGTTTTTTTTTTTTTCTTTCTATCTCTTTTTCCTTCCCTATTTAGTTAATGCCAGGCAATAATAAACCCATATCAGAATTATTCACTGAGAAGGAAATGGCATAACTATTCACAGCTGTAGCTGCATAGGTCCTCAACAGCTCTCTGGGGCTTAGAATCAAATCTGAGTTGATACTATCAGGCTCCCTCTGCCCAAGATAATAAAATTTGAAGTCCTGTGTGTCAGGATGACTGCATATGTGCAAGTACTTGAGGAAGTTTATTTAAAACATTTCCTTTTCAAAAAGCAGGAATTTAGAGAAGCTGGGGTGCAGGACCAGGATGGTGTACTGGGGATTTTATTTTATTTTATTTATTTATTTTTTTTTAAAGATTTTTTATTTATTTATTTGACAGAGAGAGACACAGAGAGAGAGGGAACACAAGCAGCGGGAGTGGGAGAGGGAGAAGCAGGCTTCCTGCAGAGCAGGGAGCCCGATGTGGGGCTCGATCCCAGGACCCTGAGATCATGACCTGAGCCGAAGGCAGACGCTTAACGACTGAGCCACCCAGGCGCCCCTGTACTGGGGATTTTAGTTTAAGTTTTCCTTTACAGTTTCTTCCCCTGAGGAATTTTAGTTCTCTTTAACGACCTGGTTGTCAAGTATAATCGTGAATCTTGCAGAAAATATGAAACTGGAGAAATGAAGAAATTCATTTGCTATTTGTACTGAATTGTGTGCAGGTGTAATAAAAGTAGGCAACTGAAACAAGAAAAAAGAGAATTCTACTTTTTATTGAGCTGAACCAAATCCCATCTCATTAGATAGTTTGGCATGTTGAAAGGTTTTTGCTTTGATTATTTTGTTTTGGCAGGTTAACAGATGTTGCCTTTAAGAACAAAATTATCAGGGGCGCCTGCATGGCTCAGTCATTAAGCGTCTGTCTTCGGCTCAAGTCATGATCCCAGAGTCCTGGGATCGAGCCCCACATCGGGCTCCCTGCTCCGTGGGAAGCCTTCTTCTCCCTCTCCCACGCCCCTGCTTGTGTTCCCTCTCTCGCTGTGTCTCTCTGTCAAATAAATAAATAAAATTAAAAAAAAAATTTTTTTTTCAAATCTCTCCAAGAGATCTCATCTTGAATTGAAATTATTTGTTTACCTGTCATGTCCATTCTTCTATAAGCTCCTCCAAGCCAAGAGGGGTATTATCTATCTTTGATAAATCCAGTACCAGACTCGTAAATATTTATTTAGTTGGCTAATTAATTAAGTTGCCTTTTAATGCAGGTGAACAGTAGTTTCACACACACGGGCCTGTCTTCTAATTTCTGCTGCTTCCAACTTCAGAAGCTTGGGAATGGGAATATTTTTTGCTACAGCAATTTACAAAATTTTAGCATTAAAAGATGAAATCACCCTAAATTGAGTGGGAATTGGAGGGAACAGTAATATTGGGTGTTGCTTTGTATTTTAATATCTATGTACTAGACAGTAGGAAATGGTCAGCCGTGGCCATCACTACATCCAAACATCAAAATCCATGACAAAATGAATTAGCCACCATTTGCCCGTATTGGCACTTAGTGTTCCAAGTCAACACAAACTGTGGGACAATTAATTTACATAATAAACAATTAATTTACATAATTTATTTCCAAATTTTAATTCCTGTGGATAGTTTCTGTGCCCATAATTTATGTACATATAAAAATAAATATGGGAAACACTTGATGGTATCTATTTCGGCAGTTAAAATATAATTTTGTTTCTTATATGTGGTATGTGTATGTATGTATTTACAAGTAAATATATAAATACATGTATATATATTTCTAAAGGAGACCTCGGCCTTATTGCTTAAAATGAGTACAAAGCCCTAATAAATAGTTATTTGTTCATATCTCTGAACTTTTCAGCTGGAATGAGTTGAAAATCTTGAATCTGTGCTATAAAGTCTATGACAAGAATTTGGGACCCAGTGTCATAGAAACAATGCGACTCCATTATATATTTCTCTTAACAAGTAAAAGTCTACATAGTTTACAGTTTCCTTTGCTTTCTCTAATAATGAATGACTCTAATAGAAATCTAAAGCAGATTTAAAACTGAATTTAGCATATAACCGAACAACAAATTAAAATTCTACTTGCAACACATTTTTTTTGTCACAAATTCTAGTTTCTAGTGATTTTTAGCAGTGATTCTTTTGCTATTATTAATGAGTTGAATATTCTTCAGCTGATAATACTTAATCTTTTTTAATGAATTTACTCATTTTTTAATTTAACAAAATTGATCATCTTGGATATTCGGGTGGGCCTAATATTATGTTTCAAATGTGATGCTGTATAGAAATTGAGATTCAATGGAAACTGATCATTTGGCAACATGAGAAGATTGATCCTTCTATCAGTTAAGATAAACAAAAGTCTTTGGAAGAGAAAGACGCTCTCTTGTGTGAAGGAAGTTGATGAGACTAGTCAATGCTTTCATAAGGGTAATTTATCTAGTGCCCTAACAATTTAGTATGTATTTGGGGGATAGTCTCTTCATTGAAGACCTCCACAAAACCTAGAGCTAACAGTTCCAATTTAGTAACCACTGGCCACATGCTGCTATTGAGCATTTAAAATGTGACTTATCCAAATGCTTTAATTGTAAAATAGACTCCAGATTTCAAAGGCTATATACCAAAAAAAGAACATAAAATGTTTCTGTAATAATTTTTACATTGATATTTAAGTAACACTTTAGATATGTTGGACTAAATAAAATACATTATTAAAAAAGTAATTTTACCTTTTTTAAAAACTTCAAATATAGGGACTAGAAAATTTAAAAATTATATATGTAGTTCACACTGTATTTCTCTTGGACAACTCTGATCTAGAGTTTTACCTTTTTCAATTGTCAGAGTTTAGATGGATGATGATCTGTGATGCCACAGGTATAATCAGATTAGAGATAGCAAATGTTTTAGAGCTAAAAGGTCCTGGGTCAGAGGTGGGCTCCAGCTTTTACTTACCTTTGTTCTGGCCTCAGTTGTGTCTTGCTTTTTGTAAGAAATGCAGTTTTTTCTGAGCTCATAGGATAACAGAATTTTTCTTTCCTTCTATAGATCTGGTAAAATAAGTTAGTATATTATGTCAGGAATGGCTCTTTACAACATAACACTTTCTTGTATGTCTGTTATTTTAAATTTCAAATTCTCCTTTTAAGCTCTGGGATGGGTTTAGCACATGTTTCTCCTTGTTCTAAAAGGTGTCATTTTCAGGCACCCAAAATTCTTAAGCACTACTATTCTGGTGTGTAGTTGCTATATATTTTATAATGTTACTGTAATAACAACCATGCATGGTTTTAATCTTTGACATAGTATTATTTTTATAGTTTTGTTAAAGGACTTTCCTCATAATCACAACTGAACATCATTGCTGTGACTAAGTTTGGGGATTCATATTGAGCAAATGAAGGCCCAAAAATTTTAGAGATGTTTAAACTACTTCTTACAGTCTTTCTAACTTATTGTTAAGCTCATAGATTATTTATAGTTACTTTCTATATGAATATTATTGGGCAGATAGATTTATAAGAAAGGATAATTTTCAATAAGTCTTTCCAGTTAATTCTTTCACCACAGGGCCATGGAATGGGTGAAGGGGGAGGGGGTTTGAAGGGTAGGACAATATCAGATAGATCTGTGAACTGAAGAAATTTGAGCCAAGAGAACACTCTGCTTCAAGATAAAGGCCAAGTGAACCCATTTTTGTTACTGCCTCTGTTGTACTCCTCCAGATTATTTTTTCCAAAGTTCTTGAAATCACTAGTCAAGCTTGAACTGATACCCAAAACTGATGGTGATTTGCTTCCTAGATTTGTTTTTTGTTTTTTTTTTTAAAGATTTTATTTATTTGACAGAGAGAGACACAGCGAGAGAGGGAACACAAGCAGGGGGAGTGGGAGAGGGAGAAGCAGGCTCTCTGCTGAGCAGGGAGCCCAATGCGGGACTCCATCCCAGGACCCTGGGATCATGACCTGAGACGAAGGCAGACGCTTAACGACTGAGCCACCCAGGCACCCCGATTTGCTTCCTAGATTTGTAAAAGGATGACTTAGAGGCCCTACTCTTTCAGCAGAGATCTGGCAGAAGTTTCCTAACTCCCATTAGCTTTAGGGAATGGTTAAAGATCCTAAAGCATTTTGTGAAGCTGAAGTTCTTGGTCTTGAGTGTCTGGGCCAACATTCTTTAATAAACTAAATCTTATGAAAAATAAGAAAGGGCAGGGGCACCTGGGTGGCTCAGTCAGTTAAGCGTCTGCCTTCGGCTCAGGTCATGATTCCTGGGTCCCGGGATCGAGCCCCGCATCAGGCTCCCTGCTCAACGAGGAGCCTGCTTCCTCCTCTCCCTCTGCCTGCAGCTCTCTCTGCTTATGCGCACTCTCTCTTTCTCTCTCTGTCAAATAATAAAATCTTTAATAAAAATAAAAATAAAAGGGTGTAATCCCTTTGGAGAAATAAAATTTAAAAAATATGAAAGGGCAGCCCATGCTATATCTAGCAGTATAATGGTAATTCCTATTGTGTACAATGATCATATTGTTTCTTATCTTTTACTTTTGAGCTCCTTTCAATTTCTTAGAATTACTTAAAATAGTCAGATGCTTTATCTGTTACTTTGAGAACCTCCTCAAAAAAAAATGTAAACACTTCATTCAAGCTCCTTAAAGGTAATTAAACTGTGATTTCCCAGGTTTTTTTTTTTTTTTTTCCTAATCTCAGTCCCTTCTAGAGTAACATTTCATTTATTCCAAATCTATTTTCCAACTTTTAGACAATCATCTCATATGATATCTTCTGTCTCTTCAAACTTCTAGTACCATCTTCTCTAACCTCAGTCATACCTGATGTCTTTTTGTTTTTTACCTGATGTCTTTTTGATAAGAAAACTGAATAATTAGAAGGAAAATCAGTCAACAGAAATAGACAATAACTAATAAGAATGATAGAATTAGCAGACTTTAAAATAGCTATTATAGGGCACCTGGGTGGCTCAGTCAGTTGAGCGTCTGCCTTCAGCTCAGGTCATGATCCCAGGGTCCTGGGATCGAGTCCTGCATCAGCTTCTCCCTCTGCCTGCCACTCCCCCTGCTTGTGTGCTCTCTCCCTCTCTCTGACAAATAAATAAAAATCTTTTAATAAGTAAGTAAATAAATAAAATAGCTATTATAAATGTATTTAAGGGTATAAAAAAAGCATAATAGGAGATAAATGGGAGCTATGAAATAAATCAAATGGAAATTCTAGAGCTGGAATATATAGTATCTGAAGTAAAAAGTCACTGGTTGGACTTACCAACAGATGAAATATTACATAGCAATAAAACTATCCAAACTGAAGCACAGAAAGAAAAAAAATGTTGGGAGGTGGGGATAATGGGAGGGAGAACAGAGCCTTAGTAATCTGTGGGACAGTATTATGTAGTTGGAGTACTTAAACAGAAATAGACTGGAACAGAAAATTATTTGATAAAGTCACAAAAATCTCCAAATATGAAAAATATGTATCTTAATAAAGCCCATGCAGAATATACATAAAGAAAATTACAAAAGGCACACCATGCAAATTGTGTAAAACTAATGATGAAGAGAAAAATCTTAAAAGCAGCTGGAGTAAGAAGAGATATTACATACAAATTAACAAGGTAATTCGGCTGATTACTTACAGAAACCATGCAAAGCGGAACACAGTGTGATGACAAATACTGAATAATGAATGCATGAGTCTGGATTATTCTGAATAATGATAGCTTCCATTTATTTAAACATATTATATACCAAAAATTGTGCTGATATTTTTAATACACGTTATCTCATTTAATCCTTAGAACAACCCTGAGAGGTAGCAGAATTACCACATCTTAGAAATGAAGAAGATGAGGCTCAGATAAGGCAAAAGACCGGGCTAATAAATGTTACACACTTAGCCAATGGAAAATTAATGCTTTGAAACTAGATATGATTGACATAAAGCTACTTCTCCTTCCACTATAAACCATATGAAATAGAACATTTATATAACTTTGATTTACTTGGTAAGCTGATTGGAGGCTATTTGATGTGGTTTGTATTTTGTAACCTGCCCTCAGTCAGTCAACAAATATTTATCGAGCACATAAGATAGTCCTGGCTGGATATTGGAATGAAATAATAAACAATACAAATATGGTTCCCCATTCTCATGGAACTTAGAGTCTAGCAAAGAAGAAAAATGTAATTCTAGCTACCTCTCAGGGGTTTTCTAGGATTAAGTGAAATAATGTATAGGAACCAGCACAATATCTGGTATATAGCATTTTTATTAAATCATTTTATATTTAATTTATATAAGAAAGTAATTATAGGTATTCAGAGTGCTGCAAATAAATACCGAGTGCTATGGAAGCATGTAGGAGGGGGAATCTAACTTAGTCTGGAAAATTAGAGAAGGCTTCCCTGAGTTATTGATTTTTAAGCCAAATCTGAAGAATGAATAGGCTGTTAGCCAGAAAACAGTGGAGCGATCATTCTTTTCAGAGGACCCACCATTTGAAAAGACATAGAGGTTAGAGAGAACATAGTATGTCCTTTATACTAAAGACAGTGGAAAACAATGGAAGGTATTAAGGATGTGGGTAGAGAGTGGCTGGCAATTACCACATCTGCATCAAAAAGCCATTTCAGCATACCAGCACTCTGTATGAACAGTCGCTGAGGGGTGTGACAAGAGCAGACACAAGGATAACCACAAGAAAGTGATTCAAACAGTGGGAGTGGAACAAAGTGGACGGAGTTATTTATTTGGAATCCACAGAATCTGGCAGTTTTGAAAGTGGGAAGTGAGAGAGAAGATGCATAGTTCCTAGATTTCTGGGTTGGTCTAAGGGTCATTTTCTGAGAGTGGGAATCTTAGAAATATCAAAGCTTTAGAAAAGAAAATTATGAATTAGGTTGGGGATGTTTATATATACTTATTTAACATCCAAGTAGAGATGTCAAAGAGAAAGTTTGACCTGAGTCTGGAGTTCAGAAGACAAATGTGGACCTGATATGTAGATTTGGGGAATCATTTTTTTGTAGAGGACAGTTGAAGTCAAAGGAATGGATGGGAAAGTGAAGAGAAAGAAAAGAAGGTTAGGTGTAAGATCTGCAGAACTTCAACTTTTAAGTTTAGGTAAAGTAGAGGGAGAGGAACCCGCCCCAAATATGGCTGAATAAGAATATCCAGAGAAATAAGAGGCATAATATGGAGTGTCAGACGCCAAGAGAGAAGTGTTCTAAGAACAAAGGAGTAATTCGGCTTTTTAAATCCTGTGGAAAGTTCGGGCAAGATATGTGCAGAAAAAGTAATTTCTTAAAATTTAACAATCTGGAGGTCATTGGCGATTGTAACAAGAGTCATTTTGGTTCAGTGATACGGACAGATTGGAGTCAACTGAGGTAAGAGTGACAAGTGAGAAAGTAGAAACAGTGCTTTAATCACTCTCTAGCGATGCGTGGGGAAGAAAGAGGTTGGGCAGTAGCTAAGACAGCATGACATGTTGAACAGGATGTTTAGTAGCAGAAGGTATCTGGTATGATTAAATGAGGATGGAAAACAGCAAATAGAGTTTGAAGATACCCCAAAGGGAGCAAATAATTGCAGTGACACATTCCACCATGGCAAGATGAGGTAAGATTTGGAGGGAATGCTTTCTACATAAGGAGACTACCTGGTCAGATATAAAGTTAGGTAAAATACATAAAAACATACCATCGAGTCTAAATGTCAGTTCTTATCATCACACTGAAATCATGAAAACCAGGCAAGCACTTTGCAATCCCTAAAGAAAATTGTCTTTATCACAACAAAAAAAACAAAACCAAAGCAAAAGAAGACACTAAACTGACATGAAGGAGCAGTATATCAAGTAATGAAAAACAAAATCCATTTTTTAAATCATTTAAACAGAATTGCCTATTTGAGAACTTACATATCTTTTTCTTTATTTCTTTATTTTTTTTAAAGTAAGCTCTGTGCCCAAAGTGGGGCCTGAACTCACAACCCCAAGATCAAGAGCCATATACTCTACCAGCCAGGCGCCCCTCTCCACAGTCTTACTAATTTTATTGCCCGAGGCAGTGTTAATTCCATGGCCCACATAAAAGATTTTTAAAAATAGTTTGTTAGAGAATGTGGTGGACTTGTAGTTGCAACTTCCAAACTCCTCTTTAAAGATTTGTAATATTTGGCTGGAGTTCCATTTTTTTTCTTTTTCTTTCATAAAAAGAAATCACTGCTCCCCCCACCCTCAGAGTAAGTTTGAGATGATACAGCCACATCTGTCAGAGCTGTACTAAACTTGGTTGCCTACTTGTTCTGGTTATAATATTTTCCTTCCCGTTCCTCTCTTCTCTCTCCTATTCTCCCATACCTTAAGCAAAGGAAGGGAGGGAGGGAAGGAGGAAGGGAGGGAGGAAAGAAGGAAAGGAGGGAGGGAGGGAGGGAGGGAGGAAGGAAGGGTTGAGGGAAAAAAACCCAGATCATCTCTCTTTTTCATATTAATATTTAAGGTGGAATAAAAGTGGTTATAAAAGCATCTATCAACACAACACTAACTTGCCAAGAAAGAAAGAAAGAAAGAAAGAGAAAGAGAGTTGAGGGAAAAAAAACAAATCATCTCTCTTCATATTGATATTTAAGGTGGAATAAAAGTGGTTATAAAAGCATCTATCAACACAACACTGACTTGCCAAGCCAAGTATTTGGGTTGGAAATCATGCTTTCCCAACTGCTTAAAAACAGGAAGTATCTCTGGTAAATGACAGATAGCTCTCTGTTGCTATAAGGAAGGCTGCTTTTGTTTCTTTGTACATATTTGAGCATAAAATGAGTTCTGCAGTTTCATACATACTATATACATATATATACATATATCCTTACATATATATATTGCTGAAACCCATCTGCAGTATGTATGCATGCACACTCATCAATATATGTAAATATATGTTAAAACATCTTCAAAGGCTTTAAACAGAATCTCTTCTCATAAGCTAGTCCAGACACATCTTATCCAACAATTCATGCAAAGCGCTTGGATCTGTCAGAACCAGCCTATAGGTTAGCACTAGGTGATTGATTGCCAGGAGAATCTGGTTCTATATTCCATTACATATAATTGTTATCTTTTCTAAAGGTGTCCTTTTAGTAAGATTCCATCTCAAACAGGGTTAAATACACACACATAACTTACATTCCTGATGTTTAGCACTTATTACCAAAAAAAAGAAGAAGACTTCAATCCATTAACAAAGGCATATTTGTCTGGGTTCATAGACACTTTTTTCCCCAAATTTTTTCTAAAACTTTAATGATATTTTAATTTGCCTAGAAATTTGTCTTAGGATAGCAGTATGGAATAATGGAATATAGTTTAGTTACCACGGTCTGAGGGTATGGAATCAGACTGTAGTTCAAATTCCAGCTTTACTGCTTAATGTCCCCCTGACCTTTGGCAATTATTTAACCTCTTCAAGCCTTATTTCCTTTCTTGTAAAACTGGTATAAGAATATCTCCTTCTGGGTGTTATTGTGAGGATTGCATGAATTACCAGAGGAAAGCACTTATCACAGTTCTGAATATATAGTAGGCGTTCAATAACATTATTATTTACATTATTAGACTGTTTCTTCTAAGCTCTCCCACTTAATCATGTATTATGACTCTTGCCATAATTTAACCTCTCTGGACCTCAGTCTTCTCAGTAAATGCAAGAGATTAAAAATAGAAGGAATCTTTGTGATACAAATACCCTGTGATTCTCTAATTATCTTCATATCAAATTAAGAAAAGATGTTTGCTTTTGATAAAAATTATCCTTACCCTCGGGGCACCTGGGTGACGCACTCAGTTAAGGTCTGACTCTTGATTTCTTCTCAGGTCATGATCTCAGAGTGGTGAGATCGAGCCCCCGAGTTGGGCTCCACGCTTAGCAGGGAGTCTGCTTGAGATTCTCTCCCTCTCCCTCTGCCCTTCCCGTTCACACTCTCTCTTTCTCGCTCTCTCTAAAATGGATGGATAAACCTTAAAAAAAAAAAAAAAATTATCCTTACCCTCATTACTGACAAAGCAAGGACCCTGACTTCTGTTTACAGTGTAATCTTTGCTTTACTTTTGACTGTGAACTTAAGTCAGGGGTACCTTGGTGTAGTGGTGTAGTAGCTAGACTGCTAGTGTTCCACTCCTGGCTCTACTACTCACTAGCTGTATGACTTTGGGCAAATGACTTAACCTCTGCTATCTCAGTTTTGTTATCTGTAAGGTGGGACTAATAATAATAATACCTAACTCACATTTGGAGGATTAAATGAGTTAGGTTATATAAAGGACTTAGAACAGTGTCAGGCGTATAGTACATTTCACGTGCAGGTATTGTTTATCATTGTCATCATCATCATCATCATCCTGGAACAGCCTCTCCATCGCTTCTTAACCATAGCATGGGGATCTTTATAATAGCTGGATAAGGATTTGGTTCTCTGAAATAACAGAGATAGACCCATACACTTTGATATATGCTGCCTATTACTTGGGAGTGAGATCTCTAAAGATGCATGCACACACCTTAGGGTGGGGGAAGAAAATATTAGAAACTTGTATTTGTGATTATTTTATGTAGCATTCTTTTTATTTATTTTTCTGAGAGAGAGAGAGCGAGTGAACACACAAGTGGGGGGATAGGGGGCAGGGGAGGGACAGAGGGAGAGGGAGAGAATCTTAAGCAGACTCCACACTGAGCACGAGCCCAAGGCAGGACTCAGTCTCACAACCCTGAGATCATGACCTGAGCCAAAATCAAGAGTCAGATGCTTAACCAACTGAGCTACCCACACGCCCCTGTAGCATTCTTTTTAAAAAATGTGTGTGTGTGTGATATAATATACACAGTATATTAATACAGGGACACATATATATACTTTTTGAATAAATATAGAACTACTGGGGCTAAGTGCTCAAATTAATTTTAATAATATGAATGAGTGATCACAAAAGTTTGGAGACAACAGTCCTTAGGAGACAGTGTCTTCCAAAGGTGATGTTAACTTGATGTAACTTTCAGGCTCAGTTGTCTACTGTACTAGATAAAGATGAACATTTACTAAAGAAGCAAGTTAGACTTCTTTTCTTAACTCCAGAGCATTTGGAAAGACCACAGCCAGTGAGTTCTTGCTAAAGATAGAGTAAACATGGTGTGGAATCCAGGTTATTCTGGGTGTGTCAGCTACTTGATGTGACTGAATAATGAGATGTCTGAGCAATGTCAGGTCAGTCACTACTTACATTTGGAGTTGGCCATGTAAGAAAATGCTGCTGTCCTCAATGTCCTCAAGGAACCACAAAAACACACTCCCACGAGATAACCAAATTCCTTTTTTTGCTTATATTTAATTTTGCTTTATATTTAATTAATATTTAATTTTTGCTTTATATTTAATTTTGCTTATATTTAATAGCAATGAAACTGAGACTTTTCTGGCACATTAAAAAATTTTTATTATAAATAGTGTTACCTTTACAGAAATGGAAAAGTTATTATAAATTTTTTTACCTACTTTATTTAGAAAACACCAGAAATAAAGGAAAGCCAAAGATTTCTTTCTTAAATGGATTTGTTTTAAACCAGGACACCAGCATTTGGAAATAATTCATAATGGACTTTGTTTTTCTCACCATTAGAAGTTCTCATAATGAGCTGATATGACCCAGATCTTAGGGCATAGAAACTTAGGGTAAATGACTGCCTTTATTCTCTTTTGGAGAGTGGATTCTTTCTGGAATCTGATAGATATACTCTCCTGAAAAAATATGCAGGCAAAATTTGGCCTCCAATTTCAAGGGTTTACAGGTAGTCCTTTCCCTAAGCCTATCCAAGAACCTTTAGGTAATTGAAATCCTCTGGACAATGAAAAGGATTTAGCTACATTTGTGTTCCAACTTAGGAGCCACTGTGTAATCAGTATAGTACGTGACCAGCTTTCTGGAAACCCTTCATTATCCAGGTTTGATTTCAGAAAGTCATTGACACAAATCTTAGTTATGTCTTGTTTTTATACTTGAAATAGTATGCAAATTATGGTATATGCATTATCTGCTTATTATGTGATGTCTGCTTATTATATATTGATCATCTAAGTTTTTTAGAAGATATAATCTGAATCTTCCAAAAGTATTATCATCTTAATTTGGTCAGGGAATTAGAGACTGACAAATCTAATTGACAGAACTTCTCATAGCAAGCTTATGAGGTAGGCAAGGCAGGTAAAGAATAAGCCCCATTTTACAGATGAGAAACCTGAGGCTTAAGAGCAATTAGAATGATTTGATTCATTACTGGGGACAGGGGGCTCTTCAAATATACCTATGAGGCTTTTTCAAAGCAACCTCTATGAGCCATAGCTCTCAAAATTGGGTCTAAAGACTCCCTGCATCAGAGTCAGCAGGCATACTTAGAATTCTGATCTCTCCTTCCAGAAGTTGTAAATCCAAATGGAGTGTAAATAGGTCACAGGAGTCTCCTAGATTAACAAGTCAGATGATTCCTGTGCACACTGAGGTTTGAGAAATCCTGAGCAGTAGTTTGACTTTGAATGCACATTAGAGTCACTAGAGGAGCTTTGCACTTGGGCTGATTGAATAAAAATCTCTCGAGAAAGAACCCCAAGGAAACCTATTTTTCAGAAGTTCACCAGGTGATTGTGATGCACAATGAGGATTAAGAATCACTACTCTAAGGGCGCCTCAGTGGCTCAGTCTGTTAAGGGGCTGCTGCCTTCGGCTCAGGTCATGATTCCGGGATCCTGGGATTGAGCCCCACATCAGGCTCCCTGCTCATCGGGGAGCCTGCTTCTCCCTCTCCCTTTGCCTGCTGCTCTCCCTGCTTGTGCGCTCTCTTGTTCTCTCAAATAAATAAATAAAATCTTTAAAAGAAAGAAAGGAGGGACGGAGGGACGGAGGGAGGGAGAACAGAAGGAAGGAAGGAAGGGAGGGAAGGGAGGAAGGAAGGAAGAGAGGGAGGGAAGGAAGGAGGGAGGGAGGAAGGATGGATGACTACTGTAAGGGATTTGGAAACTTTTTCTGTAAAGAACCAGATAGTAAATATGTTAGGCTTTGCAGCCTACATTAGTTACCAGATAACAGTCTATATCAGTTATCAGTTGCAACTACTCAGGTTTGCTGTCCTAGAGTGAAAACAGCTATAGATAATCCTTAAATGACCAAACATGGCTGGGTTCCAATGCAATTTTATTTATAATAACAGGAGATGGGATAGATTTGGCCTATGGGGTATAGCTTACCAAACTATATGGTCCCGCCCCACATGTCTCACAGAGCCAGAACTAAACTGTGTTCTATATCTCAGATGCTTCTGGTTATTGCATGTGAGTGTTGAAAACTACTGTATTAAAATTCAATTAGTAAGGAATAGAGCCAGAATTTTGAACTATGAAAGAGTTAAAAATTAAAAAAAAAAAAAAAAAGCCTGTAGCATGTATTATCAAAGATAAGATAAAAAAGAAAAGGTATACTAGACAAGGAAGAAGAAAGTGCACTGAATAGCCAAACCCGATCCAGTACGGATAGTCAGCAGAGTTCAGAAGTGCGCCAGCACCAGCCTTAGAGGTTTCATTCCAAAAAAGGGGGCAAAGAAAAAGGGTAAAACAGCCCTGCACTCTTAGGTGTTGGGATTGATAAGAAATGCCTTCCTGGGGGCGCCTGGGTGGCTCAGTTAGTGTCTGGCTCTTGGTTTCTGCCCAGGCCATGATCTCATGGGTCGTGAGATGGAGCCCATGTAGGGCTCCGCCTCAGCGGGGAGTCTGCTCAGGATTATCTCCCTCTGTCCCCCACCCACGTATGCACGCGCTCGCTCTTTTTCAACTAAATAAATCTGTAAAAGAAAAGAAAGAACTTCCTATACTTTGATATTTTGCACCCTAAAAATTGGGGTGTTGGCAGGAGGGGAAAAAAGAAATGATCAGTCCATTTGGGGGGGGCAGGGAAACACCGGTGTTCAGCTTAGTGACTGTAGAAAAACTGTGAACCCTGCAAGTATGGGCAAGGAGGCAGTCTGTCCAGCTCTACAGTGCTGCTCGGCAGTCAGTCCCATCAGTCCTGTGGTGCCCCTTCAAGTCACATTGCATGAATCTGTCTTGCTACTTCTATCCTTAACAGTTTCCTTTAGCACCAAATAATATTTAATCATGAGAGAGGTGGAAAACTTTGAATCAACAAGAAAAGCATCGCTTATATTTAACATATCATCCATTATACATGTATACATCAGAAGATTTCTGTTTTAACTTTTCAAAAATGATTTGTATATAATTAGTTAAAAAATCCAACTATCCAGAAAATTCATATTCTCAGCAATGTATTTTTGGTACCACCTGATATCTTACATATTTCTTGTCTGCATGCTTCTGCATCTGGTAGCTGGGTGTCTGCAGGTAGATCGCTTTACATTTTGATGAACTGATTTTTTTTTAATTTGGAAAAATATATGTCCCTTGAATACCTTATAGTCCAATGGGGGCATTAGAACATGTAAACAAATCTTGTAGTGTAATATGTGCAACAGACATGTGAACGGTGTTTAGAAGTAATACATAGAAGAAAATATTCTGTGTGTGCAGAAGTGATTTGAAGAAAGAACTAGAGTTTTCCTGGAGTACATGGCATAGGGGTGAGTAGGACTGTTCAGACAGAGAGATCAGCACATACAGAGGTGCAGAGGTGTGAGGAGATGTGCTGTTTCCAGGGAACTGTAAAGAGTCGGTATTAGCAGAAAGTAAAAGGCAGGGAGGGGCCAAATAATTGGAAATGATACTGGAGAAGTAAGCAGGGGACAGATGATTTTTCCCCATCACCTCCACCCCTCACCCTTCAACCCTATTTAGAGCCTATGGGTTTGTTGATATTTAAATACCCTAAAAAATCAATGTATACATGTAAGGAAGTCCACCTCCCCATCCTTCTACCCTATGGAGAACTTCTAAAAGATGGAATTTTATAGAGATAGTCAAAAGATTAATTGCATTGTTTTCAGTTTTCCTCTGTCGTTTACCAGAAAGCAAATTCACTTTTTATAAGAGGAAAAATTAGGATTAGTTCTAGATAAATACTGTTTGGGCTGTGTAAAAGGGCCTTTTGAATAGAAATGGATGGAAAACATTCTAGTAAAAGAACTTGAGAGTGTATGTGTTGTTGTTCTGTTTTCTTTGCTCTTTTGTATTCATCAAGTACTGCCATATACCATGCTACATTCTGCACCCGTGCTGTCAAATACATCAAGTCTTCTCCTGCACAGTGCTACGGGTTTTTACAAAACTGAGCAAGCCCAACATTAGACAGATCGCCTACAGACCAATTGACTTATTTGTTTTAATACAAACACATGCTCAGATGTTGCCATACAGAAATCCTTTTTAAAAGAATTATTTTTCGGGCACCTGGGTGGCTCAGTTGGTTAAGCAACTGCCTTCGGCTCAGGTCATGATTCTGGAGTCCCGGGATCGAGTCCCACATCGGGCTCCCTGCTCAGCGGGGGGTCTGCTTCTCCCTCTGACCCTTCCCCTCTCATGCTCTCTGTCTCCCATTCTCTCTCTCAGATAAATAAATAAAATCTTTAAAAAAAAAAAAAAAAAGAATTATTTTTCAAAGAACAAAGAACGTTGTAACCCTAGTACCTAATCCTGTGCCTGGCACATAAGTAGATACTCAGCATATGTTTGTGGAATTGAACTGCTCTGTGAAGTCTCAAACTGAGCACTAAAAACTCCCTCAACTCTAGGAGTAACTGAATATTGTAAGTAGCTGTTAGATGAATTGAAATGTTTAAAAAAGCATTTCCAGCAGTTGAAAAACTGCTTATAAGATCCAGATTTAATTTGGCAAGTATTGTTCTCTGTGCAGAATACAAATACAAATCTATCAAAAAAAAATTCCTGCTTTATCTTTATCTTCCTTTGCAAAATGGAGAGGCATTGTCAAAGGGGGAAATGTCTAATAATAAGTTGAAAACTTCGGGCAGTTCTACTTCAAAGATACCTCTTAAATCGTCCTTTACAGGTTCACTGCCTCTGTTATTATTCATGTTCTAATTTAAGACCTCAAGATTGTATTAGCTTCCTAACTGGAAGTTATACTTCATTCCTGTGCCACCGCCACACCGCGCCAGAATTGTTTACTTTCTTAAACAGAAATTGAGCCTGTCCTTCACTTGATTAAACATCTTCCACGGTTTCCTATGGGCTGTAAGATGAAGACCACAGTCCTTTACATTACCCACTAAATGTATGTAATCATCCCCCTGGAGTTGTTTTTTGTTTGTTTTTACTTCATCTACCTTCATATCCCCATGTTTCTGAGAATCCTCCGCCAGTGCTTCTTAAACTTTTTTGTGACCTGTCACATATGGAATGATAACCAGATAAAGTCACTGACTGCCTAGAGCCTCTGGCTTCTCTGGGTTCCTAGCCCACCTGAGAGCTGAAGGAAGCAGTATCTTAAGCACAACTGTAATCCGTTCCCCGTGTAGCAGTTGGAAAGGTCTGTCTCACCTTGTGACCACAGTAAAAACCTTTTTCCCTCACAGGAATGGTTTTTACATTGCTGTACCTTTAGTTATTTGTGCAGAGTCTTTGCCTTGTCCTACCTTCTCAACCCAGTAAATTTAAGGTCCAGCTTACTTAGATCAGGGAAGTGTTTCTAGATTTTTTAAAGGAAATTGGAAGTGCCTGGTTTCCAAAGTCTTAAGTCAACTAATCTTAACTCTTGAAAATTCTGACTTTCTGTTTTCTGAGCCAGATGTAATCATTTAATTTTAAGCTTAGACATTACCTACTGTACCAATAATGATTTTATGTTTTTAAAAATACAAATAAAAAGTCTCACTTCCTTGGCTTTTGTAAACCCTTTCTTTCCCCCGTAGATTATATTCCCCATGGTATCAAATATACCCATCTCAAAGGGGTTACTTATTTAAAGGATGGTGAGCATAGTATAAATATATATCATTACTACTTACTCAGTTATACTATAAAATTAAAAGATGTCAAGTTATTTCTTATAAAAAGATTTACTAAACTAAAAGCTATAAAAGAAGAATTCTAAAAATTGGTTTCCTTGGTTCAACAGAGCCTATTGCTTATTTTACCTGTCATTGATCTTGATCTCTAACATATTCTTCTCAAATATTTCTTTCTAAAAATGTTTTATAGGGGTGCCTGGATGGCTCAGTTGGTTAAGCATCTGCCTTCAGCTCAGGTCATGATCCCAGGGTCCTGGGAGAGTCCCATGACAGGCCTCCCAGCCCCGCGGAGAGTTTGCTTCTCCCTCTGCCTCTCTCCCTGCTCGTTCTCTCTCTCTCAAAAATAAATCAATCTTTTTAAAAAATAAAATAAAAATAAAAATGTTTTATATATCCATTTGGTAAATATTGCTGATTTTATCTCATTAAATGATTGGCTTTTAGTATCACAGCGTTCATCTGAAGTTCCAATTTAATTCTCATCCTTAAATTTTTTATTAATGTGGCAATTATTCATGTATTTTGTCATCTTTTCTGTTACTATCTTAGCCTGTTGATTAAAACTTGCAATTAACTCTGTATGTTAACTGTTTTCCGCTTT